>NC_058091.1:311643181-312264545 GCF_020171115.1 Neogale vison | reverse complement strand
TTCATTCTCACTGGAAAGAGCACATTTTTGAAGAGAAACTTTGTTATTAAAAGAACACCATTCCTTTTTCTGACCATTTTCCAATTACTTGAAAACATGAAGCAATAAGTACTGACAAAATGCTGAGCACATCAGGATTGATCGGGGCCGCCGGGTTCCAGAAGGTGCCTGGGGCGGGAGGGGGGATGCTGGTCTGAGAGCTGGGAAGCTTCCGTGAGTGTTCCTTCTTCGTGTGAGCTGCCCGGGGCACTGGACCTCTGCCTTCACTCAGGATCTGATGCGTCCTTCCTGGTTTCGCCAGCCCGCACTGGGTCCACGATTAATAGGAAGTTTCCCTGTTCTGTCTTGGTTTCCTGCCCTCCATTTCCTAAAAACTGTAACTTACTAAACTGTCATCAATTACTGGGTTAATTACAACAAGAAGATTAATAAAATTATATATATTAAGTCCAGTCATTTTGTCTTCAGTATGACTCCAGTGTATCCACACGGCTGCATCTAGAAGTTCAGACGAGAACAGCATCGTGAGCCCTGAAAGCTGCTTTCCACTAATGTTAACAATTTCGCAGCGTCATGTACTCCCAGACCCTGGCAGAGCTGTGCAACGGACAGTTTCCGTGTGAACCCGTGCACTTTCAGGAAGGTCATTCCTAGGTGTTGGATGTTTTGTTCATCGTGAGCATCCCCATTACATTCTGTAACTAGGAGAAGTCAGAGCTATCAACGGTCACATATTTGCCCCATCCAGCCATGCTGCTGGAAGTATTTTATGAGCTCCAGCGATTTTCTTTGGTTACTCCCAGTTCCCTGGCTTTGCGGTCAGGTCGTTTGCAGACATGTCACGTTCTTGTTTGGGAGTATTTGAAGCTGTTGCTTTTGTTGTCTGCTTCTTACCGTAGCAGGACATTTGAAGACAATACTGAATAAAAGCAGGGATTATCAGGATTCACATGTGATTTTAACAGGAATGCTTTCCTTTGAGATTACTATTTGGAGCATTCTTTTATTTTCTTGCACACTTATTGGCCTGTTTTCTACTTTAGCCAATGGGATCATTTATTTGCTTAAAAAATCCGTGCGCTTTCTTTTGAGATTTGCACAGGTACTCCATAGATCTACAGAAATGAGGAGGAGGGCTTGTGAGCAGGTGTGAGGGGGCAGGGCCTGGGAACTCGACCACTTGGACACTGATCTGGCAGGTGTCTTCATTACTCACTCTCTGTTTATCTTGTTTTACTCTAAACTAATTTGTGTTATGGTGATTTCCCCTGTATCTCCTGACTTCGCATCTGCTTTTCTCTCGAGTTCACTGTTCTGGTAGGGGGTCTTGTCGTTGGGCTCCTGACTGCTCAGGCGACTGCCTTGTTCAGCTGCTTTCCCAGCGCGGTTTTCAGCCTTGAAGCCTGTGTGTTTGCGAAGTGACACCAACCACATTTTCCTAGAATTAGGATCCTAAATGGTCTCCAGCTATACTTCCTAGATTTACTTGGATCTCAGTATTTCTAAGAAATGTTTATTGGAAATGGTGCTTTTTTTTTTTCTTTTCAGCCATTTGGGAGATTTCATTGAAAGCCTTTGTTCTTTTTCACACTTGTGGATGTGGTCGAGATTGTTTGCTATGAGGTCTCTACTTTGCAGATTCTAAGGTTTCCTTTTGCAGCCTCTAGCCTTTTTTTTTTTTAAGATTTTTTATTTATTTATTTGGCAGACAGATCACAAGTAGGCAGAGAAGCAGGCAGAGAGAGAGGAAGGGAAGCAGGCTCCCTGCTGAGCAGAGAGCCTGATGTGGGGCTCGATCCCAGGACCCTGAGATCATGACCTGAGCTGAAGGCAGAGGCTTTAACCCACTGAGCCAACCAGGTGCCCCACCTCTAGCCTTTTATAGCAAGAACAAGGCTGTTCTCTGTAGTTGATGCTGTTTGTTCTGTAGTTTGTTCATTCAGGAATATTGATCATATTGTTAAAATTCTTTGCAACCTTGTTTTTCTTCCATGTCAGATTTTCCTTATATTTCTAAGAGTTTTTGCTTTGTGGTTTTTAAAAAAAATTTAAATCCATTTAGCCTACATAGAGTACATCATTAGTTTCAGCAGTAGTGTTCAGTAATTCCTCAGTTGTGTGTAACACCCAGTGCTCTGTGTTTGATGCGGTCATTCTGCAAAACTTTCTGTCTCTCCCTGCTAACAGCGTAAGGTGCTCTTCTGCTGAATGCTGCTTGCCTGGGATCCGGCTCTCATGTGGGAACTACCACTCGCTGCTCTTATTGGCAAATTTTTCATCCAGCATTTACTGGCCCTTCCAAGACTTCAGATGTCATTTGTGTGGTTATCTTTAACAACATGATAAGCAGACTTTGCCATTGAATATGTTGGCTCGAATTCTCCCACTAACTGCTATACTGACATGCCTTTTATCATATTTTCTGTTTTTATTATTTGTTTGCAACTTCTTTTCTTTTTTACATTTTCTACAGTGATTTAGAAAGGTATTTTCTTTTTTAAAAAAAAAGCCACATTAGGAATGATTTTTTATGTTTTTTAGAAGTATACTTAAAAGTCCCCAATTCATTATGATGAACTCCCTCTCCTGATCCCGACTGGCTGGAATCACTGTGAGGGAACTGAAGGGCACAGGGCTGGCGCTGATCAGGCAGGAAGGGGGCTGTGGCGACAGCAGCCCACAGTGTTCCCTGGGGAAATGGCAGGTCCTCATGCCGGGGCTAACGGAAGAGGGAGGTGCCGCTCACACCAAGGTGGAAGCAACTGGACTTCGTCAGAGCGCCCCCTCCACTCAAGAACCCCACCAACAGCACAGAAAACCCAGAAGCTATGTACACATGCACTTCTGGGAAACACACAGTGGGAGCCGGGTCCTCTCATAAATAAAAATGAGCTATTTGAGGAGAACCAAAGTTTGCATCCCAGAAAGAAACATTCCCCACACTGGGTTCGTGGGGAGCCACCGGTGTAGGAGCTGGTCCCCTTCTGCCTCATGTTGCACCAGGGCCCGGGGAGGCAGGGTCTCCTCAGGTACAGGTTTCTACCCAGCTTTCCTGGAGCCTTTTCAAATACAGGACTGACAACCAAGGACCACCAGGTAGTGTGAAGTCTACGTCATGAAAGGAAAGCATAGGCCCCTGGAGAAACATCACTCCCGAAGCAAAAGGGAAATATTTTAGAAAAAAATAGAGGAGCTTGGGCATCAGTCGGTGCGTGGACAGAGCATCATGTGTCCCAGAACAGGACTCCGCAATGTGCAGGAACGGACCCCTCGTAAGACGGACAAATTGCCTCCAAATACATAAGAAACTCTCAAATTCCAACAATAAAAATTTTAAAACAATCTTTTTAATGGACAAAAGATTCGAACGGATCCTTCCCCACAGAATACACACACACAGCAAGAAAGCTCAGGCAGATGCTTGCCATGTTTGGTCACGAGGGAAGCGCCAATCAAACCGCGGGAGACGGGCTATCTACCTTCCTCGGAATAACTTCCGTTGAAGAAAATGACCAACAGAGGCTTGGCGAGGACGCAGAGGCTCTGAGACACGCACCCTGCCCCAGGAAGCGCCGTGGTGAAAGCATTCTGGCAGTTTCTTGAAAGTGAAACACACCCTTGCTATCCAACGCAAGGATGTCACTCCTAGGTAATTAGTTACCCAGGAGAAGCGAAAGCATGTATCTAATTAAAGACTTTTACATGAACGTGCATAGCAGCTTTATTTGCAACAGCCCCAAACCGGAAACAATCCCGCTGTCCTTTAGCCGGTGAATGACTAACCGTCTGCTGTTTGTGTCCATACAGTGGACCACGCCGTGAGAGGGACACAGCGGCAGTAACAAAGTGACAGCATCTCAGAGCGCCATGCCGGCCAAAAGAAGTGAGACAGAAGAGCACAGACTGCTGTGTAAGGTGAGTGTTTGCCAGTTTACAGAGGGGCCAGAGGAAGCATTTGGGATCGATGCTCATTATCTTGCTAGTGGGATGGTTTCCATCTGCCTGCACCAAATCATACTGTAAATACATGCAGTCCGTTGGGCGTCCGTCACACCTCGATGTTTTAAAGACCTGAGTTTATCGTACCCACACAGCAATAGGATGCCATGAAAACAAAATTACCGAGAACAGTGCATCTAGGAAATTAGAAAACAAATATGTGGTAGAAGAGGTACAGGGTACAATCAAGTCAATCCTAGAAAATATAACAGAAGGCCAAGAACCAAAAAACACAGGATCAGTTAAGAGGTCCGATGCCTGGCCGGGGGGCGTTACAGAAAAGCGCTCTCCATACTTCTGTGCTGGGGATGATTTCGGACACTTTCTCCACAAAAGCTGATCAGAGGTTTGCTTCACAGTGACCCGTGAGACAAAGAACCGCCAGACCTGGTTACCCTTCTGGTGAAGGGAGGAAGCAAGTGGCCGAGTGGTTCGCTGGAGAATAGTACAGTGTTAGCGGTTTGAGAGGAGGCGGAACAAACTTACTGTCTGCGGGGAGCACGTGTGTAATAGAAGCAGGAAGATGTGGGCTGGACACACGTTAAGCCCGTGACTGTGATTATCTTCGAGGACGAGGGGGCTGAGGCAGGAGTCTAGGTGACAGCACTGCTGTGCGATGGGCAAGTCTTCCTGCTGGTGTGAGAAATCTGAAGCAAATGTATCAAATCTACTTCTTCTGACTTGACTAGTTATACTGGGGGCTTATGTGATGTGACTAGTTATACTGGGGAGGATGTAATACGACTAGTTATACTGGGGGTGATGTTATACTTTGTAGCTTTATGTATTGTTTATTTCTTAATTTTAAAAAAGAGAACACAGAGAAGGGCCATGGAGCCCAGATTGTGAGGAGAGTGAAGCCAGGGTGTGTAAATCGGGAGGGAGACGTGGGGCAACAAGGCAGGCGGGACCCTGGAGAGCCCCACGCAGGCCTGCGGCTGCCCCTGTATCCCTAGGACAGAGTCTTCAACATGGCTTTGTTGTCTTAGTTGTTAGAATTCGGGGTTCAAGGCCGCACAAGGAGTTCTTGAGCCCTTCTGCAGACTGGCGGGGGCAGGGGAGCAGGGAGGTGTTTCACAGGTTAAATATACATCCCCTGAGACCTGGGGCCCGAGGGAGAATGGCAGGGACAGGTCACTCAGTCTGCGGTCCCTGAAGCTGCCTGCGGCCCACCGTGCCGGGCTCTGCATGACACCAGGTGATCAAAGGCAAAATACAGTTTTGTCCTCAGGAGATCTGTGGGCTGGCATGGGGACCGATGTACCATGAATATACAACCTGATATTTGCATTATGGGAATTTAAAAGGACAGAGGGCCCCGCGAGTCTGCTCAGAGAGGGCAGTATTTATATGATTCAGGGAGAAACAGCCTGGGCACAAGTGATACCTGTAGGACCAGAGGTTTGGAGGAGCAAGGAGGCTCACCAGTTAGGCCGGTGTGGGTGAAAATAAAGTGAGAAGAGGGAGTGGGGCGTTGGGGGGCGGGATGAGACGGACAGGGGAGGAGCAGAGCAAGAAGGTGCCCACGTGGCTGCTGCAGGACGACAGGAGGACCCATCACTCTGGGGCAGCAATGTGGAGAGCCGCGTGGGGGCCGGGGAGGGGCTGCGGGGCAGGCAGGGAGTTCGGAGAAGAGGAAATGAGGGTCAGAAGGGACGAAGTACAGGATGGGGAGAGTAGGAACGGCTTTTGGGAGCAGGAGTTGAGGCTGGACTTTTCAATAAGCGTAAGATTCAAAGAGACATGGACTAAAGAAGCTACGTGGGAGACAGAGAAGCACGTGGGAAGATGCTTAACCTCTTCAGTCGCAGGGAGGTGCAAATTAAAACCGTGACATACACCAGAGACAGACGGCAGCATCAAAAGGCCTGACCTAAGTGCTGGCGAGGGTGTCCAGGGCCGGGAGCTCTCACCCTGCATTGCAGGGGTGAGGTGGAGGGGGTGGAGGGAGCCAAGGGGGGGTGAGGGGCTGGGATGGGGGTGAAGCAGTGAGGCCACTTGGGGCAATCTCCAAATTCCAACTTCCTTCTTTTTTTTTTTTTTTAAATTTATTTATTTTCAGAAAAACATTATTCATTATTTTTTTTCACCACACCCAGTGCTCCATGCAAGCCGTGCCCTCTATAATACCCACCACCTGGTACCCCAACCTCCCACCCCCCCGCCACTTCAAACCCCTCAGACTGTTTTTCAGAGTCCATAGTCTCTCATGATTCACCTCCCCTTCCAATTTACCCAAATTCCCTACTCCTCTCTAACGCCCCTTGTCCTCCATGCTATTTGTTATGCTCCACAAATAAGTGAAACCATATGATAATTGACTCTCTCTGCTTGACTTATTTCACTCAGCATAATCTCTTCCAGTCCCGTCCATGTTGCTACAAAAGTTGGGTATTCATCCTTTCTGATGGAGGCATCATACTCCATAGTGTATATGGACCACATCTTCCTTATCCATTCGTCCGTTGAAGGGCATCTTGGTTCTTTCCATAGTTTGGCGACCGTGGCCATTGCTGCTATAAACATTGGGGTACAGACGGCCCTTCTTTTCACGACATCTGTATCCTTGGGGCAAATACCCAGGAGTGCAATTGCAGGGTCATAGGGAAGCTCCATTTTTAATTTCTTGAGGAATCTCCACACTGTTCTCCAAAGAGGCTGCACCAACTTGCATTCCCACCAACAGTGGAAGAGGGTTCCCCTTTCTCCACATCCTCTCCAACACATGTTGTTTCCTGTTTTGTTAATTTAGGCCATTCTAACTGGTGTAAGGTGATATCTCAATGTGGTTTTCCAACTTCCTTCTTTATTCTTCTCCTTTTCTCTTTCCCTTCCTTTCATTCTCTTATTCTCTCTCCCTCGCACCCCCCCCTTTTTTTTTTTTTTAATTTTCAGATATTTAGTGCTGATCAAAGCCCCAGTAACTCACGGTCTTACAGTTCACCATGACTTGATCACGGACCACAAACACTCCAAAGGGTCATCTACTTGCACCCAAGAACACAGCATTTTCTTAATTTTTTAACTGTGAGTTTCAAAGTTTAGCTGAGTTTCTCTTGACACTTAGGAAGTTTTAGCCATAAACATTGAATTAAAAAAAAATTTTTTTTTACATGTTCCTTGAAGAACATTCAGTATGAGTTTAAGCTGTGCACCATTGTAAATTTTAGTAATTACGTTTCTGATATTCATCATCCTTGGACTAAAATTACTGAAAGCTTTGCTTTATTGTCAAAGCTCAGAAGTATTTATCCCATGGACTGAATTACAAGACAAGTGTGTTATTGGGGGATCTGGAGACACTTTATCACACACTAAGTGTAGACTGTAATACCGTAAGAAATTCCAGTTCAAGCTGGCAGGCAAAATATAATTCAGGCTTAAGAGTTCTGTATTTAAAAAGCAAATAAAATTTCAATTTGAATAAATAATAATTTCAGTTATGAATAAATATTTTCATTCATCATATATTTCATGAATATCATATTTGAGTAATATTTCTGAGATACATTTGAAAATATTTTTGAAACATTTGAAATACATTTGAAAATATCTATGAATATTTTCATTTAAAAATTTCATTTGTGAACACATAATAATTTCATTCATAAAATAATAATTTCATTTTCAAACGTTCGGCCCTGCAAAGAATGGAATGCACACCTGAGAACCGTTCCTACACCATTACCCCACTTGGCTCTTTCTGGAGATGTCAAGCCCTGGAGACACTGGATGATTCATAACCCAAGAGTTCGCAGGCTCCTACATCAGCCAGCTTTGCATATAGCTCTTTGATGCGAAAAGCTGAAGCCTATAAAAATTCACTCTAAGTATGGTAGTCACCAAAATAGGAGCATTTTCCCAGTAACATCCCAGAGTCATAAAGTTATACTACTATACTGTGTATATAGCACATATGTTGTCTATATACTCTAAGTTATACAACTCTACCGTGTATGTGTGTAGATATATATATACAGTAGCTAGTTATATATACAATGCTGAGTTACAATACTTCATTAAATATTTTCACATTTACATCAAATATTTTAAAAGTACAGGTTTGTTCAAAGTGGAGTTTCTCCAGGTACAGTGCAAACTGGTTGGACCAGAAAAAAAGTGAATATTATTAACTAAAAATGTCATTTTTATTCACAAAATTTTAACCTGATTTTTTCACTTTAAAAAAAAAAAACAACAACTAGTTCAAAAGTGGCCTCATCCTATAAAGATGCACCTTTGCCCGGTCACAGTGAAAGAGACATGAGTGATTCCTCTTTTCTTTGCTACTATCTGCCTTAGGGTTCCTCGCAAAATTGCTGTAACGCACCAGCCCCACGCCTGCAGGACGCGCTACGGTGACAGCACTGTGTGAGACCATCAGACACAAATTCAACAAAAGCAGCAGGTTGGTTGTTAGTGTGTTAGATTGTTCCGATTTTGACTGGTTCTATGCTAGTTATTTACCTAAAACATTGCCACTTTCCCAAGCTATTGCTAGGCCGTCCTGAATGGTAGACACCCCAGAGTGTTCCATTCATGAGGGTTGGTGGCAGGATCCCTGGTGAGCACCACATGACCTTCGTGGTTCACACCACACACACATGTCCACTGCAGTCCAATGTGAAGACCTAATAGGGAGCCCGGAGTAATAGGGCTCAAAATGCTTGTTAAATACAGAAAACGACTTTCACTTTGTTTCTTACCAGAGTCAGAAAGCCACGGTACGAGAGCCCTGGGCTTCAGTGGAAGCCGGGAAGGGCACTGAAGCCTGGGGATCTGGATCCCTAAGGAAGAGTTGTGCAGGGGGATGGTGGCTCTCAGGAGGAGGGTCTGGAGTACTGTGCCTGGCATTGCCCCTGGCTGGAGGCCTTCAAGTCTGCCGCCAAACACCACTGGCCGGTGTATTTTCAGTCTTGGAAGCCTGTCTCCTTGGAAGCAAGTTAGTGGTACCTGCAGGGAAGGAGGGGTGGCCGTCGCAGGGCGGAAGTAACTTCTAGAAGCTACAGCCCCTCCCTAGGACAGTGTGAACCGCTATATCTGCCTCTGGGCTGTTACTTGACCTCATTCTCAAAGCACTGACTCAACCCTGACTAGCTTCACCAACGATGAGATTTGGGGAGTCCTTGGGCTACCATGAAGTCCAAGATTGCCAAACAAATCGTAACTTTAAAAGCTGTAGCAAGTGTCAGTCTGTGGTCACCGGTGCCTCTGGCCTCCTGCACTCCTGGGGAGGGCCCGCCGCCTGCTTTTCCCCATGTGTGAACACGGGTCCCCCACCCCACTGTGGGCAGCTCTTAGCTAGGGTTCAGCTTGGGACCCCGGCCCTGTCTGCCTGTGCCTGCCGGGCAGGAGGCCTCTCTGCAGGGAGACAGATCTGCTGCTGGAGCCACAGCCTGTCCTCGGGGAACCCGTCCTGGCCGTCACTGGTCAGGGTGTTAGCCCCTGGCCCTCTCTGCCTGGCCGCGGCCCTCCCTTATAACTGGGGATCCCCGGAGAAGTAGGTACATGCAGACTCCCTGCTCACTGCTCCCTTCGGAGCCGCCTCTTCAGGACCCAAGGCCCTTGCGAGCTCCTCCCTTGACTCGGGCTGGGACCAGAGGCAAAAGCCCTTCCCACAGTGCCCTTCTGGCTCATCTGCCCCTCCCCCTCCTTGAAGCCAGGGTCTGAGAGCACCTCCTTCCCCACTTCAGCGTCCCCAGGTCCCCAGCATGGAAGAGGTGGTTCCCATGCTTGTCCCCAGCCCCCGGCCTGTCTCTGGCCTCAGCCTTGGGATTTGGGTGTCACCTAGGTTGCAGGGCAGAGGGAGGGGCTGGCCTGGCAGGAAGGGGTTGAATTCAGGGGGCATTCCAGAGGCTGTCACCATCTTAACCATCACCAGCAGCAGGTTGTTTCCCCCTGGCCCTACAGCCTCTCCTCCATGGGCTCAGAATCCCCTCCAGCACCCCCAGGACTCAGAGCTGAAGCTTCTCCCCACTTGACTTTCTGGCGTCTGGAGCTCTTCCTGGCAGTGACTTCTCTCCCACCTTCTACTTGCTTTCTCCCCGAACCATCTGCGTCCCTGCTTCTCCCTCAGCAAGGCCGCCGGGTACAGCCTCCGTCACATGCGATCTGGGGACACTCGCGGGCTACCGGCGGCAGGCAGACTCTCCCCGCTGGCCGTCCAGCTCAGAATGGAAGCGCACCGAGGCAGAAACTTCTTGTACCTTCCTCAAAGGACGCTTCCCAGGGTCAGGAGTACCTTCCGCACTATGGACTGAGGGCAGAGGGCACCAAACACGGCCAGAGGGGCTTCTTCCTCCAGCTGTTTTGGGTCATTTCTTTCTTTTCTTTCTTTTTTTTTTTTTTTTAAGATTTTATTTATTTACTTGACAGAGAGAGTGAGAGAGAGAGAGAGAGCACACAAGCAGGGGAGAGGCAGAGAGAGAGGGAAAAGCAGGGTCCCCACCGAGAAGGGAGCCCAGTGTGGGACTGGATCCCAGGAGGCCGGGATCAGGACCTGAGTGAAAGGCAGCCGTGTCACTGACGGAGCCACCCAGGTGCCCCTTTGTTTGGGGTCATTTCAATACCCGAAGCGTCAGAAGAAAATAAGTGACGTGCTAAGTCAGCCAAACCGTGTCCTGGTCCTCCCAGCGCCTCACCTGAGAGCCAGGACCTCATGAACACAGTCAGCTGTGCTCCAGCCGAGGATCTGCTGCAAGTAGACCACTTTCCCGGGGCTGGCTTTGTTTATTTCTTTTGAACATCCTCCCCTTTTCCTTGAAGAAAGCGGGGCCGGAACGTCATGTTTCTATCACCGCCGACCAGCGGACGTCAAGAACGCTACTTCAGAATATTCTCCTTTCATTTGTAAACGCCTCGATGCAGCCAAATGTAAACCAAATATTATGTTGTTATTTCTTCAATGCCTGCTTCTGCAAGAGCAGTCAGCTGTTCTGTAAAGTGAACAGATGTCTAACGGGGCAGGATAGCAGTGCCTCCGCAGGGCTGTGTCTAGATGTCTGTGGCCAGATGGACAGGTCCCTGTCTGGGGGGCAGAGCATAAAGGCTTGGGCGCCATTCTCCTGCATTCTGGGAGGGGGTGGGCTTCCTTCTTCCACCGGGGGGGAGACAAGACTGCCCACCTGGCTTGGAGCCTCGATGCTTAAGGGAGCATCTTGGGGAGACGGCGCGTCCACACCGTGTGCGCAGCTGGTCCTGTGATGAGCATCGTTTCTGCCCCGAGTGGGAAAGGGGAGGCGGACCTACATCCTTCGAAGGCTGATGCAGGCCTCCCAGTAGGAGAGGAGCCCCGCCGTCGGACGGCCCTTTGCCGGGTACCTCTCTAACTTGATATTTCGTTTAGGAAGAGGCCGGAAACGGGGTTGCTTTATGGGTCACACTGGAAGAATGGGTCTTCATCACCTACAGTGGGGCTGGTTGAGAAAGGATGACTGACACTGTTAAAACTCTGTGTTCTGAAGAGAATATGTAGGAAAGCTTTGTGTGATGCTCAGAGCTGATTGCGAGGCACCGTCCGCGGGCCAGACACAGACCCCAGATGACATGAAAAGACCTGCCACTTCCCCATCTTGCTTCTCAGAGCGAGGCTCATCAGAGCTTGGCCAGGACGGGGCTGAGGACCAGGAAGCTCATGGCCAAGCTGCCCAAGTGCTGAGGAGCCAGGAATAATCAGCCTGGACTCCTGGGCATCGTGAATTAAAGAGGCATTTCAGAAAGCTAAGGCTTCATTAATTCCCAGTGCTTAAGGTGGAAAATAATTGAAGTCTCTAGGACCAGGGCTGTCTGCACACTGAGTGTTGAAGGATCCCATTAAGCATCTTGGACCAACAGCCACTCTGCTGTCAGGCAGTCCCATCTCAAGGGACGCACCTGAGAGCAGACAGTGTCCACCACCAACGTCCCCCTAGAAATCTTGGCACGAGCCCAAGCGTCATGGTCAAGGTGAACACTGATATCCCAGCCGTCACGTTCTCATCTGGAGAGGTCTGCTATCCCTGTTGATGTCTGCATGTTATTGCTGTGTTCCCGTGATGGTGAGGACAGGCCCGCCCCCGTGCCTCTCTCACTGGAGCCGACGGGGTGGTCCTCAGTATTGCTGTCCTAGGAAATAGCGGCCTAGGGAGAATGTGCAAGGGCAAGCTCAGATACTAAACTTCTTCGGTTTGATAGAATTAAAAGCAAGAGTCAAAGAGATAATGCTTTTCTTTCTCTCTTAACATCCAGCGGCCCTGGCCTAAAATATATACGTGGGAGGCAGGAATGTAGAAACATCTCAAATCTATTGGTATCTTACTCTTTGCAAAGTATTCAACAGTCTGGATTGGTTATTTTCCCTCCATTCCAGAGCAGCAAAATCTGTTCTCCAAGGATCTATGGGGCTGAGAAATCTCCATCCCCAACCAGGATTCCCTAAGGAGGGCCCCACTTATTCCCTATTTTAGCACTGATGGCCAAATTTGAAAGCGCCTTAAAAAAAAGGAATGTTACTTGGTATGAGTATCCTTATCCATCACTTTTGAAAGATGTGGTGAAGGAATGTTCAGCCCAACCAGTCTAGAAACATGTTTCCCTTGTCACCGTAAGCCAGTTCTTTTTGCTTGGAGGAAGAAATGTCTGCATTAGGGCCATGAGGGAAGAAACACTTGTGCGACAGGCATCTGAGAAAATGCTCAGTATCCTGTGTCATCAGGGACTCGCCAATTAAAACCACCGTGAGATGCTGCCACACCCCTATCAGAGTAGTCAAACCCAGAACACGGAGGACTCCAGACACTGGTGAGGGCGTAGGGGAGAAGAAACTTTCCTGCATCGCTGGGTGGAGGGCAGTGTGGTCACTTTGGGAGGCAGCATGGCAGTTTCTTACAGAGTTAAACTCACTTTTAACCAAATGATCTAACACATGTGCTCACCTGGTTGAAATGAGTTGAACATTTATTTATGTCCACACAAAAACTCACATGAATGTGTGTAGCAGCTTTATTTACAATCGCCAAAACTTAGACACAACCAAGGTGTCTTCCACCAGCCGAGTGGGTGAAGAAACAGTGGCCCATCCCGACAGTGTGATATTATTCTGAGCTAAAAAGAAATGAGCTATGAAGTCACAAACAGGCCAGGAAGAAACTTGAAGGCAGAGCACTCAGTGGAAGGAGCGGATCCACAAAGGCCACATGCTGAATGATTCCAGCTACGTGACATTCTGGAAGAGGCCGAACTTTGAAGACAGTGAAAAGATCAGAGGTTGTCGGGGTGGGGGAGGGGTGACAGGTGGAGCACAGAGGATCTCTAGGACAGCGAAACTACTCTGTATGATGCTGTAACGACGGGTACATGTTATCATGCATTTGTCAAAACCCATACGGGATACAACGCCAAGAGTGACCACTAATGTCAACCGTGGACTTCAATTCATCATGATGTATTATTATAATATTATTACTTCATTATAATCATTTGTATTTGTCACTTAAATGTTCATCTATTTTAGTTATTCAGTTTAAATGCTGTTTAGATTTTGCTCTATTTGAATTATTACTGTATTATTAATATCTCCAGTTATTACAAATGCACCATGCTAATGCAAGATGTTAATAATAGGGAAACCATGTCTGGGGAGAGAATGGTAGATGGGAACTCTACTGTCCACTCAATTTCTGATGCTCTGATTTTCACGGGGCTGTGCTCCAGTGCCATCCTGTTAAAAGGCGCCCAGGAGAGTGGACGGGTGACTCTGAGCTCTTCAGAGAGCCCTCATGCTGGATGGACTTCTCAAAGGCAGGTGTGTAAACCCCAAACAGGGGCCAACTTCCCAGCAGTCGATTTCAGGACAAGCGTGCCACCTGTTTGCACAGCTAGTCCCTTCTGCAAACCAGACACTGTGGAGGGAGAGTTAAGGACAGTGGGACGAGCCTGCCCCATGTGGCCGCAGCTAGCTCATGTGGCACTTTGGGGCAAGTTATAAAAAGGTGCCCTTCTTCTCATCTACCTGTCAGAAAATTGTCACTAGGTGCTGACTGTTTCAGAACAAGACACATCCATCTGCTAGAAAACTGTTTAGAGAAATACAAACCTGTACTATCCACACCCCTGAGGATATCCCCTAAATGTGGCACCCGGACACAGCCACCACCCATCAGCTCCTGGCCCATCCCTCCTGGTGACGGACTCCCTGGACGACAGACCAGGACCCTGAGGAGCCTCCTCCTCCAGGCTCACAATCACACACCGCAGCTTGGGAGCCAGAGACATTTCAGATAATGGGAAGAATTCCTTTGTGCAGCCTCCTCAGGCGCCCTTTGTTTCTCAGTTAATACCAAACAAATGAGCTGTTGCTCCGCATTTGTGTGTATTTCAGTCAGTTAATTGGATTCAGTTCTGCCTGACTGGGAAGGTTTTCTGTCTTGTGCTCCTTGAATAGTGAAGTCTTGGGTCACAGTCCTAAAGTCTTCAGGGGACAGCCTCCCCACACATCTCCAGTACTGAGTGGCAACTTAAATCCTAAGAACATCCAATGCCTGTATCTTATGGACCTTTTTTTTTTTTCTATAGTAAGTAACAATTTAGTTCAGCACAAGAGATACTATTCAAAGAAATATAAATAACAGCCTCTGCTGGGAGCTTCATTGTGCTGGGACTAGTCCAGTGGGAAATGCAAAATTACTAAGTGAACACCAAGAAAGAGAAGGGGGAACAAGTTGCCCACTTGAAAAAATAAAAAGGAGCATGATGTTACTTTCACTTTTATTAGAAAACATGTCTTATGATAGCCTCCAGTTGTTTCCTTTCTACTAGAAAAACCCCATTCTGCTCTGCAAGGAGGAACAGTCAACATTTCCTCCTAGTCTGGCCTCCCTCTGGGCTCCTCGTTTTCTTGACAAACAGCACCTGCGAGTGCCAAGCTGGGGTTCTACGGAGATCTATACAGGACAGTTCTTTCTTTTTCTTTTTTAACGTGGAGCGCTTCATGAATTTCTGTGTCATCCTTGCTCATCTTCTCTGTATCATTCCTGTTTTAGGATGTGTGTTGCCAAAGCGAGCACTACGGGACAGTTCTTCACCTCAAGGCACTCCTTACCTGCCGGTTCTACAGACAATAGAATAATTTTTATTCGAAGTGGCAGGTGCAAATTATGTACAAGACACAGTGTCAGTGGAGGAGAAATGCCTGATTCTGCAGAGATACCAGATGACATTTCAGACTGGTCTTTGTGCCAGAAATCTAATTATTGTCAACCATTTAATTATCTTCCTGGACGCGCAGGAAGATGACATTAAACATCCCTTTGTAGCTGAGTGGGGCCATAAAACTAATTCTGACTGACAGAATGTGGGCAGGTGTGATGTACAAAACATCCATGTTGGCCCGTAAAGTCTTGGACACCTGATCTTTCCTCTCTTCTCCTATGGCAAGTTGGAGCTCCATGTTGGAAATAGCAGCATCCCAAGATGGAAGGCACTGGATCACTGAGTCATTGTCTGAAGGAGAGTGCCCTACCTGGGAAATCCCCAGTGGATATGGGGAAGGTGGCAAATGAATTTATTTTGTGGAGCCACTGGAATTGTGGGTTGTTTGCAACATGATTGCAACATGATAGCATGATTTATTGAGTAGTGTGGAAAGTGGTATCTTGAGGAGGTTGCGACTGTAACAAAACTATGTATCCATTTTCTTAGCAGTTGGGCAGGAGGCAAGGAAGACACATGGCTTATTGGATGGCTGAACATCTGCTTAGGTACTGACAAAACATGGCAAGAGGGCTGCCTGCAGAGACTTGGAAGGCAGACCTCATCACTGTAGGATCATAGGAGGACTTGCTGGAAAATTGAATATTAAAAATGTGTTTGAATTGGAAGTGGTCTGTTTGGAAAGGCAATGTAAGAAAGAGATGAGCTCAGGGAGTAATTGGCTATTTTGTAAGCAGAGAATGAAAGGTAATAGGATCCAGAAATTCGGGACCTTGTAGGGTTGCAAAAGATAACTTGCATCTAGCCCCCAACCAGTAAGTAATGGAATAAAAAATATTTTGACCTCGTTAAGTACTGGTGAATCTTCTAAGTTAAGGTGCCTAAAGTGACTGAGGGCCAAGGTGTGAATAAGTGCATGGACTTCCCACTCATCCCTGTGGCCTCAGAGAGCTGAGACAGATTCAGAGCAGGGAGGAAGCAGTGAAACGAAGTAGGTTCCAGAATGACATCCAAAAAAGGGGTAAGGTTACTGTTACAATTAGATCAGAAGCCACTTAGTTTTTGAAACCACTGTACTGCCAAGAATACCATGAATCTGGACCCCAAAAATCCTTCAGTTGTTTGGGACATAAAAACAAACTTTGATTCTCCAGTCTTTGCTAAACAGGAAGTGAGCTCCCAAAGCTGTATTGCCACCAGGAGAACATACTCCCCAAAGGCCACTCCCCTGTGGCCATGCATAATAAGGACCAAGGAGGAGCCCCCAGAGGGTGAGGTCTGGGCGGTCTCCGCGGCATGTCAGCCTCCAGAGCAGAGAAGATCACTACAGCTGTCCTGTAGGACTCAAGTGCATCTGTGATGGGTGTGAGCCTTCCCTGCTCCCTTTCTCCAAGAGGGAGGGTTCCATGTGTTCCCAGACCCCGATGCACCACTATGGATTGGAAATCAGGGAAACCAGTGGAAAGTCAAGTATTTCTCGGGTCACAGGGGACCAGACCAAAAGGGCTGTTCCTGCTCTCCACGGAGAGGCCAGATCCACTCAGAGATCTTGGGCCCTGAGTTGGTTACTGTAGCTGAACGGCTGTGTGCTTTCTTTCTTGGGAAGAGTGTGCGCAAGCTCTATCCTGTGGGGAGAAAATGAAAGCAGTTTGGTGACTAGAAGGGTAGCCAGCAGCAGAGATGATGTTCTAAGTTGATTTCCTTGCTTCATTTCCCTCCTGGGTTACAGTAAATGACATTTCCCTTTCTCTTGCATCTGGGGACAACCAGATTTGCTCTGACCCATGTAATATGGGCAGAAATGATGCGAGCCTATGTTGGCTTGTGCTGTTTAAAGAAACGATGAAAGCTTCCATACACACTTGTCTTTCTTCTTTTCTGTGTCCTAAGATGTTCCCACCACATGGAGGAAGGCTTCTCAGGAGAGCCCCCCAACCAACCAGGGACACCCACGCGGATTTGGGTAAGTGAGAGTGAGCTGCCGTTATGTTGAGGGACTGAGGCTTAGCATTACTTGCCTAAATAATCCTGTCTGGAACACTGATCAGGAGTTCACATGGTAGGTGAGGGGAAGGAAACAGGGCGTTCAGCTGTAATGAAAACAGAGGCTGAAGCGTGTTCATCAGAGGGGGGCTTGGGCCGGAGGTCATGAAAGACACGACTGAGGATCCGTCATAGGCTGAGGAGACGAAGGTCCCAACAAATTAACCATGATGTGGGATCCTGGACCGTAAAAGGATGTTCGAGGAAAAGCTGGTACAATTATACAAGATCTGTAGTTCAGTGTTGATTTCATGATTGCATGAAGGGCGTATGGGAACTCTCTACTGTTTTGCAACCTTTCTATGATCATCTAAACCTATGACAAAGTGAAAGAATGAAAAAATACATTGCAGGACATGGCGTCAGATTGAACAGCTAAGCAGGAATTCAGGAGTTCTGTCTAAAGGGCCTCTGGCAAGAGGTGGTGGGGGTAGGAGGGCTGGTAAGGGACGTAAGGTAGGCGAAGGAGGCAAATGGAAACCCCCAGCCAGCCACACATGGGTTATTATTTCAACACCTTGGACTCTGATACCAGATGCCCATGACCGTGGATGGCACATGGGTCCTGACTCAAATGGCTGTCAAGGGTGACTTGATGCTCGTCTCAGACATTGAGCTGGTGGTGCTCCTTCCATCCTTTCTGTGCTCAGCCAAGATTCATCCTTGGAGCCGAGACATGGATATGCCTAGAAGTAGAGAACAACGAGGTAAGTAGGGAAATAAAAAAGGCTGTATCCAGTTGAGATATGGTCAAGATTTACTCTTCTAATACCTAGAACCCAAACTTTCCATTATGGATGTGGTGTGACCTGACCCACCAACTTGGGGTGAATGTGTCCCCATTCATCATCAGGTGGGGCTTATGTCTATATCACTGGTCCCCAGTGGGTGGCATAAATACATGGTTCAGAGTGAGACACCTGTGCACCCTGTGTTGCCTCTTTTTCCTTGTGGGGGTTTCCTCATGTCTCCTTGACTGGGGAAGAAAAGCCCTCATGTGTGCTTTAGGGGTGGTCTTGAACCACGTGGAGGAGCCAGCTGGAGGTAGTCTGCTGCAGTGTATCAACCCCATCAAGAAAGATCCAGAAAGACCATACTGGAGGAAGAGCTCCACAAAAGTCAGAGGGCCAAGGAGTTCATTAGCTCGTCCACTCTGTCCGGACTGAGAAGGACCAGGACAGATCTGCCCTCACGGACAGGTGGCAGCTACTGGTGTGTGCGGTTGCTCAGAGACTTAGAAGCGAAGGGTTGGGAGATTGGTAACAAGGACGTGGAGGGAGAGGTACATGCTCGGACTCTCAGCATTTTATGTGGCATCTTTGGATTTACAAATGTAACTGATTCGGAAGTTTCAAAAACACTGCACAGACCAAACCATGCGTGTCCTTGGGCTTACCTCCAACCTTGGGACACTTGTAAATTATAAAAACAAATGGAACAAAACAAGTGTTAAAGACCTGCCATGTTCCTGCATTTCCCAACAAATCGGGACAAATTAAAAATTAGAGATGAAAGGAGAAATGTTGAAGTCCCTTCGTTTTGGGCTCCAAAAATTGAGGTTGGGAATTCAGGTGAGCAGAGGATGCTGGGCAATGTCCCCCATTATCACCAGAGCAGGACCACCATGCCCAACTACATCCAGGACACGATACACGTCGGGTTTCTGTGACATCAGATACAGCTGGTTCTTGATACTCAGTTTACACTGGCAAAGCAGCAGCACACACCAAATTAGCGAAGCCTGGGCCACGGCTCCTAAAGATGATACGGGGTTAGTTTCCTCTGAGCCTCTCGTCATAACCTTTCCATCAGCCAATCACTACAGAATTCTGCTTCCTTGTTAATTAATGAATTATTGAAGACACCTTATTTTATATGTATATAGTCGATCTGTTAACATTGGATTCACTGTCAGTAGGTGTGTCCAAACCCGCACCTCTCTGCAGGGCCCATCACAGCCTTCTTGCCCTAGGATAGCTAGACAGCGTGTGGGCACTGTGTTGGGGCCCCTTGAGACAGAGAAATCCACAGAAGGTACCACAGCGAGGAAAACATGGGACTCTGTAGACTGCATAAAGGAGACTTGGTTGTTGTTGGGGGGGGGGGATTCGAAATGAGAAGGCAGAGCGCTGCTTTGTTCTCTCTCCGCTGGAAATGAAAGCACACACTGGGTGACTCCTTTTTCCCCGACTCCGCACGTGTCCGAGATTGTGGCCGTGTTGCCGGTGCTGACTTGGGGGTGGGGTGGAATACACATTTGAGCAAGCAGGTGAATCACCAATATGGAATCCTCGAGTAAGGAGGATCAACTTGTGTGTGTGTGTGAAAATTACCTGTGTGTGAGATGGGGAGGGGTCAGGAGGCCGGCACAGACAGGTGCCAAGACCAGGGTGACAGACGTTTACACCCCCCGACACGCCACCCCCAGCTCACCCATTACCGTGGCGGCATCCGCAGACAGGGCTGGAAAAACTGAAGTCAGGGGTCACAAGTCTCAGAAGCTTCCATCTTGTGTTAATCCCAGGGATGTCATGTGCTGCATAGAACCCACCCAGCGCCCCCAGGCCCCACGGGAACCGTGCTGGCTGACTGGAGATGGTGGCAGGCGCTGGAGAGCCAGGGAACCGATGCATGGCGTTGCCTGTCTCGGCCCAGCCCTGCGGCTACCTTCACCAACCCTCCCGGTGGGTTCTGCCCACCAACCCTCCCAATGGGTTCCTACCACCCAAAATATCTTCACAGGAAGATATTTTGTACAGATCATGAATGTTTCTCGCCAATTGACTTTTAAGCCAAAGAGAGAACCCTTGATAATGTGGGTGGGCCTCACCTAATCAGATGAAGGCCTAAAGAGCAAACGCTAAAGCTCAGAATCTGTGAGAGCAAGAATTTTATTTTGAAGGTCAGATGGTGTTTCGTTTGTCAACTGTCACTAAAGACAAACACTTCTAAGCATAAAAGTAAATAATGAAGTTTTTTGTTATTTTTTTCCACTTTTTGAGAAGAACAAATCAATGTCTTCAAAAGATAGAAAGCAGAGAAAAAAAAACCCCTCCCACCATCTTAGGAAGAGCAGTTCAGAAAAAGTACAAAGGTTCACGCAATCCATGTTTCTATTCATAGTGAAAAGTGGTTTAAGTCCCCCGGGAGTAAAATGCAGATTCCTGCAAATACATTGCCTGGTCAGTGAATGTAAGAATATCACTGACCAAACAGCCACTGCATCTTCACGACGGTGTTTCTTCTTTAAGCACAACCGAGAAGTCACCAGGAAGAAGCAGGGTTCCAGGTTTTTACCCTCCTCTTCGCCTGGTGTTTTTTGTTTTTTTGTTTTTTTAAGATTTTATTTGTTCATTTGACAGACAGAGATCACAACTAGGCAGAGAGGCAAGCAGAGAGAGAGGGGGAAGCAGGCTCCCCGCTGAGCAGAGAGCCTGATGTGGGACTCGATCCCAGGAGCCTGGGATCATGACCTGAGCCAAAGGCAGAGGCTTTAACCCACTGAGCCACACAGGCGCCCTCGCCTGGTGTTTTATACACTACCTGCTGTGCGCACGATGCTTGAAGTCTGTGTGCAGTTCATTCCCGAACAGTGTGCCTGTATATTTCAAACCTAGAAACCCACCAGAACTGAAGCCCGAAATCAACTTTTTTCTCTAGTCAAATCTCAGCAATATTTATATAGCTGAGAACACTGCATTTTAGAAGTGATAATTAAATATTAAAATATTATGCATAATACTAAGTCAATCTTGGGATGAGTAATGCATGATAATAGTGAGAGCATTCCCTGAAAATTAAATACAAAGAGATGTTTGGCATAATTATGAAAGAGGAAGATGAAATGGAGGGAAAACGGGAACACTCTGTCTGACCACCTACAGCAGGGTTTGGCAAGATTTTTCTAGCAAGATAGTAAATATTTTCAGCTTTGTGGGCCCTAGGGTCTCAGTCACGATGACTCAACTCTGGTGTGATCACTCAAAAGCAGCCAGAAACAGTATGGACCAAGTAGACATGGATGTGTCCCAATAAAACTTTATTTGTAAAGAGAGAGGGCCGGAACTGGCAAGGGCCAAAGCTTTTGACCCCCGATCTATGGTAGACAGACTATGAAATTAACGAAGAATGCAATGACTCACTGGCCATCACAGACCCTCCATAACCACGCAGAGAAAATTAAAAACCACGTTGGGATTTAATAATATGTCTGAAGCATCAATTCACTATGAATTATTTCATACCTGCACTTAAATGGAAAACTTCAATTTACTTTACGTTTCTAAATGGATTTTAAAAGACATGGAAGACGTATTTTATTATAAGGTGAATTAGAATGCAGGATACTCACAGTAAATTAAACAGCAATGGTTCTCAGGGAGTAAGTAATTCCATGCTTTCCCCAGGAAATTGCTTTAGAATTTCTTTTAAATATTTATATCCTTTGTTAAATTTACTGTGTTGGTTTTAGAAACTGGAATTTCCAATAAAAGTGATAAGTGGTGGGGAACATTTTTAACCTGATGAGATATTATAGCTCATTTGTTTTAAAACAGTAAAAGGAGAGGACCAGTCCGTGGAACTGGACGTGCTTTGGCCCCTGAGTTGTTGTGTGCACTTGGGGGCATGTTTGCGTATTTAGTCTTCCTCCCTCAGGCAGGGTAAAGCCTCCCTCCAAAGGGTCACAGGCCACCCCCTGTCCTGGAGCTGGCCTTGGGCACTGCTTCAGGCCACATGGTAGGCCACAGGCCCCTCTCTTGGGGAGGGGCTGCCACTAGCTAGAGCATCTGTACTCCAGGCAGGGTTAGAACCACCACCCCCACCACCCCACCCCCGGCGCCTGAGTGGCTCAGTGGGTTAAGCCTCTGCCTTCAGCTCAGGTCATGATTCCAGGGTCCTGGGATCGAGTCCCGCATCGGGCTCTCTGCTCAGTGGGGAGCCTGCTTCCTCCTCTCTCTCTGCCTGCCTCTCTGTCTACTTGTGATCTGAGTGTCAAATAAATAAATAAAATCTTAAAAAAAAAAAAAAAAAAAGAACCCCCCCAATTCCCTGCACTCCCCTGGGGGTGTGTCCTGCTGCGGGAAGAGCCGGAGCTTGAAGGCCTCCCGGCCACCTCTCACCGCTGTGTGATTCCTCCTGTCCCTGACTGCTCGAAGCCTTGGTTTCCTTACCTGCAAAGTGCAAACCATTGAAGTGTTCCCTTGAAGAGCTGTTGCTCTGATTAAATGAGACGGTGTTTAAGGCCCCGAGACAGGGCCTCCAGGCCAGGCTAGGCTGGCTCTTAGCCCAGCTCAGGTCTGCTTCCTGCATTCGTTCTGCCTTCTTCGGTGAACAGGAGCTTGGGTCAACTGGCCTTCTGTAGCAGAACAGCACCTGTCCTTACACAAGTACCCGTGTTTCGATGGCAGCATTACATTTTAAATATGTAATTGTAAGTCAGGGTTTTCCAGAGAAATAGGCCAATAGACAGATGGATGGATCAATAGATAGATATAAAAAGATACATTTTAAGTAATTGGCAAGTCTGAAACCTATAGGGCAGACCAGCAGGAAAGTGGGCCAGAGTTTCAGGCAGGAGTTGATGTTTCCACCTTGAGGCAGAATTCCTTATTCTCTGGGAAACCTTAATGTTTGCTAGTAAGGCCTTCATCTGATCAGATTAGGCCCACCCACATTATCAAGGTTCTCTCCTTGGCTTAAAGTCATTTGACGATAAACATTCATGATATGGATAAAACACCTTCACAGGAACACCTGCGTTAGTGTTTCCCCAGACCACTGGGTACCATGGCCCAGCCAGGGTAACCCATAAAGCCAACCACCCTTGTACTGTTTCCAGGCAAGTGATCGTTTTTCAGAAAATTCTGCCCTTGAAAATATCACCATGAATACAAAAAAAAAACCAAAAAATTGCTAAGTTTTACTCCAGAGGGATCCACTAGAGGGATTGATAATACTCTGGGGCAGGTCAAGGCCTCGGGCTGTTGGAGGCAAGCACAGGAGGAGAGGAGAGGGTAGGAGGTACAAGCCTGCTCTCCGGTGTTCCCCCCAGAGCCCCGGGGCTGCCGTCAAACACCCAGGCTTTCCTGGGCTCCCACCTGCTGCCATGTGCGTGGGGTCAGATCCCAGATGGGCCAACAGGATGGCAGGCCCCTGCCCTCAAAACCAGACCTGTGTTACCCTGCCTTTCACAGGGGATTTATTCCAACCTTCCTACTCATCAAGTGCCCACTGGCCCTACAGGACCAGGAAGCCACAACCCAGTCAGAAGGGGGAGGCTGCCGGAATGACTGTGGCGGGGATAGGTTAGCTGTAGGGCTTTCCTGGGAGCGTGAAGCAGGGGGAGGGAGGAGGGACATTTCTCTATCTTGAGAAGGTCAGGGAAGGCTTCTCGGAAGAGGTGACCCTGAGGGGTCTTAAATCCTGGAGCAATTTTGAGAAGATCGAAACACAAACAACCTGAGCCCATTTGTTAGGTCCAAAATGAAAGGGTGATTTGAAAGGGTCCAAACGAAAGAGTCCAAAATGAAAGGTCCAAAATGAAAGACTTAAGACTTTCTCTCTAACATGAACCATGTAAATGGTCCGAGTCAATTCAGAGTCACTAATTCCGTATGTATCCCCATTGCCCATTCTTCTCCCATTCCTGTGAGCCTGAATTAGGCTTATCAGAAGTTATCTCTAGGAATTTCATACAAATCTCTTCAAAACAACATAAGCTCATCTATATGCGGTGTATACAGCAGCTTAAACAAGCTGGGGGAAGTGAACGAAAACCAAACAAGCAGCAATGGCCTTGAACGTTTCCAAAAAGGCTGACGATACATTGCAAGCATCGAGAGGTTCAGAGGCCACCTAACTGAGCCGAGGCCTCTGAAAAATCAACCCGGACAAGTTCAGGAACCAGAGAACTGACAAACGCATGGGGACGTCTGAGCGTACCTCAGGTTCAGGCCTTTCTGCGGGAGGAGAATTAACGGCTCCTCACGGTCCTTCTTCACAGCAGTGGCCCCTGTTTGGCGGGGTTCTCGGAGGAAGTGAGCCCAGAACCAAATGTGTGCTTGGAAGTCTAATTTACACGTGAATGAAACGCAGGGGCTCAGTGGCTGGAGGAGTGGGGTGACGGGCTTCCTGTCCCCTTGGCCGCCAGGACAGCGCACATGGGGCTCACAGGCACTTAGGGATGTGGGGCTGGTGAGCGAGCCATTAAGAAAGAATGCTCGAGATGGTTTTGGTGGGAAAAAAAATAGTGCCTTTATTACAGCATAGGGGCAGGAGCTTGGGCAGGAGGAGCTGCCTAGGGCTGAGAGGAGTGGCCGATGCTCGCTTTGTAGTTAGTCAGCCTCAGGGATAGTGACGTCTCTAGGCATTTGTGTCTGTTCAAAGTGAGGCTTTGATCTCCTTGATATGAGGAAGTGGAGATGCAACATGGGGGGTTTGGGGGTAGGAAAAGTATAAATGAAACAAGATGGGATCGGGGAGACAAACCATAAGTAACTCTTAATCTCACAAAACAAACTGAGGGTTGCCAGGGGTCAGGGGATGGGGAGAGGGTGGCTGGGTTATGGACATTGGAGAGGGCATGTGCTATGGTGAGTGCTGTGAAGCGTGTAAACCTGGCAATTCACAGACCTGTACCCCGGGGCTAATAATACATTATATGTTTATTAAAATTTTTTAAAATTTAAAAAAAAAATTATGTTTTCTTTAAACAGAAAAAAAAAAAAGTGAGGCTTGTCAGACCTTAGAGAGCTAGCTATTGTCAAGATAGCTTACCCTTGGGGCGCCTGGGTGGCTCAGTGGGTTAAGCCTCTGCCTTCGGCTCAGGTCATGAACTCAGGGTCCTGGGTTCGAGCCCTGCATTGGGCTCTCTGCTCAGCAAGGAACCTGCTACCCCCTTTCTCTCTGCCTGCCTTTCTGCCTACTTGTGATCTCTCTCTCTCTCTCTCTCTCTGTCAAATAAATAAATAAAATCTTTTTAAAAATTAAAAAAAAAAATAGTTTACCCTTCATTATCCAGTAAAACTCTGGTCATGAGGCCCTTTGGCAATGCCACCTTCTGTATGTCTCAAATGTGTATCAGTGGGCCACATGTTAAGATGATTTTTGTTGTTGTTGTTATATTTCTTTTGCCTCTTTATTCTTCTCCTCATTTCCCCCCAAACATATTTTTTTTAATTTTTATTTATTTATTTATTTGACACAGAGAGAAAGAGAGAGAGAGAGACAGCAAGACAGATACTATAAGTAGTATCTTATACTACTTATAGTATAAGAGTAGGACAGGGAGAGTAGGACAGGGAGAAGCAGGCCTCCCAATGAGCCCAATATGGGGCTCGATCACAGGATTCTGGGATCATGACCTGAGCCAAAGGCAGTTGCTTATCAACTGAGCCACCCAGGCGCCCCCCCACCCCAGAACATTTTTGACCCTTAAACCTTTCAGGTTGCTCAGGGTGGAAGGTCTCGTCTTCTCCCACTTCATCTTGCTGAATAAGGAGGGGAGGGACATCTCTTCTGCAGGTCAGCACTGGTCAGTTAGGAATGTATATGTAGGAATTTTGAAAGGCAGAGGCAGCTGAATCCAAGGTAGACAACATGCACAAACCTCCTTGAGTAGAAAGGATCATCTGTCTGCGTGAAGGTGTGACAGTGAAGGAGTCTCCACCAGGTAGAGAGACGTCAGAAAAAACAGCAAAACGTGATTAAAATGAATGAAAAAGAAGCCCAAATAAGATCCTTTGATTACCAATATCTCCCTCCAGTCCAGGAGTTTAATTATTAAAGCAGTGAGAGGGATGGTTTGAAGCGCTGGTAGGAGTATTCATATCTTCTAGCAATCCTGTTACATTTTTGTGATAATCTGAGATATATTCACAACATCCCATTCTAATCCTGGGGCACCCACCTCCTTGGGATGCTGTCAGAACATTGAATCCACTCTATTTTGTAGGACTGCTTCAGGCATCTGTGTTATTTCAGTATCTAACCCACAGTGCTGCCTGGGAGTCATTTAGGACTTTGACCGTGTACTTCTCAAGGGTTTCCATGTACCAAGTGACATCCCCCAGTCATAAAGAGGGAACAAAGGTAGGTGTCCACACCAGTGAAACATGCAGTGTGTCCACAGTTCTTTTGAATTCGGAAGGTTAGCTGGGTTAGTAATGGTCTTCAAAGTGCATTGGTTCATCCAAACAAAACCCAGAGTGCAATGACCTAGCCAGCCTAGGGGAAGCCATGGCCTTAGGTAACAGCCATGTACCCATTGGGTCCCATTAGGAGCCCGCTGCCTAATTCTGGGCCTGCTTGTCTAATCAGTAGCAAACCAATCAGTGGCCTGAAGAACAATGATTGGTGAACGTATTTCGGATGGCGGCCATCTTAACTGCCCTGTGCCCTTCGCCCAGGTATCATCATTATGGTTTCTCTGTTCCCAGCAGAGAATCGTTTTCAGACTCAGCCATCCAGTTGTGGGGGTGAGCCATATATATTTATTCCAGATCTGATATATTCCATCCTGCATATACCAATAAGTTGGAGTTTGTCATTTAGACATTCTCTGGTACATATTTATTTGTGGATGATGGCCGGGGAGATTCCAGGTGGTCCTGATCACAGGCTAGAGGGTAACATTTTGTCTTGTGATAGATCTATCAGGAAATATTGTCATACTTGTGTCACAGGTCGTAACTGAGACACAGGTGTACAAGGAAAGCCCGTGATGGGGTGACCCACCAAGGCAGACCAGATGTGCCCAAAACAGGCAGAATCCTATGTATCTGGCAAGCTGTTCGATTTTGAAGTTCAGCAAAATGCTGTGCCCATGTTAAGAAGGAATTATCAGTATAAATTGGGGAAAAGAGAATGAGAAAGAGAGGTACAATGTTCGGTGTCATTTGAAGAGAAGTCTGAGGTCTTCCACAGGTTCACAGGAGTAAGAAA
The DNA here is from genome assembly GCF_020171115.1 of Neogale vison. Lineage (NCBI taxonomy): Eukaryota > Metazoa > Chordata > Mammalia > Carnivora > Mustelidae > Neogale > Neogale vison. Next base: position 312,237,374 of record NC_058091.1, on the reverse strand, counting down.
GCATGTAAGTTGGCACCCTGGGGTCCTGTGAGGAAGATACAGGTTGAATTATTGGTAAAAGAATCCACGAGGAATGGCTTTCTCATCGTATGGCGATGATACATGATCTGGCCAGTAGGGACCCTTCCGTTTTGAAGTCAAGTCCCCCTCTCCTAGAATTCCTATTCTCTAAGTAAATCCCATCTCCTGGGTCTGTCTGAGGTGCGTGTTAGTTGCTGTCAGATCAGGTTTAGGGAGGATATGGTCTGAGTATTGGTGTTGAGATTTATGGATTAACCCAGCCTCAAGTGAGTAATTCAACAGAGCGCTGTAGGCCCCATCTCTGGACAGATGTACGGTGAGAACAGGCATCCAGACAGTAATTCAAAGGAGCTTCCCCCTGCTGGTTGCTCTGGGGCAATTCTCATTCTGGGAAGTCCTACCAGTAAATGAGTAACCCAATTTTCTTGAGTGGAAATGCTTACTTTGGCAAGATGTCATTTTCAGGTGTGGGTGTCCTCTTTCGCCCTTCCAGAACATGTCGGATGCCGGGCCAAATGCAAACAGCAGTTAAAGTTTAAGTCCTGGGCTAATTTGCTCAGTTATTTGTGCAATAAAGGATGGTCCACTGTCCCTTTGTACAGACCAAGGCAGAACTAGGAGTGCTTTGCCTTAATAAACATTCTGTCACTTCAGTGTCCTTTTCTGTTTCACAAGGGATCACTTCTATCCATTCAGAAAAGGTGTCTGCATAGACCAGTGAGTATTTATATCCTTTCCAAGATGGCGTTTGTAAAATCTAGTTGCCAGTCCTCCCCAAGATATGTCCCCCGACTTTGGACTGGTTTTAAGGGGCAGGGTTGAGCCCTCTGGGATTTACTTATGTGCAAACTGCACAGGGTTCCTAGTGGTTACGTGAATCCCATCAGAGGTGTTCTTAATCATCTGCTGCATGGCCTTTTCACCCAAACGAGTAGCCTGATGTATACCATGCATTGGTTTCCATTGGTTGCCTTTGGGTATAAAGACTTTACCTCTATCGTTTTTAAACCAGTCTTGTGCATATTTTTGAAAATCCCCATTCTGGGGCCACCCAGATTTCTTGGTCTGAGTAGACTGGGGCTATATCTGTTACTGGTGTCTGGACTGGTGTAGGACTCGGGACTTGCACCGTCTGCCAGGTGATTGCCTCTAGAGTCCCTCGACAGGTCCTTCTGACATCCCTTGAGGTAAATTACAGCCTCTGTCTTGGGTTTGGGTACAGTCTGTAAAAGGGCTGTTAGTTCAGGCCCATATTTAATGGGAAGGTTATGGCTTGTTAATAAGCCTCTCTCTTTCCAAATTGCCCTGTGCATGTAAGACTAGGAAAGCATACTTAGAGTCAGTATAGATAGTAACCCTGAGGCCTTTTGCCAACTGTAAAGCACAAAGGAGTGTGATTAGCTGCACTTTCTGGGTGGACATATGTGCTGGGAGGGCTGTGACCTCAATAGTCTGGGTTAGACAGACCGTGGCACACCCTTCACCATGAAATTGCTGCCCTCCATAAACCCATCGTTGTGTGCATCACCCGTAGGAGAATCTTCCAAGCCTGATCTGCTAGAATACATGAGATCAACAACGTCTGAGCAGTTATGTTCTACAGAAGAACAAGGATCAGGGCTGGACCTCAGGGCAACTGGGTTTGAGGTCTGGCAGGTCTCGAGGAAGTCTTCCAGTGTGTCTAAAAGCCAGGCCTGGTATTTAGTAAGTTTCCCCTCATCATCTGTCAGTGGCCTTTAGTTTCTAAAGCACTTTGGACCTGATGTGTAGTCATCACAGGCTGGTACTGTCCCGTGGAAGTTCTGGGGCGTCCTCTCCCAGGCGGGCGGGGCCAGCCACCTCTCGAAGACAAGCCAGCCACACGTGAGCTACATTGTCAAGTGAAAAATAGCCTACCAGTCCCATTTCATGTCCTCATTTTTTGGGTCTGAACTCCCGAAAAGTGACCCTTTTTTTTCTGCTACACATAAAGCAAAAGCTTTTCCTAAGTTCAGTAGAGCCAAAGCTGGAGCTGATAAAAGCTTTGATGGGACGCTTTGAAGGCTGCCTGCTGGGCTTTAGTCCAGAGCAAAGTCTCTTCACTGGGACCTTTAACTGAATCACCTTATCGCTTGGCTAAGAGCCCAAATCCAGGAATCCACAGGTGGCAGAAGCCTGCCATGCTTGGGAAAGTATGGAGTTCTTTGTAGTTGGGGACCCAAGATCTGACACAATCTTTTTTCTAACAGTAGGTGGAGTTTTATGACCTGGCCTTAGTTCATATCCCAAATATTGTACATTCTGTGTAGATATTTATACCTTTTTAGGGGAGGCGTGATGCCCTCTGTCTGCCAAGAAATTAAGTGAGGTTATGGAATTGCTATCCGACATTTCCTTTGTGGGACTATGGATTAAAATGTCAACCACATGGGACACCTGGGGGGCTCAGTCCTTAAGCGTCTGCCTTCAGCTTGGGTCATGATCCCAGAGTCCTGGGATCGAGCCCCGCATCAGGCTCCCTGCTCGAAGGGAAGCTTGCTTCTCCCTCTCCCACTCCCCTGCTTGTGTTCCCTCTCTCCCTGTCTCTCTCTCTCTCTCTCTCTGTCAAATAAATAAAATAAATCTTTAAAAATAAATAAATAAAATATAAAACAAAATAAAATAAAATATCATCTACATTTTGAATTATAGTCCCATGAGGCAAGGATCCCTCTCGGAAGTCTTTACTGAGGGCAGCCCCAAGTGAGGACAGTCCAAACCCCTGGGCAAGACCGTTCAGGTTAATTGAGCAGCCTGTGGGCTTAAAGGTGAGGCCCATTCAAAAGCGAATAGTGGCTGTGTCTCCTCACTTGGCAGGATGCAGAGGAAGGCATCTTTTAAATCAAGCAGTGTTACATGCAACAGATGAATCACTGAACACTCCATCAAAACTAATGATGACTATATGTTGGCTAATTGATTTCAAATTAAACAAATAAGTCAAGTACTGTAAACCAGTGGGGATCCCCAGGGACCTGGGAGAGAAGAGTATACAGACTCGGTGCCATGGGATGAAAAGGGACCCGCGTCCCATGTAGAGCTCTTCGATCTTAGGCTGTTTGAGAGTCCCCGCTTGGCTTCTTTACTAGTAAAACTGAAGGGTTGCAAGGAGATTGACAAGGCCTTAAAATACCATGTTTGAGAAATGTGTCAAGAAGTGGTGTAACCCAGCTTTCATTTTGCCTCTGGCTTTAAGGGAAACTGTCTCCTATGAGGCATAGCAGCTGGGTCTTTTAGCTTTAAGAGTCCATCCTGGGACAGGGCAATCCCAGACCTGTGGGTTTACTACCTTCCGGATATTAGAAGGGACATCAGGGTAAGGGTCTGGTTCTCCAGGTGTTAAAGAGGACAAGCCATACTCTTCCTTATAGGAACAGAACAGCTCCCTGCTTTATGTATGAAATCTCGCCCAAGGAGTGGAGTGGAACAGGATGGAAGGACCAGAAAAACTGCATCTCAGCAGATGTCAGGAGCAGACCAACTCATAGTCTGTGTTTAAAGTAGCTATTCCCGCCGGTGTCTTTGGGTCCTGGTTTGTATATTTACAGAGAGCTTCTGTGAAGCCTGAAACAGCCGGATTGTCAACAGCAATTTGGGGGACTTTCTGGATTTTGTTCAAATTTACAGATTTGGAGAATCCATTTTTCATTCCTTCTATCAGGGAAGGGATCATAGGATCGCATCTCTCCCTCTCCCTCCATTTTCCTGACATTTCCAGTGTGGCTCAGTCACTGGGACGGCAGTGCCCCCTCAGATAACATTCTCCATCTCTCGTGGCCAGTTGGTCAGCAAACTCTGCAGCTCCTGTCCAGACATGGTTCTTTTCCTCAACAAAGATTCAATATGATACATAGACAGACACACGTCACATATGTGTGTTTATCATATATCATATATATAACATCATCCCTATATGCATATATATGTGTATATACACAAGATATATTTATGTATATCTTGTCAGGTCAAATCAAACACAATGACTACTTGTTCAAAACCCTTGAAAAACTGAAAAAGGTTCCCAGAACGTTGACCTAATAGTTATTTTATCTGAGTCAAGTGTGCCATGGAGGACAGGACATGGACTCCGATAATGCCCATTTCTCCATTAGCAGCCTCCCTAAGGGATGCAATGTTGATTTAGGGGGAACTGCCAGGAGATGGGGAATTCTGTTCCTGGTGTGTCCAGCTGGACCAGGAGCAGAGGGGTCTTGAGGCTTGTAAGGAAGAGGGCTAGTGACAGCATCAATGTCTCCTTTAGTGGAAGGCTTGTGACTCCTCCAGTAGCCGAGGTTTATTAGGAGGAAAGGGCATTCATCATCCAATACATCAGGAGGGGGCTTATTAGCCTGGCTAGTGGCCAAACACATTCTGCAAGAGCCCCTGAGGTTGGGATCCCAGTTTTAGGACCATGAAGGCTTAGACATAGTGTACCTCTGTCCACTTGCCCTGTTTCCTGCAGGAGAGATCTAACTGGTGTATCATATTCAAGTTTAATGTCCCATTAATGGGCCATTTTTCCTCAGGAAGAAGAAGAGGAGGAAGGGGAAGAGGAAGAAGAAGAGGAAAGAGAAGGAGGAGGAGTGGGAAGGGGAGGAGGAGGAGGAGGAGAAAAAGTGGTGCTGGTGAGGAGGAGAAGGAGGGGGAGGAAGGAGAAGGAGAAGGAGATGATGAACAGGCTTGTCTTTCTTAAATCTTGCTGTCTGAATTGACTCTAGAGGGTTAAAAGGCATACCAAGAGAAAATCCTTGGGGACTAAAGAACCCGTGTTCCTAGAAAAGTAGAGAAGGTCCATTACCAAGAAATGGTGGAGTCCCATGCAGGATGTGTTCGAGGTTTCTAGAGTCAAAGCAACTGGAGGTGTCCCTCCAACAAAATTGCTACGAATGCAGTTTTGCACTATAGGAGGGATGCTGGCATCCCTCCATTTCCCCCATTGTGTCCTGGGCTACAAATGGGTGCCAGTGAATGGACCTAACTAATGTGCCATGCCAAGAAGAACCTGCTGTTTTTAACCCATGGAAAACACTAGAAAAGTTTTACAAGGGGGAATTACACAATGCTGTAAGTAGTTAGTAGAGAACATTGATGGAAAGCAGTGAGGATAGAAGTCCATCATGGTCTAAGCAACATTCCAACACATGACGTCTTTCGCAGTCAACTTCCCTTGGAAACAGGTCCCCGGTTGGGTTTTAATTCAATTGCGTATTGGTTTTGGCCGGCTCCAAGCGGAGGTCCCATGGCCGGAAGCGACTAGACCAGGGATGTGAAGAGGATCACATTAGACCAATGAGGAGGAAACCTCACATGGAAGTCTTAAGATTGGCAGTCATCGTGATGACTTAAGTGGCTGTCCCGTCCCCGAGGTAGACAACTTTGTATAAGAACAGGAAGGAAGAGAGAGCATCAAGTTCCTGGGTCTCATTACCATTCTGGCCATGGTACTAGCTTCTAGCCAAAACGCAGACTTTCTCCTCCCCGTAGAATGGCTAGAGGACTACAGCCTAAGCAATCCACGTGAACGGGTTCCACTGAGACCGCACTCCTGGAAGAGCCCCCGGCGTGAGAGTGAAGAAGAGGGAGTCACTCTGGGAGTCACTCACCAAGTTGGCACCTGTACTATGACTCGGAGTCCAGACGAAAAGGTAGGCCCCACTCTGGGAGCCAAATTATGATGTGGGGGGGTCAGTGAGTGAATGGTCAAGAAAGAATTCTCAAGACATTTTCTGTGCAAAAAGGTGCCTTTGTTAGGTTAGTAAGCGTCAGGGATAGCAAAGTCTCTAAGGAATTTGTGTCTGTTGAAAGTGAGGTTTCTAGGACCTTAGAAGGACCTAGCTATTACCAAGATAAGGTTACCCTTCATTATCTAGTAAAACATTAGTCATGAGACCCTTTAGCAAAGCATGTTCCATACATCTCAGATGTGCATCTGTGGACTACACAGAAGATGGTTCAGTTTTGGTTACATTTTTCTTGCCTTTGTTCTCCTCATTCATGTCTCCCAGATCTGGAGACTGGAAGTCCAAGATCAAGGTGTGGGCAGGTTCAGTTCCTCCTGAGACCTCTGTCCGTGGTATGCACAAGGGCCCCTTGCACTGCGGCCCCACATGGTCTTTTCTCTATGGCGACATGCCATGTGTGTCTTTGTGTGTCCTAATCTCCTATAAGGACACCAGTGCTGTTGGACTAGGCCCCACTCCAATGGCCTTATTTTAACTGAATCCCCTCTTTCAAGGTCCTACTTCCAAATATAGTCACATTCCGAGGTTCCAAGATTAGGGTTCAATGTAGCATTTGGGGGGACACCATTCATCCCCCAGCACTTCTTTAGATGGTGGGGAAATGGGTGTGGGGGGGTGGATATCCACCACCGTCACTCCAAGAAGCTGATATTAAGGTGAAAGCAGGACAGGTGAAGGGTCAGCCATGGCGGGGGGTAGAGGGCCTTCCAGACAAAGGAATTGGCTGGGGCTCCAAGCCTGGCCCGGAGGCCAAAGTGGCTGCAGTTGGGTAGAGTGGGGTCAGAGGGGCTGGACAGGCTGGCGAGCGACCCAGGCCAGACCTGTAGGACCCAGGAAGGGGTTGGGCTTGATAGAAATACAAGGGCACTCCAGTATTGTTTTAACCTGGAAGTCGTCTTTACCTTCCTGGTAGCTACTTGGCAGAGCTAGGCTGGAGACCTGACTGTATTCTTGGTCAAGGAGTTTTGATAGGAATTCCTTTCTGTCCTCAGGGTCAGCCTCTTATGACCCTTCCCCCTTTACTCCCAAGGCCAGATCAGCCTGTCAAGTACATTCAACTACTTGGCCCACCTATTTCCACCAAATTAAATTTCCGATTTGTAAGGGCCTCACTGTCTTTCTGGTAGTTTTCTCTCAAGCGGTCAGCCCAGAGGTGCATCACTCTTGATGATCTGTCTTGACGGAGGGAAGAAAGCTGGTATGAAGGCTCGGGTGCCCCACAGCAGTCTTGTGTTAGAATCCTGAAGGGACACTAAGATGTTTGAATAAAGGGCCAGGACCACACGCAAACCTCCTTCCTGGGCTCTCCTGTCCCCAGCTGCCCTGTTCAAGCCCTGGAGTGTATTAAGAGAAGGGGCAAGGTCAACCAACATCGTACACCAACAGACGGCCAGACTTCTAGGACAGTAGACAGTTTCTCCCCCCCGCCCTGAGTCTCGGATTATAAGCTGGACGTTATTCCGTGCTGTTCGCTTACAGCCGTTCTGAAAGGCAGAGCTGTCTCCACTGTCCGCCGAGGCGCTCTGACACATGGGCCTCAGGCTGGTCTGTGACCGGGAAGGGCCACCCGAGAAAGCTGCCCGGCAGACCCCACAAGGCACAGCCAGACGGGATCAGAAATCCAAGTTCAAGAGAATCGCTGTTACACGTGACTGTACCGGAGAACGACTGAAGAGGAGGTAAGGGATGAAAGCCTGACATTCACTTTTAAGCGGCGTCCCCTGGGGCGTGCGTCCCCCCACTCACACAGCTGAGCCGCACACGGCGAGCAAGGGCCACGCCTGGGGCAGGGTGGCGGGGCCCGCGGGTGCAGGGACGCACACAGCCCACGCGGGGGCCACACTGCACGGGGCAAGGAGTAGGCTTTGGGCTCAGACTGCCCAAGATCGGGATCTTGGGAAGGTTATTTAAACCCTGAACTTCACTTTTCTTACCTGTGAAACTGGGACGTTCATCGTGGAGCTAGAGGTGACCAAGGAAGCTGCATGCGTAGGCCGGGCCGATCACCACCCGCCCGGCCTGGGCCCCGCAGCGTCTGGTTTTCCCCTCGCTGCTTCTGTTCCCGCTTCCTAGAGCACCACCTTCTCAAATGGCCCCGCTTCCTCCCCGGCAGACACCCGCATCCCCAACACATACACGCGCACCACGTTCACTCACGCTCCCTCACAAACACATTCATTCACACGTGCACACACACAACATTCACTCTCACACTCACTGACACACACCACATTCTCACACAAATTCACCCTCACGCGACATATTCACTGACACATTCACTTACACTCACACCACACACACACACACAACTCATTCACTCACACACATTCAGTCACACTCACCACCACATTCACTCACACACACACATTTACTCTCACACATTCACTCACACTCACAGACACACACACCACATTCACTCTCACACAAATTCACCCTCACACTACACATAATCACTCACATTCACTCATATACACCACACATTCGCTCACACACATTCACACACACACACCCCCACACGTTCACTCACACACACTAACACTACACATATTCACTCAGTCACCGACACACCACATTCACACACACATACCACAGTCACTCACACACCACACACTCACATTCACTCATACACACTCATTCCACACACACACTATACATTCCCTCACACACACATTCACACCGCCACAGACACACACGCGGTCTTGCACACGCACCTACACTACAACAGGTGCGACTGAGTGTCAGCTGTGACTCTAACGCACCCACCTCTCAGGGACCAAACACAGAGCTGCCTGCCTCGATGTTTATGAAATCTGGGAACCCTCTGCTTCAAAGTCACATTATCTTTTCTTTTCCCCTAGGAAAAGCCAGTACATCGTCTTTTCCTCAGGCGTTTGAAATACCACATCTTTTCATTCACTGGACTCTACATCTGCCTGGGTCTCTTTTGCTGTTCACTACTTTGCTTATTAATTTACTAGACAGGAGATTCGCGGGATACTGCATTGTTGGGATGTGTTATGCCATTCGACCTGCTATGTCTGTTGGAGTACTGGACGCTCACGTGGTTGTGTGATACCTGGAAGGACAAGTTTCCTCCAATTATTTTTCTTCCAAAATGTTTCTCTTTTTAAAAAAATGTAATGCTTTCAGACATTTTCTTCCCATTATTTCATGTCATCTTTACTTTATCCCACTTGAACTTTTAACCAAGGGAAGTGGCCAAAACAACCCCCACTACACCTTGTCCGAGCGTAATAAAAACTCACGTTTTGGTGGCTCAGAACACTGGAGCGCGTTGCGTGAAGATGTGCTCCTTCCGGCGAAGACGTAAGGCAAAATTGGGGGCCTGAAAAGAGAAAGGTAGCCCACGTGGCTGGTAGGAGCGCAGGACTCTTAGAACGTAAATAATGCATTTATTCATAAAAGGGAGGAGTTAGAACGTAAAAAACAGTGAAATTAAGTAAGTGGATATAAGATGCCAGATTATACTTAAAAGGTGGAAAAGTGGTTAGAAGATAGTACGGCAAGCACGACGGGGGTGGTGCGTGCTCATGTGTGTCCTCGGACGCTTGAGGAGATGCGGCAATAGATGACAAATCAAAACGTAACATGTAGGGACGCCTGTGTGGCTCAGTGGGTTAAGCATCCGACTTTGGTTTAGGTCATGGTCTTGGGGTCCTGGGATAGAGCCGAGCTGTTGGGGGCTCCACGCTCAGTAGCGGGTTGGGAGTTCTATTTCTCCCCTTCCTTGGCTCCTCCCCTGCTTGTGCTCTCTCTTTCTCAAATAATAAATAAAATCTTTTACAAAAAATAGTGACATGCAAACCTTTACCCTGAGAATCAGAAAAGGTTAGCTCGTGAACCTGTGTTAAGAATGATCAATACAATCATTGTTAGAATTAAAAACCAGGATATGTAACTTTAAAGACCAGAAAATATTGTAAAGCACCTCTCCACACTAGTGAAAAAATGAAATTAATTTTAATTTAAAAAATGAAAATGAAGAAACAACAAAGAAGTGGAACAAAGAACAACATAAAAAGAAGTAAGGAAAAGTATAGCAACCAGAATAAAAAAATATAAATGATGTAATACCCCAGAGTAAGAAAGAAAACTTTCAGAAAGTTCCTTAAAACAAAGTACAAGCATGTACTCTTTATAAGTTGTGCCTACAAAAAGCTGATGTGCTTAGGTTAGAAGTTGAAGGAAGTGTCTGAGCAGAAGGAAGCCAACTTTGTTCTAATTCAAGATCCTCTTGGCTATTTTAGCATTTTGCATTTCCATTTTTGGAATCAGCTTGCCAAGCTTCACGAAGCTGGAATTTTGCTTAGGATTGGGTTCAACCCACAGATCAATCTGAGAAAATTGGCGCCCTTACAATGCTGGTTTTGCAGTCCCTGGAGATGACGCGCCCTCCAAGCACGGAGCACTAAGTTCTCCCAAGGATGCTTTGAAACTTTCGTCTAAAGGTCTTGCACATATTTCAATGTATCTATTTCTAGGTATTTGATTTTCATACTATTGTAAATGAGGCATTTTTGAAATTTAATGTTCTCCTTGTTAATTACTGCACTGAGAAATACAATTGATTTTTGGGGTGTTTTGGTTTTATATTCAGTAACCTCTCTAAATTTACTAACGTAAATACTTTATGTAAATCTCTTCGGCTTGTCTAGGTACACAATCATGTCTTCAACAAATAATGAGTTTTATTTCTTTCTTTATAATTCTTCTGCCTTTTTTCCCCCCTGGGCTTATCACACACACCTAGGACCTACAATGTAATGGCGAATTGTGTGGCATCATTGACTCATTCCTGATCTATGAGGGCAGCTTCAATAGTCCATCATTAGAAAAAATTAAAAATAAAAAAAAATAGTCCATCATTAGGAAGTTTACTTAAAGTTTTTGTTTACATTTTGTATTAGATTGAAGATGAACCGTTTTACCCCGGGTTTTCAAGAGTTTCAGTTGTTGTTTCTTTTTTTTTAAATGCATTAAATTTCATAAAATGTTTTATTTTTCTGGATCTATCTAGATCATATGGTTCTTATATTCTTGATGTTAATGTGGCAAATTACATAGACTTTTAAGTGTTAAATCAGTCTTACATTGTAATAAACCCAAATTTGACCTAATGTATTATTATTTTTATATGTTGTTGAATTTCACTTATGTTTTATCTAGGATTTTTGCATCTGCCTTCAAAAGAAAGACTAGCCTACCATTTTCCTTTCTGTGATGTCCTTGATGGGTTTTGGTATAATGTTTCGTTGGCCTCAAATCTGACTGGGGAGTCATCCCTTCTTTTTCAATCTTTGCAAGAGTGTGTGAAATGGGTGGCTACACAATGTATAGTTATTTCCCTTTTTCCATTTCTAATATTGGTTATACATATTTCTTTTTCCTTCTTTTAATTAAATTTCTTGATTTGATTTAAATTCAAGTTAGCTAACATATACTGTATTATTGATTTTGGGATAGTCTTTTTCCTTTTTCTTTTTTTTTTTTTTAAAGATTTTATTTATTTATTTGACAGAGAGAAATCACAAGTAGATGGAGAGGCAGGCAGAGAGAGAGAAGGAAGTAGGCTCCCTGCTGAGCAGAGAGCCCGACGCGGGACTCGATCCCAGGACCCTGAGATCATGACCTGAGCCGAAGGCAGCGGCTTAACCCACTGAGCCACCCAGGCGCCCCTTTTTCCTTTTTCTTGATCAGTTTTATTGAGGTCTTCAAAGAAGGAGCTTTTTGACTTTTCTCTATTGTAAATTTGTTTCCTATTTCGTGGACCTCTGCCCTTGTTTTTATCCATTCTTTCTTCCACATTTTAGATTTGCTATTCTTTTTCTAGTTTCTTGAGAGACTGACTTTCAGCCCATCTTCTTTGTAATAATTTCAAGCTGTGAGTTTTTCTCTTACACTCAGTTTTAGCTTTCCAGCACAGGGTTTTTTTTTTTTTTGGTTTGTTTGTTTTTTTTAAGGATTTTATTTATTTATTTATTTGACAGAGAGAGAGAGAGAGAGATTACAAGTAGGCAGAGAGGCGAGCAGAGAGCCCGATGCACGATTTGATCTCAGGACCTTGAGATCAAGACCTGAGCTGAAGGCAGAGGCTTAACCCTCTAAGCCACCTAGGCACCCCTCCGGCACAGGTTTTAATTGGTCATAGTTTCTTTTTTTTTTTTTTTTAAGATTTTATTTATTTATTGGACAGAGAGAGAGAGATCACAAGCAGGCAGAGAGACAGCCAGAGAGAGAGGAGGAAGCGGGCTCCCCGCTGAGCAGAGAGCCCGATGTGGGGCTCGATCCCAGGACCCTGGGACCACGACCAGAGCCGAAGGCAGAGGCCTAACCCACTGAGCCACCCAGGCACCCCTAATTGGTCATAGTTTCATTATTGCCTACTTCCAGATATTCTCCAATGTCTTTTCTGATTTCTTCTTTCACCCATGGGTTATTTAGAATTGTGTAGTTTAGTTTTTAAACAGTTGGGGGATTTTCTAGTCTCCTCCCCCGACTTTTCTTCCACTGTGGGAAGAATATTCTTTATTATTTTAACTGTGAAGAGTTTTCGGAGGCTGGCTTTATTGCCCAGCCATGATCAGTTTTGGTAAATGCTTCTTGTGTGATTCCAAACAATGTACATATTGTGAGTTTAGAGGGCAGTGCTCTATATATGTCAATTAAGTCTTCTGTTAATTGCATTATTCAACTTTCTTGCTTTTTAATAATTCTGTAACACATTTGAAATATGTTAAAATCTGCCATTATGGGGGCACCTGGGTGGCTCAGTCAGTTAAGCATCTGCTTTCGGCTCAGGTCATGATCCCGGGGTCCTGGGATTGAGCCCCACATCAGGCTCCCTGGTCAGAAGAGAGCCTGCTTCTCCCTCTCCCTCTGCTGCTCCCCCTGCTTGTGTTCTCTCTCTCTGTCAAAAAAAAAAAAAACAAAAAAACCTACCATTATGATTGTGAGTTCATCTATCCTCTATGTCTTGTCAATTTTGCTTCACATGTATTTTAAAGCTCTGTTATTAGATGCACAGATTAAGATTTGTGATATCTTCTTAGTGGATTGGCCCCTTTCTCATGCTCAGATGTTTATCTCTGGTAACACGCTGGCCTTAAAGTTGACTTGGTTTGGCATCAATTAGCTATATCATCTTCTTTTGGTCTGGTTACCAAGCATATCACTTTCCTTCCTTTTACCTTCAACCTACCTGTGTCTTGGTGCTTAAAGTCTGTTTTCTGTAAATGGTGTATAGTTGGATTTTAAAAGCTATGAGTCACAGTCTTCATCTTTTTTCATGGAATATCTAGGCTATTTATGTTTAATGTAACTACTGATAGAGTTGTGTTTATATCTACCATCTCACTGTTTGCCTTTTATTCCATCCCTCTGCTTTATGTCCCTTTTTTCTCTTTTTATGACTTATGAATTAATCAAATATTTGCATCATTTTATTTTCCCCATGTTAATATTGGTTATACATTCTCGCAATATTCTTATAGTGATTATCTAGATAACTTTTTATTTTAAAATCAGGAAAAAATCTATTTAAACAAGTATCAAAGTATGCTACAGAGCATACTGAGAAAATATATCAAAATGAAAATAGCAATTATAAGCTATAAATGACAAACAATAATTCAATGTATATTGGTTTGTAGTATATAAACCAGGTGAAGACTAATGAAACTACATTTTCCAGAACCCCCTTTTCTGTATGGTTCTGTTTAGAGTTGAAAAGAGAAATGCACAAAACTTGGAAGTCCGGAATGCTCAACCTTAGCAGCAGAAGTCACTAATCATAGAAGGATGTCATGACCACCTATAGTGACAGACAAATGCACAGACAACTGGTAGACCCTAGCTATCTTTACTTTCCCCCACTCTGGGTCCAACTCATCCTCCTGATTGCTGGCCCTTCTAATCAACCATGTGCCCAGGCCACCACCAGGCACCTGTGGGTCCTACACAGGTGACAGTTACTCTGAGGCAGTATCTCCCTTGAGGCAGAAGTTTCCCTAGATTTCACCATGGGTGCTGCCCTGTGTGGTCCCCGCTGTGGAGGCTAGACCTGCAAGGTCCCTTATGTCCACTAGCTCTGGGTCTTCAGTGAGCTGGTGAATGGCTTCTCTGATCCTCCCTTTCCCTTTCTAGACCTTCATTCACTGAGCTCCTCCCACACCTGGAAGCTCTAATTCCTAGGATAAGTCCCTTATTCTCTTATTCTCATAATACTAACAGTGGCTCTGTTCTTCTGACAGAATGCTGACTTACGTACAGCACAAAGAGAATGAATAGAGCACAGGAGGTCATTTTATATTGTTAGATTGTACAGTTCAGAATGTCATATAACTTTAATGAATCAATTACCAAAAAACAGTACTTAAAAACAAAAGGCAAAACTATTCAGAAATACCAAAAAGAACTTGATAGAAACATGGTTTCATGCTATCAACTTGAAAACATTGATGTTTTGCTAGAAAGATGCAAATAATTGAAGAGGATTTGATAAACAGGAAACCAGGAAAGGGATCTTGAAATTTCAGAAGTTATCAAAAATCTGTCTTCAAGAATTTTGTTGTGGTCAGATAATTTTACAAGTCATTATCATGAAATTTTTAGGGAACAAATGCCACTATGTCAACTATATAAGACTCACAAAAACTTTAATAAAATATTAATGTATATTGTCTAGTAGTCTATTCTAGTAATAATCCCCCTCGTCTAAAGTATATCTTATTGCTGGAATGTAAAAATAATTTAACATAAATGAAACCATTTTATTTTTTTTAAAGATTTTATTTATTTATTTGACAGAGAGAACTCACAAGTAGATGGAGAGGCAGGCAGAGAGAGAGAGGGGAAGCAGGCTCCCTGCTGAGCAGAGAGCCCAATGCGGGACTCGATCCCAGGACCCTGAGATCATGACCTGAGCCGAAGGCAGCGGCCCAACCCACTGAGCCACCCAGGCGCCCCAAATGAAACCATTTTATAATTCTTGAATGTATAGCTAGGTGAAGAGGAAAAGACTAGGCCTTCTTGATAAATATAAAAAAGGTATTTGAAAAAAAAAAAAAAAAAGGTATTTGATAATATTCACTTCCGAATTTTTAAAAAGCTTCTAGAACTAGGAATATAATGCAATTTTCTGGAGCACCGGGGTGGCTCAGTGGGTTAAGCCTCTGCCTTCGGCTTGGGTCATGATCCCAGGGTCCTGGGATGGAGCCCCACATAGGGCTCTCTGCTTAGCAGGGAGCCTGCTTCCTCCTTCCCTCTGTGGGCTTCTCTGCCTACTTGTGATCTCTGTCTGTCAAATAAATAAATAAAATCTTAAAATAAAAATTTTAAAAAATGCAATTTTCTTGTAATCTATTACAAGAACCTATTATAGAATCTATTGTAAACCACCAATTAAAGTATATTTAGTGGGGTGCCTGAGTGGCTCAGTGGGTTAAGCCGCTGCCTTCGGCTCAGGTCATGATCCCAGGGTCCTGGGATTGAGCCCCGCATCGGGCTCTCTGCTCAGCCGGGAGCCTGCTTCCTTCTCTCTCTCTCTGCCTGCTTGTGATCTCTCTCTGCCAAATAAATAAATAAAATCTTAAAAAAAAGAAAGTATATTTAGCAATTTAAAAATATGGGCACTCCCCTTAAAATCAAGAATACAAAAAAACCCTGCAATCACTAGTACCGTTCATCATTGATTTGAAATTTTGGACAATGAAATAAGATGAGAAAAACATGAAGCTGCATACTGAAAACCAGGAAGCAGTATCATCTGTCTTTACAGTTTGATCGTCTATCTGAGGAGCCCAAGGAAATCAACTTCTTAAAACTGCTTTAGTTAATAACAAACTCAAATGGAGTGGCTGGTTAGCGATCCAACATACAGAAATCAGTATCTTTCTGACACAGCAGCAGTAACAAGGAAAGTTTAAAACATCATCTCTATATTTTTAGTAAAAAAATAAAGATACCAGCAATAAACTTAAAGAGAATGCGCAGAGTCTCTGTGAAGTCACGAATAACTAATAACAGTCACTAACAAAACTTAGAGACACAAATTTCTGAGTAAGTAAAGTGATAAAATATCCTTCAGGGTGGGAAGACATATTAATTTTTATATATATTTAATACAATTTAATAGAACTAATTCATAAAGTCTAAAAATGTAATAGTTAATGCATTTGAAACTATAGAATTCTGGTTTTTTTAACCTTGAAAAAATTATTCTATGATTTACCTAGGACAACACATTTATTGGAATACACATGGTAACTTGTTTCTTGTACAAAAACATTCAATTTTGGAGGTGGGAAACCCACCCCCCCTTACCAGACACTAAACAGATCAATTTACAATTTAATAATTTAAATTGTATTTTTCTGGTCAAGGAATGAATAGACCATTAATGATCAGAGCAAAAAAAAAAACAAAAAACTTTAGAAACACGCAAGTGTTTGTAAGAATTTAGTATATCATAATCTCAATAATCAGGGATATAGTGATTGGACTGAATGACTGATAATTTGAAAAAAATAATTAGATTTCCTATGTCACATTTTATAGGAAAATCAATTCAAAATGCATTAAAGTTTTAAATGTAGGATATAAAGGCAGATGGTGGAAATAAGGGTATTTGACTGGGGGAGGAAATGCTAAGAATGACTCACAAAAAAAGTATTCTATAAATAGCTCTTCTCTTTGCTTTAGCTGTTCATTGTTCTTAAAGTTTGCACTATATTTTATTCCATATTTATTTATTTTTAAGGAATTTGTACACCCAACCTGGGGCTCGAATTCACGACCCTGACGTCACGTTGCACGCTCCGCGGCCGAGCCAGTGATGACAGCGCCCTCTGTCATCATTCTTAAAATATTATACTGACCCATCAAACTGTCGTTTTATGTTTCACGACTCAGTAGTTGAAAATAGTATACCTGGTTTTCTCTCAAATTATCCTGGGGGGGAGGACCTCACAGAAGTAGAAAATATTTCCAGCCTAATTTACCATATATTTTTCCTCCCATAAAATCACGTGTCACGTCTTGGACCTCAGGAGACTGGGTTTCCAGGTGTCCCAGTTAGAACGTGAACCTTCCTGCCTCTCCCGCGCTCGCCGGCACAGCGGCCGGCGCGCACCCGAGACCCTCCAGCGCGCACCCGAGACCGTCCGGCGCGCACCCGAGACCGTCCGCCGCGCACCCGAGACCCTCCAGCGCGCACCCGAGACCGGCCGGCGCGCACCCGAGACCCTCCAGCGCGCACCCGAGACCGTCCGCCGCGCACCCGAGACCGGCCGGCGCGCACCCGAGACCGGCCGGCGCGCACCCGAGACCGGCCGGCGCGCACCCGAGACCGGCCGTCGCGCACGGTGCGGGCCGCGACCGCTCGCGGCTGGTCTCCGAGCTCGGACTCGGAAACGCCCGCGCCGGGCCGGCCCGTTCCGTCGGCTCCGGGCGTTCCGCAGAGAAGGTGCTGGGGAGCGGCACTTTCTGTGTCTCCCGCGAGCGGCGGGAAGGCAGCGCCCCCGACTGGGTCAGGGCGCGGGACACCCGCGCCGCCGCGAAACGACGGCAGCGAGTCCTAGAAGCGCCGCTGGACCGAGCCGGAGAGGAAGAGAGTCCGAGCCGCGCGTCTCCCGGGGGGTCCGCGGCGGCGCCCCCCGCGTCGCGGTGGCGCTGAGGTCGCGGTGTCCCTGCCTGACGCAGCGCCCGCTCGGGAAGGGCCGCCGCTGCCCCCACCCCCGGGGTGGAAACCCGCGTCTCGCGCCTTCCTGGGGGCTCCGAGGCGGCGGAGCGGAGCCTCCCGACGTGTGCGGGTCCCCCGCCGCCTCCGCCCCGGCCCCGGCCCCGGTCCGGGCGCTGGGCCGTGACACAGCCGGCCTTGTCTGGGTCTTCCGAGGGGCTACGCGGGCGGAGGTCCCGGGACGCCCCCGTCCGGGTGAGTCCGCAGGCCCGGCGCGGAGGGTGCGGGGGGCTCCCCGGGAGTCACGCCCGGGCCCCCAGCGCCTCCCGCCGGCCGGCCTGGGGCTGCGCGGGCCGAGGGTTCCGACCCCGGGGAGATGAGGCCGCAACGCAAGTCTCCGATTCGAGGAAACCAGCGAAGGGACGAGGGCGGAGGAGCGTCTCCGGGGCTGTGTTCTGCGACCTCAGGACGTCCGACTGCGCCGCCGGGAGCCGCACCTTTCCACCGCCCGCGCGCGGTCTGGGGAGGCGCATTGCAGCGGCCCGCGCCGATCCGGGCGCAGCCTCGTGCCGCACCCGGAGCCTGCAGGGGGCGCGTCCGCCGGGGTGCGCCCGGGTGGTTACGGACTGCGGCCTGCGGAAGACCGCGCTTCCGCCCCCTCCCCTTCCCTCCTCCTCCCCCTCCCCTCACAGTCCCCTCCCTCCCCCCACACTCCTTCCCTCCCCCTCCCACTCCCCTTCCTCCTCCCCTCCCCCTGCCCCTCACAGTCCACCTCCCCCTCCCCCTCTCCCTTAGAATTACCTTCAGTCTGCGGGGCCCAGCCCCACTTTGCAGTGGTGGGGGCGAGCCTCTGGTCCTGGTCCCCTGGTGCTCACATTCAGAAGGAAGGAGGCAGTAGGATGAGCCCTTGTTCTCAGCACACAGCCGATTGCCTATTGCCGATTGCTGGAGAGAGCCCAGGCATCGCCTCCATCTGTTTTTCTGGCCTCAGAGAATTCGATGGAAAGCTCTCTGCCATGTCCAGCCTCCAACTGGGCCTGTAAGGGGGGCCGCACCTCCCCCTGTGCCTGGCTGGGCCCCGGAGGCCTCGCTGTCATGAGAAAAGAATCCACGGGTCCAAAACTCGCTATTTTTAGGTCTTGGTGGATTTGAGCCAGTTTCCTGAGTATAGTAATTACCCAAATATTTTATTGAATAGGGCCTTGAAAAGTAACAGCTCGCATATTACTCTACTCGGAAGTTCAAACAGGTTTAGACGCCATACCCCTAATCCGCGAAGACAAGTGACAGGCGTCCTTGCGCTGCACCCTGCGGTTGGCCCAGCTCTGCTCCTCTGCCCCTGTCCACATCCACCCCTGACGGGGCCACTCTGCGGGGTTTGCTCCCAGGCACACCTTTCCAGGCCAGCTTCTCTCCTAAATGCAGGACTTGTGTGCTCCCTGCTTCCTGGACATCTCCTCAGACCTGACGTTTCCAAAGGGATCGCTTCTCACACACCGGGCCCCAGGTGCTCCTCTGGGGAGAAGTTTTGGTCCATGGTTCCAGCCACCAGACTGGGACCCCACCCTTTGCCTCACTCCCCAGTTGGCCCTGGTGACTCCATCTTCAGACTCTGTAATGAATCTGCCTCTGGGTCCCCACAGCCCCCACCAGCCTGGTACCACTATGTCTCTTCCCCTGGAGCTGGTGCCTTGACTTCCCCCTCCCCCAGCCTAGGTACCTCTTCACATACACACAGATGGATCTGTTAGATAACGTAAATCATAAATCGTAGATCCCATTTGGATGGCTCGCCTCGGAGCCATGCAGGTCTCCACCCCTCCCCCTGGCCTGTGACGGAGGAGTCAGGTGCCTGTGAGTCCCGTCGTCTTACCTCTGTTTGCTTAATGTCGGGTACAGAAGCTTCGGATTCCGGTGAAGGTTTAGCAACGATTGCAAAGAGAGATGCCTCCAGCCAATCCAACCCCAAGTTTGCACAACAGAACAAAACACTCACCCCAAAGTTCAGCTGGGGAAGGAGAGCAGTCAGAGAAATAAAAAAATTAATGACGTCATTAGAGTGGGGGCCAGTGAGCGGCTCCCTTGCATCAGCGGGTGTTGGAGTGTGCCCAAGATCGGAAAGCAGGCAGCAGTGCTCTCTCAGCCGCGTCTTCCCCTAATTAGAGAACAGACCGCAAGGGACAAAATTGCAAAAGAAATTCCAGCTTCTCTAAGAACCTCAGAACGATGGCAGCATGAGCACACAGTGGGCAGGTACAACGTACGGGCCACTCTGGCAAGCATTTCACGGGCGCTGATCCTTCTCATCGTCACACAGTCTGAAAGTTACAACTCTTGTCCCTGTTCAGCAGATGAGCAGACTGAAGCCACTGAGGTTAATCAGCTCGCCTGAGACCTCACAGTCAGGAAACGGCAGAGCCATTGCAAAGAAAACTGGTTCCGCAGTCCCTGTTCCTAACCAACTCAACAGATCTGAGTTTGGGAATGGACTGGACGCCCTGCTTCAAGTCCAAAAACAGGGACATTTCAGCAAACTTCATAAGCCAGACCATCGGACTCATGCACCCAGAATGGCCTCCCTGGTCAGCCAGACTTCCGGCCATGACAGTGAGGTTCAGACAAGGCTGCCATGGACCTCAGCAGGAGAGGGGCCTGGCAGCCGCGGGGCGATTCGCTGCAGGTGTGTGGGACGGAGGATGACACACACAGACCCACTGTGTCCCTTGCTAAGGCAGTGGCTATTGTGCGCACCACCAAAACGTCCACCCCAGGCTCCTTGGTGGGAACCTGGAAGCTCTCCCCTCCTCCATATGGGATTAATTATGGGGCCTGAGGATGACTTTACCTCTGAAACATTCTGTGGCAGAGTCAGTACTGTTTGTTGGCCAGACCCGTTTCCTTTCTGCTCTGAGCTCAGCTCAACTGCACTTCTGAGACTCCT
Source organism: Neogale vison (assembly GCF_020171115.1). Lineage (NCBI taxonomy): Eukaryota > Metazoa > Chordata > Mammalia > Carnivora > Mustelidae > Neogale > Neogale vison. Next base: position 312,216,958 of record NC_058091.1, on the reverse strand, counting down.
CCTCAGCGGCGGGGCCACAGGTCCGAGTTCTTTCTGATAGCTGGGACGCCGGGATGTCGGCTGGAGTCCCGTGTGGGCCACCGCAGCCTGGCCCCCAGCCTCCTGCAGTGTCTCCCGTCCACTTTGTTCCCTCTCCGGCAGGCACGCTGCAGAGGACAGCCAGGCCCAGGGGAATGGGTGGAGGGGGGCTGGGTCCCTGGATGACCACATGGAGCGGACCTCCCTGCCATAGCCGGGCCCCGTCGCAGACTCACACTGGGCTGGGATGCGAGTAAGAAACACATTCCCGGGCGCCTGGGTGGCTCAGTGGGTTAGGCCGCTGCCTTCAGCTCAGGTCATGATCTCAGGATCCTGGGATCGAGTCCCGCATCAGGCTCTCTGCTCAGCAGGGAGCCTGCTTCCTCCTCTCTCTCCCTCTCTGCCTGCCTCTCTGCCTATTTGTGATCTCTCTCTGTCAAATATATAATAAAATCTTAAAAAAAAAAAAAAAAAGAAAGAAAGAAACACATTCCCCGCACTGAGTTTGGAGGGTGCGTCCTGCAGCAAACACAGCTACTTGACTAATTTCTCTCCTCCTAGGTGATCCTTCCAGAGCTACCGCTGTGCCCATCACTGCCTTTCCACCTCTCTCCTTGCCCTCCCCGCCGCTGCCCCGCCTTCAGCCATCCCAACTCCAGCTGCTAAGGCAGAGCGAGCCTCTTCAAGCCCAAGTCAGTCTATCTGCTCCTTGGTGTACAGCTGACAATGGCACTGCCAAATGGAGCCTTGGAGGGACCCCAGTGTGGCACGTGGTCTTCCCAGGCCTGCTTTCGTCCACGGTCCATGGGCCGGCTTTGTGCTAGCTCTCTCTTGCCACCCACAGCGCCCGGCCACGGGTGCACCGGGCATTTCTGTCTTCGTGGCTGCTTCTCTCACCAGACTCCTCCTGGAATGTCCTTCCATCTCTCTGCTCTCTATTTCCTTCTGTCGGCTTAACTGCTCCTCATCTTGTGGGATGAGTCTGGCCACACCGCCTCCGTGTCCCCCCCACCCCCCAGGGACCCGCACACCACACACCACCACGGCACTAGGAGTGCTTGGCATAGAGAGTGTTGGTTGTGTGTGTCGTCGACACAGAGCAGGGCCTCAACAACTACCCAGCACCCCGGGAGAGGACAACAAAATGATCTCCGGACATTGTCCAATGTCCCCCGGGAAACAAAGTGGGGCCCACCCGAGAAGCCCTGCTCTGGGGTCATGTCAGAGAAGGAATCGTCTGCTAACTGTAACAAGAATTCAGAGGGCACGTTATCTTGATGAGCTCACCCTAGTCAACGCTGACCTGAAACCAGATTTTGTCCAAACTGGCTCTCAGAAGCCAAGTTGTGGGGACCCAATTCAGAACAGGTTCAGGGTGGCAGACCTGGGGCCTACTGAGTACCCACCAGCTGCTTCTCCTTTGCCAACAGACCCCAGGCTTTTTCAGCATGGCCATATGGCCAGCACTAGCAGTATGTTGAGATTGGTCTAGGCCATTCTGGATCATTCTGGATCTTAGTATCCCAGCCTCTCCTGCAGGTAAGGGTAGCCGTATAACCAGTTCAAGTCAAGGAGATACAAGGGGAAGTCTGTTGTGAGGGTTTCTTAGACACTTTTGCTTTTCTGTTAGGGTCAGAAGCAACAGACAGCACACTCCTCCAACCTCTCTCCCTTTCTGATTGCAGGCATGAGGGCTAGGGCAGGGGGAGAGTCACAGATGGGCCAGCTGTGGCCTCCTAGAGCACACACCAAGGCCCTCTACCTCCCGCTTCCTTATTATGAGGAAAAGAACTCCTGGCACTTGTTTGTGTCCCTGTTTGGGTTGAATATTGCCCCCAGCCGTTCAGGTCCACCTAGAACCTCAGAATGTGGCCTTATCCAGTAGTAAGGTCTTTGCAGATGTGACTGGACAGGGATCTTGACATAAAGTCAGCCCTGATTTGGGGAGGGCCTCAGTCCCATGACTGGGGGCCTCACAAGAAGGGAGGGATGGAGACAGTCCAGGGGACAAGACCACATGGGGGCAAGAGGCGATGAGTGGAACAGCGCTGCCACATGCCTAGGGACACAAGAAGCCCCCAGGATCCCTCAGGAGCTGCAGGAGGGACCCTCCCCTGGGGGTTCTGGAGGGCAGCTGGGCCCGCTGACAACTTGATCTCGGGCCTCTGGCCTCCAGAACCATGAGAGAGGCAATTCCTGTTGCTTCAATCCACGCAGTTTGTGGTCGTAGGTTACGGGCCACCCCAGGCAACAAGTGCGGCCCCTCCTGAAGTCTTCTGTGCCTTTAGGAGGACCGACTCATGAGCACATGGACGGGGAGCCAGCTCAGATCGCAGCCTGGGGGGGTTTCTCTCCAGGTACCCTCCGCTGAGGATAAGGGAAGGGAGCCAGGTGGAAGGTCACTGTGGGGAGAAATGAAGGACGTCTCTTCTACTTCTCCGTGGGACTTTTTTTTTTTTTTAATGTGGCTCCCAATATGTGCCACTAATTTATTCCTTACTTTTCATCATTTATACAATCTGAAGATTTATACAATCTGAAGAGAACCCTGAGTATCACTGAGACCTTTAAAATGGAGGAGACGCATATGCCGCTTCATTTGTCTTCCACTGTGAGGAAACACAACTTCCCACACAAAGTGGTATCACACAGAACTGAGGCTTACCATTTTCTATGGTCACAAACTTCGAATATTCTCTACTTTATACCTATTTAATATCCACTATTAATTTGAAGCACTTTGAAATATCTATTTTTTGCTTTCTCAAACCAATATTTTTAAATGTGCTCTAACTTAAGTAAGAATTTTTTTAAAATGTCATTTCATTTATATTAATAAAAATTGTGTATGTTAAACGTATACAACATGGGGATTGGATCCACCTATACACAGCAGCACAAATACTGCAGTGCTAATTAACTTATCCACCTCCTCACATAGCTTAACCCCTCCCTTTTTTTTTCCCCCAGGTGGGGTCTTTTGAGATCTGCTTCCTTTCACAGAGCTCACCTTCTGGTGAAGGACCTTGTATACTTACCAGGGTCAGGGAGTGCTTCCTTGGGCAAAAAGAGCCCAAGTGTAATTTCTGGACCCCCTAGATCTAGATTCCCTACAGACCATTTTCTCAATTTTTCCATGTCCGTTTAGGTCATAGTCCATGTGACATACCAAAGTTAATTTTTTATGGGGTCTAATTTGTAGTACTTGCTATGCTAAGCCCCCAACACTGGTCATCCCTATGGGCCTTTGGTGGCGGGCCAGCCTCCGAATCCTCACCTGGAAAGCAGAGACCCTGAGTCTGCTTCTTGAATGCTGAGAGAGGGGCCGTCCTGGGATCCCGTGGCATTTGAAGGGTATAATTCCTCCCACAGGAGCCCTGGGGCAGGGCTTGAGACAGTACTCATCAAAGGAGCTCACACTCACCTCACCAAAGAAAGCACCAGACACTGTGCGAGGACACAGCAGCACCTCTGGAGTGGCCTTGTCGATAAAAGACAGAACGCGAATTTGACCAACACCTTAGATTCAATGGCCAGCTTACAAAAAATATATGGATTACAGGGAACGTGTTAAATGATGCCACAGGGAGATATAATTGACAAAATCTAGACTGTGGGATGAATGAACCACATTCTTCAACAATAGATGCCCCCTCACAACCTGCCCCCCCAAAAGATGACAGAGAAACCACAGATTAAAAGCATGAGAAGATCTAAATCGTTATATAGACCTTTTGTTTTTGACAAAACCACCAGTTAAAAAGTTTATAAGATAATCAAAGATAACATGGATCAGATATTTGATGATATGAAGGAAGACATTGTTACTACTACGTAGATGTGGTCATATTGTAGTTACGTTTCAAAACATATGCTTATAACTCACTAATGCATACTGTGTCATTTATGGATGAAAGGATGTGTTACCAGGGATTTGCCTTGAAATAACTGGAGGAGAAATCAGGTGAGGACATTGGTGAGCAAGTCGGACCTTGTGCTGATAGCTATTGAAGGGGTTCGGTATATATAGTCTCCCCAGTGTTATGCAAGTTTGGAACTTTCCATAATTAAGGATAGGAGGAAGATAGTTTTGCAGAAAAACTCACTCCCAAGATTTCCTTTAATGAGTGGCACTGGCACCTAAAACTTTCAAAGGGCTCAGCGTTCACCCCTTGCAGGCGGGAACCCACCTCTCTGAAGGAAACCTTTCTTCAGGACGGGCACCACTCACCCCGCCCATTGTATTATTTGTCTTCTGGTGACCAGAGATTACCCACAAGATACGCATTACTCACAGAGACTTAAAGGCGACCCTCCACGGCACTTTAGCATTTTTCTGATGCTTGCTATCCTGGGTGCTTTCTGTAGCAAATGACAGTGTGACCTGCCCAGAACACGAAGCAACCAGGGTGGGGCTGGACTGGGGGCTATGGTGTAGTACGGCTGGGGCTTGGGGCCGCCACATTCATCCTGGTTCCCAGGGCACCCGTCCCATCTCTCTTCTGGTCTCAAGGTGGCTACGGTGGTGCCAGGCATCCTACACAGAGAACTGTGTCCACTGGTGATGTGGAGAGTGTCCTCTGGCAGATCTCTTCTTCCTCACCTGGAAGACTTTCCCAGGAGTGTTCTGGCGGCCCCCTCCTCTAGAATGGGGGTGTGTACTATGCTTATGTTGGCACTGGGGGCGACCTTTCTGCATACCTGCCATGCAGATTCCTGGGCAGGACCAGGGCTCTGCCACCCTGAGAAGAAAGGGGCGGTGGGGACAAAGGACTTGTGTGGGCAGCCAGCAGCATCTGCCTAGAGGTTGACATCTCAGACAGGGAGGATTCCGGCTCACGTCTGCCTGTCCAGGTTCTCAGGAGACTTGACGTCGCTGACCACCTGTGGAGGAGTGCCTTTCCACTCCCGTGCACCAGGCAGATGCTCTCCTGGATCCTACGGTCCCCCCACTCCTCATTCAGGTCCCACTGGGGTCCCCAAGATTCTCCTCCCAGTGTCCCGCGCCCCTGGCAATGTGACTGCAGCTTCTTCTGTCAGGACATGGAGGCTATTTCTCTCCCTCTTGAATCTGATCAAGGCCCCGTCATTTACTTGGACTCACAGAATGCTGAGGATTATGCTGAGGAAATGAAGACATGCCAGGTCTTACTTCAGGCATGTCTCTTGCTTTCTTGAAACCCTGTTCAGCCACCCTGAGAATAAGCTGGGGCTCCCCTGCTGGAAAAGGAGAGACACATGGGCCCATCAACCCTGGTGTTCCAGCTGCCAGACAGCGAGCTGCCCGTCATGTGAGTGTGGTCGCTCTAGACCAGCCAGCCTCAGCTCTCCTGTCAGCTGAGTGGAGCCTGAAGTGACTCGTAAGCCGAGATCCGCTGTGTCTGATCCAGATCAGCAGAACCACACAGTTGATCTGTAGACTTGTGAGCAATAATAAACACTTCCTTTGAGCCACTGTGTTTGGGGGTGGTTTGTTACCCAGTAGTAGCTGACCGATGCACATACACCTTGATTTTTTTCAGTTACTTACATAACCTATTCAGTTCCTGTGAGCAATTGAGTTTGGGAACCCTGAATTAGGCTTAAAATTGCCCATGGAATTTACTTAAAATGCCGATTCCTGGACCTCACTCTGAATAAGTTTCAGGTCTGGTGAGCTCTCGCTGTCTGCGTTTTAACCAGCATATCCGATTCTGGCGCCGGAAGTCCATGGTAGTCAGAGTTCCAGAAACTATTTGTTCATGAGAACAGCATGAGAAGAGAGAGGAGTTGGTTTTGGCCACAGAAGGAAAAATCTGGGCTTATCTGTGAAAACTGCTAAGCAGTGAGAAAGGCTTCCTCTGCCCAGAGCCACAGGGACTGCAACAGGGACTACATATGACTTAGTATTCGTTCTTGTTTGGCAGAAAGAAACACATTGCTTCTAATTTACATACAAACTTATGATCAAATACATACAGCATGAAACCCTGTATCTAATTATAAGAAGTTAACTATGGCTGATGAATCAAAGTTAGAGGGATTAGTTAGAGACAAATTAAAAAGATAGAGCAGGAAGCCATAGGAAAAAACAACTTAAAATGTTGTAAAGAAGTAGAGCAATCTGTGGCTAGATCCTGAAGCCAGGAAGGCTTTCATTCCCATTGAGTTGCTCAGCCGACTGTCGGTCATTTCACCAGTAGCCAACCAGGACCCGCCATGTGCCAATCACAGTTTTCAAGCTCACACACAGCAGGGAAAAGCACAGATAAAAAGCCCCCTCCTTGGGGCGCCTGGGTGGCTCAGTGGGTTAAGCCGCTGCCTTCGGCTCAGGGCATGATCTCAGGGTCCTGGGATCGAGTCCCGCATTGGGCTCTCTGCTTGGCAGGGAGCCTGCTTCCTCCTCTCTCTCTCTCTGCCTGCCTCTCTGCCTACTTGTGATCTCTATCTGTCAAATAGATAAATAAAAATCTTAAAAAAAAAAAAAAAGCCCCCTCCTTGTGTAACTTAGATCCTAACTGGGTGAGAGGACACAGATGATAAATAAGGTAAATAAAATTCATGAGATGGCACAGTGGATTGAATTGTGTCCCACCCCGCCCCCTCTCACCAAATGAACTTCAAGTCCTAACCCTGGATATCAATAGAATGTTAGCCTTATTTGGAAATAGGGCCTCTGCAGATGTAATCAAGGTAACACGAGTTCATTAGGGTGAACCCTAATGCAGTACGAATGGCATCCTTGTGACAAGAGGAGACACAGACATGGGGAAAGCTCCATGCAGTGATGGAGGCAGAAAATGAAGTGAGGCACCTACAAACCTACCTGCCCTGGAGACCTCAGAAAGAGAGCATGGCCCTGCCAACACCTTGATTTCAGGCACTGAGCCTCTAGAATAGTAAGAGAATACATTTCTGCTGTTGTGAGTCACCTAGTTTGTGGCCCTAGGAAACCAATGTAGATAAATGCTAAGAGAAACATAAAGCAAGGAATGGAAGCGGGGAGTGTTGAGGGTTGGGTTTGTAGTTCAGATCGAGCAATGTCGTCCCTAAGGTGTGAGAGTGGGTAAGGTGGGACCCATGGGGGAATGTAGCATCCAAGGGGAGGGAGAAGAGCAAGTGCAAAGGCCCTGAGGCACATCTGTGCCTGCTATGCTTCTGGCTGGAACAGGCTGGGTTAGGGGATGAGCTGGAAGACGAAGTTGGAGAAAAAGAGAGAAGGACCAGCCAATGTAGGGACTTGTAGGTCATAATAAGCCTGAATTTGAGAAAGGAAGCCACTGGAGAGTTTTGAGCGGGAGACTGACATAATCTGACCTTTTTTTTTTTTTTTTTTAAGGATCACTCACAAGCTGCTCTGTGGAGAAAATGCCAAAGAGGACAAGATTGAAATATGACAAACTAGCTAGGAGGCACTGTTTTAAAATATGCTAGAAATAGTGGTGGCCTTAAAGGGCTGTAGGTGAGTAGATGGAGTGAGGGGTAGCTGTTGAATTTTGGATGTTTCTTGCAGGTAGACACAAGAAAATCTGTTGGTTATGGGGAGGGGAGACTGGGATGACCCAGGGATTTTGGCCCTAGGCACTGGAAGCAAGGAGATCCACAACAACCGCTGTCTGGCTTGTGTGTGATCTCCAATTTATTTAATGCACATGTTCTAATCCTTGGTCGTAATTTCCACATGTACAATACAGACGCCTGAACCAAAACAGTCATTTATAGTTCGATTAGCATTTGCCAAGAAGCCTTAGCAGGCAATACACGATTTTCAGGTTGTTACGATGTCCTGAAGTGTCAAGCGCTGAGTAACGTGTACTCAGAAGAGCGGGTTAGAAAGGGCTTCTCTCAATATGTTTAAGAGGAACACCGGCCCCAGCGCTGAGCTTCCTCAAAGTTGCCTGGCCAGGGAATGCATCCGCTGGGTGGGGACCAGGACAGGCTGGGCTCCAGAGGGGCCACGGTGTCCATCACACCGGCTGGGCTCATGAGGCACAAGCAGTCTTACATAATGGCACTCTGGCGTTTGCTCTGCACTCCACGGTAGGTGTGGTTAGCGGCTGAGTCCTAAAGACAGCACGGTCAAACCGGGCTTGGGGCATCCTCTGGACACAGGGGACTCGCCCCGCGGACAGGATCTCTGTGGAATCTGGCCACCCCTGTGCCAGCTGCGAGCCCAGACACCCAAGCACGTGGGCCGCTGCCCTGGTAGGCAGCACTGCCAAGCCTGCCTGGGGAATCACGCCACTGAGCTAACTGCAAAGTTTTAACTTCATTCTAGGCAATAGGAAATCATTTCTAAAAGGAAACAAAAATGCCTATGAGGAGATCCTCCCAGGAGGGTCCCGCTCTGTCCAGGGCGGCGGCTTAGCGGGAATCGCCGCCCGGGCCGCTGGCAAGTGACCGCTCCTCCCGGAGGACGCCGGCGAGCACGTGGGCGGGCACGAGTGACCGCAGCGCTACCGGCTGCACACGGACCCCGGAGGATGGACGGCAGGAAGCCTGGGGGCACTTTTGTCCTTCTCCTGGGAGAGCGGCCGGACAGTGGTTCGTGCCGCCTCAGCTCACTGGTACCGCGAGCCGGCGGTCCCCGGGCCAGGCCTGGGGCTGGATCTCCGGCCTTGCCTGGCGGCGCGGAAACATCCACCCAGCTGCGGCGGCGGCGGCGTCTCATCTCTGCGCACGCGCAACGCGACCGGGCGGCTGCCGGGACCCCGGCCTCAGCGCGCATGTCTCCAGGCCTCGGCCTGCTAGCGACGGCGGGAGGTGGGGCTGGCGGAGGAAGTCGCGGCGAAGGCGGCGTAGCAGCCCCCTCACTTCTTCCGCGCCACACTGCAGCCAAGTCTAGTCTAGAAAGACCCACGCCGCCGCCGCCGCCGCCCTTCCAGCCCCTCCCAGTCGCGTCTCCTTCCGACGCGGTGCCCTCCTCACCCGCAAGGGGGAGCGTCCCAGTGCGCAGGCGCGGTAACCAAGGTGGCGGTGTCTAGTGAGGATTTGAAATCGGCTGCGCGTGCGCACTGACGTCCCGGCCCCGGCGAGGGAGGCCGCGCTTCCTCCCCGCCCCGCTCCCTCCCCGCCCCTCATTGGAGCGGAGGCGGCGGCGCCCCCTCCTTCCCCCGCGCCCTGTCGCCGCCGAGAGTGTCTTTTCGCCGCCGCCACCACCGCTGCAGGAGCACGGAGCGAGCGGCGCGAGCGTGACCGAGGGCCCGGCGCACGGCGGCCGCCCTCCCGCGGGTCCCGGGCCGCGCGGCGCCTGGGCCCGCCCCCTCGGCCCGGCCGCCCGCCCCTCTCCGATGGCCTCTCCCCCCGGCCCGAGTGGAACGCCGCCGCCGCCGCGGCCCCCGCGCCCGCCCCGCGCCGCGTGAAGGGAGCCCGACAGGCCCGAGCCGCCCGCCTCGGCCTGCCCCGGGCCCGCCCCGCGCCGGGACCCCGACGGGAGCCGCCGCCGCTGCCGCGAGCCGGCCGGAGCCGCGGGCGCAGGCCCGCGCGCCCGTCAGCCCGTCCGCCCGCGGCCCGTCCGTCCGTCCGTCCGTCCGTGCGCGGCGCGGCCGGGGCTCGGGGCGCGGCGGGGGCGGGGCCGCGGCGGGGCGGGCGGGCGCGCGGGCCCGCGGGGCGGCGCGTGGATGGATCCGCGCGTGGCCTGGATCCAGCCCGAGCAGAAGGGGCCGGCCAATGCCCTGTGGATGCAGATCTGGGAGACCTCGCAGGGCGTGGGCCGCGGCGGGTCGGGCTTCGCGTCCTACTTCTGCCTCAACTCGCCCGCGCTGGACACGGCGGTCGCGGCGGGGGCGGCGGGGCTGGGCGGCGGCGGCGGCGGTGGTGGCGGCGGCGGCGGCCTGGCGGGGCCCGCGCTGCCCGCCGCGTCGCCCCCGCCGCCCGCGCCCGGCCCCGCCGCGCTGCCCCCCGCGCTGCTGACGGCGCTCGGGCCCGCGGCCGAGGGCGCCCGGCGCCTGCACAAGTCGCCGTCGCTGTCGTCGTCGTCCTCGTCCTCGTCCAACGCCGAGTCGGGCACCGAGAGCCCCGGCTGCTCGTCGTCGTCCTCGAGCAGCGCCTCGCTCGGCCGGGCGGGCGGCGGCCGCGGCGGCGCCTTCTTCCACTTCGCCGACGGCCCGCCGAGCGCCCCCGGCGCGGCCAACGGGCACCCCGGGCCGCGCGGCCCCGCGCCCGCCGGCTCCCCGCCGCAGCACCAGTTCCACCCGGGCCGCCGGAAACGCGAGAACAAGGCCAGCACCTACGGCCTCAACTACCTGCTGTCGGGCAGCCGCGCGGCCGCGCTGAGCGGAGGGGGCGGCCCCGGGCCCCAGGCGCCGCGGCCCGGCACGCCGTGGAAGAGCCGCGCGTACAGCCCCGGCATCCAGGGGTGAGTGCGGGGCGCGCGGGGGGACGCCGGCGGCGACTGGCCCGGCAGGCTTCTCCTTGCACTGCCCAGTAGATTCCTGGTGTAGAGGAGCGGCGGTCTGCGGCTCCGATCCCCGCACGGACCGCGGAGGACGGCGGCCGCTGCGCCCGACTTGGGCCCCTGGAAGGGGGTGTGGGGTACTTCACCTTCTTCCCTCTCCCCAGACATGTTGGGGACCCCGTGTCAAAGTGGGGCGCAGATGGGTGTGCAGCTTTATGTCAGCTGCAGACGGTTTTAGTATTGCCGGGAACTTGAGTCGAGTTGAAGGCAAATACTCGTTAAATAATAACTTTTTTTTGAGAAAAATCTTTTTGGAAGGTGATTCATTGTCTTTTTGTTTTTTTTTTTTAAATTAGTGATACAATTTAACCAACAGTGAGTTTAGAAGTAATTTTTTTGGATGAGGGTGTGTGTGTGTTATGATTCAATTTTATGCAGAAATTAACATAAAAAGCATTTTTCTAGTTTTGAAAAAGTAGTTGATAGTCTTCAAAGAAGACAAAAACGTTTGTAGCAGTTATTCTTTGGAAGATGCTATTTTTATTTAAAATATTTCCACGTTGGCCTAGAGGGGATTCAAAGTTCTACTTAAGTTTAGTGCAGTTATACATGACAGGGACTGTTTAAAAAAATCTTTTTGGTTGAAACAGTCCCAGGTGAGACTGCTCAGGTGGGAATGCTCCCTGCCCAGCCCTTTTGCCTTCCTGTGCTTTTCTGAGCATCTAGAAACAAAGCGTTCCTATGTAGATTTTATGTCGTTATTTTAAGACTTAAATCATGAACTTTCTTTGCAAGTTGTATGCTGATTTAAGAGCTGCATAAGGATTTTCCAGGATACTAGGATTTTTTTTCTTTTAAAACAAATATTAGAGTTCTACTAATCCAGGGATTGCTAGGTGTTGAGATTACTTCTTAAAGTAACTCTTTTTTGTTATAAGTCTGTTCATTCAGGTTGGAAAATGGTTAAGTTGATACTACTTTAAAGCAAGTGAGATGCATCCTAAGAGCTTCATGTCCTGCAATTTGTTTCACCTGGTTTGGGTTAGAAGTGTTACATTCTTAAATTCCCTGAAGCCCCAGTGTGCATTTCAGCCCCAGGTAGGAGCCATTCTCCTCTTGCTTCTCTTTCTCCAGCCCTTACTTGGCAAACTGTCCAAGAAAGGGTGGTCTAGAGCGATTTCTCGATGTATAGCATCATACCCAAGTTCCTTGGTTGGGGGGTGGGGTGAGGCATGCAGGTTTCCAGGCTGTCATGTTTCTGGAACTGATTCTGTGTCTTAGCACTAGGAAAATAGGAGGACATGTGGTCTTTACTGGTAGAGCATTTTGGGGTCCAGACGGTCCCAAGTCTTGCTTCTTCCATGAGCTGTTGGCAGTGGCGGCATCATGCCCTTCTGCAAATTACTTAGGCCCTGGAAAATGTTTCCTCACCCTTAGGTTTCTAGAAATCTTCAATACATACATTATTTATTTATTTTCTTATTTACTTGAGAGAGGGAGAGAAACACACACCAGGAGTGGGATTGGGGAGGAGGAGCAGAGGGAGAGGGAGAAGCAGGCTCCCCGCTGAGCAGGGAACCAGAATGGGGCTTGATCCCAGGACTGGGATTTGGACCTGAGCCGAAGGCAGATGTTTAACTGAGTGAGCCACCCAGGTGCCCGTGCTGGTGCTTTCATTAATAAATGAGCCCACCAAATACGAGGTTCTTTGCTAGGACCTGAGGTAGTAGTTGGCCTGGAAGTTGCCTGTCTCTTGATTCTGCCTCTGAACCTGGCCTCCATCCGCGTGCCCCTGCGCAGCAACACACTAGCACAGTGTGCAGATCTTCCCTCCTCCTTGTCCGTCTCCCCCATCTAGTCTTTGATCAGATCTCTTTACCCTCACGCAGCATGTCACTGCTCGCGGAGATTGCTCCAGTGGCCAGCGGTCCTTGCACACACTGTTGCCGGCCCCTGAGCCTCTCCCAGAGCGGCCAGTAGGAGAATCTCCCCCATCAGCAGGTTTGGTTAAGTCTGTCCCCTTTAGAACACCGTGATGGCATCTCTGCGGTCCTCCTGGGGTTAAAGACTGCAGCCCACAACTAAGCCTGCCTCCTGGGCGCTGCTGCTCTGGGCCCTGCCTGGGGGCCTACTGCGGGTCCTACCCTGCCCCCACCATTGGCCTGTGAGGTTTCTGCTCAGAGGCCGCGTGGAGGGTTGAAGAGTAGGTTCCGAAGCAGCCCAGCCAGGAGTTCCCCGTTTTAACCTACCTGAATACGAGCCGGTGCAGTCCTGCTCTTGGTGATGCTCCTTCTTTTCTCCTTGGCTGCCTCTGTGGCTGACGTGTACCACTCGGGGTCTGTCCACTTACTGCCATCTCTCCCTAGAGGAGGAGCCTGCTAGGACTGCCTGCCATGTGTCTGGAAGGGTGGGGTGCCCCGTCTTGGTTTGCTACGCGGAATGCTTCTAGCAGGCCACCGTTTGGGGTGGGGGGTACTGAGCAGAGGAGCAGGAAGTCAGAGCAGCCCTTGAACTGTGGAGGTTTGCCTGTGGTCAGAGGAGGGAGGTGTTCCTCATGGTCCTGCCCATGGCGGGCCGCTGGCCTTATGGCAGCTTTTTGGTATCGAGAAATAAGTCCGTCTAGAACTCGCCGCCAGCCGCCAGCTTACTCAGAGGGATAAGGAAGGCCACCACCACGTGTTTCATTTATAGCTCAGAAGGGGAAAGAACTGCGATGGGAGAGCCCTTGACCTGGTCAGTAGAAAGGAGCCTTGTTGGTGAGTAGTGGCTCAGACTTACTGTGTAGGCCCAGGACAGGTGTTTCTGGAAGGACCATGTCTGTAGTCCCTAGAAAGGCTGAGCCACTGGCCGCTGCTGCGGGAGGCTGAGTAGCGTCAGCCCAAGCCAGCTGGGCGTTGGCGGGGTGGTTTGAGGAACAGGCACGCTGTCTGCTCTTTTCTGGGCTGGAGGGCTTTGCCCTTCGAAACTGTACTGGTGGCCTGGCCTCACAGGGTTGCCGGTCTGCTTCCACCCTTGAGGAGGTGACGAAGCCAGGGGAGGCAGACAGGATCCGAACGGGAACCCTCGGAGCAGGGAAAGGGAAGCACTTGTCTTGGAGCAGCTGTTTCGTGTCTCCTTTGAACTCTCAAACTTTTGTTTGGGGATGGTGTGGAATGTGCTCTCTCCTCTCTACCTGGGCTTCTGACTTAGGGACGTGGGCAGGTGTGGACAGGTTCCTGGGCCCTGCACTTCCCAGCCTCCGGCCCTCGTCACCTTCCTGTGCCCTCACCTCCACTTCCTGGCCCAGCGAGTTGTTACTTTGCCCTGGTCAGTGCTGCCACAGCTTCAGAAACCTCGTGAGCCTCAAGGCAAAGAAAAGTCGCAGGTGGGGGTGGGGGGAGCTTGGACCCCAGGTGTGTTGCTGCGTCCTTACTGGTGCCCTGTAGAGCCCCGGGAGGAGCGTAATGAAACGAGGGAAGGCCCCTGGCCTCTGGCGGGCCCCTGCAGGCGGGGCCCTGACCAGGCTTCAGCGTGGGCTTTGGCCATCTGTGGATTGTCCTCTCTGGTGTGCCTGAGTGTGAAATGGTCATGGAGCATCCTTCCTGCAGGGCTTTTAACAGTGTTTATTTTTTGACATTTTCTGTTCAAAATTCAGCTCTTCGTCTGATACTGGTGAGAAACGGACCCGTGTGGTTTGTAGGATGGTGACCCACACCCCGCAGGACTCTGTGTGTGTTTCCTTCACTCTTGTTTGGAGAGGCTGAGCCTGGAGGAGGATTCAGGAGGCTTCAGGATGCCTCCTCTCCCTCTGTGCTTCCAGCCTGACTTGGCACTACGTAAAGTAGCATGTGGGTGACCCCCTCCCCCAGTGCATCCTTGTGGGGACCCAGTGGGAGGGCGCAGGTGAAAGCCCAGCAGGGCCCATGGCAGACGACAGCATCGCCTCTCCTGGTGCGTCCTCTCTGTCCCATATCCGCCTACACACATCATGGGACACATGGGAGAGATTAGAATGAGACCTGCCCCGCAAGGTGACAGAGCCCCGGTATGAGGTCGTGCGTGGAAGCTGTGCCCGCATTGCTGCTGCGCTGAGCATGTGAAATGAGCTCCTTCTCAGAGGTTCCAGCCCCCTTAGTAACAGTGTCGCTTGTTCCCACCCGGTATGCCCTGGCCTGTCACTGCAAAGTGAGATCGAACATCTAGGGCGGCGTGCGGGCAGTGATGAAGTTGGGGAGAGTTGTGCCTGGTTGCTGGTAAGTGAAGATGCACTTACTGCTGACCCTCGGAGAAGGGCTGGACAGACGCCTTGGAAAAGGATTGTGGTATGAAACAGGCTGGAGGAGTCCTGGGGGAAGATAGAGACCTCGAATGTTTTTTGCAGAAAACAACCTTGGTAATGCCCGCGCTGCCGAAGTCACCGCTGCCGAAGGCACCGCGGGGTGGGGCGGACCCCGTCGCTGCGGGGCTGCCCAGGGCTTGTGAGGGAGGAGCTTAACGCAGCGATGCCGGTGGCTTCTCAGCAGTAGCGCAGGTGTGATTGAGCACCTTGGAGAAAAATTTTTAAGTAAATGTTTTAAAGTATCAATTTTTCATAACTTTGGGATTTTTCTAGGTAAAGCCTCAGACTTCCTTTGGGCACTATTTAATAAGAAATTTTGTTTCCCACTGTAAATGGAATCGTGTACGTCCGTGGGTGGAGGCATCATGGTTATCCTGGGAAATGAGGATTTCTTGCGCATTGGTTTAGGACCTGTTTTTTAAGTTGCAGAATGAAAGAAGCTATTAAAAAGCAAGACGGGGGCACCTGAGGGGCTCAGTGGGTTAAAGCCTCTGCCTTCGGCTCAGGTCATGATCTCAGGGTCCTGGGGTCCTGGGATCAAGCCCCAAATCGGGCTCTCTGCTCAGCAGGGATCCTGCTTCCTCCTCTCTCTCTCTCTTTCTCTGCCTGCCTGCCTACTTGTGATCTCTGTCAAACAAATAAATAAAATCTTTAAAACAAACAAACAAAAAAAACAAGACAGAGCAAACAGCAGCCTGTGAGGTTGAAGCTGAGAAAAGCTGTGTTGCCGCTGCACCCGGGCGCGGGCTGACAGGTGACGGGGCTCGGTGTCCTGCTCACAGGCTCTCGAGGACACAGCTGCTGGCCGTGACTCTGGAGAGGCCCCTCTGGACTCTCCGGTGTGAAGGCTGCTGGGTGAATGTGGTACCGGCGTAAAGGCAGATGGGTGACCTTGGTGACTGAGACAGTTGCCCGAGATGCCTGTCCCCCATGCCAATCTGTGTCCCAGGTGAGGTGGTCAGGGGTGCATCTTCCTTCAGTGCGGGATTTGCACCGCACATTAAATGGCTTACTCCGGGGTTTCCAGGCCACAATTGTTCTTTGTGGCTGTGTGACAAATGAGCATAAACTTAGCAGCTTAAACCAATACTCCTTTACTGTCTCATGGACTCTGTGTGTCCGAGGTTGGGACAGCTGGGTTGGCTTCCTGCTCAGGCTCTCACCGGGGTGCAGGCACGGCGTTGGCTGCTGCGTTCCTGACTGGAGCCCAGGCTCCTCTTGCATACTGCTGGCGAATTCAGTTCCTTGCTGTTGCAGGACTTAGGTGCCCCATACTTTGCTAGCTGCCAGTTGGGGGACTGTCTCAGCACCTTAAAGCCATCTCTGCCTTCCTTGGCTTGTGGTGCCCCCATCTGCACACTGGCAACAGAGCTTTGACTCCCTCTGGCCGCTCCTGTGCCAGCCGGCGGAGGCCCTCTGCTGCAAGGGCTTGTGTGTTTGCGTCAGGCCCTTTCAGGTAGTTGTCTCTCTTAAGGGCGTGTGGGGATGATTTTGTCTCCGCCACGGTTCTGAGGCTTGGGGCATGGGGTCTTCCGGAGGCTTCCTTCCATGGCTGAGGGCATGCTCCTGTAGGTAGACTAAACCACGTGGTTGTCTTTTCCGGCACTTCTCTCCCTCGACTGGACTCCCGCCCACTGCGATGACTCTGGTAGACTGTGGTCTGTCCTCTGGCTTGGTCGTCACGACTGAACTCAGGCAACCAGAGAGACTAGCTCTCGGGGCCTTTCTGTGCTTGTCTCCTGCGTCACCCAAGAGATGTGTATGTGAAAGCCATGTGAACGAGTACGTGAGAACTACAGCAGTTGAAGTCCTGTTCCTGAGGCCACGTGCACTGGGCAGCTTGGGAAAGCTGTTATTCCTCTCGGGGGTCGGCGGGGATGCGACATGATTCACTCATGTTGCCTCTGGAATTTAGGTCTAAGCCCATAACAGACCATGTTTGCTTTGCACAAGACCCCACACCGTGTGTACAGCAGCCCAAGTTCATGGGAGTGGGCGCCTCCCCCTCCACGGGCTGTGGCCCTCGCTTCAGAGCAAGCACACTCCCACGCAGTTCTTCCCTGGCCCCTTCCTGTGGAGTGACCCCCGCTCTTACACAGCTGACCGTTGACCGCTGGTCTTCCGCTTCCCCTGGGGTGGAGGGGCCGTGTCTTAGCTGCATCCCCAAGGCCAAGTGGGTGCTGCTGGCCAGCTCTGCATCAGGCTCTGATGAGTGGGTGAGTGTGCGTGACAGGGTCTGGCCGCTTAGGTGGTTTAGGTCAGTTGCTGAAAGTAACTTTGTTGTTTTGGAATTTTTGAAGATTTGATTGCCAACTCTGAAGTTACTTAAGTGCAGAATATTAAAGTAAAATTGATTGTAGTTTTTCTGTTTATCTTCCCAAACAGTGTGGTTAAACCACTTTTATACCTTGCAGTGTAGAACTCAAAAGCAGAAAGCTCTCAAAAAATTGTGTTTGAAAGGCATTTCCACTTAGATTTAGCAGGCTGCTCTTTGTTGTTCGAAAATTAATACCTAACCATGGCAAAGTCCGAAAACTCAGGGAAGTATGAAGATAGATTGCCTGTCCCTCAGCCACCTGCTGAGTGTCTTGGGATCAGGCTGAGCATGGCCTGAGCTCAGGGGCGTGTGCTCCGAGCCCCAGCAGCAAGGAGGAGACGCTGGCTCTCCCTCCTGGCAGAGTGGTCCCTGCTCAGGGGTCTGTCTGTCTCCAGGCTGATGGGGCGGGCTCGGTGGGAGTGTCTCCGAGGTTCCCATTGGCAGGGAATGTCTTTCATTGTCAGCGATGTGCCTTTTTATTGTGGGTTTGTGCTCTTTTTAATTCCCAGATCAGCTGCTCTGTAGAACCATTTAGGTCCTCCTGTGGTTTAAGATTGGAGTTAATTTCCTAAGTGATAACATGTGGATGTAGGTGGTTTCTATCTTTCCGTATTTGAGAGAGATTTCAGATCGTCGTGTTTCTGGAATCCGGTGGATCTGAAGCCATGGCTGGGATGCAGGAGTGGAAGGGAAATGAAAAATCAAATCCTTCTGTTTTTTGCTCGGAGCCCTTCGGCTGCGATCTGCACGTGGCCTTGAGTTCCCTTGGTTCTCCTGTGCTCTGCACCCCTGTAGCCTCATGGACAGGCCTGGTGTTGACTGATTTCATGCGCCTCGGTTTCCCCACCCGGGAAGCTACGTCCACGACATACCCCTGGCAGGATGTGCTAAACAGAGGAGACTTGGAAGTGCCATGTGAATTGTGACGTGGAGAGTTGAGCAGGCCACTCCTTTCCTTCCCTTTTCTCTTCTCTTCACTGAGGAAATTGAAACCAAAAATTAGGCGGGGCGCATTGCCAACTGGACAGAAAAAGCCTTTTGCTCCGGGTTTGAAAATACAAGTTTCCCTCTCAGGCCTGAGCTTTTCTCAGAGAAGCTGCTAAAGCCTGAAGGTCCGAGTCTTCGGGAACCCACGCGGTGTTGTGGAGATGCTTATCCCTTGGAGTCGTCAAGGCGTTCTTTTCTGATTTTAAAAATTTAAACAGTGCCTGAGTAACGTGTTCTGTATGTAGGTCTTAAATTAAGGGTCTTTCCAGATCTTTCCGGGCACTGCTCTAGTATCAGCTGTGTGGCTTCATGCGAACGGTGGAGGGCGGTTTAGGATTTCGGGTTCTGTGCTCATGCTAGGAGTGCGCGCTCTTTCTCTGAGCGCTTTGCGGCTTCTGGCTGGGCCTCTGTGAGCGGTGGCGCGGGCGCTGGGGCGCGCTCTGTGAGGGCGGCCGGGCCGGGTTTTGTGCGGCCCGAGCAGTCGCTGCCGGCCCCGTGTGCCCTGGAGCGCTTGCCGTGCGCCTGACGCAGCTGTGGAACCGAATCTTAATTGCATTTCATTCTGATGAACACTTCAGTAGCCTTCGGACTTCTGACAGTGCCGACCTAGAGTAGCTTCTGACTCTCTTTATTGCAAACTCAGTATTTGGTTCGCTAACTGCTGCCTAAATGAATCCAAACTGCAAACAGCTGCGGAAGCCGTGGCGCTCAGCGAGCCACCCCTGGAAAGCTCTAGAACTGGCGTTTCTGAGTTTCCGGCGGGTCTCCGTCTCAAAGCGCCACCGTTTCAGTAGCGCACGCGGCATGGTCTCGGTCACGCAGAGTGCGACGCGGAACACCTCAGTCCGGCCCGGGGGGAGGGGGCCGCGCTCCCGCCCGCCCGCTCGTGCCCTGCCCGGAGCCTCCGCTCTTCTCGGACACGCGGGGCGGCCACGGCTCCCGGGGCGGGGTCTCCGCAGGGGGGGGGCTCTCGGGTTGCTTGCGGGAGGGTCGTGCGTTCTCCGAGCAGGCCTGAGATGGGGACCACACACACAGCTGAAGCCTGGCCAGGCCCACATCCTCCCAGCGCTGACGGCAGGGCGCCCGGCCTGCTGGGGGAAGGGGACCTCTTCGGGACTCGGGAGGGGGTGGCAGCTCGCCCTGCGAAGCCAGCCTCCGTGTGTCTGTAAGGGGACATTGCAAATCGAGGGAGAGAGAGAGCGAGCCTGGGGGCACCTGGAGTCAGATGGCAGAGGATGGAGATGCTGGGGGTGGGCTTGGGGAGCTTTGTGGGGGAGGGTCTGCGGGGCCGAAGCCGACCTGCTGCTCCGGTTCGCTGAAGGTCCCGCTCTCTGCAGACCGTCCCGGACTGTGGGGCAGGCGGGGCTCCTCCCGTCTGGATTTTGCTGGCAAGTTGTCGTCTAGGAAGAGTGGAGCCGTTGGTGAGTTGCTGTTTCAACTGAAGACTGTTGGAAGCCGGAAGCAGGGCCAGTGAGCGTCTGTTGCTGCCGCCTCCCAGTTTTTCTTGTCAGTGATTCGGTTTAAAGAGAGTCCGCTTCAGTAGACGAAGCGTCTCCCCGGGGGCAGCCGGGCCGTCGGAGAGCTGCAGCCCCCCAGCGGGCGCGCGGGGCGGGAGAGCCCGTGCACGTCGCCGCCACCCCCCTGGGAGGGAACAGGGGTGCCGCGATCAAGAGCAGGAAGCAGGGACGAGGCGACCCGGCAGAGGTGGCGGCCTGCGTGCAACGCGCTGCAGGTGTTCGGTTATTAGCACCTTCTCTAAACTGAAGCAATCCGAGTTTTAAAAATCGAAGGAGAACCCGGAAGAGATGGCCGGCCTGTGAAAGAGGACACACGCCTTCCACGGTGGCGCCCCGCGGAGGTCCTCGAGTGCCGCGGTGAGTCACTCGCGGACGGAGGGGCACCGTGAATCCGGCGGGAGCGTCTGCGGCCCCGTCAGAGGCTGGCGCCGGGGGACTGAGCAGCGGCCGCAGCAAGCCCGTGGGATGGAGACCAAGCTCCGGAGAATGGGGGCCTGTGCGAAGTGCCCCAGGGTAAGGTTTGGGATGAACTGAAACTCACAAAATTGCTGAGTAAAAATGGCCTTTTTGGAGGGCTTTTGGGGTAAGACTATCAGAGGTGAGCAGCTTGTGGTTGGGGAAGAGGCCCGGTGTTCTCCGGCCTTCCTTCGCAGGTGCCGTGTCCGCCTCTCCTTTGCTCCCACCGAGCGAGTGGTTTTCAGCACTTGTCACTGTCATACGTGTGTGCTGTGTCACTCATCATCGGGGCCCCGTTGAGCCCACAGGCCTTCATGCCGCGCCCCCCGCCGCCCTCCCGGGTGCGGAGCAGGGGCGCAGCTCAGAGCACGGGTTGGCTCGCTCGCACGGCAGGTCAGTGAAGCGCCGGCTTTGGACCCCAGGCAGTCCGAGGCCACAGCATTTCTTCTTAACCACTAGACGCGCAGAGCGGAGGGGGGTTGTTCAGAGAGGTCTGGTACTAGCAAGAAAAGAAAGACACGCACCCCAGTCTCTGGGTAGAGACAGGACCTCTCAGGTCGCAGAGACCGTCTTGTAGCTCTGCCCAGGCTCTGAATGGTGCGACCCAGTCTCCCCAGGAGGAGTTGGAAGTATTTTCTCGCAAACCGGGCCTGCGGTCTGGTGCTGTCCCCTACCTTGCAAGAGTGACTCCTTTAAGTGGTCAGTGACACACACTGCCACCGTGCGTGATGCTGAGCCTCTTTAACAGTTCTGTTTGCTGATTGCTTTAGTGAGAGGTAGTGTCTAAGAGTGTTTTCTGCTGACTTTTATTTTTTATTTTATTTATTTATTTATTTAATAAAGATTTTATTTATTTATTTGACAGAGAGAAATCACAAGTAGATGGAGAGGCAGGCAGAGAGAGAGAGAGGGAAGCAGGCTCCCCGCTGAGCAGAGAGCCCGATGCGGGGCTCGATCCCAGGACCCCGAGATCATGACCTGAGCCGAAGGCAGCGGCCCAACCCACTGAGCCACCCAGGCGCCCCTTCTGCTGACTTTTAAATGATTATTTTTATTAAGTGGATTTGTGTGTGTGTGTTTAAAAAAAGAGGCTTAAAAATCATGGGGTCCATCCCCCGGCAATAACCAAAATACAATTAGTGCCACTGTAGACCTCTCCTTTTAAGCCCATGGTGGACGGACACATGAATTGATCAACAGAAATACTTCCATTACGAGTCATGTTTTCTTTAAACACAGTTTACGGAATTTTTGATTTTGCTTGAAAGTGAAAATAATGTGGAACCTCTCAGATGGAAATACTAGTTTCTAGGAGGTATTGCCGAGACCAAGAACATAAATGATGAGGGGCGCCTGGGTGGCTCAGTTGGTTAAGTGACCAACTCTTGGTTTCAGCTCAGGTCATGATCTCAAGGTCACGGGTTTGAGCCCCATGTCCTGCTGTCCTCTGGGTGTGGAGTCTGCTTGAGATTCTCTTTCTCCCTCTGCCCTCCCCCCCCTTAAAAATGATGAAAACCCTAAGTGACTGCAAAAAAATCAAAGGAAGAGTTTTGATGACATCATATCCGTTTGCTTACTGCTGTGTAGTGTACAGCTGTTGTTAGTTCTTGCTGCAGACTGAGTTGTGTCCCCTAAAATCCGTATGTTGAAGCCCCGACCCCAGTGTGACGATACTTGGGGAAGGGGCCCTTGGGAGGTGATTAGGGTTAGATGAGGTCACAAAGGCAAGGTCTCATCCTGGGATTAGTGTCTTTCTAAGAAGAGGCCAGATTGCTTGCTGACTCTCAGCCCTGTTACAGACGGAGTGAAAAGGCGGCCGTCTGCAAGCCAGGAAGAGGGCTCTCACTGGAGCCTGACTGCGCCGGTCCCCTGATCTTGGACTTGCAGCCTCCAGAACTGTGGGAAATAAATGCCTGTTGTTGGAATTGCCTAGTCTGTGGTGTCCTGTTCCAGTGGCCTGAGCGAACTAAATAAAATAAATAAAATAAAATAGCCCTTTTATGTATCTTTGCTTCCTGATTTGCACTGAATTATTTTGTCAGCAGTAGTTAGGCGTTTGTATTTTGTTCTGTAATTATAATCACTGCCATCTATTGAGCCTTTACTAAGTGCCGAGTCCTGTTCTGAGTACTTTGTCTGGAGTCATGAAATCTTCATGACAGCACCGTGTGGAGGCACTGGCCGCATCCCGCAAGGTCTGGTCGCTGGAAAGCAGCAGGGCCTCTGACCCCCGGCCGTCAGGGTTCCTAGTGACACCACAGTCCTGCCCGGATGCGGGAGACCACAGTCTGCGGTGGGTGAGCCTTGGTTTTGTATTTACAGAGACGTCCTGCTCCCCACCAGCACTCGTCCCTGGACTCCTTCAGATTTCGGAGTTCTTTGCATGGTCGGTATGTCTGGGGGGCTCCGTGGAGGCTGTGACCTTGCGGGCAGAGCTTGCAGGAGCGAGGCCGTCTTCCTGGCCTGCGTGTGCTGGAACGAGCTTCGCAGCAGCAGACTGTGCTCCTCCGGCTGTGACCCTGGCCTTGCTCCCTGTGGTCCTGGCCCTGAGCTCGGCTGCGCGCCTGGGGCCCCGGCTCCCGCCCTGTGCTCATTCACCAGCTCTGCACGGGGAAGCCTGCGTCAGGATCTTTTTGTTGTGTGTGTTCAGTCAGGGCTTTAAAGATAGCTAATTGGTGCCGCGTTCCCTGAGGCCTGCTGTGTGCCTCAATACCCATCTCTTGGCCTCGGAATTGCTCCAGAATTGCTCCGCGTCTCTGGCTGCGAGTGTGGTCAGAAATCGGAGGCAAGACTCACTCCCCCCTTGGTGAAGGTGGTCCACGTTGGTTAATTTGTTAGTCGCCTTCTAGTCCACACATGGCCCTTGGTGCTGCGTCTGGCTCGGTGTGGGCCCCCAGCATCTGTTCTGCCCGGAGCACAGCTTCCCTTCCCCTCACAGAGCGGGCTGTGCCTTTGCTTCAGGTACACCGGCTCTTCCACGCGACTCTGCGGGGCCTTCTGGACTCCTCTTCTGCTGGCTGGCAGCGCCTCTGTCCCTCGGGAGACCTTTTCCCCTTGGATGACTTGAATCATTCTCTTTTTCCTCTGTTCATCTTGTTGCACTAGGTTCTTGTTGCTCTGGCCTGCGGTGTGTGTCCTTAGCACGGTAGCTCCCCTGTGCCCTCATTCTGCTGACTGTCACCAGGGAACCCCGACATTACTGATGGTTTCTGACCCAGGTTGCTTTTCTATAGAACAAGGCCCCGGAGCAGGTTTTTCCTGAACTTGGCTTGTGTGTCTTCTTTGGTGCTGGGTGTTGGGTGCTGGTGTTGTTTCTGTCGTGTACTGGGTTCCTCTCCTGTTTCTTTTTGTTTGCTGTGGCCTGTTCATGGGGTTGCTGCCAGGGCAGACCTCATAGTCTGTCTTTCTGCTGAGGTGATGTACGTGTGTTCCTGCTGTGCACCTCACTGAGAAATTTTAGCTCAGGCTACAGGCTTGAGAGGCTGGCCGTGTCCTGGGCTAGCTTTTCTGGGACCTGGCAGCCCCATGGGGAGAGGCGACAGGCTTGGGTCAGTCGGCAGGCACCTTTGTCAGGGCCCAAGTCTTCCTGAAGGACTCCGGCTTTCTCAGGCCTCTTTGCTCCCCTTCTTCCTGGCCACTGGGTTTCTTCCGAAGCCTGGCACTCTTGTTTGCCCCACAGTTGGCCCACGGTTGCTGCATTCCAGACTCACGGTGCCTCTCTTCCCAAGGCCACACGGGCTTCTCCTGGTTCCCAAAGCCTCCCAACCTCATCCTTGCTGCTGGGGCCTCGGCCTGCTCTTCCTTTCCCCGGATGCTGCCCTGACCTGTGCGTGTCCGGCCGCTACTTGCTGTTCTGTCCGGGTTCCAGTACCGGCCCCTCACCATCCAACCCGAGGGAGCCACGGGCATGGCCATGGGCCACCAGTTGGCAGAGTGCACTCTATACCCTCTGGTTTATTTCGGTGATCCTTTCCCGTCTCCATGCTGCCCTGGCTCCGCCCCCAGGTCAGAGCAAGAGCCTCAGTGGGTCGCGCTCACTGCTCTGTAGCCAGTGTCAGAATAGTCGGGCTGCGGGAAATCACCGGACAGAGGCGTCTGCTTTCCACGCTTCCGTATTGACTTAAACTTCGGCTCCGTTAAGTCCTTTCCTGTCCTTTCAGTTTTTGGCAGTGTTCCAGCACGCTTGTGCTTTTTCTTAAAAATTTTTTCTGGTCATCTTGGTGGGGCCTTGGGAGGTTGGTGAGTGTGATGTCTAGTTTGGACCCAGGAGAGCTGGTGCACATGACTCGTTTCCTCCTTCCAACTAGTTGGCATCAAGCCTGGCTGACTGACTGACAAGTCAGTGCTCTGTGGCAGCTCTGCCTCTTTGGACTTCACTGCGTACACGTATCGGATACAGGGAAGTGCGACAGCTTCCTTCCAGTAGCCCTCCCAGGTGCGCCGACGCGCTCGCGTGGGGGCCAGACCTGGCTCTCCGTGGCGCTGGCGTCCGGCAGGTGATGAGTGTCCGCTGTGCGCCTGTCTGCGGGCCACGCGGAGCTGGGCACGGGCTCCCTGGGTGCTTCACCGGTCTTGGTGATCATCACATCCCCTGTGGGGCCCTGGGACGATGTGTCCCGTTAGAACAGCAGCCCCGGAAGCGAGAGTCCTCGTATCTGGCCTCTGATACCTGCTGAGCGGTCAAGGCGAGGCGGGCAGCCGGTAGGAACAGGGCAGTGCGGGGAGGGGGCAGAGTGGGCGGGTTCGGGGTCTGCAGGAAGCGGCTGGGGGGCCGGGAGGCTTCAGGGAGCGCCTTGAGCCGCGGGAGCCGCGGGAGCCGCGCTGCCCGGCCTGAGCTCTTCATGCAGGACGCAAGACGCGCGCCGCTGGCAGGTGCTGGACGGGCCGAGCCGCCGGAGAAGGGGAGGTGATGGTGCTTACGGGGATCGTGCTCAGTGACGTGTCGCACGGAGCCCGCACGGAGCCGGCAGGTGGCAGATGTCAGCTAATGAGAATATGGATATGATGCACTCACCAACCAGGGGTGGGCTTTTTCCCAGCGAGCCTAAATGTAGCCTCCGAATCTTCTCTCAGCTGTGTGACCGCAGCGCCTGTGCGGAGAGCGGCCCGCGGAGAAGGCCCGCTCGCTGCGCCCGTGCTGGTGTGGCCGGAGCGCTGCGCGGCTTCGGACCAGCCCTCTTCCTCAGACAGGTCTCCTCCGGGCCGGTTCTGACGCATCTGCAGAGCATTTTCTGGGATCGTAGGGGCGGTGTTTCTAGGAGCCCTGTCTGGTGGGGGGAGGCTGTGTCGCGGTCGGGAGTCCCTTCCGGAACCAGTGGCTTGGGTGGCTCTAGAGCCAGAACTTGAGGGCTGAAGGGATCTGTAGCCTGCTGGACTTGACGCTGAGCCGTCCGTGGGGTCCCCTGGGCCTCCGCGGTGCCGGGCCTGGCTCACTCGTGGCCTGCGACGGAGCCAGAAGGAAATGCCCCTCCTGGCGTGCCCCTAGAGGAGAGGCAGGAGACCAGAGAATGAACACAAGCACACAGAGTTCTGCCCTGTGACCTCTGGGGGTGAAGTTGGTGTCAATTAACCAAGCCAGACAGAGGAATGCTTTTTTTGGGAGGGGGTTATGATTATAAAAACAGTAATGTACTTATTGAAGAGGTTTGGAAGATACAGAAGAGAAATTACCCTTAATTTTCCTGCTGACATTTGAGCATATTTCCATGGTTTTTAATGCTATTCTAAATACAGCGCACAGATGTCCTCTTGTATTTGTTTAAATTGGATTCAAGATAAGTGGTTCCTCTGGTCATTGAAAAGCTCTTTAAACAATTTAAAAATATTTTACATGGATGTACATGATTCTCTAAATAAAGTTCTGTTTACAACTTTCTACTCTTTATAAAGGGGCCCACAGTGAGTTTCTGCCCGAGTTTCTGTATGTCGGGTCACCGGAGTGTGGCCTGAGCTTTCACAGCTCTGGGTCCGAGATTTGGCGGCATGATACTGGCTGGTGACCGTCGGCCGAATGAATACTTAGTTTTCTCATCTGTGATACGGAGACAGTAGTATTTGCTTTGAAGACTGTTTGGGAGGCTCTGATGAAAATGCCACTAACGTGGACAGTCCAGGCTGGCGTTCCCCAGAACGCTAACGTTTTCAGACTCTCACTAATCTTCCTCACAGGATCTTCCCAGCTCACTTTCCCAGTGAAAAGGGCTCTCTGGAAAGACCACAGAACATAGAGCTATTTTCATTTCAAAAATGATGCAGCTAGTTAAGCTGGCGAGCAAGGCTGGGGACCCTTCCTTTTTGACATAGCCACGTGGTTCCCTCTGAGTCCCCTCCAGGTGGCTGCAGTAGTTGCTGATTATGCTGTGGCTGCCTTGCGTGGCTTGGGGCCGGTGGCCTGCGCCTGCGCAGGAGAAAGCAGCATAGTGTAGTGCCGTTTTGGCCCCTCCCTGCCCCCCAAGCAGCTCTCCTGGCTGTGAGCTCCTCCAGAGGCTTGAAGGCCCTGGATTGCATTGTGGGCTCTCTAGGACACCAGAGTCAGGAGACCGAGTCCTTTGGTCATTTTTGCCCCATGCTGGGTTATGGACGTGCTAAGCAAGTGTTTTTTCTCCAGCTGGTCTTTGCAGCATGGGGTAGTTTGGAGGTTTATAGTGCAAAATGGTTCAGAGTAGTACTGACCCTCCACAGGACTGTTGACTCAGGTTGTGAAATGCTGGGTTACCTTCAGTCCGTTCTGTAGCTCCCAGGTGCTTTACTGGAGTTTCTCTAGAAGCCATGTCAGAACATCCTTTCTACCAGCAACAGGTCGATTGAGAAGAAATGGTTACATTAAGAATGTTTGTCATAGCTTAAGTGTAAGCTTGTGCGATCTGAGTTCTTGCTCTCTGTCCTGAGGGGAAGAGAAGACGGCTGTGGTTCTCTGGCTTCTGGGTGGCCCCAGGGCCTTTTCTTGCACTTGCAGTGTGCTTGGGTTTCCTTGGCTAAGGCAGAAGAGTGTCATTTCCTTTGTTGGCCTTCAGTTGAGGTTCCGAAACCCTGTCAGACGTGTACCTGAACCCGGGTTCAAAGTGACCGATCCCCCAAGGGGTCTTGGTGGGAAGGGGGCAGAGAGCTCACTTTTCTTGGGAGCCGATGTGCAGGGACCAGAGTTAGAGTAGCAGTGATGATTCCAAACTGTAGAGTCTTCTGACCTGGCAGTTTTGTGAATGCTTGGATGGCTTTAGCCTCTTCAACCCAGCTTGGCCTTGACCTGCCCCACGGCAACAACTGTGCCCTCCCAGCCCACCTGCCTACTCCCCCCTCCCTAGGAGGTACCCTCCTTTCCCTGTCTGTTGCTCTCAGCCTCCTCCTCTGGTAGCAGCTTCTCCCAAGGGCGGCACTCCTCCATTAACGTGTTAAAAGCATTGTAAGGGTAGCTTTGTTCAAAGCTTTCTGGGGAGAGATGGGTACACAGGTGGTCTCTGGAGTGGAGAGCTGCTCATGGGGAGGCCCTTAAAGCAGGCTGATGGGAGCCTGGCGGGACAGCTACCACATAAACAACATAAGTAAGGGAACATTCTGGAAACACACTGGGTTCTAATTTGCAGTTTCAGTTGTCTTTCTTCCATTTTTGAGCTTTTATTAAAAAAAAAACAAAACAAAACATGAATAACCCAAAAAACCTTTGAAGGTCTGCCTCAAGGTTTTCTGAGTAATTGGTGCAGGCATTAATTTCCTTGTAATGTAATTAAAAATAAATAAAAAAGGATTTGTGTCATTAGCTGTATCCACACATGGGTAATTTAAAGAGGATCATTCAAGCCTGAAAATGGAAATATTCAGCCATTCCCGTGTGGATGTTTGCACTTGCCGTGGGCTCAGCAGCTCATTTTTTTTTTTTTTTAAGGATTTTATTTATTTATTTGACCGAGATCACAAGTAGGCAGAGAGGCAGGCAGAGTGAGAGAGGGGGAGGCAAACTCCTCGCTGAGCAGAGAGCCCGATGCAGGACTCCATCCCAGGACCCTGAGATCATGACCTGAGCCGAAGGCAGAGGCTTAACCCACTGAGCCACCCAGGCGCCCCTCAGCAGCTCATTCTTTCTAGTTAGGGTCTGTACCTGCGCTTGCTTCTTGCCAGTCTGTGCCTGCGCCCGAGGGGTGTGGCCTGAGTCCTTTGTCCCACGGCAAGTCCATCAGCGCGCTTTAACGTCCGTACCACTCCAGTAGTTAACTCCAAAATGGTTTCCCTAAGACATGATTTGGGCAAAAATTTAGACCGTGAACATTGTGGAGCCAAGGGGAAGGAGCTCCAATTTCTGAGAAACCACTGGCTTTTTAAGGCTTTTGAAAGGTTTTAAGAAGAGTTGGGCAGGGTAGGGCGGGGGAGATGGAATAAATTAACAGTGGAAGATGATTTCTAGTATTTTCTGTTGCATTTTCCATTGTAATGGGAAGCTTGGTTTTCCTCTAGCATTTGGAATTGACCAAGTTCACGGGGGATGTTCCGGGTAAACTGGGACCTGTGGCTAACAGTATGGACAGGGACCATGGGGACGGGCCCTGGGAACCAGTGTTTAGGGTTTAAGATCTCAGGGAGCTGGGCAAGTCCAACATCGTGACCCTTTAGAGCGTGTTTGGAGGTTCAGATGCTGAAAGCTAGAGGCCATGTTAGAGGTCATGCGCGTGTTCATCTGCCTTCCCTGTTCCCCAAAGAAAGTGATGCATAAAATCTGCCCTGACCATCGCTTTCTTTAGAAGAAACAATGGGATTTATAAAATCTATGGGAGCAGACAAAGCCCCCTGTGCTTCTCCCCTCACAGGCCAGCATCATTCACCGTCAGGGGTGGTTCCTTTGCCCCCTTTCTTCCCATGCTGTTTTATTTAAAATACATTTCATTGTCTTCACTTTGGGCCCCTTGTTTGTGGTCTTTACCTGCTGCAGCACATCTGTCCGTCCTCCCTGGGGAATACACAGAAGTCTCCTTTGGGCCACTTGCAGTTTGTGCTGGGCTGGGAGCGGGGTCAGGGCCTGGCTCTGCCTGGGGCCTGTTTGCCCAAGTCCCCCGAGTGAGGGAGGCACTTTCCTGAGGCACCTGCAGAACCAGTGCCCCATGCCCCCGACCCCAGGCTCTGAGAACCATGGAACCCCACCAACTCAGCTTCTAAAATCAGAAATCACCCTTCCGCAGTGGGTTGTCTGTGTTCATCAATAGCTCTATTTGCTGTGAATCAGCTAGTTTGACTTGGTAACTGAATAATACATCTTTCACCTTTTAAAATAATCCATGGAATTGTGTTTCACAAATATTTACAGCAACCATATACCAGTTGCTCATAAGATAGACACTAAAATGTTGCTGACCTTCATTATTTGGTACTAAAAGCAGAAATTAATTTGGGAAATGTACTAAAAATGGAGCAGTCGTACCCTTTGGATGGTTGGACTCATGTAAGAGAGCAGTTGTAGATGAGAAACGTCTTTCTCATTCATCACAGAGCTTTATTTTTCTAGTATTCTAGGATTTAGTTTAAAAGTACACTGGAGAATAATGCTTCAGAAGTCTAGTGCTTTCGTGATTAAAACTGAAAGTTACTGCAAGCCAGCCTCGCCATGTCCATCTTAAAATACCCAGAAAAGGAATCATTCGGGGCTTGCTCCACTGTGATGTGCCAGTGTGAGAATCTCCCGGATCGAATCTCAGAGTTGCACCTGGTCTGTACCAGCCGTCGCCTTGCCCGGAGTGTCCGCCGCGTTCTGCTTCCAGAAACGGACCGTCCGGGGTGTGCCATGCACATCCGTGGTCCTGCTCTTGTGCACAGGGCCGCAGCCCTCCTTCCCCACTGCCCATGCCCGAGCCGGTGACCTCCTGCAGGGTGAGGCGAGCCTCTGCACTGGGAGCCGAGGTGCGCGCTCTCTCCGCGGCACTGGGTGCACTTGGCTTCTTGGCTCCGTGCAGAGGTTCCTGACTCGATTCATGGCTCTGTGGCTGGACAGTGGCTGAGTGGGCCTTGCCTTCGTGTGGGTCCTGGCTACATACTCTTGTTGCTCCCCAAGCCTGTCATATGGTCAACTTCTAATCCCGTATCCTGCTGGGTTCAAGGTGCCATTGCATGCAAAAAGTCGAACCATTTGAAGCTGCTGTTTTTGTGGGTCGGAAATACAAACTTTGTATATAGGCACCTTCCTGTAGGGATCACCTGACTTAAAAAGATGCATCGTGCAGTGTACCATGAAGGGAGAAAAACGCTTACTTTTGAACTGATCTGGTGCCTAGCCATGCATGGAAACTTGCCTCCCAATTTCAGACATGTTAGTGCTTCCTAGTGAAGATGGATCAATAGTATCTGCCCAGCTCCGTAATTAGATCAGTTTCTTCGGAAATGCCCTAATCAGCACCGTTGTTACTGACCTCTTCTTGGGCCGTCAAAGCCTAGCTTCATTGTAGCACGGAACACCTGTTGAAATGACATCAAGAGCTGTAACACTTAGCTTTGACAGACATGGTTTGTGTCCACATTTAGCCCCAAGGTTTTAAAACGTTTGTTTTAGAGGAAGTTTAGAAAAGAGAATCCTGAGACTTACTAGGAAGTGTTTTGTTTGTTCTTAATGGAAGTGCAGTTGTCACATCGCGTCACATTGCCTCCAGCGCCCGGCACTGATGCAGCAGTCCGTCGGTCTGTCACCTGGCGCTCCCTACAGATGCGTGTAGCCACCACTTTTCCCCAGACGTGGCCCGCATTCCAGTGCCCGCTGCGTCTTCGCGACTTATTTTCTAATCAGAAGTTTGTATCTTTTAATCCCCTTTGCTTATTTGCGTTGTCCCCCACCCCTGCCTCTTTGGCAACCATGTTTCTTCCCTGACTTTATGAGTCCATTTCTGGGCTTTTTTTGTTGTTTGCGTATTCTTTGGATTCTACATGTAAGTGAAATCGTCTGCTCTTTGTCTTTTTTTTTTTTTTAAAGATTATATTTATTTGTCAGAGAGAGAGAGGGAGAGAGAGCGAGCACAGGCAGACAGAATGGCAGGCAGAGGCAGAGGGAGGAGCAGGCTCCCTGCCAAGCAAGGAGCCCGATGTGGGACTCGATCCCAGGACGCTGGGATCATGACCTGAGCCGAAGGCAGCTGCTTAACCAACTGAGCCACCCAGGCGTCCCTACTCTTTGTCTTTATCTGACTTATTTCACTTTACATAATATCCTTGAGGTCCATCCATGTAGTTAGAAATGGCAAAATGTCCTTCTTTTCCGTGGCCGAGGACGGCTGCAGTGCACCCGGGTGCTGCATCCTTGTCCGCTCACCTGCCTCGGGCAGCTGGTTTCTCCCGCACGTTGTTTGTGCAGATGCCTGACATCACGCATCGTCAGGGAGATGCAGGTCAGAGCCCCGAGGAGGTAGAGCCTCACACCTGTCAGAATCGCTGGTGTCAGAAGGACAAGAGTAACAGGTGTTGGCGGGGGCGTGCAGAAAAACCTTGGTGCGCTTTTGGTAGGAACGTGAATGGGTGCGGCCACTGGAAACCAGTGTGGAGTTTCCTAAGAAAATTAAATACAAAACTACCATATCATCCGGTGATTTTGCTGGATATTTGCCCAAATTAAATGAAAACAGTACGTTGAAAAGGGAGGTGCACCCCTGTGTTCACTGCAGCGTTGTTTGCAGTAGTGTGTTGTTACTCCACGTGGCCTCCGTTGGGAGGGGGTGTTTGTGCAGGTGGCGGAGCCCCCAAAGTGAGCCTTACCCGCGGCGGGCCACTTCTGTTTCTGTGGGCTGCCAGGCCTGCGAGGGTGAGAAGAGGGAGGACCTGGGGGAGGTGACCAAGCCCATGCGTCCGGTTCTGGAGAAGCTTGAGAAGCGTGCTCTCATGGGGCTCCCCCTGCCTGCTCCCTCTTAGGTTTGGCCTGTCTGGGAAGAAGCAGCCAGAGAGCCTGTCTGAGCTGGACCACTAGTCACAGGTGGCTGTCCAGAGTTAAATGAAGTCAGGTGACAGCTGCAGTAGCCAGGCAGGTGCGCAGTAGCCCCTTGCACAGAACCTGTCTGGGCCCCTGCAAGTTGTGTTGGCTGCACCTTGCTGGAAAGCACGTGGCTGCCTTCCCCTCCCCTCCTTTCCCTCCCCTGCTCTGCCCTCTCCTTCCCTCCTTTCCCTCTCCTCTTTACCCTCCCCTCCCCTTCCCTCCCCTCCTTTTATCGCCTCTTCCCTTTCCTCCCCTCCCCTCCCCTCCCCTTCCCGCCCTGGGCTTGCTACCTGTGCACCCCTCAGCTGTCTGTGCTCAGCGCCTGCTCTGTGAACCCAGACCCACACAAGCCAGCCTTGCTCTGGGAACTCATGGTCTTGGGTTAGGTGGACAGGAAGAGGCTTCAGGAGTTTGGAAGCCTAATTCGATCTTCTTCTTCTTCTTCCTCTTTTGTTTTTTGGTTTTTTTAAAAATAATTCTGTATTCGTCATTAAAATTAGAGAATGCACACCAGCAATAAACAGTATAAAAATCACAGTCTTGTCCTCTAAAATGCAGTTGAGTTTTTCCTGTTTATTTTTTTAATTTATATAATGAGCACGTTCTTGTGAAACACAAAAAGGCCTAAGTAGTAAAGAAGTATCTGGAGTAGAAAGCGGAGTGTTTGCACAGCAGCCCCGCTGCCCTCCTGGGTGGGAGACACTGTGGGCGTTGGCATGTGGCCTACTGGACCATCTCACGTATGTGGGGCGTATGTGGGCCAAACATTCGTGTGGAGGAGGGGCTGTGTCTTCACCTGCACCAGCCGTCTGTCATGGGGGTCTTTCCTTTCTGGTGCACACATATCTTCCTCGTTCCTTTTCTTTCTTTCTCTCTCTCTCTTTTTCTTTCTTTTTTAAGAGTTTATTTATTTATTTGACAAGTAGGCAGAGAGGCAGGCGGAGGGAGAAGGAGGCTCTCTGCCACCCAGGGAGCCTGATGCTGGGCTCGATCCCAGGACCCTGGGATCATGACCTGAGCTGAAGGCAGCTGCTTAACCCACTGAGCCACCCAGGCGCCCCCATCTTCCTTGTTCTTAATGAGAGGACAGTGACTCACATGGGACCATGTCTTACGGCCAGAGGTCCCGCAGTGAGCAGGCGCTGCGGATTCCCGTGTGTCCTGTCACAGGTTCTTGGAAGCGGTGAGTTGTCCACTTACCCCAGAGTAGGCCATGGCCTGGTCTAGTGCAGACTCAGATTTGTCATGTTTCTGCCCTGTGCAGTTGTCATTTGGCTTTTACTTTGTTTACACTCAGCATGGTTTTGGATGAAGTTCTTCAGTCTTGGTGTTGTGATTGTCGTTTTATATTGGAGTCTGGAAAAGCCTCCTGCAAGTCCAAATAGGGGGTGGTTCCCGTGGGGTTTTTCTTCTCTTGGCTTTTTTTTCACCTGGAAATTTCAACTCTGTATCTGTATCCCATTCTCAAGTGTAGAACAAGGTAGGAGTCTCACACCATTGTCTTTAGTTTCCTGCATCAGGATTTGGTTTGGCTACAGAGGACAGAAGTCATGGGGCCCTGGTCGTCCAGTCCAGATCGCGGGCTTATCCCTCTGTGTTGCCTGCCTGCCTTGCTCCACACTGGGGGCCTTTCTCAGGGTTGTGTGGGCCTCTCTGCCCTGAAGAAACTGTCTGAGGAAGCGTGTTGCCAGCCTCCGCTGGAGAGAATGTGCTCCTTGTGCTTCGCAGGGGCCAGGTGATGGCTCCTGGCCACCTGAGGCTATGGGAGGGGCCCCTTAGCATCCCGGTGGACAGCCAGCTTCTGCCACAGGAGGCCGTGTCCCAGGGCCTCCCATTAAATAATCGTAGTTCCCTGCTGGTTTTGAGATGCCACCTCTGTGATCTTTCGTAGAGGAGTTTCTTCTGTGATGGTCGCAGTGTAGACCTTGTCATGGGAGATTTGGAGACTGGCTGCTGGTGGGCTGACGCTGTGCCCTACGAGGCAGCAGCTAATTGTGGAGAAGGAGACTTCGGTGTGGTTTTCTGTCGATCTCGCGTCAGCTGTGAAATGCCTTTGAGGTCTGGTATGTGAGAAGAGTGAGCTTCCTCATGTTTGTTTCTGGGCAGTAACGATCGTGTGGACGTAAATGATGATGGACGTTCACGAGGAGCTGCTTTGGAGAGTTGAACATGTGGGTCACAGGCCCATAAAATGGCCAGGGTCGTGCTGACGCCTGCAGCGGTGCGTGGCTGACGGCCTGTGCTGGGGAAAGTGTGTTGTCAGACACAGGCAGCTTCGTAGAGTGGGAGTAGGTACGGGTAGCGTTAGCACGAAGTAGAATATTGCGGGCTCTTTGGCACCGTTTGGGTTGTGAAGTTGGGATATATTTTAAGGGAAACGTGATCTTAAATGACAGGCGCATAAGTGAAATATTTATTTAACTGAAACGTGCTTTGATTCATCCGTTCCCATGGGTCAGATGCTGTCCACGAGCAAGTGGTGTTCTGGTGCCGGGATCAGGCCGTGAGCCGTGAGCCGTGAGCCCTGCACGGGGCTCCGGAAGGGCCCAGGGAAGAGGGAGGGAGGGCCGTGGGGGCAGGGGTGCTGCCTGCCCCGTCCGGCGCGGGTTCTGTTCAACTGCTCTGATTCCACTGTTCCTCCCGGAGTGGTCAGCTGTCCCCTCCCCGCTCGAGTCCCCCGCCCCTCATCTGGTCCTTGGTCTTTGGTACTTCCTCACCTGGAGGGCAGGCAGCTGAGGGGGTCTTCGCCCGGATGTCACGATGGTTAGACCTTCCTGTGTCTTTCTGGGCCGATGGTGTCCTCACACCCAGAGTGCCGTGGTCTTGAGGCAGCTCCAGGGGTCACGCAGTGCCTCGCTGAACCTTGTTTGCCTTGAGGAAGGGCCAGCGGGGGCTTCTTGTACCCCTAGTTGGCCGGAGTGCCCCTTCTGGTCCCAGAAGGCAAAGCAGAAATACTCTTCCTGTCCAACACTTGTTACCGCAGGCCACTGTTAGGCCCCATTTCATACTCATTTCAGATTTGTGTGTTCTTAGTGCATCTTCTCGGCAGAACGGGACACTTGAAACCAGGAGACCTGTGTGTTCCACTTGGCACCGCTTCCTGCTCTGGGAACGTGGGCATGCCTCAACCTCATTGTTCATCTGTCCTGAAATACGGGCAGGAGAGAAGTACTCGGCAGCCCCTTCTTCTGTCCAAGCAGACATCAGATAAAACTGACGCTGTCCCACTGAAGGGATCGTGTCTGTGCAGACCGGCGCAGGCGTTCCCTTTGTGCCCCTTCCTTTCCCGGTGCGTGGAGGGTGACTGAGCACGAGTCCTGGAAGCCGGCAGGCGGGGGGGGGCAGTTTTATGTTGTTATTTCAGATGTGCCGAGCGTAAGAGAAAGTTGGTGGCACAGTGGGCACGTTGCTATGCCCTGTTTACGAGGTGTTTTAGCTACTGAATTTCTGGGGTGTGGGTAGAATTTTAGCATGCCAGGTTGGATATGCTTCTTTGACTTTGGGCTGATTGTTTAATTAGGCCTCTCCTTGTTATTTTGTCTCTAAATTTTACACTGTTAGCGGTACTAGGAGTTGTAGGAGAGCACATGCTCTTGTGCTTTCCCGGGACCAGGTGACGGCCAGCAGAGTGCCTTCTAGCAGTTCTCCGCCTCGAGAGAGACGGACGCGTGAGACCCCTCAGGATGTCCTTGCTGACAGCCAGGGTCACCTTTGGCTCTTCCTGGTGTGGCCACTAACCCACTAACCTGACGTACTGGGTCCTGCTAACCATGTGGCCAGTTGATGGCAAGTTCTAGGTGACGTCTCAGACTCACACAGGCCATCTGAGCTACTGGCAGGGCTGTAGTTTGATGCTTTGCGGTGTCGTTGGTGCTTAGTGACTGTTGAAGTGACAGGAGTTTTACTCCCCAAACCTGGGAGTTTGATAGGTATTTTGGGAAAATTCAATGTTGTATGACTTAGAACCTTCTAGGATATGTTAAACACTGTCCTCACGGCTGGCCGAACCACTTTCGTAGACGTGATAGACCTTAAGTTCCAGCGACAGCGTCATTGGTATTGTAGGTGTACCGAGAACAAGGGGGTTGAGGGCTGATTTCCTCCTAGGGTCCCGTGAATGCTTTCAGGGGCCTCCAGGCCCCCTCAGACCTGCTGCTGAGTGTTAGGAATGGTGGCTCCATGCGGATTTTCGCGGTGTGGGCAGCACTTCAGGTGAGACAGAAGGGCCAGTAGAGTATGTGAGGGGATAGGAGGCCCCTTGCCTTTGTCACTGGACACTAATTGTCCTGTTGAGAAGTATTCCCTTCTGGTATGTGAACTATTTTGCTAGCTGTTGAGCTGACATTATTGTATTATTATTGAGCAAATTTTATTTTGTCTTCTCTTTTATTAATCAAACTTAAAGTGAAACAGGTAAATTCGGTTTGTCTTAATTCCCAGGATTTGGTTACTTGGCCCCTAGAATTTATCTTTCAGACTGACTGGGGATGAGGGTCTTTGCTTCTCCCAGGAGGAGTCTTTGCTGTAGATCCTTGGCCCTGCAAGTGAACTCCACAAGCTGGGCCCGCCCCAGGACGGCCTTTTTCGCCTAGGGTGGGTGGAGGGTGCCAGAGGTGGCTCCTGGGGTTAGGGGGCGGCCGAGTGCCAGCGAGGCTGCTCTCCTCTCCCTCTTCCGGGAATGCTGCTGTTGGAGCTCTGTTCCGAAGAGGGCCGTATCCACCTTGGCTTGGAGACTCCCTGGATGGCCGGCGCCTTCAGGAGAGGACAGCTGAGTGGTAGCCCTGGGGGGCTTGGTGGCCTGCAGGGTCCCGCTCTGGCCTCCAGGAATGGGATGTCCTCGGCTTCCTAGGGCGGGCCCAGCCGTGGCCATCGTGGATGCAGCTTTCAGCGCCCAGAGCAGTGTCCGCAGTGGCGCTGGCAGGGTTGGCCCGTGGGTCTGCACCGCCGCAGCGAGCCGGCTGGGGGGGGTCTGCTGCGGGTTCCTGTCGGGGGGGTCCGCCGTGGGATTCCTGTCTAGCCTGGGGCTCGTGGTGGGAAAAAGCCGTGTGTTTCTTGCGCGGCACATGCTCAGCTGTAACAGTAACTCGAGTGTGTTTTCTCTTTTGTCCTCCAGACTTCATGAGGAAATCATTGACTTTTATAACTTCATGTCCCCTTGTCCTGAAGAAGCAGCCATGAGACGGGAGGTGGTGAAGCGGATCGAAACCGTGGTTAAAGACCTCTGGCCAGCGGCTGATGTGGGTTCACTCTTTACTGCACTTGGGTCACACCAGGGATGGCGAGGGCCCGGGCTCCTAGGGTGTCCCTGGCCCTGAGTCTTTGGCTTGGCCCTCGAGGGCCCGGGGAGGGTGGCGGGGTGGCACCCGCGGGTTCCCAGGCCCTGCCTCGCACCTTCCCGAGAGGGTGCCAGGGGGCGGGGGCACAACCCGTGCTTCACAGGCGCTCTGGGTGAGTGTGGGGACCGTGGGCCGAGGGAAATTTGTTTCTGGAGTAGTGTGATTACCGTTCTTTTCAGCTCCCCTTGAGGTTAGAAATTCTACCCCTTGCCCTCATTATGCAACGTAGCATACGTTCCTTTTTGTAGAACTGGGAAGAATTCCCTCACCTCGCGCTTCTACTGTGCATGAACGTGTGTGCCTTGAGATGGGGGTCGTGGGCACTTGGGGTGCTTGGCATAGGCAGTGACCTGTGTCCTGTGACCAAGCTGATGATGGTCCAGGGCTCCCTGAACAGTCAGCCTGCCCTGCTGGTGGTGACGTAACTGGAGACCACCCAGTGAGGGACGATGAGCTGGGCTGGGAGGGCTTGCGTGCCCGCGGGGGGCAGGGGCAGCCCCTTCTACCTTCCTCTCCTGTGATTTCACTCTGCTTCTTAGTCTGTGATCTTGGGTGCCCTGGGGCAGAGCCCGACTTCTGCACTGTAGCTCCAGGTTTGAAAATTGTCCACTTTGAGCAGTTTTGGGAAAGGCCAATAATTGTTTCATCCCTTAACCCGAGTTTTTAAACATTCCTTCTTGGGGGTAGGTCTTTAGCGGGCGGGCAAAGAGGATTTTGCTTGCCCCCACCCCCCGCCCTCCGGCCCCAGCCTGCAGGGCAGGTGTGTCTGCCCCAGAGCGGGCGTGTGGCCTGCCAGGGCACAGCAGGGGCTCAACAGTGGCAGCCGGTGCAGTGACGCAGCCGCGCTTCCCTTCCAGGTCCAGATATTCGGCAGCTTCAGCACAGGCCTCTACCTCCCGACCAGGTGGGTTCCCGGCCGAGCCGCCTCGCTCGTGCTGCCGCGCGCTTGGGGTGGGCCCGTCTGCGTGTGTGTCAGGGCTACAAGGAGGTTTCTCAGGCTAGAAATGGGAGCTAAAGGAAAAGACTGTGGAGTACAGAGGAAGAATTGCAAGAAGTGAAACTGAATTTAGTGTCAGGATAATTGAATGTAGTTTTCCCTTGCACTCAGTACGAAGTACCTTGCAAAAATGCAGGACCCAGAAACGTAAAGACCCGCGGGAGCGTCACCGGAAGAAAATGCGGTGGAAGACGCTCTGCCAGTTTTGGATAGGTTTTTGAAAATTGATCTTCCGTTTTAATGAAGATTCAAGCAAAATTTTATTT
The DNA here is from genome assembly GCF_020171115.1 of Neogale vison. Lineage (NCBI taxonomy): Eukaryota > Metazoa > Chordata > Mammalia > Carnivora > Mustelidae > Neogale > Neogale vison. The sequence continues at coordinate 312,178,442 of NC_058091.1, read as the reverse complement.
AAGTAGTATTTTGTCTTTTTTAATTGAAAAACATCCCACAAGATCGCGTCTTAAAATTGTTCTGCGGTGTCTTCTTGTCAGGAACTGTCTCGATACCCAGATCCATTTTATGTGCATTGTTTTGTTTTGTTTTTAAGATTTTTTTTATTTATTTGACAGAGAGAAATCACAAGTAGATTGAGAGGCAGGCAGAGAGAGAGGGAGGGAAGCAGGCTCCCTGCTGAGCAGAGAGCCCGATGCGGGACTCGATCCCAGGACCCTGAGATCATGACCTGAGCTGAAGGCAGTGGCTTAACCCACTGAGCCACCCAGGTGCCCCTGTGCATTGTTTTGTTAAGAGCTTATGGTCTCCTCACCCACTCTTAACGATTTGGACTGCAGAGGCTGTCGTCTCAGGACTTGGGGTCGGCATTAGCAGGGCCAGTAGGGAATTGACCAGATTCCAGGTGCCCAGGAAGCCCTGGTCAGCAGGAATGATGCCTTGTAGATGGCACAGGAGGAGGAAAGAACCAGGGAGCCTCAGAGGGGCAGCGGTTTTCATTCCCGACCTCCTCGATTCCCTGGGGATGCAGGGGAACTCAGCCTTTTGGCTCTCCATCTCTGTTTCCAGTAGTTCAGGAAGTGCGCCTTCCCTCCCTCAGAGGGGCGTGCTTCACAGGGGTGTGTGTGTGGCCCTGGAAAGAGCTGGGTGTGTGCACGCCGTGGCACTGGTCCGCCCCAGATGTGTGTGTTCCTGGGGAGTGATGTGAGCCGAGCCTTCACACTCACTTGTTCTTCCGTCCAGTGACATCGACTTAGTGGTCTTTGGAAAGTGGGAGCGCCCTCCTCTGCAGCTGTTGGAGCAAGCTCTGCGGAAGCACAACGTGGCCGAGCCGTGCTCCATCAAAGTCCTTGACAAAGCTACAGTAAGTGTGGGGCCTTGGCCCGCAGCCCGGCGTGGGCGCTCACACACCTGCTGGCAGTGTGGTTCGCCTGCGGCTTTAGCTTAGGCTGTGGACAGGAGACCTCTCTCCTGCTGATATAAATGTACTTGGCATTTGTTTAGAGTGTTGGGATCACTAGCCGAGAATGTATTTCATGACGCCCCAGGTGACTGCAGGCTGGAGAGCGTCACCTGCCCTTGGTGCTGAAATGTGATCGATCGGCTTTCGTTAGGCTTGTGAGAAAAAGGCGCGTGCGGGGCTGCCATTTCGGGCACGCGTGGTTGAATGGTGAAAGCATGCCGTCTGCCCAGAAAGTGGTTACCACTGCCAAGTTATATTTAAGAAACAAAATTTGCCTGTTCTTTCATTCAAAATTTTACCCATATAAAAACCTTTGATCTTGGGGAAAAGTTGGAAGATGAGGGTCCTTTGATGCGTACTCGTCGAGGTTTCTCTGAGTCCAGGATTAGAGACGGCTCGGAGAGCCCAGGAGGGCTGGACAGAGGTAAACCCTAACTGTTTGCGGGGTGGGGCAGGGGCCTGGGTGCTAGGGCTAAGGAGGCTGACCCTGGCAAAAGTCCCTTTTCTTCTCATTTTTTAAAGTCTGGGGTTCATGATCTCTCAGCCCTTTCGTGAGTTAGGAAAAAAAAAAAACCTCTGTGTACAACATAGGAAACATTTTGATGCCAGACTGCAGTGAATGTTGGCCATTAGAGCTTAGTTGTTTTTTTTTTTGTTTTTTGTTTTTTCAATTAACTCTTCGCAGGTACCGATAATAAAACTCACAGACCAGGAGACTGAAGTTAAAGTGGACATCAGCTTTAACATGGAGACTGGGGTCCGGGCAGCAGAGCTCATCAAGAATTACATGAAGGTGCTGTCTCCGGCGAGTTAGCACTGTTGGAACGGGGACCTGTTATGTTGGGTATCCTACGGGACTTTACACCGAACAATAGTCTTTAATGATAAGGACTTACAGTTGAATTATTTATGTTGAAATATTATTTCTAGAGATACTCTGAAATTATGTAGCTGTTTTATAGATTTACTTTCCTGGCTAACCACGAAGTTGAGTGTTATTCTAGAGAGTTTGTGAAAATGTTCTTCTCATGATTACAAAATGACCATCCCGAGAGCTCAGTGTGCCTGATCTGCGAGTTAAGTTTATTGAAAGTGGAATGAATCATGATATAGTTGGCTTACTTTGGATCATCTCAGTGCCTAACGATGGGGGCTAGTGGACGAGGTGTGTGGTCCAGTTAAATAGATGGTCTTTCGCTCCTGTTTTAGGGAAAGGGATGAAATCCTTTACAAAGGCAACCTCAGCATCGTAATGTGGATACTGCCTCTTCCCACAGGTTCAAGGACCTTGTTCCTTCAGTTTTTCCCTTAACTCTGCAGCAGCAGGCTTGTCCGCCTAAACTGCTTCCCTTAACTTCTGGGCCCAGCAGAACATGAAAACAGCAGACGCTTCCACTGTCCCCCAGCCCTCTTCGCCAGCCTCTCTCCATTTCCTTCTTTCCTTCAGCCTGCTGTCCATATTCTTCTGCTCGTGGCTTCCTGCCTCATGAGCTGAACCATCCCCTTCCCCCAGCCCTCCTCTCCTGGGGGCCTCTGGGCGTTGGAGTTTTGCTCATCGGGTCCAGGACCTTCCTGGCTCACGGCCTCATCCCCTCCTCTCCTTCCTGCCCCCAACCTGCACCTGTCACGGAGCAAGCTAGGCCACGGGAACTAATCGGAAGGAATACACTCCTTTCCTTCTCCCTGAGCTCTGCTTTGGGGAGGAGCTCCTCCAGCCTCATCCCTGCTGAACCATGACCTAGGATGTGACTCCCGGGGGGGTCTTAGCGAGTCTTCACATAATTAATTCTCAGGCACCTAAAAGTTGAGGATGATGGGCCTAGAGCCTTCCAGGTAGTAAGAGGATTGAGAAAGCTTTTTTTTCTACTATGTGAAATTTGCTGTGTGACACATCTTTAAAGGTATATTAACTGATCTTTTTTTTTTTTTTTTTTAATTTACAGAAATATTCATTGCTGCCTTACTTGATTTTAGTATTGAAACAGTTCCTCCTGCAGAGGGACCTGAATGAAGTTTTTACAGGTGGAATTAGCTCATACAGCCTAATTTTAATGGCCATTAGTTTTCTACAGGTGAGTGTGCATTCTCTCGACAGCCTTACGTGGGAGCACGTTGCACATTCTGCCTTGATGTTGTGAAGCCATTGTCTCGGGGGTTCCCGCTGCCCTTGCTCTCCCTGCGCGCTTCTGCTTTGTTTTAGAGAAACTGACTTCTGATTGTTGCAATAAAACGCTTTCGATCGGTACTTCTTTCCTCCTCCTCCTTTATAGCTCATTTTCATAGTTGATTGAACAGTTTGAGGCAGGGCAGGCTATCCTCGTCACATCCATCAGGCTCACGCCGGTCTGAACTTGAGGACACTGTCCATGGAGAGACTTTCATGCCTTGATGGACAATAAAAAACTGATTTTCTTGGTTACTGACTGTGATTTATGAAAAATTTGTTTCAGAAAAAAAATTAGGAAACACGTATGGTAAAAAAAAATTGCTGAAGAGAGAGCTTTTCTTTTCAGATTGACAAGACATAAATATTTTGTCTCAAATTTTATGTTGCCCCTATTTTATTGAGTACCGTGGGACAACCTGTCAATAGAAAACCTACCTAGACGTACTAAATGCTGTGATGTTGATACTTACTTGACATATAAGATAGTTTTATTTAATGTATAAATTTACTTATATGTTAGTTACCTAACATATAAAATAGTTTCTGAGTTAATGGAAACATTAACCCCATTTATATTTTCTTGAATGAAGGATATTCTGTTTTTCGTGAAATCTTTCCTGTATATTCTAGCTGTTTCTCCACGTTTGTCATTAATTTTGTATTTGTGATTGTGCTTAGGGTTTTATGTCCAAATTCAGCTCTCTTTCCCGTTAATACTGCTGATGGAGGTCGCGGTCACGCCACCTCATTAATTTGACTCCCGTGGCACATATTTGCCAGAGATACTGGAGGAATAGTGAAAACAGAATCCTGCACCTGTTTTCTTACAATTTAATCACATTGCTTTGCCTTCCGTGTTTTCCTCCGTGATGCTACCCTTGGAGACGTTCTTCCCTAATTTTTGGATATTTTCTTTTGAACTAAATATAACCTGTTGCTCTTGACTTAGTTCTTCATGTTTTTCCTGATTTGGATTATTTCAGTAGCCTTGTTATCATGCCTGGCCCTTGTTTTTATGGTGCTGGGCACTGGCCTCAGCGCCTCCTGTGTCCTTACCCCATGGGGTCCTGGCAGCATCCCATGAAACCACGGAAGCTCCCACGCAGAGTGGCTGGCTGGCTCGCCCCTTGGTGCCTGGCCTGTCCTGCCTTAGAGCTGTGCCTGTCGTGGCATCTGAGTGCCTTTCTTGACTCACTGAGGTAAGAGGGCCCAGCCTTGCACCGGCCAGCTCTTGGGTGTTTGACTAGAAGGCAAAAGTGAGAATACTGTCCTGCCCGAGCAGATCCTCAGAAGCCACAGTGCTTGTGAACCCTAGAAATACTGGTGAGCGTCAGGAGGTGCCTCTCCTCGGGGCGTTGTGAGTTGTAAGTTCTCAGCCCTCCTGCTTCCGTCAGGAGCTGTGCTTTCCCCTGGACGTGACCGTCAGCATTGAGACATGCGCCGTCTTTAGACCTTCCCATGCAGCTGGCGCGTCCTAGGTCTGCACAGGCCAGCAGGGACCCCAAGCCACACGTGCCGACTGAGCGCTTGTCCTGTGGCCAGCCAACTAAGTGTTTAATTAATTTGTTTTAATTAACTTAAGTAGAAATAGCCACCCACGGCTGTGGCTGTCCTCATGGGCCGCGCAGGTCTGCACTGTGGGCCTCTTGGGTCAGGAGGGTGTCCGCAGACAGAGGCCGATGTTCAGAACAGGTCCATTACCTGCTTGAAGAAAACGTGGCACTGAACTGGGGCCGGCACTAATCAGTGTGACAAGCAGGGATGTAAATTTGGTGTAAATATTATGACACAATCCTAATCACCTGTACACAGTTAGAAATTAATCTCTCCTCTTCCAGCCTGGCACACGGACACTGTTCAGTCTCATACTGCCCTCTGTGGGTTGTCTTGGAATAATGGGATTAAGGCTAGAACCTATAACATGATGTCTAGATGACTCGAAATTGTGAGAATACGGTCTGCTTAGTGATCCATTTTGGGTGACTTGTTAATCAGGGGTCCGTGTCAGTAGGAAGACCCTCAATGGATGATGAGTTTCAGAGAATTAAAATGTAATAAAAAATCCAGATTGGAGGTTTTCTTTCTTTCCAGCACTGTGTACTGACTAAGGCCTCCAGGCTGCGCGGGTGCCTCCGGGTGTTGCCCGGAGCGCCCGCAAGGACGTGGTGAGTGAGCAGGCGGCGCTGGGGTGTGTCCTTGCCGGGCCGCGTGTGTCCTTGCCGAGCCATGAGGTAGCGGACCTCGCTGCATGCACTCTTCAGAAAGTGACTTGAGTCCAAATGTGGGGTCTGTTGCTTTTCCAGTTGCATCCGAGAATCGATGCCCGGAGAGCCGATGAAAACCTTGGAATGCTTCTTGTCGAGTTTTTTGAACTCTATGGAAGAAATTTTAATTACTTGAAAACTGGTATTAGAATAAAAGAAGGAGGTGCCTATATCGCCAAAGAAGAGATCATGAAAGCCATGACCAGTGGGTACAGACCGTCGATGCTGTGCATTGAGGACCCTCTGTTGCCTGGTAAGGGTGCCTTGCTCCTCACTGGCTGTGCGCCGGGGGCCTGGCTGGCGGCCGGGCAAGGGAGGGGAAGCCGGTGTCTGTGGTCCCCAAGCCAAGGCTCCTCTGCCTCCATGCGGGTTCCCACTGTCCTGACAGTTAATGGGGACACCTTCGGAAGTGTGTCTTAATGCCTTCTGGTTCACTTCTTATAAAGTTGGAATGTGTTTATGTTCTGTAATTTACCAGAAAAATGTAGAAAATAAAAATTAAGGAATAAAAGTTTATTTTTTCTGATTAGGAAGGTATTTGTTACATTTCATCATAAACCATTCACTTCCAAAAAGTATATCACAGAAAAGCGAAGTAGACCACAGTCTCCTTCTATTCTGGTGTGCATTTCTCCATTTTTTTCCTACATGGATATTAATATTTATTGCAGTCTTGTTAGTTAAATGGATCATGTAATACATACAGTTTTGCGACTTGTGTTTTTAATTCAGAACAGCTTCTAGATCCCCTCTGTGTGTGTGGACGGCATGTTCTGTTGTGCGGAATTCTGCATTGTCCCGAGGTGGTGTCTGGTTTCCCTAGTTCTACTCCCAGAAGCATAACGAAGGGCATGCCTTCCCCCTCCATTAGGGTTGATCTTTATAATCCTTGCCGCTCCGATAGATCCATGCAACATACATGTGCCTTGAGTTTGCATTTCTTTTTTTTTTTTTAAGATTTTATTTATTTATTTGACAAGAGATCACAAGCAGGCAGAGAGGCAGGCAGAGAAGGGGGGAAGCAGGCTTCCTGCCGAGCAGAGAGCCCGACGCGGGACTCAGTCCCAGGACCCTGAGTCCATGACCTGTGCTGAAGGCAGCGTCTCAGCCCACTGAGCCACCCAGGCGCCCCAAGTTTGCATTTCTTTAATGATGAGTGAGGAGAAGCAAATATTTATCTAGTCCACAAATACTTATTGAGCATCTAGTATGTGAGACACTGTTGCTACTGTTAGTGATGAAGTCAGTGACAGGTGACAAAAAGTGGTGGAGACCTTCCACCCCAGGTGCGCTGCGCCTGTCTTCCTGTTGTGTACATTCACGTGCCTTGTCCGTGTGTCTGCCCGGCTGTGTTCCTAGTGACTGTGTGGGATCCTGCCTCTTTTCCATCGTCGTGCTCCGCTTTTTTTCGCCCAAGTTTGTCCCTTGCATCTGTATTTGGTGTTTTTTTATTCCGTTTCTATATATATTTTTAATGTCCTTAAATTTCATGGATTTTTTTGTTTGTTTTGTTTCATGGCTGCTGGAGTATGAAATTCACTTCTTAAAAATCTTGTGGCAGGAAACTAGTGAGGGTCCTGTTGTTCACAAGTAGCAGGACTGACGGATGTTTTTTCAGTATGGCTTTTCCCAGCAGCAGAGGAACGTATTTTCACATCCGTTTGTCTGTGTTCGATCAGTTAAATTACAGGGATTCCAGTGTCTTCAGTGTCTGTTTAAATGTACTTGAAAAACGAAAGCCCACATTATCACTGGATTATAGGGTCAGACCTGGAAAAGAGAAAATTCCAGTACTCAGAATGGCTTCTAAAACATTCTGCTTCCTTGAATTGTGAAGAATGAGTTAATGTGAACTAAAATCCCAAACTGTGCGGTTATTAAACGTTCCTTGACTGGGGCTCACTTGGTGACTGCAGTGATGATGGCTTCATCCGATCTGCCACCCATCTGGTCCCAAGGAGACCTCGTGCGTTCTGCCCTGAAGGATTCTCTTCCTGTAGGTCCGGCGGGCGCTGACTGAGCTGCAGGATGCCCGGGCCAGGGGCCTGCTGCAGTGCACGCCCTGTCGGCATGGCTGCGCTCGGACTGAGGCTGCTGCCTTGGCTCTCTGGTGTGGTCAGGGAATGTGTCCGTGGCCAGGGCCCACTGTAGAAGAACTGGGACGATCACACAGGTCTGGACGAAGGGCCCGGTGTCTGCAGGGTCTTACAGCTGCCTTTCTGTCTCAGGAAACGACGTTGGCCGCAGCTCATATGGGGCCATGCAGGTGAAGCAGGTGTTCGACTATGCCTACATTGTCCTCAGTCACGCCGTGTCACCCCTCGCGAGGTCCTATCCCAACAGAGACTCGGAAAGGTAATGCAGGTCATGTGTCGCTGTCCTGGGCTCACAGCCCGGGTGGCCTGGCAGCTCCCTGCCTCGGCCTCTATGCGGCGGGGGCGCTGCTGGCCTCGGTTGTTGGCCTCCATGAGGTTTATGAATGGGTTCACCATTCATAGTACATTCTGTGTATATCCTACTACATAGTTGTAGAATGTGTACACCAGTATGTACCATTCTACGACATTCTAGTAGAACTTGCGATGATCGATGCGGAGGGCCACGTTTGGTTCATCCGTGGCTGAGCACTGAATATTTCTTATTTGGGGGTTGGCCACCATTTCTTCAGGGCATTTTATTTTGGGGAAATGATTTCTGGCCTTTTCCCACTTTGGAATGTGATGCTTTTTCTTCAGGTTGTTCTCAAAATGCACATGATGAGCTTAAAGGGAGCTTAAAGCGTACACGGGGGTCCGCGGCCCCCCCGCCCCCCTGTCTCTCCTGCAGACCAGTCCCTCGTTCTGCGTTTGAGCTCACTTGTGCAGTGTGCACTTTGATTGGCAGTGAGAAATCCTTGCAGAGCGGTTGGGAGGTGGGGGGTTGGCGGGCGGAGGGAGGGAGTGAGGGGCCAGTGGAGAGGAGGAAGAGGAAGATGGTGGCGCGAGGCCGCGGGCGCTGTGCAGCACGGCGAGTCCGGCGCTCCCACTCCCCGCCTTTCGGTGGGTTCTGTGCCTCTGCCTGCTCAGCGGGGCTTTCCGGCAGGGCTCTGGGCCGGGTGTCCGCAGTCTCGGCACTGTCTGCTGGTACCAGACCTTCGTGGGTGCTGGGCGGGGTGGGGGGTGCTCTCCTGCTCATGCGCAGGGTGGAAGCCGTCTTCTGTAGTAGCCGGCTCTGGTTCAAGGACATCTGTGTAAGGGAACTCACTTTTTCTGTAGTGTGATCTCAGAGTGCATTTGGGCTCCAGCATCAGAAATCAGAACACAATTTGTAAAATTATTTTGGCATTCTTGTTTTTTCTTGACAAAGTGATACGTTGTTGAAAATATAAAAGAGCTAGTCAGAAGGGCTTGTGGGTTCCGCAGCCGCTCTGCAGCACGTTGGTCCCCCGCTGTCCCTTTGCAGCACTCTAGGAAGAATCATCAAAGTGACCCAGGAAGTGATCGACTACCGGCGGTGGATCAAGGAGAAGTGGGGCGGCAAGGCCCCCCCGGCACCTGAGCTGGGTGAGAGCTTGTCCGGCCGCACTACTCTTGAGCTTCTGATGCCTTGACGCGGGAGTGTCTTTCTGTCCCTCGGAGTGTCTTTCTGTCCCTCGGTGCTCATTGTTCCCTCTAAGGAAAGGCCTTGTCTTCCGTAAGCGTTTCCAGCTGGGAGATTTAGGGCAGTGGGAATACAGTGCCTGCCCTGCACGGACCTTTAAAGTTTCCTGTAGTAAGTGCATTAAAAATGTGAAAAGAGACAGGTGAAATTCCTTTTCCTATTGCATTTTATTTAGCATAGTATTGAAAATAGTAACATTTCTTTTTTTTTTTTTTTCTTTAATATTTTATTTATTTGACAGACAGAGATCACAAGTAGGCAGAGAGAGAGGGGGAAGCAGGTTCCCCGCTGAGCAGGGAGCCTGATGTGGGGCTCGATCCCAGGACCCTGAGACCATGACCTGAGCCGAAAGCAGAGGCTTAGCCCACTGAGCCACCCAGGCGCCCCCAAAATAGTAACATTTCAACACGGAGTCTGCATAAAGAGTCTTGGAGCGATTCCACCCCCCCGGGCTGGTGCTGTGCCCATGAGACCCTGTGTACACAGCGCTCCCTGCCCCGGCCTCCCCAGAGACGTGTACCCTGCTTCAGAGTCCCTAAGATTTACAGTTGAAAACTGTTTACACATCCAGGTTGTTCTAGACATATCTCAAGGTTGTCTAATAACTGAAAGAAGTACAATTTTTAAAATTAAGTAAATTAGGTAAATCAGAAATCAGTTTGGGAGTCTTGTTAGCAACGTGTCCAGGCTCGGTGGCCCCTGTGGCTGGAGGCTGTCTGGCGGGGTCTGCGCGTCTGTCCTCTTAGCAGGTGGCTCAGCTGGGCTGTGTTGTCCCCACAGACAACAGAATTAAGATAAAAGAGCGAGTAAGTGCTTGCGACGGGGATCCGCCCCAGCGCCGGGACCCGGAGTCCCCCTTCAGCCAGCGCCTGACCTTGTCTCTGCCCAGCCCCCAGCTGCTCTCGTCCGGCTCTTCCGCCTCCTCAGTGTCTTCGCTTTCCGGGAGTGACATCGTGAGTGTGCCCTTGGGGAGTGTCAGTCGTAGGGTGCGTAACCTCCCCTCCGGGTGTGTCCGTGCAGCCCCCCAGACAGCACCGAGGGCCCCGCTCTGCCATGAGCCTCTGCCAGCCGTCGGGGATCCCATCCTTGCGGCTCACACGGCTGTAGCGACTCCCTGGGAGAGCGTTTTAGAGCTTGCGTGGGGTGACGCGCTGAAGCGAGGGTTCTGTCCCGTGTTCCCTGAGGGAACTTGGCGGGAGGGCCATGTGCTCGTGCCCTTCTGTGGCAGCGTCATGAGGAGGCAGCACAACTCTCCACGGTTGTCCTGTTGTTTTTCCTACTCCAAGGACTCGGACACGCCGCCCTGCACAACGCCCAGCGTTTACCAGTTCAGTCTGCAAGCGCCAACGCCCCTGCTGGCTGGTCTCCCCACCGCCTTGCCCATGCCGAGCGGCAAGCCTCAGTCCGCCACTTCCAGAACGCTGGTCATGACAACTAACACTCAGGTATGCGGCGCGCCGATGCCCTTCCTCGAGACGGGTCCCTGGGGACCGCGTCTGAGCTGGTGCAGGTGCTCTGGGGGCGCCGGGTACCATAGAATTAGAGACAGATCTTCGGAAATCTTCAGAAGGTACATTCCTATCTCGTAGGGCATCCTTGTCCTTCGTGGACAGATCAGATTAGCTCCTGTCATTCTCTAGAAGACTGGGTCCTCGAGGACCACCTGTGTGCGGTGTTTAGCACTGAGGGTCTTCAGTCAAGGTCCGGGTTGAGCATCTTTCTGAAAATGACTGATACCGTGCCCGAGACTGTGGTCCTTGGGGCCACATCAGTTGGATTCTGGTACTACCTGCCCCACGTCCCTGGCAGGAAAGGACCACCGTCCTGCTTCCTCTCAGAGTGTCTACATTTATACTGTCAAGAAGTTTATACTAAAACTTTGACTTCCTCAAGTTATTATTAGACAGTATATAGAATATGTCCTCTGTTCTTTTTTTTCAACTTAGATGAAAGCCTGAAAGATTGTTTAAAAAATACTAAGTGTGGTATCCATAGTTAAACATAATTGAACATGTATGTGTAAAAACCTGTGTTAATTCACCTGTGAAGGAAGGTCATCGCTGTGGTGTGGGTTGTCACTGGAGCAGAGAGAGATGTGGGCGCGGCCAGACCTGCAGACTCCTGTCTGTCATCGGGCGGGCTCTGCCCTGTGGGCCTTCTCACGGGGCTCCCGGGCCGTGGGGACGGTGTCAGTCCTGCGTGAGCCTAACGCTGGAGCACGGGGCAGTGGTCTCCCTGATGCTGTGTGTGTGGTTCCGGCTGGTCACAGGCCGCTGCTGCCACCCTGGTCCCCTCTGTCACTTTGCTAACAGCGGGTGAGGCTGAAGCTAAGATCATTTACATCGTAAGCCAAGGCTCAAGGCCCACTTTCTCATTTTGTTTCTAATCTGTAAACTTGGCTTCTAGTGGAGCAGCTCAATACACGCCCGCAGTGCACGTCACCGGCACTCTGTCCCTGGGAGTTTGCGGGCGACAGACTGCCCCGCTCGGGGTGACATGGGTCCTGAGAGCCGGGGGCATGAGTCCAGCTGACCCAAGCGTGGGCTCTTCCCGGGGACACGGGCTCCCAGGCAAGGGAAGACCCCACCGAGCAGAGAGCCTGCTGCATGGGCTCCAGCCCCCCGTGTGTGGGCTCTGTCGCCCCCGTAGAGCAGCGCCTGGGAGACCCCAGCTCCCGCTCCATCCACTGCTGTTGGGGTGGGGCCGCAGCCAGTCTCTGAGAGGGCAGATGCGTGGGGCTCCTCGGGGTGAGCTGTGCAGGTCCCGGAGGTCTGAGAGAGCTTCACACCGGCACCCCTGCCCGCGGGCTCCGTGATGCAGAAAGACAAGCGGTCCCGGGGCCGGAGGGACGGGAGGCAGGAATGGGCCAGCCTTCCGCGGCATCCATCTGCAGGCCGGTAACCCTCCACAGGCCATCGCCTCGACCGGCGTCGGGCCTCCTGTCCTGGGTTGCGGGTGGGGCTGCGTTTCCACTCTGTGCAGAGACCAGGGGCAGGTGTTACTCTGAGGACTGATCTGTTGAGCTGTGGCTTGGTCTTCGTGATGAGCGAGACTTTACGACTCGCGTCACTGGACCTGCTCTCTGTTGGAGTGCCGTCGCAGGGTGTGGAATGCTTCTGATGCAAAACAGATGCCGTCAACTTAGAGGAAGACACAGACTCCGTGAATAAGCCTGTTTGCAAATGGCCCTTCCAAAGCAGCGCCCTCCCTCCTGGGGCTCAGCACGAAAACCGCTGACCTCTGTTGGCCTGGGGCCTCATGGATGCCTCTGGTCTTTCTGTTCCTAGACCAGGTTTACGATACCTCCACCGACCCTGGGGGTGGCCCCCGTCCCTTGCAGACAAGTCAGCGTTGAAGGAACTCCGGCATTGAAAGCTGTTCACCACATGTCTTCCCCGGCCATTCCGTCCGCGTCTCCCAACCCGCTCTCAAGCCCTCACCTGTATCACAAGGTAGGCCTCCCACCTGGCCCTGGCCCCGTGTCCACAGCCCAGGGCTTCCTGCTCTCTCTGCCAGAGCAGAGATGGGGCTCCACCGAGATGTGATTTAAAATGGAATTTGTTTTTTCATCATTCAGCTTCCTGTTTGTTTTTCTTTGTGGTGAATGAAACTTTAAAAGTTATTTTCAAATATAGTTTAAGCATCTGTCTTCCTTTTCCACTGAATTAACTTCCGTGCCAAACACCCGGCTGATACGTCAGGAACAGATGCTTGTGGGACCCGTGGCGCGGTGCCGCCGGCCTGTGTGGCTTCACCGGCTCCTCCTTTGTGTTGGGTGCCCAGGGCAAGGGCCAGGCATGGGGTCTGCTTTCTTGGTTCCAGCGGGGCCCCATGAATGCATCTGCTGGTGCCCTTGTGGCTTCTCTAAGTCCAGAGTCTGCACACAAGCAACCGTTCTGGAGTAGGAAAACAGGTTGTTAGCTCATTCCCTGTGCCCTTGAAGGGCCGGAGTGTTTCTGAGAGCTGCAGCAACGTTTGCCTGTAGGAGTCAGGTGCAGTGTCTGAAGGTGAATGTGTTCCCTTGGGCTCTGATGACACTGGGGACACTGACCTCGATGACTGTCGTCCATTTCTCTGTTGCTTATCTGATTGTATTTTGCCGGTAAGTTTTTAATGTTTAGGGGTTGGCTCTCTGAAGCTGTCATTAAGGCCAGATTGTTGTGTTCATTTGGAGCTAAGTCAGGGAGCTTTCCTCCTTGGATTCACCCCTCGGGTCACAATGGGGTTTTCAGGGCGCCCGGGGCGTCTCCCGCCGGCCTGCTGGAAGGACGGGGACGAGAGAACTCCTTGAAGGGGAAAGCACCTTCCTTAATGCATTTTGGCTTTCCCGCACAACCCCCGTCTGCTGCTTGTTGCCTCTGCGCCCTTCCCGAAAGTGGCCGTGTTCTCCTGGTGGGCTTCGCGCCAGGCCGCGGGTAGAGCAGCAGCCTGAGTGCCCACCTGGCATGTGCGGCGTCCCTCCCGCGGAAGCCGGGGCGCGGCCTGCTGGACGTGAACTCCTGCGTGTGTCTGCACAACGTCAGAGCTGAAGCGGGGAAGATAACGTTCTGTGCCCACACAGGACCAGTTGGGAGTGTGACGCTCACTTCAGATGGGAGAGTGTGGATGTGCTCTGAGCCGGCCGGGTCACTAAGTGGGCGCGGTACTGTCTGCTGGGTGTAGCGGTCCCTGTGACCCTGCAAGCTTGGGGCTCTGCGCGCCTTCCTCCTTCCGTCCCCGGGACAGTGCACGTGGCATTCGGGTGCAGCCCTTGTGCGCGCTCACCGTCCACGGGCCTGGTGGGGGGGTGGAGGGCGCAGCTGGGGCACATGGAGGCGTGCTGCCCCCGACCGAGCCCCCCAGCAGTGGCGTCTGGGGTCTCCAGGGCAGCCGCCCATGCTGCCGTCCCTCTCTGTCTCTCCAGCAGCACAGCGGCATGAAGCTGTCCCTGAAAGGCTCCCACAACCACAGCCAGGGCGGCACGTACAGCTGTGTGGGCAGTGGAGGCGTGCGGCCCCCCGTGGGCAACCGAGGACACCACCAGTACAACCGCACCGGCTGGAGGAGGAAAAAACACACGCACACGAGGGACAGCCTGCCCGTCAGTCTGAGCAGATAATAGCCCCTGATGGCGCCTCCCGCCCCCTCCCCTCGGCCTCGGCGCCCAGCCGGGAACTGAGACCAGCATCCAGCACGTCGGCCTGGGCCCCTCGGACCGCCCGCCGCTGACCACTCTGCATGTCCCTCGTGTGGCGGTCACGTCCATCTGAAAGAACAGCTCCTTGTGCTCATCTGTGAAGCCTTATTAAGCGTGGACGCTGTGTCTGCCTTCCCGGGACGCTTCTCCTTCAGGGCCGGAGCAGGTCTGGACCGGGACCTGTGGTACCGGCGGCCGGTCTGGGTCCGTTGTGGTTGGGGTGTTTCCAGGGCACGTCCGCCAGAGTAGCAGAGGTCAGCCCCCGTTCTCGTTCCTTCCCCAGTGGGTAGGGTTGGGAGGTCGCCATTGTGTCACTGCCCTCACGTTTTGTTTTCAAATTTCAGAACTGTTTTTCTATGTAAATATTGAAAACTTATGATTTGTGCAATAACTCAGATATTTTTATTTAATTCATATTTTCACATAAGTTATATTTAAGGGAGGAGGTTTTTTAAACAAGCTTAGGTCCTTTCCCGAGTCGCATTTTCTAAGTTGGGTTCATCGTGTCGGCTGGTTGTCTGAGGAGCACCGCCACCAACACCGTGAGGGAGGGGCTCGGGGTTTCTTTCTGTGTTTTTCTTTTGGTCAGACACGAGGCCTCTCTGTTCGTGGTGGGGGAGTGGAGCAGCCCCGCGCTTCCCTGCAGGGGCTCGGTTCCCAGGCCTTCTGACCAGCTGCCCGCCGGCCCTGCCGCCCGGCCTGTCTGTCGTCTTGCTCTGACCGCAGACCTTTAACATTTTGGTTTTCGGTTCTTTTCAAGTAGACAACAAATCCAGCATTTAAAGTGCCAGAAGTGTAACTTTCTAAGGGGAGAAAGGGTTGTCACATTATAAAATCTTAAAAAAAAAAAAAATGTGAACTTTGAAGTGCTTCGGTTTGTTTTAGTCACATAGCCTGCCAGGATGGGTCCGGTGACCATCAGCGCGGACAAGGGCACCCAGTTTTAGGAATGTGGAGAAAGGAATTATGTTGATTCCGTTGAGGAATCTGTGTAGTAGTATGCGTTCGTTCTGTTAAGAGCAAATCTACGAAGAGTACTTCAGCTGCTCAGTGCACGGGGGAGTATTTGTAACGCGTCGCAGGAGGGCACAGCCCGGGGTCGGGGCCTGCCCGGAGCAGCCGGCGCGCGACCTGGAGAGCAGACAGGTACACTGTGCAGGTGTGGTCTGCAGGTATGGTCTGCCGTGACAGCCGCTGTCTTCGTTACCTTCTTTTGAGCAAGAATATATCCATGTGGCCGAACCCTGAGTTTTTGGAGCACCACAGTTGTCCTGGGTGTTAGCTGCATCTCATAGGTCACCTGACCTCCCGTTTTTAAAATGGGGGGTTCCGGCCCTGCTGAACACTACAGGTAGGTTGGTCTTTGAAGTCCACTAGTAGAGAAGGTCAAGTCAAAGAGACTGAACTACCACGACATCTGATGGATGTGCGGAGCGGGGAGCTCGAGTGTGGCCTGGGGGCGGGGTCCTGGGCTCTCCCCCAAGACCCCCAGAGGCTCGGCTTTCCCCCCGGGACTGGCCCCTGGCTGCGGCTGTGGCTTCTCCAGGGGGCCTTCCAGAAGAGAGTAGCACATGTTTGCAGTTCTTGATGATTGAAAGTTATCAAAAATATTTAAAGATATTTAAATTGTGAATCTATTGATAAAGAAATATTTATAAAAACTGATACGTAGGCCTGTACTAATCTCCACACATTAGCAATATTGACTGTCCCCCTACATTAAGGAACCCCTGCGGGCCGCGGGTCCCGCAGGGGTGCATTTTAAAGCTCGATTCACAGACACAGGCGCCACGCTCCACCCTGTCGTGGCGAGCCGGATGAATTGGCCTGGCCACCTGTGGTCGCGTGCTACACGGTGAACAAAACGGTATCATGTTTCGATTTTTTGTGTGTGTGTGGACAACAATGTGGAAGCTAAAATTGACATATTTTTATGTAAAGTTTTTCTATTCTTTGATTTTTAATAAACTTTGGAAACCAGGTGGCGTTTGTGTTGGAATGTTTGCTTTACACTCCAGAGGAAGGACGGCTCTACCATTTCACATTCTTGAGCTCAAACAGAGCAGTGAAAAGTTCCCTTCTCCTTGGTTTGGGGACTTCAGAGCTGTGGTTCCGAGCTGCGTACAGAGGAACGGCAGCTGAAACCTAGGTTTGCTCACCTTCTGGGCCGGGAGGGAGTCCCTCACACCGTTGACGTGACACCGTCCATGTGCCGTGTCCGACCAGCCCGGTGTGTGATACTGTTGCACCGATGATGCTTGCCGGAGAAACTCCTCCTTCTACATCTCTCTTAGGTCAAATTAGATCACTTAAAAATAGCACTTCACAAAAATTTTCTTTTTGAATTAGCACAAGCAGGGGGCAGGGCAGTGGCAGAGGGAGAGGCAGGCTCCGCTGAGTAATGATCCCGATCCTAGGACCCTGGGATCATGACCTGAGCAGGAGGCAGATGCTTAACCAACTGAGCCACCCGGCGCCCCTAAGAAGAACACAGTTTAAACAGCCAAGCTGTCAAAATGTAGCTTAAAATGTAACATATTTAGAGTTTATGAGGAGGTATTTAAGGAGTCATACACAGCAGCGAGTGACAGAACCACGTGTGTCGGCGTCTCGGGCCCCGGGAGTGTGTGTGCTAGAACTTTCCACCATGGGTCCTGGGACAGCCCTTTCATTTGCTCCTTCCCCAAGGGTTTCCAGAGGGCTCCCAACAAGGGCTCCCAGCAGGGATCCCCGAGGACACAACAAGACCCTCCACATGCAGCACCTACATTCTGACAAGGCTGCAGAGAACCCCAGAAAGCAACTACTGTGCCCCACGTCAGTGCTGTGAACAGCGGCTGCAGGCGTAGTGACTGTGTCTGTGGCTAGGGCCACTGGAAAGCCCTTGAGCTGGGACCAAGTGACCTGAAGGAGCTGGCATGTTGGTGGTACAGCAAGGAGGCTGGGGAGCACTGGCCAGGAGCAGGTGTAGAAGCCGAGACTAGGGGGAGGGGAGCCGTGACAGGAAGCCAGAGGGTTTCTATGTCCCTGTGGCCACTCACTGGAGAGCGGCTGGAAGCTTGCAGGTGAGCAGTGACCACCCTGGGGGGCCTTGGGCAGGTGGGATGGGGCCTGCGAGGCCATACTGATGGACTGGGGCGGGGCCCTGCTGCCCACGGCCCTCTGCACGACATGGTCCACAGGAGCCCCAGGCCCCTAGAAGGAGCCCATCGAGTCAGTAAGTCACACCTATCAGCCGGGAGCCCAGGGCGGGGGGACCACCTGTCTCAGGCTCAGGGCAGGCGAGAGGAGGCCCTGTTCCCTGGGCCTCCCTGGGAAGTGGCGGGGCAGCAGGGTGGGTGCCTGGGGCTGCTCACGGCTCACACCGTCCGTGCTACTCAGCTTTGAGTGGAGGACCCGCGGGTCACTGCAGTGACCTCCAGTCCCCAGAAGTCTTAGGATTCCAAATTCGCTCCCTTGTGGCCGGGGCTCCCTGACTACTTCCAGTTGTGCGGGGTCGTGCCCCACCTTCATCCATGCTCGAGGTACTTGGGGTTCGTGTGCCCAGCGTGTGGGGCCTGGGCTCTGGCAGCAGGTGCACACGGGAGGCCACGGTCTCCGCGGGGTGGACGTGCCCGCTCCCGGCACACGTCTTTGTGGCAGTCGGCCTGTGGCCACCTAACTGAAGTCTGGACAAGGGTGCGTGGTTTATCCTCAGCTTTTCTAACTTGCGAAGTCCCTACCAGTCCTTAGGTAACTTAGATGATTTAGGGAAGGGGAGTGGCCACCGAGAAACACCTCAGCCCCGAACATCCCGCCCTCGGGGCTAGTTCTCACTAGGAATGGCTGGAAAAGAGGTCTCACTGTTGTGTTCCCTTGGCTTCCCGCGGTGGGGCAGTTCCTAAGATTTGTCACGAGGGCCCTTGGACAGAGCTGGTGGTGCCGCTCCCCTGAAGTCCCGGCAAAACTGTGTCCTGGAGCAAGGCCGGCCCATGACTTCAAGGCCCTGGACTGAGTTCCAGGCAAGATCCATAAAGGGGGCCCGGATGCCTCCCGACACTGCGCTCTTTCTGCATAACCTCTGACCCAGAGTTTTCGAAGCACTGACGGTGTTAAAGGTCACACAGAGGTTCTCTTGTGAGTCACTTCTGGGTTTGGAAAGAAGTGTGTGACAAGGCAGATTTGAGGCCTTCCTGCCTGTGTTTCCTGCCGTCCTGAGTGTCTTCATGGCGATGGCTGTGGACGGCTGTGGCCAAAGCCAAGCCCGCTCAGCGGGTGCATCCTCGGGCCCGAGATGGGGGCGTGAGGGGGCCGCCTGCCCTGGGGTGAGGACGCGCCAGCCCCCGATGTGCGCAGCGTCCAGGGCCGAGCGTGCTGCAACCCCGCTCCCGCCTGCGACCCGAGGGACGGCGCATCCTGACTGTGGGGGTCAGGGATGCTCTGGTTCTCCGGTGGTCTGAGAGCCGCTGCTCAGTTTGGGTGGAAAACTTACACTTTAGGTTACCATTGAGTCCCATGAGTTTCCCAACTGGCCTGTTCCATGGTCCCCTGTAGGCAGAGCCTCCCTGGATGGTGGAAATTGTCCCGCGGCCCCCACGGGGAGCCGAGAGCCACCTGCTGGGCCGTGGAAGTGGTTAGGGGAAAAGCTCTTGGCTCACGAACGGTGGAGCTTGGCTGCCGGCCTTGGCCGTGGTCACGGTCACGATAGTGCTGCTCGGAAAGGCGGGTTCTGGAAGGGCTGGGACTGCTTCAGACACGTCCTCTAGTCCCAGCCCGAAGCCGGTTTAGCTCGCTCTGGACTTGCCTGCGTCCACCTCCGGCTTCTTGCAGGAGAGCAAGTTTTGTGCTCAGAGGCCTCCGTCGGCTGCTGCGATTCCATTCTCCCGGCCAGAGCCCGCCCTGCATCCACGGCCCCGCCGGCCCCTAGGCCCTGCACGCCCGGGACGACGCCTGGAGCCTTCAGCCAGGCCGGGTTGCGCCGCCTGTGAGGCTGACGGTGGGAGCTCAGCAGGCCGTTCCAGCCGCCGCACGGCCTGGACCATCTCGTGGGCTGGTGAGCTGGTGACCTGTGACCTGCGGGGCCGTGCCGACCGCAAGCACTGTGCACACCGCCACCGCCTCCGGGTGCAGGGACCTTTCCCATCTCCAGAGGAATAAACTGGGGCCCAGAGAGGGTGAGCATCCTCTGCTGCTGTTGAAGAGAAACTCGGACGGGCAGGGTCCACAGTGCTTGGCCCTTCGAGAAGCCTCTCACGTGCTCAAGGTGCACTGAATGGGGATGGGTTCTGTCCTGAATCTGTGGAACCAAGAGGACAAAATTCATGTCCTGAATTTTTAGCTCATTGCAGTTTTTGAAGGCCCCAGGGGTAGGTCTGGAGCAGGGAAGGGGTTCCTGCTGAATTCGGTCTCCACCTCTCTGTGTCCCATGTCCCTTGGAGCACAGAGTGAATGCTGGCTGGCCTTGGGGGTCACCGCATCCTCCTTGATTTTCCATCCTCCCTTTTGAGGACCGGCCCCTTCGTCCATGTCCTATGGGTCCCTTCTCCTTCAGAACAGTCCAGAAGCATTGTTTTTCTCTTTTCTAGTGTTGGGTCCTGGAATCCTCATTCAATAACTAATCATGTCTTCTCTTTGACATCCACTGTATCATGGTCAGAAAGTAAGTTAATCATCTTTTTGGGACACTAGATGACTCAGTCCGTTAAGGCTCTGCCTTAGGCTCGGGTTGAGATCCCAGGTTCCGGGATCGAGTCCTGCATCGGGCTCCCTGCTCAGCAGGAAGCCTGCCTCTCCCTCTCCCTCTGCCTGCTGCCCCCCTGCTTGTGCTCTTTCTCTCTCTCTGACAAATAAATAAATAAAAATTTTAAAAAAGTGTATCGTCTTTCCTGCGTAGATGGTGAACTTTCTGGAGTGTGTGCCCGCGGGCTCGCAGGGTCAGCACCGTGCTGGACGCCCGGAACTTGCTGACACGCTCCCCAGTGCCCGCGTTTGTGCGTGTGCTTCCCTCGTGTCAGTTACTGAGAAAGTCTGGAACAAATAAACAGCAAAACTTAGTGAATGAAAAAAATTTTCATGTTAAGAAAAGCAGTGGCAACTAGGTTTAAGACTCAAGGTGTCTTTTTTTTTTTTTTTCTGTAGGAAAATTGGAATCTAGGTACATACCAGGATTTTTTTAAATGTCTAGTCCGCCCCGAGGGCTGTGGCTGGAGGGTTGGGTTTGGCGCCCCCAGGGGAAGGAGGAAGCGGCTGCCCGTCCCCATCCCCGTCCTGTCCTGTTCGTTGTTCGGCTCCCGGATGGGATGTGTCTACTGACCTACCCCTCTCCAGCGAGGAGGTGTTGTTGGGCATCAAGGCCCACCCCGCCCCTGCCCCCTCTGAGTGGGTGCTGTGGAGGGCTCCCTCCCTGCAGAGCCCTGGGCCCCTCCGGAAATTCTAGCGGCTGGGAGTGGCTCTCTGCAGGGAAGAGAGGGGGCGCTCCTGCCTCACCAGCTGGTTTCCTCAGCCCTGCGCTGACTGATCCCTCCTCCCCACCACCCTCTCGGCAGAGCTGAACATCTCCACGTCACCCCTGGGCTGGAGAGGGACCCTGGGGGTGGGGAGTGGTCCCCCAGGTTGGCTGTGAATTTGTTAATATTTGAACGGAAACTGTGTGCTCTGGTTAAAAAGGACAGGGAAGTCAGACTGCCACCTTTTCTTTTACCGAAAAGAGGAAGGATCTGTAGCATCCTCACAGTGGCAACACCGGGTGAAGCTGGAGACCTCGGGAGTGGGAGGGGCTGGGGGTGGGGCCAGGCTTGCCACCTGCGGGCGGGGGTGGGGGTGAGGGTGCCTGTGGGTTCTAATGGGGGGTCACTGCCAATTGTTGAAACCAGACTCCCACTCTCTGCAGAGAATCTAGCTGTGCTCAGGCCCCAGCAGGGGGATGAGTGGTCCCTCTGGTCACCTCGGTCCCCCGTGTGCTGGGAGGGAGCCCACATGTAGACTTCTCCACAAAAGCCCTTTGCAAACCTCCAGCTGCCTTGCTTACTGCCCGCCCGCCACTCCCCAGCCCTTCCTGCCTGGGCTTCCCGATCACAGCTGCCCTCTCCTCCTCTTCCCCTGCCCCAGGCTCTCTGTCCAGCTGTCTTGGCACCGAGCTGCCTGGCAGGCCTCCTGGCAGAGGCTCCTGGGAGCTGCAGAAGGAGCAGCAGGGCACCGCGCTGGCCTCAGGGAAAGGTTGTGTGGGGAACAAGGCTCATCAAGAAGTATCATCCCCTACTGTGGGGAGACACGTAGACATCCATGCAGAGGCCACCTGAGTCCTGGGAGGGGTGGGGGAAGGATGGAGGGGCCTGGTGGGGGTCGGTGAGCAGTGCGGGAGGAACTGCCACCACCACCTTGGGGACAAGAAGGGCCACTCACCTTCAATTCTGTCACCCCCACGGGAAGAGCAATTTTGGTGAATGGTTGCTAGACACCGAAAAGCTTCTTCGGTGGTGAATAAATGTCTTCTCCTGTCAGGGGAAAGCTCGACACTGGCTTCAAAGCCTCTGCTTTCCTTTTGGCACCAGCTGCCTCCGTCTGCCTACTGAGGTCCTGGGGAGCCTGTGTGCCACGGGGCTGAGCGGACCACGGGGCTGAGCCGCTGCTTCTCATTCCCTAGGCCAAGCCCGTCCATGGGTGCCCTGGACTTTCCTACCCGCCTTCCCCTCAGGTGGCAGGTGACAGGCCAAGACTCCATGGGGACGGAAGGCCACACATAGCTCAGCTAACCTCCTTTCCCTGGTGGACGTGACCCAGTGTCCCCCAGGGATCCTGTTAATTCCTATTTTTTCTCAGAAACCCAGTAGTCCCCAGGACCCAGGCTTTTGAATATCTGACAGTTTGAACCCAATGATCATGAAAGCTATTTCAATTCATGAATGTCTAGCTTCTCCTTGCTTCCTGTGATAGAATCCAAGTCACACATCAGACAGGGGTCCTGGTGTCCCCCCGCTCCCCTGTGGGCCTTGTTAGCCCCTCTTCCACTTTAGGACAAAGGTGGAGGCAGCACCCAGGCCACATACCCTCCCCTCCAAGGGAGCTGCATGGCCGATGTGAGGGTGACCCAGGAGGGCAGGCAGGAGGAAGTTCTGTTTGGAGGGAGAGTGGGCTTTCCTGAATACCGAGAATTAGGGAATAGGTGATGAGATTTCAGGAGGGGACACCAAGATCTAAGACCTTGGACCCAGAAAGTATTAGGGGGCAGTGAGCATGGCCTGACCCCTTGCCTCTGCCAGGAAGCCGTCCCATGCATAAGTGTCACCCTGAGTGGTCAAGGGTGCTGGAGACACTTGGATGTTCAGCTCAGTGGGGGAGTTTCAGCTCAAAGGGCGAGTTTCAGACCTTTGCCCAGCCCAACGGGGCTCTGGTTGCAGAGGGCTGGGCTGGGGGGCTCCTGGCTGTTCAGATCCAATCTCCTCCCAGCCCCCACCTGCACTTTCCATGTGACCCTTTTGTCACTGGCTAGAGGGAGATGTGCTCTTGTGGTGGCCCTGGAAGCCAGCCTCAGGGAGACTGTCCCAACCAGGCAGGAGCTGAAAGCTCTTGTCATTCTGCAGTCCTCTCTGGGCTCACGGATGACCCGCAGTGTCCCAGGAGAAAACCGCATGCGGCTATCGGGGCAGAGGGAGCCACGGCACGTTCTGGAGCCCTTGGCTCAGCCGCTGTCAAAGTTGATAAAGTCAGAAAGTGTTCTTGCGTGCTTTGTCACTGAAGTGTATGTGAACAAAGTCGCTCATCCACGGCCGTCACAGGAACGTGAAGACGTCATTATCAAAACGTCTTGATCTGGGATCACACACCCATATAAAAAATCTGATGTTCACAGAAGCTAGCTCAAGCTTCTTCTTCTTCTTCTTCTTTTTTTTTTTTTTTTTAGTTTTATTTATTTTAGAGCATGTGCAAGAGCAGGACCGGGGAGCGTGGTGAGAGGTAGAGAGAGAATCTCAAGCAGGCTCCACGCTGAGCGCAGCAGAGCTGGACACGGGGGTCAGTCTCACGACCCCGAGATCATGACCTGAGCTGAAACCAAGAGGCACAGCCTTAACCGACTGAGCCAACCAGGCACCGCATCTCAGACTTCTTATTACAAACATGGCATAAGATTTTACTGGGCAATTTTACACAAATTCAACTTGTAACATCTCCATATGTTGTATTTCATTATAGACTTGTAATATGCAAAACGGGATTTTTTAACCAAGCTTCAACCATTTTTAACCAAGTTTCATTTCAATGCCCCAAATTCCTTCCAGTTTACCGCAATGTATCATAAAACTGCAGCAAAATACTCTCTGCAGACTCAGACTCCTCCGTGTCACAAAAACTGGCAAGCCAGCCCTGGCGGACAGTGGGCTTTGTGGCCGTCACCAATGTTCATTATGCTGCCCTTAAATTTATTCTGCTCTCATTATAAAAATTTACAATTGATTTGTCATGAGAAACTAGAGAAATTATAAAGTTCGTGGATCAAATTTCCTTTTTACTCCTCGTGCGCTTGCTGTTCAAGTCCGTGAATATGGGGCCGGTGGGTGGGGATGTAGAGGCCTTGGGGGGAGGGGCTGCTCCTCCACGGAACGAAGGGATCTCGTGAGACCGCATCAGCTCGGGAGTCCAGTGGTGGCCTTGTGTCCACAGAAGGTTGAATCCCGGACAATCCAGGCACGGGATCTGGTCTGGTCACTGGATGCCAGAGGCTGGGTTCAGAGGTCTGTGGAGAGAATCTGCCCGGCATGATCTCCCAGCAGGGTCTATAGTGACTGGGTGTTCAGAACCCAGTCTCGGTGGGCAGGGAAACATTAACTCAGCCGGCCAGGCTTGCCCAAACCCTGCGCACTACAAAGAAAGGCATGGTCCTCAACCCTTCCTGCAGGTCACCTCTAAGCCCTGGAATGTTCTGCCTGATGAGTGTGTCTTTGTTCAGCTGGGGCTTTGGGCACTGACGATGGCATCCCTTGGCTTAGAGATATCATTGCCCCTTTTATAAGGACACATGTAGGGCCAGGGGCCTCCCCCGCTCAGCGTGACCTCATGTCCACTAGCTTTAGTTACGACAGCGCCATCTCCAAGGAAGGCCACAGTGTGAGGTCCCGGGCTCCAACAGAAGATTCGTGAGGGGACACCATTCAGGCCCTAGCAGGTGCCCGTGTCCCTGCCCTTAAGTCTGCGATGGGACCGTGAGGAGGGGTGTTGGCAGATATGAGTAAATGAAGGATCTTAAAACGGGGAGACCAACTTGAACTATCTGGGGGAGCCCTCAGGACCTTCACAAGTAGCTCCCGAGAGGGTGGCAGAGGGAGGTTTGGGCGCAGGCAGGAGCCCACGTTCCAAGCAGAGCTGGGGCTGGAAAAGGCCACGAGAGGAACTGGGGCCATGAGCTTCCTGGGTTGGGGAGTGGTGAGTATGTTGTTGGCTTTGTGATGCTGGCATTTCTCAGTGCACACACTGAGGAACAGACCTTGGCACACATTCCCTTCCAAGTCCCTCCACCTCCACGGTCAGGGGCTGTGAGGGCTGCCGTGGGCCCGGGGACGTGCTCTATCCACGCAGAAGGCCCAGCGAGGGAAAGGCCAGGCACGTCCGCGGTCCTGCAGGCCACTCACTGTGACCGAAGCCGGCCACTCGCGGCCGTCTCGGACGCCACGTCAGAGCACGGTGGTTGTCGGCCAAAAAATAGAACTTCTTGAAAAACAAGGGTCACACATCACATCGACAGGTGACTTCGATCTTGGGGTGCCCAGGACCCCAGCACGGCGTCCACAGATGAAGCCTGACTTGCAAGACCCTTCCAGAAGCGCCCCTTTGTTTATCCACTCGAGAGGCAGAGCTTCGCACAGACTCACAGGCTGGCAAACGTCGAGCAGAGCACACGCACAGGAGGTACCGACCACCCAGAGTGGGTCCGGGAGGAAGCGGGGCAAACGCCTCCTGGGGGTCCTGCGGCTGGGCTGCCGTGTCATGCTGCCGGGCTGCCGTGTCATGCTGCCCTGACTTTGGGAAGGGCCAAGCCTTTCTCTTTCTCTTTCTCATGAGCTCCCACTGGGCTGGCGGTGCCCAGGAGGCCTGGGGGAGGCCAGGGGTGGGGGGTTGGGGGACAGAGGCTCCTCTGCCCGGTGGAGGTCTTGCCCCTCCTGAGGCCTGGGAGCAAGTGTGCCACCCAGTGGCCGGGTCCGTTCCATGGCTGACCCCTCGGCCTTTGAAACAGGAGAACCTCGGGAACAACCTAGAGGTGCATCCAGGGGGCAATGGTGAGTAACTCCAGGGTCCATGACCCTGGGAATACTTCGCGGCCCTTAGGGACGAGGACAAATACCCAGGACCTGTTTACTGTTAAGAGAAAAAAAACAAAACTCATAAAATGACACATTGGAACATGGAGAGGGCATGGGTGGATGCTTGATTTTTTAAAAGAATGTGAATGTATTCTTGCATTAGTTCTGTAATAAAACTATAGTTAAGGACAACTATGCATTAGACGCTTTTTTCCCCAGAAAGGGAGCTTGTTTGTGGCCACCAGCTTACGTCTATGTATAAAAAGTGAGCAGGTAGTCACCGAACTACTTTCCTCCCTTCCACTCCATTCTATTCCTAAGCCCAGAGAGGTCTCTGCCTTCCCTTGAGAACACACCGCAAGGGAGGGAGAGGGCTGGAGGGAGGGGACCTAAGTGGGCAGGCAGCCCCACACCGTGTCTGGGAGCCCTCCTGTGTGGGAGACCCGCCCCCCCCCGCCCGCTGCTGGGCGGGTGCAGCCCCCGTCTGTCCCTTCTCCAGGAGTTCCCACGCCAGCCCTGCCAGCCCCACGGGCAGGAGCACAGTGGCCAGGCCAGAGAAGACCACAAGGATGGATGGAGTGGTGGCCTCAGCGGTGCTGTCCTCTCATTTACAGGGGTCCAGTATGTGCCCCCAGGCCTAGCCCTAGCTGGCCTGAAGCAGACCCAGGTGGGGCGATGTGCTGGTGGCCCCCAGGGACCGGGCTTCTGACACCTGGGCCTGGTACCTTCGACTCTGCAGCTGGGAGCGAACCCATTTCCAGCTTGGGCACCTGAGCCTGATCGTTGAAGCCGAACAGGGGTGGGGGTGGAGCACTGCCTAGGGTGGGGGTGAGGTGGGGAGGGGGCTCACACCTGTAAGAGGAACCCGATCCTGTAATAGGGGGAGAGCACACCGAAGTGATCTTTAACGGACTTTTCGAGTCTTTGGTGAGCACGTAAAAAAGCAACATGGGGTCTTCTGGTCTTACAAACATCAAAGAGAGTTATGAAAACACTCCATATGCAGCACAAATTAGGCAGGATTCGTCAGCTTTCTGCTTCTGGATGGAAAGCAGATAAAATACGGAAAAGAAGAGGTTGATGAGGGGGAGGAACATTCCAGAAAACAAGGAAGAGCTGGTTGTAATGTGGTCTGCAGGTCCCAGATGAGGAAGAGGCAGGGTCAGAACTGCCCCTGCAACAGCCACGGTCCTGCCCCCTCTGCCCTTCCCCCCGCACCCTGCAGCGGGCTTGCATCCCTGCGCATGTGCCCTGACGGTCTCTCTCCTCCTTCTGACCAAGTCCGCTCCCGCACGCCTGTGCTCACACCACCAAGAGCACAGAGCTTCCAAGAGGCCTGCTGTTGAGTGGGTGCCTTGAGGTCACAGGAAGCAGAACACCCGGACGCAGGTGGACACGCCTGTTTAGATGCACACACAGCACCCCTGCTCCCACGTCTTCTCCCCGCGTGCCCCCGCCCCCAGCCCCGGGTCCCTAGAGCATCACCACGAAGGAGAACCCACTCACGGAAGTCTTGGGAAGGAGAGGTCTGCTGTGTGATTCTTTTAAAGATTTTGTTTATTTATTATTTGTTTGAGAGAGAGTGAAGGAGCACAAGCAGGGGGTAGGAGCAGAGGGAGAGGGAGAAGCGGACTCCCTGCCGAACAGGGAGCCCTGGGGGCTCTAGCAATGGATCCCAGGACCCTGAGATCTTGACCTGAGCCAAAGGCAGCCGCTTAACCAACTGAGCCCCTCAGAGTCCCCTGCTGTGATTCTACACAAATGTATTTTCTCAGAGCTTTGGGACTGGGCTCAGTAAGAATAAGGATGAATACCCAACTTTTGTAGCAACATGGACGGGACTGGAAGAGATTATGCTGAGTGAAATAAGTCAAGCAGAGAGAGTCAATTATCATATGGTTTCACTTATTTGTGGAGCATAACAAATAGCATGGAGGACAAGGGGCGTTAGAGAGGAGAAGGGAATTTGGGTAAATTGGAAGGGGAGGTGAACCATGAGAGACTATGGACTCTGAAAAACAGTCTGAGGGGTTTGAAGTGGCGGGGGGGGGGGGGGTGGGAGGTTGGGGTACCAGGTGGTGGGTATTATAGAGGGCACGGATTGCATGGAACACTGGGTGTGGTGAAAAAATAATGAATACTGTTTTTCTGAAAATAAATAAATTGAAAAAAAATTAAATAAAATACAAAAAAAAAAGAATAAGGAAATTCTAAGTAACTATTGTTGGGTAAATAGAACAGTGTGTCCTGCTAAACCAAGTTCTCAAAACCTAAAATTTAAATATGGTTAACTGAGTTTCCCCGTCTAGACCACTTCGTAAAAACCTCGTAATTTTGAAATAATTATAAATTGATGGGAAGTTGCAGAAATAATCAGAAAATCCCTTGTACCTTTTACTCAGTTTCCCCCATGGTTTCATTTGACATAATAGAGTTCAATATCTAATCCAGGAAACTGACATTGGTACTGTGTGTGTCTACAGCTTTACGCTTTTTATGAGATGCAGATTTGCATACTGTTTAATTCAGAGCAGGGCTCCACTAATTTGGCCCAGGGCCAAATCTGGAAGGTCTCCTGCTTTTGTAAACAAGGTCTTGTTTGAACACCACTAGTCCCGCTCATTCATGTTGTCCACGGCTGCTTCTCGCGATGATGACTGAATTGAGTACTTGCGACAGAGGCTGCATGGCTTGCAAAGCCTCTAATATTTATTCTCTGGCCCTTTATAGAAAATACTTGCTGACCCTGATTTAGAGAATGACTTTTTTTTTTTTTTTTTTAAATCTGGAAACAAATCCGGAAAGCCTATAGTGCAGCGCTTTCTTTTTGTACAGGAGGAAACAGAGGGTCAGAGGATAGACCAGGGTCACCTCTGACCTTCCCCCTTCTGCCTTCAGCAGGCCCCTGAACCACTCTGGATTGAGGCCTGGATTTTACTTTCTGAGCACATTTGAGGGTAAGACAGTGGGTGAAGTAGTTTTATACCTTCTGTACAAGTTTATCCTGTTTCTTCCACTGGGTTTCGTTGTATAATTTGTATTGGCTTTCTTCCTCATTTTAGTAAAGGAAACTATATGTTGCAGCGTTAAAAATGATATGTCATTTTTAACACAGCGTTAGCAATGAATGTGTCCACCTGAGCTGCAAACTCAGTGCCCTCCTGCCGCGTAACACGGGAAGCAGGCCAGGTGCCCTGCTGGGATCACTACTGGGCAGAGCAGGAACTGCAGCAAAGTGGAGGGAAGGAGGGTGCTCAGGGAAAAGGGCAGCAGCCATCTACCTTTATGTCACTGTTGAATGCAAGGCAAGAGGGACCAGGCTTTCCAGTTTTTTTTTTTTTTTTTAAAGATTTTATTTATTTATCTGACAGATAGAGATCACAAGCAGGCAGAGAGGCAGGCAGAGACACAGACAGTGGGAAGCAAGCTCCCTGCTGAGCAGGAAGCCAGATGCGGGCTCAATCCCAGGATCCCAGGATCATGACCTGAGCTGAACACAGAGACAACCCACTGAGCCACCCAGGCGTCTCAGGCATTCCAGTTTTTAAGGACAGCAAGAAAGCTGTGACTTTTCCTAATTTTTACACAGTAACAACTAATTAAAAAACTTGTAAACCTTTGTCAAGGGAAACCAAGCAGAGTAACAGGCCAGAGTCAGCCTCAGGCTTATAATTTACTATTTTTTGTTCTGGGGTCATCATAAGAAATCTTAGCCATTTGAGGCATCAGACTCGAGGGGCTGTGGGCAAGAGAATGGGATGGTTAAGGTAACCTATCAGCATCCTCGGCCATGAGTTCAGTCCGTGGTAGACCAGTGGCGGGTCTGGGCCTCGTCTCCATAGGTGGCTGGTAACCCACCGTCATAATGTGACGTGCAGGCATTTCCCATCAGGAGATCTCCCCAGGAAGCCCCTGGGTCAGACTCCCCGGCCTCTCCCAGAGGAGCTGTGGACACAAGCTCAGTGGCACATGAAGACAGATGACGGCGTGAGTGCATACCCGTCAGAACTGACATACCAGTTCTCAGTGGGGTAGCCCTCCCCTGCCCCAGTACACGCACACACACGCTCCCTGGGGACATTTGTCAACATCTGGAGATACTTCAGTTACAACTGGGGACGGCTAGCGGCATCTCGCCGGTGGAGAGGTACAGGGCAGACTCCACCGTGAAGAATGATCTGCCCCGAACCATCGCCGTGCCCCGCTTGAGAAGCCCGGAGCTACAGTGATGGCCTAGACACCCCTCATCACTCAGCCAGAGGCCCATAGTGACACAGCCGTCAGCGTTCAGCTCGGGAAGGGTGGTGGGATTGAGCACTGGGGCGTGTGCTCTCGGCTGTTCCATTCGCGCTGCCTTAGTCAATAGAGCTGATCAAGGTATGGGCGCGCCATGCGTCTTCATAAACGCCCATTTGAAAAATACAGACCAGTACAGAGTATCAAGACCACCTAGAATTCCAGCATCTGTAGGTAACCATATTAAGCGCTGGTGTATTTTTAGGGCAAGGCTCAGAGAGATCGGGCCCACGGACCACACCCAGGCTGCTGCCTTGTAAACCCGGCTTTACCGGAATGCGGACACAGTATTTGCGCATCGTCTAGAGCCATTCACACGGCACGGTGCTGGAACCCAGTAGTTGTGACAGATACCATGTGGCCTGCAAAACTTGCAATATTTACTCTCTGGCCCTTTCTAGAAAAAGTCTGCGAGTCCTGCTCAGGGCAGTCTTTATCCTCTGTGCGCCTGCTGATTGCACAGTGACACACCCATCAGGCGGCACTCAGTGGTCTTAGTGAGGGAACTCTCAGAAGAGCTGGTTTCAAGATTTCTGAGCACATCATGAGCTTGGTCTGGCCATTCTGAGCGTGAGGTAGACACGGGGTGGGGAGCCGAGGGATGTTCTCAGGGGAGGGGAGGAGAGTCGTCTGGGACGAGAGGAAGGGTCTTGATAACTTGGAAGCCATGTGCACACATGAGGATAAATGTCCCCAATGGAGGGGGAGACCAGTGATGTGTTGGCTGGGGGAGGGGGATGCTGGGGGGGTGGCTTGTGAGGGCCGGGGGCTTTGAAAGGAAGAAAACAGCATCCCGATGCCTGGGGAAGAGACTGTCCCCAGCAGGGACAGCCGCTGCAGACATGGTGACTGAGCCAGGTGTTCGGGGCCCATCAGACTGGAAAACGGGCAGGTGGCTAGTGACGTGTGTGCTCACACAGGCTGCCCAGGAAGGGGTGGGGGAGGGTGCGCCCGGATGGGGAAACGAGATGGAGGCACCGAGTGTTCTGTAAGATAGGTATTTCATGAAATAAAAACATGCACTAACAATTTTGTGCACAGAGACATAGTAATGCACATGTAAAGGATTTCTTCCACGGGACTCAAAATTCTATAATTATATAAGACCCTGAGCTGGTGGCACTAGTTACTGGAAAGTGCTTTTTTTCCCCATTATTTTAATATAAATCGGAGAATAATCTTATCAGTGATTTATAGCTTTTTTTTGAATAAAATGCTGTTTCATATATGTAAAAAATTTTAATATGGCATTATTCATCAATTTATGTATAAGTTATGGTCGCCTCAGTGTGTACATAAATTTAATCTATATATTTAATAGTCATAAGGAATGGCAAACCCTAGGGAGAGAAATTAGAGTAAGAATCATTTTGCAAAGTCAATAGCTACAACCCAGTTTTGTGTGAATCTGCATCTTTGCATGCAGGTTGGCTCGAGGAGATGCATTTATTAATGATCTTCAAGTTGAGATAGTAAATGCTTATTTCTAAGAAGGCTTAGGAAATTGTTCAGAATTTAATGAAAAATTACCCTCCATTTTCAATAAACTAGAACTGAATGCCAATATTTTGGCTTCTTATAATTTAAGGTCATTTCATCAGGTCGTTGTGTGACTTTTACCTGGGAGAGGGGTGTGTGAGAGATGTGGGAATGTGGGGGCGGGGTGGGCGAGGGCGTGGGGAAACGGAGGGGATGGGAGAGTGGGGAGCAGGGAAGTGGGGGAGATGGGTGAGTGGACTCTGATCCTCTGGACGGGGTCGGGGGTGTATCCTGACAAAGGCCATCCCAGGAGCCCAGCGTGGACGTGTGTGCGGCCACAGCCCCGTGTGACTGGGGCAGAGACCCGGGACACGCAGTCCCACTGATGAGGGCAGTGCTGGTTTCACAGGCCTCCAGTGTCGGGCGGGGACATCCTCGGAGGTGTTCTGGGGAGAGGTGCGGGGACGGAATGGGAAGGGCTCTGCGTGGTTGTGGGAGCCCCGCCCGGGAGGCCGAGTGGGGACCCGAGGTGGTGACGCTGGGCATCAGGCTGCCTGGGGGAGTGAGGACGGTCGTCGGCAGAGGCTGGGAGGTCTGAGACCCTGCGGCTCCAGCTCAGCCCTCCTGAGGCCCCGCTGAGGTCGAGTCCCCCGCTCCCCGCCTCCATCTCCCTACTGTCCTTGGCTCCTGGATAAGCTGCGCTTCTTACTCTTTGTTGCTTCAGGTTGAAACGGCCGACCTGCAGCTCCCTGACCCCCGAGTCCGTGGCACCTGAAATCAGCCCACAGAGAGGGGAGCCGGGGACTCTCCGCTGAGCTGGGAAGGGTCCCCCTGCCCACCACCCCGGCAGGCTCTTTTGTAGGGAGAAGATATTTCAGAGACCTTTCCCGCACATCTCCTGGACCAGCACTGGTCACCTGCCTCCGGCCTGTCGGGGAGGGTCCCACCTTCTCTGCCATCGGGGGGCCGGGCCTGAGAACGGCACCAACCTCGGGCTCAGTGGCTGAGGAGGTGCCGGGCCTGTCTGGGGCGGGCAGGGAACGGTGTGCGGCTCAGGCAGGAAGCCCTGCCCCGGGGCTGACGCGCGGGGCTCTCCTCTTCCCTGTGCCCGTGGACAGATTCCCCGCCTCGTCCCGTGGCTGACGGGAGGGGTCCCCACGCAGGGCACACTTCAAACCTCGCCGGGGTGCTGGGCCCGGCTGGCGGTTCTGTGACTTGCACAGAGCAAGAAAGCCCCCGCGGGCTGGAGATACTGGGCCTGGTCTGACGCTGGGCGAGGACGGGTGAGGACTCTGCGGTGAGGGCCGGAGTCCAGAAGGTCCAGAAGCATCGCTGGAGACAGAAATAGCGGCTGACGGTGGGAGGCCGCTGCCCGCCAATGAGACCAGGAGGAGGACGTGGTCGTTTTCAGGCAAGGCCCCGGCCGTGGGCACCCGAAAAGCCTCCCGTCCTCCCCCCGGCCCTGAGCGCACCGCGCCCGCGGGGAGTGCCCGGCCCGCGCTCCATCGCTGCCAGAGGAGTTTCCGTTAGCGAGCGCCCCGCTGTCCCTGGCCCTTCCTCGCTCTGACGGCTCCCCAGGGAAGACAGGGGCTTGGTGGGCCCTGGGCATGCCTGCCTGCACCTCTGGTCTTGGCATCAGCCTGACACCTGGCCCTCTTTCCCAGCTGAGCAATCTCTTTCCAAACGGAGGGGGTAAACCCGGGTGTTATTATGTCCAGTGACCCCAGTGCCGTAGTACTTCACACGTGATGGGTGCTCACTGGAAGCCGGCTGAAGAAGGAAGGAGTTAAATAAAACGATGTTTAATTAATCTTTCATCTCTTGAAGTTCTAATGAAAGATGATGTAGAAAGCACCGGAACATTCAAGAAAACACACAGTCTCCAGAACCCCAAAGACTTGAATCCAAACCCAGAGGCCGCCACTAATCTATGGGTAATTTCTTAATGGCTTTGAGACACTGGTACAAAGTATGAGCAAATGGCTGGGGAGAGCCTCAAACCTGACGGCTGCCTCCCCGATTCTGCTTGAGGACATGCCTGACGGGGCTGGGGCCCCTCACCCCTCCAACACGCAAATGCATCTGTCGGCCGCATCCTCCTGCAGGTGGAGAAACCCCGCGGATGGTGTCTGCAGTCAGCGCCAGCCCTTCCCTTCCCGGGCGGGGTGGAAATGGCCCAGACGCTGCCTCGCGTGCGTTGGGCTGAAGTCATATATTTGGGTGTGAACCTCACACTCGGGAATTGTGTGTATTTGCAGAGCACAGCTAAATTGGAGCAGAGCCTCTGCAGAGAGAGAGAGAGAGAGAGAGAGAGAGAGAAATATGCAGAACTTCGCTATATTTAAACTGAATTTCCTGCTGTGCCAGATCAATTTAGACTTTGAACTTTAAGAAAGCAGCTCCTGGGGTTACGTAACCGGCACCACACTGGCTGTGAGTTGGAAGGAAGTGACGGGACACCTCACACCCAGCACGGAAGAGTTCTGCTCCTTCCCCCCAGGGCAGCTGGTGCTGGAGGGGTACGAGCCAGGTGTGGGGTGGCGGGTGCCTTCCCTCTGGAGCCTCTCTTTATAGCCGGGCCCCACACATTGGCCCCTCCCTCTTCCCCATCCCCTGCAAGCCCCGCAGAACTTACCGGTCCGGGACCCTCTGCTTCCGGGCTCTGCAGGGGGCCGAACAGATTGACCCAAAGTGAACAGGAGCCGTGGGCTGTGAGAGCGGGATGCGGTCCTTCGCCAACCCTGGCTGCTCCTCATGCTCGCCCGGAGCTCGTGAATCTGTTATGGCTGTGGCCTCGTTCCAGAGACCAGGATTTCATCGGGTTGGAGTCGAGCCTGGATCCCTGTGTTTTCGAGTTTAAAGTTCTCAGCATTCCTGGGGTGTAGTCGGTGTCGGGCTCCATTGACTGAAGGTGTCGCTTTCCTAGATAACAGGTGTCCGCCTTCCTCGGTGCCAGGTGTCGATTCCAAAGCCATACGTGGAGGGGTTTGGCTTAGATCATGTCTTAGCTCGATGGGTCCCAGGGTTTTATGGTCTTACCGGATCCCTGACAGGATTCGAGGCCACAAAATCCTCTCCAGATGGCACTGCTGCCTTATACCTGCCCCTCAGGGCTTGTCTGCATGGAGTTTCAAAATTCCTGATGAGTTCATTTATTCCGTGTCTGCTTCCTTGGCCACTGAGTGTGCAGACCCATGAATTCCCACAGGCTGAGCGCACCCACGGAGCTAAGCACCTGCCAGAGCAAGTCACGGAGTTGGCCAGCCCCTGAGTTCCTCCTCATCTTCCTTTTCAGTCACCACCCTCTGCCCCCAAGAGGAATGTCTATCTTGACCCCCATCACCGTAGGTTGGCTCTGCCTGGTCCTGGACTTGGGGTCAGTGGCATCACACTGAATCTTTTCTATTGAGTTTTCCCCACTTCACTATGTCTTTGAAACTCATCCACACTGTGGTGGCTCTGTAGTTCTTGTTCATTCCTGGGTGCTGTGGACAGAATCTGTCCCTCTACCCATTTGGTATGTTTAACCCTGACCCCAAAGTGATGGTATCAGGGGCCCTTTGGAAGGCGATTGGGTTATAAGGATGGAGCCCTTTACATGGGATTAGTGCCCTTATCAGGGGACGAAGAGCTCTCCCTCTATTATCCGTCACGTGAGCCCGCAGGGAAAGCCAGCCATGTGCAAACCAGGAAGCAGAGCATTGCTGGACACCGACTTTGCTGGCACCTTGATCTTGGATGTCCAGCCTCCAGAACTGTGGGAAACACGGGCTTGTGGTTTAAGCCACCTGGTCCTTGCTGTTCGGTTACTAGCCTGAGCTGATGAAGGCTCCGTGTTACATTCCATTGTCTAAATGCACCAGAGCAGAATCATCTTTTCTTTTGATGTACACTTGGATGGTTTCCAGTTTGGGGCTATTTCTTTTAAAGCTACCAGGAACATTTCTGCATTCATTGCTGATTTTTAGCAAATAGTATTAACTTGGATCTGCAGGATCAGACCTTTGAAATGCTGATGTGGACCTTAGGGAAGCAGGGAATACAGGAAATATGCCCACAAGAGATCTGTTCCGTTTCAATGCGATGTGCAGAATGACACAGCTAGTGCACTCAGACCTAACTGAGCTATTTGATCCTAAAGATGCACTTGGCCACTGTAGTTTAACTTAGAAAACAGACAAATGGGAGCTGTGCCGGGCAAGTGGTAAATGTGCCATTGTGGGGATTGTCCCCAGCCCTCCCCTCCCTGGGGGTGGTGGGAGGAGCCAGTGGTGCCGTGCAAAATGGAACAGAAGCAGATCATCACACCAGTGGCGCTCACCTGGATTATGGATGTGCATCCCGACGTACACCGGGGCCACCCCACGGACTCCACGGATCCCAGCGTACACCAGGGCAACCCCAAGGACTCTGAACTGCCTTTCTTGCTCAAGTTAAACCTTATCTTTTGGAGAAATAACACAAGTCTCACAGATGATTTTTGAAACTATATAGTTAGAGCTGATGACTATATTTTCCAAAGTTTCTCTGCATTTCTGACTGCTTTGGTAAAAGTGGAAAGGCCATGACTCTGTCATCCAAACTTGTTGCCTATTTAATACAAGCAGTACATAGAAAGCTTGTGAGAAGCAAGAGAGGCAGTGACTTTACTACCGCTCCCAACTTCTCACCATCTCCACGGCCAGCCACGGGCTACACTGATGTGCGAGGTGTTCTCTGCATCTAAATGTCTCATCAGCCCTTCAGTAGGATTCCACAATCAGTGATGCTTCCATTTCATTTATGTTGTGATCCACAGGTTGGCTGCGTTGATCCTGGCAGTGGCTTTCAGGTCCAGAGGGTTTTCTGTGGGAGTCCCTCAGTGCCTGTTCATGGAGAGGCCCCGGGAGCAGCTCCAGGTCTCCCACTGGCCTCCCCTGGGGCTGGGTTCTGCAGCTGCCTGAACAGCCATATTCCCAGAGGGCTCTCTCTGCGCTGTGTTTGGTTTTTTGGAACCCTCTTTATCAGGTGTTGGGGCCACGGCAGCCTTGTAAGGTGAATTGATGGGATTTCTCTTTTTTGTCTGTGGTCTGGAACAGTTACATAAGATTGGAATTCTTTGTCATTGTAGATAACATCTTCCCTCAGATGCCCACCTGGCTCACTTTATCACTTTGTGAGTGGTTCTGAGTTCATGTGAGAGTGGTCCCAGAAGGTGGTTCCAGAAAAACCCATGTGATCGGAACTTCTTCCAGCACCTGTGCCCCTGCCATGTTTGCTGTCCCTCTGGCACTTCAGCACCTGCCACGTGGTATGGGTCGCGTCCTAGGGCCGAGCCTCCTCAGGGTATTATAATGACAAAGAGTGGGCATTTTATTTGTTTTGTTGTTGCTATATCCCTAGTGTCTAGAACAGAAGTGGCATATGGCAGGGGTTTAGCAAATATTTGTTTGAGTGAATACATTCAGCTGTAAATCTGTCAAGCTCTAGTCTCCTCCCCACCCCTTTTTTCAGTTGAGCACTTTTATGGACTATGTAAGTATTCTAATTCTTCCTGGGTCAGTTTTTATTTTGTATTTGATCAGAAAAGCATCAGTTTCCTTCAGCGTTCAAATGTGTCCAACACAGAGTTTGTGCGTGGCACACTCTTAGGCTTCTTTCTCTATGGGGGTGACATCTTTTTATATTGAATCTTTTATTTTTTATTTGGTGAGCCAGTTCTTACACATCCAGATCCTTTGTAGATCTTTACAAGTAGACTTCTTGTAAAATTCTTCTAATTTGTGTCAATCTGGGGTCTTTTGTAAATCTTTAGAAGTAGATGACTTCTGTCTCTTAAGTGACTTCATCTGACTTTTCTCTTTTAGCCTAAGATCCAAACCCTCCTCGATTTGGGCTCCTGGTTTGATCTCTGATGCTCCTACTTTCATGCCCAAACCGTCAGTCTATGCACCAGGACTAACCCTTTAAAACCTTTCTTGACTTCACCAGGCCAGTTAAATTTTTGATCATCATTTTTGTCTGTATTATCCCAGGTGGTCCCGGGATGGATATGTCAATCAATCTGCTGGATGTATCTTATTTCCCACCCTCCCCAACACATAGAACAATGGGTGAACTCCAAAACATAGACAACTTTGTTTCCCATTAGATTCTTTCTGTCAAGACTTGACCTCTATGTACAGAAACCTTTAAGTCAGCTCCAGCAATCCCAAATGCTGGCTGGACATTCCCGCAACTTGGAAGAGAAGGGGACGTCATTTAACAGGAGAGTCATGAGGAGAATGGAAGAATCAGGTTTGTGGTTTGTGTCTCTAATCAGAGGAAGCTCCAGGCCCCAGAGAGGTCTCTCCAGCTCCAGAGCCTGAGCAGGACCTGAGGCTGAGAGCCTGGTGGATTGGCCAACACCCAGTTCTTAGACATCATGCTGTTCCGCCTGATACTGATGGAGCTTTCCCAGTAGCTCGCAGACAAGGCTGATCACATTAGTGCTGTCTGCATATCACATCCCCCTCCACCCTGGCCTCCTTATTCATAAACTGGGGTTGATACCATCTCTCTTTCAATTCGATTGCAAATGTGATTACGTAGGAGGGGCTCTGCAAAAGCAAGTTCATGTTATTTAAGCAAAGAATCCATCATTCGTCCTCAGCCCTGCCCTGGGTGCCCCCCATCTCGTCACACACGAGCCGCAGGGTGGTGGCAGTAATCCGGCAATGGCATCAGGCTTCCCGAGTGGTCGGAACCTCTGACCTACTTGTTAAGCTCAGATTTAAGAATCTAGTATCAGGCGATAAACTGAAACATGGAAAAAACCTGCAGGAAGCAGACCACTAGTATTATTTTTAATGATGAAAAGGAAAAATAATCCAAGTGGTCCCCTGAAAGAAAGAATAAACCTATTCACCTATATTCAGATCTAACTTTAAACCATTATAATCATTTTTTACTTAGTTTTAGACACCTCAGAAATGCTCACTTTCAAAGTATATATGAAAATATCAGAATCAAAAGTGTTATATAAAGTACAATGACAAATATGTTAACACAAACACACACACACAGACACCGAAAAAAAAAATTAAGCCAAAAAAATTAATTGGTGATTTTTGAGTTATGGAATGAATGTTTTTGTTTTTTCTACTTTTCCAAATTTTCTTTGTTCATATCAACACATTTATCATTGGAAAAGAGTGAACTTCATTTTCCAGGGAAATCAGCAACCATGTGTCTGTAGAGGGACCCCGGGCAGGGCCGAAGGCTGAGTGTTTTGGTTCCAGCCCACTGCAGGGCGGTCTGCTGCTTTGTCCTTGTCCCTTCCTTGTGTCAAAAAAGGGCTACACACAGATGCAATTTGCCAGACAAATTATCAAGTGTTTTGAGGTTTTTTATTTCGTAAGAGATGCACAAGAAAATTCCCATGGTTCACTCAGATTATACTATGACTTGTTTTTCGGCAATAGCTGATCTTCCATAAATTCTACATCTGAATAGACAGTCGGTGTTTGTTCTCTCTTGTTCCAAACAATCAGGTCTCCTCCCCTTGGTCTGGTGATTTCCTGAGCACGGTGCACTCACGTTAGGAGATGTCTGAAAGTCACGGTGGCTTGTAGAAGAGACTTGTGTTGCAATGAACCTACCACAGTCATGTCTACACCCACACACCATATACACCATATACACCACACATTAGATACACTCCACACACACAATCCTACAGAACACCCCACACTGCATATTATACCTCACCCCACACATAACACACACACACACGCACACACACACACACACACACACACAGACGTTCCCTACATTGCACAATACAGACATACCACACATAAAAAGCAACACACACACCACAAAAATGCATACACCACACACCCACTCACTACACACCCACTCACAGTTCAGTACAATTCAACACAGACATGCAGGACAACATCACACATACCACACAGACACACTGCCCCATACACATGCAACACACAGATACACACACATACTCAGATACATGTTACACATAGTCACACACATAGTAATGCAGATCTATCAAAAAATTGCAGGGTCAAGAGACAACATCAAGGATAACAGAAGACTATGCTGTAATCAGGCACATACATTTATGATGGTAATATTTAGTTCATATGAACAGGAGCTGAAGTTTAAAAAACTCCTCTGAAAAAACAAACCAAGCCCCCCCTCTAAAACAAACAAGCAAACAAACAAACAAACAAAACAACTGTTCTCTGCATAAGAAGCCTTTTTTTTTTTTTTTTTTTTTTTTGCCTGGAAACCTGCACAGCTTTGGCAGAGTCTGGTGTTTGTTTCTTATATTCTTCCTACGTGAAACTGTTCTGAAAAGGGTTCTTTATCTTCATGGGAGATATTATTACAGATGCCTTGCCGCTGGCTACCACCACATGCTTATTGGAAATAAGAGTCTTCAGGAGGCAAGGGTGTCGTTCTCCGTGTCCTACTTTCATGATGGGATGGAGTCAATTTGAGAAAAACTTAGATAAATAAAAGTTTCAACCAGGTAGTTTTGCCAAGACCTAAAATGAATCTGTATTCCATCACCTTCATGGAGGTGAAGAGACTTTCTATCTGAAAAATACCAAATTCAGATTAAAATCATATTTGTTCTGCAATTCAGCCACACGATTGAAGGATGTAACACTTTTTTTTCTTTTGCCTCTAAATCTGCTCATCATTTAGTCATTTTTGCAAAGTAAGATTTCCTAAGTGTTGTTTTGCTTAACTAATTACCTATGTTAAGGTAACTAACATAGGACAGGTGGGTGGGTTTCTAGTTCTGAACACAGGAAGAAGCACAGTTTCGAGAAAGTTCGTAATGGGATTCATGACATTCAGTTTGCCTTGCTAACTTCTTACTTTTTAAAAATACATTTTTAGATTCGTGAAGGATTTTGAAGTTAAAAATCCTTGCAGAGATCACCCACATTAAGAAAAATGATTTTGTTAGCCTCCCAGAAGAATCTCATATGTCTTGTGCCTATCCATAGTTTGAGTTATTAAAAAGCATAAATCAGTTTAAATTGTGCCCAATGCTGTCATGGTTTGCATCTGTTGAATTAAAAATACGGTTTTTCTCCCTAGTTTAATTTATGATAACATTGTGAATTGGATTGGTTGCTTTTTGAATACATAACTGCCATTCCATTCCTGGAATACTCCCTGCTTTTTCATGGTATCGTATCTTTTGTATCATCACTGAATTTAAATTGATCATATTTACTTAGGAATTTTGAATATATATTCATGAGATTTATTCACAAATGTTGGGAAGTATTCCCTCTCCTTATTTTCTTTCAATGTTGTGATGCAACATTGCTTCCTATGAAATAAAAAAAAAATTTACTTATCTACCTCGGTTTGGGGTTTTCTTTGCAGGAAGATTATTGAGAATAAATTCACTTTCCTTAAACAGACATCAGACGGTATTTTCTACATATTCTCCTATTAGAATTGCTCTGTTGTGTATTTTGGGAAATTTGTAGATGTCACCCAGACTGGTAAATCTTTGGGAGTAAACTTGTTCACAATATCCTTTTACCTTAAAGTCTGTAAGATCTGTAGTTATAGCTTATTTTTTCTTATTTGGTAATTTGTGTTTTATTATTCATCTACTTTGCTGAGACTTATTTCAAAGAACTGCCTTTTTGCTTTATTCTCTTTTTATTGAGTTTGTAATGAAATTCAGCTCTTATGTTTTTTAAATTTAATTTTAATTTTTTTGAAGTAATCTCTACACCCAGCATGGGGCTTGAACCCCCAACACTGATATGAAGAGTCGATGGCTCTTTCCTTTTCCTTCTCTCTGTCATAAGTGCGATTTGATATTTTCTCCCCTCTAGCTTCTTGCAATGGAAACTTAACCAGTTTTCCAGCCTTTATTCTTCTTTTGGTTCATGCATTTAAAGTCATAAATTTCCTATTGTTTTCTGCTTCATCATTTCTCTTAAGAAGTCAGATATTAGTCTTCTTTTTGCTTATTTGAGGATAAAGTGTTATTTCTTTGGCTGCTTTTAAGATTTTCTTCTTTCCCTTGATTCTTAGCAGTCTGATATTGATGCAGTGTTTACACATGATATTCTGTGTATTTTCTTATCTTGAGGTTTGTTGAATTTCTTGAATGTGTGGGTTGATGTCTTTGGTCAGTCTGCATGGTTCTCAGTCATTATCTCTCCAAATACTGTTTCTGCTTCATGCTCTCCCCTGTCTTTCTGGTAATGCAATTTTATTAATTTAGACCTTTTGAGA
Organism: Neogale vison; assembly: GCF_020171115.1. Classification (NCBI taxonomy): domain Eukaryota; kingdom Metazoa; phylum Chordata; class Mammalia; order Carnivora; family Mustelidae; genus Neogale; species Neogale vison. The sequence continues at coordinate 312,136,887 of NC_058091.1, read as the reverse complement.
ATATCCCACGTGTCTCTTAGTTTTAAAAATATTTGTTCTTCCTTTTCAGTTTCGATCTTTCATTTTGGGTATCTTTCTAGTGTTTTGCCTTCCAGTTCATTCATTCTGGGTGCTTTCTGTGTCCCAGCTTCTGTTACAACTATTCGTTGATGGGGCGCCTGGGTGGCTCAGTGGTTAAAGACTCTGCTTCGGCTCAGGTCATGATCCCAGGGTCCTGAGGTCAAGCCCCGCATTGGGCTCTCTGCTCCGCATGGAGCCTGCTTCCTCCTCTCTCTGCCTGCCTCTCTGCCTACTTGTGATCTCTGTCTGTCAAATAAATAAATAGAATCTTAAAAACAAAAACAAAAAAACAAAAAGACCCCCGCAAAACCCCCTATTCATTGAATTCTTAATTTTGGATTTTGTAGTTTTAAATTCTGCAATAATGATTATTTTCTAAAACTAAATTCCAATTCTCAACTGCAATTTGCCACCATTTCATTCATATTGTCTCTTATGTCCTCTGTTTTTTCATGCATATTGGTCATGGTTATTTTAAAGTAATTGTCTCTTACCTCTAGTATCTGAGTCATTTGCAAATTTAATTCTTTTTTTTAAAAATTATTTAGCACTTTTGTCTTCTCTTTGCACATGGCTAGCATTGTGTGTGTGTGTGTGCGTGTGTGTGTGTGTGTGTGTCTGTGTGTGTCTGTGTGTGTGTGTCTGTGTGTGTGTGTGTCTGTGTGTGTGTGTGTGCTGAATATTCTGTATACAAGTCTGTAGCTCTCCAGTCTCTAGTTTGGTCCCCCCAGAACACCAAAATCTTTACTGATTTTCCCGCTTCCTAGCAGCAGCCTTTATCAATATCCAAGCCTGATTCTCAGCCTCAGGCTATACCTGAATTTGTCCAGCGCCTAGTAGAGTGGCTCTCGGTCCTGGTGTCCATTCAGCATAGGCTTGCATCTTGAGCCTTCTCTCTTTTCAAGGTCCTTTGCTGAGAGGTTCTTTGTCTCCTAATTGCCTAGAGATTGATGCAGTTTGGCTCTCACTTTCCAGAACTGTTGGCTTCACCCTAAGCCCTCATGCCCCTGACCACCGAGCCAGAGAAGTCAGTCAGTGTTGGGTGGATGAAAGACCCCTCACCTAAAGTATGATTTATCACCATAGCCCTCCACTTCCCTTGATGGCTTTCCTGGATTCTCTTTTCCAGCAGCATCCACTATGTGGTCCAAATCAGATTAGTGGGCTTGTATCTAGAGCTGGAAGACGTTTCCGGTGAGGAGTGGGTATGGGTCCTCCATTTCCCCCTCTCTGGGACTTCATGTAGTCTGTGTTGATTCCAAAGCTCTCCAGTGCTTTAAAAATCATTTTAGTAATTTATCTTTTCTTTCTTTTATGATTTTGAGAGCTGGAGCATTGTCTGTGACCTGCAATATCCTAATTATAGTTAGAAGTTTGGGACACAAGCTTTGACTTTCTTTGCCATCGTGCGATGGCCTGATTACACAACAGGACTCTTCATTGTGTGTGGTAGTCCTTGGACTCCACACTTGTACTTGTAAAAATCTTGCACGAGAGCCATTTTCAATGGTTACAGGCTGGGATTTTCCTTGTGAGGCTGGGTAGTCTTTAAAAGAATGGAATCTGGGGGTGCCTGGGTGGCTCAGTGGGTTAAAACCTCTCCCTTCAGCTCAGGTCATGATTCCGGGGTCCTGGGATCGAGCCCCACATCGGGCTTGCTGCTCAGCAGGGAGCCTGCTTCCTCTTCTCTCTCTGCCTGCCTCTCTGCCTGCTTGTTATCTCTGTCAAATAAATAAATAAAATCTTAAAAAAAAGGAATGGAATCTGAAAATTGTGACGTAATTCTCCAACTCTTGGACCAATATGGCTCCCAGTGGGACTGGATTTCTTAAAGACCCTCTGCTTCCCTGTAAAGTTGTGGCATGGTTAAAGTAGTCTGTCTGGGAAGCGCCCTTTGATGGCTGCTATTCCCAGAGCCACTCCCTTTAAAAATTTTTCCTCTTAAGGTATGAGGTGGAGGACGGGTTTTACTGGGATCTGGGGCTTTGGGTGTGTATAATTTTGAAAATGAGGATTATACCAGTTGCCCTGAGGGAGGGAGAAAGAGGCCAAGATTGATGCTGGTGGGCTTTGGTGCTGTGTGAAGGCAGGAGTGCGATGTTGAAGGTGTTCCCACACCCTGAGATTGCCGCCCCGTCCCTTTGCACCTGCTGTCTACTTCCTGGAGGTTATTTCTCTACCTCTGTCTTTCCTGTGTGGCTTGGTACCACTCACTGTGCATCCTCGTCTCCTGATTCCCTCATCTTGGCAGTGATTGTTCCCACCCTTTCACCCCTACAAGCACGTGGCAGTATTTACCCATCACACTTGTGACTGTACTCACAAGTCAAGATCTTACCTATCCGCCTGGTGGTGTGACTTCAGCAGAGCGACATGTCTTAGTTCTGAGAAGGAGGCCTGGACTCAAATTTCCTGGGTGCAGATCCTTGGGTCTGTTCTCGCTGGCTGTATCTACAGCAAGCTGACTTTTCCCATCTGTGAAATGGGCCAGAACTTGGCACTAAACTTCAGTGAATTCTGTGAGTATTAAACATTAAAAATAAAAACAGTTAAACATTAGAGAACTCATTACATTTGGTTTAATTAATATGTACAAAGCACCTCAAATACATGGGGTATTCAATCATGCTTGCTTGCCTGACTTTTCTTACTAGTTAAGTGAAGTAATACACATGAAGATTTAGGATACCTTACCCTTTAAGTAAGTATTATTTTTCTTAGTTGACGTGCTTTGATGATAGATATGGAGTCCTACCTGCCATGAAAGGCACCGTAGTGGCTGCTTTCCCACTGGGGTTATAGGGAGGTCACTCTGCATTTTTAGTGGAGGTGCCTTGGGTCTGTAGGGAAACTTATCAGAGGCGCTCTGATGTTTGGGCTTCCAAATGCATGTGGATCTTATCCTGAACCGTGAGTGCCACGTTCTGAAAGCCTAAAGAGCGTGCTCACTTACAGGCTCATCTGTTTAGAGTTTGCTGAAAGATTTGCAAGAACTGGAACATTTAAGGAGGCGAACTGGAGGAAGGAAGGGAGGGCAGGGAGTTTGCGGTCATGGTGGGAAATGGGGTGGGATTTGGAAACTCAGTGCACCACCCTAGCACCCGTACTCACACTGGCCTCCGAGGCTGTTTGTGGAAGCATCATGGCTTCCTGCCTCACCTCCTGGAGGAGAAGAAGCTGTGCCGATTCTCAAAATTTATTTGCTGACTAAATAAGTTCCATGACCTGGTGAGGATTAAGTACAAATTGTCACCTCATGTCCTCAAGAGCCTCCTTTCCCTGGATTCACCTGTAGATGCGAACAAAGCTCACAGGATGTTTGCCCTCAACTGAGGGTGGTCTCGGGCAGAAACTGGGGTTGGTGGGAGTGCCAGGTCAAGTGGGAGAGCCTGGACCCTCACAGCTTGGCCCAAACCATGACAGCTGCAGGACAGCTGTCCCCAGGCCGAGGAATTGAGTTATACGGTGGAGTAAATCGAGTTGTAGACAACAAAGTGGTGAGAGAAAAACAAACCTTTATCTTGAAGTCCCAGGATATGATATAGTCATGGTTCAGGACTTGTTAAACAAAGAAAGAGTAAGAAAAAAATTCGTTAGAAAAACAAGTAAGATGGAAAATGTTTATGAAACGTTTGTAAGATGCAAGGCCTTTGGATATGCAAGAATTGATTAACTAATATTTTATCCCAAGAAGGGCTATTTTTGAAACCCAGTGCAATTGTTCTGGAAAAAGGCCCAAATCGGTGAGGAATAAAAACAACACAAGAACACCAAGACTTTAATTATTGTGATTTAATTATTTTTTGGGTCGGGGGGAAACTTACCCAAAGCCTACAGTCTTTCCCCATTTGAAAAAAAAACGATATTTGTATTTCTTGGTAACGAGACCTGAACTCTTACACTCTCTCATATTCACTGGTCTCATGTTCCCTGCAAACTCTGCGCCATACTGATATTCTGTATTTCAGGGCTGGCTTCCAGAACTTTCTGCGATGGTGGAAATGTTCTGAATCTATGCTGCCTGATAAAGTAGAGCCAAAGAGAGCTGTTAAACACAGAAATTGTGGCTAGTGTGATGGCGGGACAGATTTTAAAATTTCATTTACTTTTAATTAACCCAAATTTAAATTTAAATAGCCACGTGCGGTGAGTGGATTTTATATTAGACACTGAGGATCTACAGTATCAATTCTGTATGATTCCATGCATATTTTACCTTCTTATTTTGTTGCTAATGATTTAATAAAGATGGCAGCAAGCTTTACTGAGATACTCGATTGCATTTCTTTCTTACGTCATCGTACAGTACTGGTAGCATCTCTTGGCTGTCTCTTCCCTTACGGAAGCACTTCATCTAAACTCTCACTGGCTGGGACCTCTGTGTGGCAACATCCGCAAGACCTTATAAGCCTTAATATATTCTTATCTGATGTAACGATCTAGGTGACTCAATACTTTGAAGACAACACTCCTTTTCTTTTTTTCCCCTTGAATCCATTATTGCTACTGAAAAATTGGATGTGGATCCAATTCTTGATCCTTGGTAGATGACATGTCCTTTCAAGAGGCTTTGAAATTTGTCTTTTCATCTGATATTTTGAAAGTTCATTCATGAGACTTTATTTTCTTCTTCGGTACTCCACGGCAACTGCTGATAAGAACCACGGCGTTATTTTTATCTTTTACTTCTGGGGAACTTTTAAAAACATTTCTTCAGATATATGCCAGTCTCGTTTTAACAAGCTCCCCTCTACCCCACCTCCCACTGCCCTGGAATTCCTTGTGTTTGGATTTCTCTACATTTTTAATTTTCTCCATATCATTCATTTTTTCCCCTGCACTCCCCAACTCTTTGTTGTTTCCTCTTTCTGGGGCTGGTATCCCTGCAACACTGTCTTCTCGTTGCTGTTTTATTCCTCCTCTGGGCCCACCCTGTTATTCTATCTCATCATTATATTCTCTTTTTCAATGATTGTATTTTTCACACAAAATGTTTCTGTTTGTTTTCTGATAGTTTTCCTTTTTGTTTCCATGGCTAATATAATCCCTATTTCTTTTCAAACGTGTGTTAGTTTAATTGCATTGTTCTGATATTTCTGCTTCTGCTGAAGTCTGTCATCTAGTAAGCTTTCCTTATGACCACGGCGTCACCATCAGCGGTGTTGTCCTTTTTCTTTTTTGTGCAGGAAGTTTCTTTGCCCTGTGTATTGGCTACTCTGTCAGCCAAGGGTATAAGGAAGGCCCAGATCCATTGCCTGCCCCCCACAGGAGGGGATTGGAACTCACCAGCCCCTGGGAAGATGGGCAGCCACAGTCTGAAGTTGATCAGGCTCTACACACGTGGTCAACTTCTTGTGAGCAAAGAGCATCTGGTCCCGAGTTCCTCTTGTGGCCTCGGGACAGTGGATCAGAGTCACCCCAGATTTGGAGGCAGGTGCTGCCTCAATAGAATGACTGGGAGATGAAAGCAGAACAGAGTCCCCACCAGTGTTGCTCTTCCCATGGCACCCAAGCTGCCCCACCCCCACCAAGCCCCCCTCCCCAGAGTTCAAAACAGCCCTGTCCCACCTCCATCCACCGGTGTTTTATCTCCAGCTTAGTCTTGGCCAACAGAGCCTGGGGTCCTGCTAGTGTCAATTTGGTGGGAAATTTCCAAATTTTCCTCTCTACAAAGAAAAGATGTAAAACATTCTTCAATTAGAGTCTCATTTGTTAGAATTAAGGGCTTAGAATTAAGGGCTACAAAGATTGTTGTGTTCCCAGACGCAGGTTCCCAAACCGTTCCCAAACAGGTAAACACAGCGGACCTCCACCCGCTTCAGGCCTAATTCAGAATCTGCAACAATTGGGACAGAGTTTGGGTGGCTTATCCATGAATCTCTGAATGTTTATTATCAATTAAATCGAAGGGTTATTTTGGCTTGTGGCCATTCTCACGGTGGTTTAGGTGGAATAATTCGAAGTGTGCCTCCCTCTCAGATGAGGTTAGTGGGGAGCTGTCTCTTCCCAGGACTCTAACAGTTAGGCTTATGGAATTAATTCTGAAATGGAATTACATAGCTCGGGTATGGTTTTAGCTCCTGGTTGCCATCACTTTGGGCCTTAAGTAAATAATGCTTATGTCTGTGAGATAATTGTCCAAACCTGAACTTTGCAGGGCAAGGAACAAGATTGTATTTCCAATCATACATTTAAGCCTTGAGACAGTTAGTTCAAGGATTTGATAGAAAGCAGAGATAAGATGATTTCTCTGAGATCACCATTAACAGGAAATTATCACTCACTGAAGATCATAATTCTTACCTTTTAAAAGATTTAAAAACAGAGAGAAAAATACACAGGCATAGTCATCCATAATTTAACAGATGTTAACATTTGGGTGTTTTCCCTTCAAGTTACTGTTTCTTCTAATTTATTGAGGTATAGTTGGCATGCAATATTATGTGAGTTTTAGGTGTATGACATAGTAACCTGACATTTGTACACGTTGTGAAATTGTCAACACAATTAGTCTAGTGACCATCTGTCACCTTGCAAAGTTAATACAATGTTATTGACTATATTCCCCAGGATGTACATCACATTTCCGTGAATTCTTTATTTTACATTACATTTTGCATTTCTCCGTATTTAATGTGTTTCTAGAAAATGTACACGTAGAACATCACAAACGTGATCATGGTGTTGCATTTGGCTAGATTCTCTAGCACAGCGATGGCCGACATCATGGGAGGGCAAGGAGACAAAGACCGAGGGCTTTGTCCGTTTGTGGCTGGGTGTGTGTCTCTTCACTTATATGGATCCTGGGCTGGTCTCAGTCATCACTTAAGAAAACAACACATGGAACCTGGAAAAACTTTTAGCATAAAACCAGATAAGGGCTCTTAGATCACCTCGTGTTATAGGTGAGAAACGGAGGCTCAGAAGGGAAATGAAGCTTCTAGTAACATAAACTTGTTCCCTGAAAGTTGCCTTCTGAATAAATGGAAGAGTATAACTATAGGTCAGGAAGAGTTCTGGAGAAATGACGACTGTTTCCGAATAAGTATAAATGGGAGCTTTGAGATAATTTGTTTTCTAAATGACAACCTGGAAATCGCTCTGCCGCAGTCCTGCAAACGTATGGACCAGAGTCTCGAATCAGTCTTGACTGGGTCCTCTCAGGTCTCTCCATGGAGCTTTTGTGAACTTAGGGACATTGGTTATTAGGAGGTGACAGCACTGCCTCCAGCAAAAAGGGAGTGGCATGGGATAGTCAAGTTTTTTACACACTGGTTGAGAAAGTTAATTTTTTTTTTAAACTATGGGACTTTCAGATTCTTTAGTATGCCAATGTGCAGCGCTTCTCAAACTCATTTAATCAGGGTACCCTTGCTCAGAGCGTGTTACAGAGCAGTGCCCCACAGAATAGAGGCTAAGACATAGTGGCCGGATGGTAAGAAGATGTCAGGAAGGGGACAGTAAAGTCTTTAAATAACTATATCAAATTGCATATAAAGTACTTTAACTGTAACAAAACACTGCGTCTTTGCAACAACTTGGTAAGGTGAACCAGATTACAGGTGAGGAGACTGAGGCACAGAGGTCCATTAGGGGCTTGTCAGTGACAGCTGCTATTAAGTGGCAGTTGATTTCCGCTCTAGAGACCAACCTGCTAAGCCCTAGCCTCTGTGGGCTGTCGTCAGCTTCCAGGCCTGCCTCTGCTTCTGCAAGTCAGAGCCCTCTTCACCTTCTTCCCTGCATCTTTGCCCTCTTTTTATTTCCTATAGTGAATCATGCAGCCACCACCACAGGGCCTTTGAACATGCTATTTCCCTCTTCCTCCCTTAACACCTACTCAGCCTTTCAATTTCAGCTCAATGTCACCTTCTTGGAATGCCTTTCCTGATCTATCAGGCTTAATTAGGTTCTTGTGTTGCCCACCACCATGTCACTTATCATAGGTTTCATAAATATGTAAATAGAACATAAATGGGGTTACTGATTGATGTTGCCCTCTGCAGGGAGCAGGCCTGGTTTGCCGTCCATGTACGTGTATGGCCTAAAGGCAGGGGCTCAATTAAAATGGCAAAGATGAGTCTCTCAACTTTCCAGTGGTACAGAAGACTGGGACATTTGTTTGTTGGCTGATCATGTGTTTGTTCTGTATCTTGCAATAGTTAAAACATTTTTCATGTTTTTATGGACTGTGGTCTTAAAATCTGTCTCTCCAAAATAAAGAACATGCACACACAAATTTATATTTCTCTGTTTTTAAATAGCAAGTGCTACGTCCCAAAGTATTAATTAAAGCAGTAGCTCTTTTTGACCTTTGCTGTCAATGGTATTTTTAGATATGAATTTTGATTATCTGGCTCTTATATGGTAAGAAGAAAAACACCATCACTCTGCTGCTGACACAGAGGAGAAAACTGACTTCTATGAATTTTTAAAAGTAGCAATCTGAATAGAATGAAAGGGTTTTCATTTATTTTGAGCTTTATTTTCTAGTATGACACCTTTGTCTAAGGGTCAAGTCACTGTTCCACTTACTTCTCTGAGAAGATAGGAATGACCATCACCGACCCCCACCTGCGGTGACTGTGAGGAGAGAGAAGTGAAGCTGATGGAAAAGCACTTTGTAGTTGTCAGCTGTTACATAAATGCTGAATTATTGATTACCACTGTTCCCCACCCCCGCTGGGAACTCCATCTGGGAACAGTAATTTTAAGATGGAGTTTTTCTTTGTGTGGTTTAGGGAAAGTTCAAGATCAAAATCTAGCTTACAAATGTCTTTTATATTTGGAAGTATCTTTACAGGATACTGTGGCTGGTTTTTCTGCTCCCACAGCCAAGCCAGAACAACAAAATTATCAAGTGTCCTCATTCTCAGTGAGCTTTGAAGTTTTTTGGTCATTTCTTCAAAAACATGTCTCTACTGGGTATTCACCCCAAAGATACAGAGGTAGTGAACAGAAGGGCCATCTGTATCCCAATGTTTATAGCAGCAATGGCCACAGTCACCAAACTGTGGAAAGAACCAAGATGCCCTTCAGCAGACAAATGGATAAGGAAGATGTGGTCCATACACACTATGGAGTATTACATCTCCATCAGAAAGGATGAATCCCCAACTTTTGTAGCAACATGGACAGGACTGGAAGAGATTATGCTGAGTGAAATAAGTCAAGCAGAGAGAGTCAATTATCATATGGTTTCACTTACTTGTGGAGCATAAGGAATAACACGGAGGACATGAGGAGATGGAGAGGAGAAGGGAGTTGGGGGAAATTGGAGACGGAGATGAACCATGAGAGACTGTGGACTCTGAGAAACAAACTGAGGGTTTTGGAGGGGAGGGGATGGGGGTTGGGTGAACCTGGTGGTGGGTATTAAGGAGGGCACGGATTGCATGGAGAACTGGGTTTTGTGCATAAACAATGAATCTTGGAACACTGAAAAACTAAAATTTAAAAAAAATGTGTCTCTCAGTGCTAGCCATTGACCCGTCTTCAGAGCCTAATGGGAAAACACATGCCTGTCTGATGTCTGGACCCACCACCACTCACCTGCCAAGACCAAGATTTATCTCTGGGGGCTCCCAAGACAAGCCGGAGCCATCACTGACCTGGACGAAAAGGAGACGGGCATTTTGTGAACCCCGTCTCCTGTGTGAGAGGTTGTCTTCACTTTTAGACTTGTCAATCTCCCCCTAGTCTTGGGGCTTGAAAATCTTGCAGCATCGATAAGCAGGTGTGTAGTGTTTGAATCTGCAATAGTTACATTTCATCTTGACCTGTTTTCCTCTGCCCTAGGCTGCAGGCCAAGCCCCTGCCATGAGTCCCTGACTCAAAGAGACAAGACGTGATCTTCCTTAGCCATTTTCAGATAGTTGTTCCCAAGGATGTGGAACTCAGCACCACCATTGAAGAAATGCCAGCTCCCTGTGGATCCGTCATAACTCGATGAGGCTCTCTAATGACAGTTTCCACCTAGCAGCAAGATGAAATCAATACCCTTGGACTTGCAAGAACCTCAGTGCAGGAAGAACCTTCAGTTAGGTCTCAGGACTTTGAGCTCAACACTGGGCTCCCTTGGGGTACAGTCTGCAAGGGGTGATGAACCGTGCAGTCCTAGCTGGCCTGGCTGGCTTAGGTCTCAGGTTCCCAGCTGGAAAGTGAGAGAATATTTCCATCAAAGGGCATTGGATGAAATGAGGTGTATGAGATATTCGATTATTCTTTGAGTAGGATAAATGCCCAATGGATTATTGCAATTTCCAGGGGTCTTCTGTTGGACCTTTCTTGGCCAGGCTTTGTGTCTGATGACTACACAGCTGACATCTTACCAGCTACCTGCTTGGATCCCAGCCAAGTGTGAAGTATTTTTCTGCACAGAATGATCTGTGGACTGAGAGAGTCATGAGCTGGCATCTTGTTTTCCCAGTTAGAGTGGCCTGGGAACATGACTCTGAGCGCCCGTGTCAGTCGACAAGGGTAAATATACCTGACAGGTTGTTTCAGGGTTAACAGTAATGCCTACAAATAGCCTGGCATGGTAGACACATAAGAAATGGGAGCGATCTCGACTACTATGGTCTCAACCACAGCTTGAATCGAACTTGGCTGCAAGGTTCAAATCCCTCTGGTTTGGTCTGACATCACCCTTACAGGGACAGGACCTGAGCTTGTCTTAGACCAGCAGCCTGATACCAGAGGCTCTTCGCCTTCCTTTGAAGCACTGGGCTCCATCGCTCCTCAGGGAGTGTGTCCTCCTCTGCCTCTCTTGGGTCTGGCACTAGCCCTGCCATGGTGGCTTTCTTTTCTTTTCTTTTATCTATTCTTTTCTTTCTTTTTTTTTTTAAGATTTTTAAAATTTATTTGACAGACAAAGATCACAAGCAGGCAGAGAGGCAGGCAGAGAGAGGGGAGGAAGCAGGCTCTCCGCTGAGCAGAGAGCCCGATGTGAGGCTCGATCCCAGGACCCGGGGATCATGACCTGAGCCGAAGGCAGAGGCTTTAATCCACTGAGCCACCCAGGCCACGATGGCTTTCTGGCTCCAGCAGCAGCAGGGGCTAGCCCTCCTCCTTAGAATCAGGGTGGTTCTCCCAGGTTCCCGGCCGGGCCACCCTTGGTGGATATCACCACTCTTCCAGCAGAAAGCAGTCTCTGAGGTGAAGCCGCGCCCATCTTTTTGCTGACTCCTGGGGGTTGGACATGGGCTCATTTTCCCACCTCTCTGACGTGCTCTCCCCATGACACGGAGAGAAACATGTTTCTTGTAAATGGGTTTCATGCTGCGTCATTTGTTCATCTTTGCCCCCCCCCCCAGCTACCCTTAGCTCCTCACTGTGCTTCCCCTGCCCTGGCACGGCTCGAGACGTTTGGAGGGCCTGTGCTCAGGAACTGCAGGCAAGAAGTGCGAATCGGCTCTGTATTTCCAAATACACTCCTGTCCTCCCAAGGTGTGTGACTGTGTGTATGTGTGCGCGCGTGCATAGGTGTGTACTTATGGAATCACGGACAGGTGTGCAGAAGCAGTCGTGGAAAGAACAGACTCCCTTCTTCGTTTCTTCCCTCCGGCTTCCTTCTTCCTCTCCTCCTGACTGTGTGAATGGCAGGACAGGGGGTGTGGGGGGTGAAGCCCCTCTCTGGCGTACCCACGCTCTCCCTTTGGGAAGGTCTCGCCCACGAGCTGGGGCTGGGCCGCCGAGGCCACCAGAAGTGCACCTGCCGGCCGACAGCTGAAGACACTCCCCGGGAGGCAGAAGAGGACACACTCCCCGACGAGCGACGGGTGTCTCAGTGACAGGGTGTTAGAAAGAAAGCGACACAGGAGTTGGACGTTGGGTATGGGCTTTAGGAGAGGATCTGAAAAAGCGGGCATTTGCTCTAGTTGGATGCTCTGAGAGAGCAGGGAAAATTCTAGGACTGGGCATCTCACTACATCGTGTGACCATGGACGACTGACTGCCATAGAGGGAAAGCCACCAGGCGTGAAGAAGTGGCTGTCACGTCTGACGCAGAGAGGGGTCTGCAGTGTCCTGGGGGTGGCCCGGGGACCTTGTTTTTGTCTGTGCTCAGACAAGATTGTGAAGGGATGTGCCTTGTCCCTGTGTCGCGCGGTCAGAGGAGCCTGCCTGAGGCGGGCGTCTGTCCGCTATGTCAAACAGGACGATGATGTGCCTGGCAGTGGGTGCTGGGCCCCTCCCGGACATCAAGGGAAGATTTCCTTTCTTGCCTGACTGCTCCTCACTGAACCCAGTGGTTTCTTAGAGCACGTGTTTGTCCCTGACACTCATGTGTGTGTGTGCACGCACAGGTGTGCATACGTCTGTGCACATACACACGTGTCTGTGGGGATGACCGGCAGGAAGGAAAGTCCAACTTGTTTCATGTCTCACGGAAACCAGCCGAGGGTAAAGCTTCTCATCTCCCCGTCACGCTGGTGTTTTGTCACGTTAGATGCTGGTCCCCCCCCCCCCCCACGAGCACTCCCCTGAGCCATCGTCCTCACGAATCCTGCTTGCGGGACTCCTTCATCATCCGCCTTCCCTCTTCTGCCCTGTTTTTCCGGCTCCCCTGTGGGCTATCCCGACCGTGGGGATGATTTTGTGGTTTCACCGCCTCTCTTTTTAGAGGCACTAATTAGCTCCCCAAATTATTTGAAAAATCGTCATCTGTGCTGGACAGTTATGTAAGATCACGGTCCACCAGGTCTTCTGGAAGCCATTTCAAATGCCCAGAAGTGCACCGGAGTTTAACCACCGCGATGCAGCCCAGAGGCAACTCCTGTGCCCGTGAGCATCTGCCCGAGAAACGAGAAGCATCACCAGGAGGCGCTCTTTCTCCACCGAGCCTCGAAGTGGCTAAGCAGCGGGACTCCTAGCTTTAGTTCGCTTTTCTGTTTTCTTTCCTCCTTCCCTTTGTAACTGTGTTTTCTTTTCTGCGTTTTCGCTTTTCTCCTCCTCTATAGCTGTGTTACATTGTTTATAGTCCATGAAGAATTGTTGCCACCTCTTGCCTCCCTGCTTATTACTGTTTCTTACTCTTCTTCTCAATCACACCTTGCTCCAGTGTCTGAGCTGATCTGTTTACCCCGGTACGTACTTAACATTATTCTTCTAGCACTTCACTTTGAAGTAAGCTGCTGCTTCCCTTCCTTTTTTGTATTTACTAAAGTAACATAGTGGTTTACAATCGATCAAGACTGTGTTTTCTCCTGGAAAGTATCTAAACGGGGTTGAACTTCTGAGTTAGATTTACATCTCCCTCAAAAATAGAAACTTCAAATATTTTTGAAGTATATCGTGCTGCAGAGACATTGACTGCTCAGTGGCTATCCATATGATACCCACATTTTCCAGGCTCCTGGAGTTGGGTAGGGCCGTGTGGCAGGTTCTGGACAGTGGTTCCAAATCATAAGTATCATTTCTGGGCTTTTAAAGCACTACTAGAGCAGGTACATGACCCTACAGTTTCCTGCCCCTCATGCAGCGAGCTGGAGGCCAAGGGACTCAGATGGTGGTTGTAAGAATCAATTTGCTTGGGTCTCTGAGTCACTGAACTCAGAGTCCCTAGAAAGTGGCTGATATCACAGAAGACTTTGTGAGGGAAACAAATGATCTCTCTCTTTGAAAAAAATATTTATTTATTTGTTTGAGAGAGAGAGAGCGAGCGAGCGAGTGTAGACGCAGGCAGGTCAGAGGCAGAGGGAGAGAAAATCTCAAGCAGACTCCGTGTTGAGCGTGGGGCCTGACACAGACTCAGGCCCAGGACCCTGAGATCACGGCATGAGGCAAAACCAAGAGTCAGATGCTTAATAGACTGTTCCACTCAGGGGCCCTGGAAATGAACCTTTATAAACAAAGCCCCTGAGATTTCCAGCTGAGGTTGTAACTGCAGCACAACCTACCCACTTCTGACCAGCACAGGAAGCAGTTCCATGCTGGAATATTACCATATCTGCAATAACTAACTGAACTGATGCATAAAAAAAGAGGTAACCAATGATTTAATAGCCTTTTAGAAAATTGGAATCCTAGTGCATGGGAAATGGGGTTTGCGATGTTTCTGGGAAAGGGCTTTACAGGAAGAATCAGAGGCTAGCATTAGTGATGGTGTTTGATTTAATTTTGAATGCTTCCATTTTTGTGATCGTGATACAGGTCCCGAGAATAATTAGAGTTATTGTTACGTTTTCACTCATGAGTGTAAAGGAAACTGTTCTCTCCTTAGATAAGAATAGTGAAACAAACAAAAAAAAAAAAAAGGAGGAGGCATTTTTTTCATGAAAGTGTGAGAAAATGATTTCTTTAGGTGTAAATGCCATGGGTATGAGCAGTAACAGGAGAGAAAGGAAAGTCTCTGTCTCTTCATGATTGGAGTCCTAATTCCGGATGCTTCCAAGAGCCTGGAGCGGGAAAGGGGCTCAAAGTCTGGCAGTTCTTCCCTTCCTCGCCCCCAGAGGGCGCCACCACCCCAGAGCAGCTTGGTTGTTGAGTCTGGTGACCCCGCAGGTTTCAAAGGGGCTGTTGGGGCTGTTTGCACAGAGAGAATCTAAGAAACTTAGGTTGTTTTTTTTTTCACATTCTGGAAATAATTTTTCTATGTAGCACTTTAAAAAGTTGAAGTTAGAGAATGCAGCTTAAATTCTCCTCTAAATTTAGGTATTTCTTTGCCTAAGGACACCCAAAGTGCTTGAAAAAAAATCTGTATTAAGTAAAACACAAGCCAGAGAGTGATTGTTATGCCTTATAAAATAATTTACATAAGACTTTTTTTAAATGGTAATCTTCCTACTTTATTTAATAAATTTGTAATAATTTCTTTATGGCAACATTTTAGAAGCAGATTGATTTAATAGAGCAAAGCGTACGAGCGTGGTAGAAATCAGACTTAACTTGCTGTTGCGTTTCCTGGCCTCTGTAGACTATTGGTTGTCATAGCGTAATAGGAACCGTGCCTAGAATGACTTCCCGGAGGCACATTTCGTGACGCTAACATCAGTTTGGAACGTATTCCTGCTCATCACAAAGCCATAAACACTTTCTCGTTAATGATTGCGGGACGATCACGAGCTGTACAATTTTCTGTTTTTCAGGCTTTTCTTCGAAAAACTCTTGAGATTATGCGGGGGAAACACACAGAAGACGGACATGCGTGTGCGCCTTCCGAAACAGGTGTTCTTCTTCCATGCCGTGGGGAACATTAGAGGTGTGTTTTCAAGGCAAAAGCAATCCTCTAGGAAGTTTTTGAAAACCTGCAAAGTAAGGAGATGATGTGTTTACACTTATTCACGCTGTTTCTCCAGGACCAGCATTATGACTTGGAGCTGCTTGTTTTCATCTTTTGGGGACATCTCAGTAGGATTCAGAGTGAACTCAGCCCGAGGAAAACATGAAGCAGGGTGGGTTGGAAAGATTCCAAGGACAGCCAGCATAAAGTGGGTTGAGATGCAACATGGGTCAGGACTTTCCCCTATGCCACCCTCCGCCCCTGACTCCAACCCGGTCATCAGCGTGGGGACACCGATTTCTTTAAGCACAGTTACGCTTTTTTCAGAGCATAAGACACAGCCTCGCTTGGTGCGAGGTACCCATGCACCAGGCTTTCTGGGGCTCCCCACAGAGGAGGCTGGGGGTCTGCTGCTGTGGCACACACACACACACACACACACATACACACACACACACACACCCCGTGTGCTCCCTGGCTGTGTGCCAGCAGTTACAACCATGTGTGTTAGGTGGGGTCCACGCGAAGAGGCTGGTTGTTGCAGGCAGGTGGGTCATGTTCAGAGGCAAAGGTCTGGAAACATACCTGCTTGGCCCAAAAAGAAGCCTGCACGGCCTGAAACATGTGGGAACACGGCCTCTTGACAGTACGGAGCGTGTGGTCCCCGTCTGACATGACATAACCCGGTTGTCCCTGCTGGCGACACAGCAGGACGACCAGGGGACAGCGAGGCGGTGACAAACGCACCTTCCTGTCTGAGAGTGCGGCTCTGAGAAGATGACAGCGCTTCAGATTCCTGCGAAGAGGGAACGGCGGGAAAGAGTTCAGCTCGGACATCCCACTCTGATCACGCCAGTTTGGCGTCTCGGAGGTGACGAGCTGTTGGTTTCTGCAGTAAGACGAAAGCACGATTTAGGATATCCAGCCTCTTTTTCATCTGAAATTGCCCAGTGGTAGTCGTACTCCAAGTTTTTGGAGAGCTCCTTTGTAGACCACGATTTTGGGCTCCCGCAGGTAACACGGCCTCCTTGGCTGGGAGCATCACTGTCTTTGGGGTTTTAGGTGGATGTCGCCCACTCACTGGGTTCATTCCCCGGGTGAGTCATTTCCACATCTCTGCAGACCTGTGCCCTTTCTGCCCCGGCTTTCTCGGTCACCACCGAAGATACAGCTGTGTGATAGTTTCTTCCCCTGCCCCGCCCTCACCAAACTGGCGAGAAGCCATGGCTGTCTTCCCCGGGAGATCCAGCCAAACCAAAGCCGCCTGCATCTCTGCGGGATTTCTCAAAAGTCCATAGGGCCACGGTGAAGGATGCAGTCAAGGAGCTCAGACTTCCGGGGCTCTGCTGCCTCTGGTTTGATCTAACCAAACCAGAAGCCAGAGGAAGAAAGGGCACAGGTCTGCAGAGATGTGGAAATGACTCACCCAAGGAATGAACCCAGTGAGTGAGCGACGACCCACAGAAGAGAGGATATAAGAAGACACATGGGTATCTCCCCCCTGCCTCTGCTCAGGAAGTGTCTCCAATGGGAGCTCACCCCTCTGTCACTCCCCTTTCCATCAGGGACACCTCTTGTGTTTCCAGTTTTCCATCCCCAGCGGTCCATCTGCCTCTCTGGCGAGGGTGGCCATAGCTCTCTTGCTGTTGTCCTCTAAGTTCTATCCCATCCCCGTCTGGCTTCTCAGCTCCTGCATCCAGGTAACCAGTGCCCCATGTTAATTCCATCCCAGGGGATCACGTAGCCCACCAGCCGGCTCCTGGCAAGACCTGCTCATGCGGAGTTGTCCCCACAAACTCTTCCATTTCCTTCATCCTCATTTTGTGCCATTAATATTCCTCTGTCTTCCAGAACGGTACAGTCCTAACACATAATCCTCCTGTCACTTTTGTCCCTCGGGGAAATCGTGTCTTGACAGTCCTGTCCCTGTGGGCGAACATTAACAATACGCTTTCTCTATTTTGTTACAAATGACTTGGCAACATTTTGTTTCACATAATCAAAACGTACCCTTGACAGTCCTTGGTGGCTAATTATGTTTTTTAAAAAAACTAATAGATATTTACACTTGGATTTACAAGCTGGAGGTCAGCAACTCCAAGTTCTGTATATGGTTAGTTTAGAAGACTCTCTTTTTAGGACATGAAAAACAATGAATTTTACCATTAAAGTTTAAGAGAATAACTTGGACATACCTTGTTGCTGGTGAAGCAACTTTCATCTGCTTTTATTCTGTTTCTTTTTGCAGGGATGCCAAGTTTTCATTTACGGGATAACCTGTGTTTACTTTCTATATCTACCTTCTTAATCTAATCTTTTACTGTCTTATAGGACATTTTCCCTACATTCAGGGATTTTATGACCCTTGACTGAGTACTGATTCCATTTCCTCTCCAGTTAATTCTACCCTTCGAAATTTTGGGGCATGGTTTTTCTGTTTTATGTGTGTCATGTGGGGTTGGATCTGCGTGGTCTGCGTGGTCTTTGTGCGGACACGCCGTTCCCTTCTTGCTCTGGGACCTCATCCACTCAGGTGGCCGCTTGCCCTTCCCGGTGACCCCCTGACCTCCTCTGCCTCACCAAGATTGTGTGCTGCTATGCTCCGATGCAGCTCCAGTATTGGTTTGTGTATTCGAAGACTTTAAACCGTACCTTAGTGCTATACCCTGTATGGTTCCAACCATATGACAGCCTGGAAAAGGTAGAACTATGGGCACAGTAAAAAGATCAGGGGTCACAGGAGGCTGGGGGAGAGGGAGGGATGAAGAGGGGACTTTAGGGCAGTGAGAATACTTTGCGTGATGTTATAGTGACGGATACACGTCATTAATATTTGTCCAAACCCACATGAGGTATAACACCAAGAGTGACCTTAATGAGACCCATTATGATGGATTGGGTGACGATGTGTGGATGCAGGTTCATCGATTGTCACAAATGGACCCCTTTGTTGGAGGGTGTTGACAGTGAAGGAGGCTGTTTGTGTGTGGGAATGGGGGAGTTAGGAACTCACTGTACTTGTCATTCATTTTGCTGTGAACCTAAAACCGTTCTGAAAAACAAAGTCTATTACAAACATATACATATATATGTAACTGTCTTTCATGCAATTAAAAAAATAATATGGAGGCTTTAGAATAAAGCATAAACATTATCAGTTTCTTTTATAAATGACTCTGGAGAGTGTTCTCTCTAGAAGGAACCAGGACTACGCATCCTCTTTGTATCCTTCTAGATCCTTCCTGTGCCTTCACAGACATAAACACACGTGCGCACACACACAATTATAACACGCAAACAAGATTACACTGCACCTACTCTCCTGCATTTTTTCCAGTTCCATATCTTTAGGGCACTTTGATGTCAGAATACACTTCTAGAACTTTCTTTGTTACTGGTTCATAATTTTACCCATTTTTCTCTGGGGTCTTTTTTCATTTTCTTGAGTGATGGGTGATTTCCAACAGATATTCCAGATATTAATCTCCAGCCTGTTGCACATATTGCAAACATTTTCTCTTATTTTTCCAATTTCCTGCTCCTGTGTTTTTTGGATCGCATGTATGTTTTAAGTAGTCAATCTGTCAGTATTTCTCTGAGTTTTGTGACTAGCCCAGAAAATTATTCCTCATCATAAGATTATAAAATTATTCTAATATTTTCTTTTCATGCTTTCACTTAGACTTTATGGTTTGGTCATGGTATATGTATTTAATTTTATTTTACTTCTAACTAGATGGCCAATTACTTTAGTACCGTATCAAAGAGAACATTTTTTCTACACTGATTTGTAATGCCTCATTAGTGATATTTCCAGATTTTCTGTTCAGTACTGTTGATATGTTTTTCATTCTTTCACAAATACATTTTTTAAATTATTATGTTTAGTTAGCCAACATATAGTGCATCATTTATTTTTCATGTAGTGTTCAATGATTTATCAGTTGTGTATAACACCCAGTGCTCATCACCACATCAGAGTGCCCTCTTTAATACCTATCACTTGGTCACCCATCTCCCCACTCCCTTCCTTCTGTAACCCTCAGTTTGTTTCCCGGAGTCCATGGTCTTCCATGGTTTCCCTCCCTCTCTGATTTCTTCCTTTTCATATTTCCATCCCTTCCTCTATGGTCCTCTGTGCTATTCCTTATGTTCCATAGATGAGTGAAACCATAAGATAATTGTCTTTCTCTGCTGGACTTATTTAATTTAGCAAAATCTCCTCCAGTCCCATCCATGTCGATGCAATTGATGGGTGTTCATCCTTTCTGATGGCTGAGTAATATTCCCTTGTATGTATGAACCACATCTTCTTTATCTGTTAATCTATTGAAGGACATCTCTACTCCTTCCACAGTTTGGCTCACAAATACATGATTTTAATTTCTGTAACAAGACAGTATATTTTGATATACGGCCTGAATATTCCCTTAATTGTTTTTTCTTTTTCTTTATTTTTTATAAAATTTCTTTTCAGTGTCCCAGAATTCATTGTTTATGCACAACACCCAGTGCTCCATGCAATAGGTGTCCTCCATAATACCCACCACCAGGCTTACCCAACCCCCTCCCACCCCTCCAAAACCCTCAGTTAGTTCCTCAGAGTCCACAATGTCTCATGGTTCATCTCCTCCTCCAATTTCTCCTCTCCATCTCCCCTTGTCCTCTGTGTTATTCCTTATGCTCCACAAATAAGTGAAACCATATGATAATTGACTCTCTCTGCTTGACTTATTTCACTCAGCATAATCTCTTCCAGTCCCGTCCATGTTGCTACAAAAGTTGGGTATTCATCCTTTCTGATGGAGGCATAATACTCCATAGTGTATATGGACCACATCTTCCTTATCCATTTGTCCGTTGAAGGGCATCTTGGTTCTTTCCACAGTTTGGCGACCGTGGCCATTACTGCTATAAACATTGGGGTACAGATGGCCCTTCTTTTCACTACATCTGTATCTTTGGGGTAAATCCCCAGTAATGCAATTGCAGGGTCCTAGGGAAGCTCTATTTTTAATTTCTTAAAGAATCTCCACACAGTTTTCCAAAATGGCTGCACCAATTTGCATTCCCACCAAGAGTGTAAGAGGGTTCTCCTTCCTCCACATCCTCTCCAACACACATTGTTTCCTGTCTTGCTAATTTTGGCCATTCTAACTGGTGTAAGGTGATATCTCAATGTGGTTTTGATTTGAATGTCCCTGATGGCTAGTGATGATGAACATTTTTTCACATGTCTGTTAGCCATTTGTATGTCTTCACTGGAGAATTGTCTGTTCATGTCTTCTGCCCATTTTTTGACATGATTATCTGTTTTGTGTGTGTTGAGTTTGAGGAGTTCTTTATAGATCTTGGATATCAGCCCTTTGTCTGTACTGTCATTTGCAAATACCTTCTATCATTCTGTGGGTTGCCTCTTTGTTTTGTTGACTGTTTCCTTTGCTGTGCAGAAGCTTTTGATCTTGATGAAGTTGCAAAAGTTCATTTTTGCTATTGTTTATTTTGCCTTTAAAGACATATCTTGAAAGAAGTTGCTGTGGCTGATGTCAAAGAGGTTACTGCCTATGTTCTCCTCTAGGATTCAGACGGATTCCTGCCTCACGTTGAGGTTTTTTTTAACCATTTCGAGTTTATCTTTGTGTATGGTCTAAGAGAATGGTTGAGTTTCATTCTTCTACAGAGAGCTGTCCAATTTTCCCAGCACAATTTATTGAAGAGACTTTTTTTTTCCATTGTATATTTTTTCCTGCTTTGTTGAAGATTATTTGACCATAGAGTTGAGGGTCCATATCTGGGCTCTCTACTCTGTTCCACTGGTGTATGTGTCTGGCTCTCTATTCTGTTCCACTGATGTATGTGTCTGTTTTTATGCCAGTACCATGCTGTCTTGGTGATCACAGTTTTGTAGTAAAGCTTGAAATCAGGCAGCATGATGCCCCCAGTTTTGTTTTTCTTTTTCAACATTTCCTTAGCAATTCGGGGACTCTTCTGATTCCACACATATTTTAGGATTGCTTGCTTCAGCTATTTGAAAAATGCCGGTGGACTTTTGATTAGAATGCCATTGAAAGTATAGATTGCTCTAGGCAGTATAGATATTTTAACAATGTTTATCCTTCTGATCCATGAGCATGGAATGGTCTTCCATCTTTTTGTGTTTCTTTCATGAGTGTTCTGCAGTTCCTTGAGTATAGATCCTTTACCTCTTTGGTTAGGCTTATTACCAGGTATCTTATGGTTCTTGGTGCTATAGTAAATGGAATTAATTCTCTAATTTTTGTTTCTGTATTTTCATTGTTAGTGTTTAAGAAAACAACTGACTTCTGTACATTGACTTTGTATCCTACCACATTACTGAATTACTCTATGAGTTCTAGTAGTTTGGGGGTGAAGTCTTTATACAAAACACTCCACCCTAAAACAACAGAATACTCATTCTTCTTGAGTGCACCTGGAACTGTCTCCAGAATAGACCACATACTGGGTCACAAATCAGGACTCAACTGATACCAAAAGATTGAGATTATTCCCTGCATATTCTTAGATCACAATGCTTTGAAACTGGAGCTCAATCACAAGAAAAAGTTTGCAAGGAATTCAAACTCCTGAAAGCTAAAGACCACTTTGCTTAAAAATGTTTGGATCAACCAGGAAATCAAAGAAGGACTTAAACAATTCATGAAAACCAATGAGAATGAAGACACTTTGGTCCCAAACCTATGGGATAGAGCAAAGGCAGGTATAAGGGGGAAATACATAGCCATCCAGGCCTCCTTCAAAAAAATTGAAAAATCCAGAATACACCAGCTCTCTTTACATCTTAAAGAACTGGAGAATCAACAACAAATAAAGCCAACCCCACACACAAGAAGAGAAATAATCAAGATTAGGGCAGAGATCAATAAGATAGAAACTAGATATACAGTAGAATGCATCAATGAAATTAGAAGCTGTTTTTTTGAAAAAATCAATAAGATCGATAAAGCATTGGTCAAACTAATCCAAAACAAAAGAGAGAAGACCCAAATTAACAAAATTATGAAGGGAAAGGGAGAGATCATGACTAACACCAAGGAAATAGAAACAATCATCAGAAATTATTGTCAGCAGTTACATGCCAATAAGTTAAGCAACCTAGAAGAAATGGATGTATTCCGGAACACCTATAAACTTCCAAAACTGAATCAGGAAAAAATTGACAACCCGAATAGACCAATTTCTATTAATGAGATTGAAGCAGTGATCAAAAACCTCCCAAAAAACAAGAGCCCAGGACCTGATGGATTCTCTGGGGAATTCTACCAAACTTTCAAAGAAGAAATAATACCTGTTCTCCTGAAGCTGTTTCAAAAAATAGAAACAGAAGGAAAGGTTCCAGATTCTTTTTATGAAGCCAGCATTACTCTGATCCCCAAACCAGGCAAAGTCCCCACCAAAAAGGAGAATTTCAGACCAATATCCCTGATGAATTGGATGCCAATATTCTCAACAAGAGCCTAGCTAATAGGATCCAACAGTACATTAAAAAGATTATCCACCATGACCAGGTGGGACTCATCCCTGGGTTGCAAGGGTGGTTCAACATTCGCAAATCAATCAATATGGCATTTCCCTTAATTATACATCTCAAATTAGAATTTCATTAGTTTATTATACTTATTACTTGTTCTGGTACATTCATTTACTCTGATAAATGAGGATGAGAATCAGCATGTCAGGTTCTAAGAAATGCTGTTGCAATTTTGATCAGGATTGCATTGAATATGTAAAGCAATTTTGGTGCAGAATTGACATTAGTTCAGTGTCTGTTCTCATGTTGTATCTATTCAGTTTTAAAAATATTCTGCCAACAATATTTTACTGGTCTGTTCTTTAAACATTCTGTGACTTTTACAGGTATTTATATAAGTCTTGCATATTTCTTGTTAGAGGCATCCCTAGGTTATTTTATCTCTCTCCCCCCCCCCTTTTTTGTGATGAGGATCTTTTTCCCCATTATAGTCTTTAAATACTTGAGACTGGTTTGAAAATTGGCTGAGGGTAATGAATGTTTGCTTCTGTAACAAAGAGCCCCAGTGTTCTAACACCAGGACATTTTATGTCTTGTTGGTGAACAACTTGATGTAAGTTGGGTCATCTCCATCTAAGTGGTGATTCAGTTCTTGTCATTCCAGCCATGCGGGGGGAGGGGTCCCGGAGTGCCTTCCTGCATGGTAGTTCAGACATCTGGACTCATCTCTTTCTCCTTAATTGCCTTTTGCAAGAAACTGTAGCCAGGACACTCCATTCCCCTCTGTTCATCTTCTCTACAACCACGAGACTCACGTGCATGGGACCTGCCTTACGAGCAATAAAAGGTGTGCGCTTTATCAAATATCTTGCCACAAGATACCATTGGTACATTTTTGCAGTCTTAAATTTCAATTTTCTTGCCATCCACCTGCTACAATAGTGTTACATATTTTAGCTTTCATTATGTTTAAAATTATAAAGTATGTTCTTTCTAGTCACTACATTCTGTCTTAATGTAATTAAGTGA
The DNA here is from genome assembly GCF_020171115.1 of Neogale vison. Classification (NCBI taxonomy): domain Eukaryota; kingdom Metazoa; phylum Chordata; class Mammalia; order Carnivora; family Mustelidae; genus Neogale; species Neogale vison. The sequence goes on along the minus strand of NC_058091.1, from coordinate 312,113,071 downwards.
GCTGATGTAACAGTCTAAAAATCTCAGTGGCTTCCTGGTGGAAGCTGTATTTCTTTTTCATGTCACAAGGCTAATGGATGTGTTCTGTTTTTAAGTGTGTGTGTGTGTGTGTGTTTCTCTCATTTCTAGGAATTTGGGGCAAGGGTGAGGGGAGAAAGGTGAATCTTGGTCTGTCTGTCACCTTGATCCAGTACTCTCTTGTGAATTGGTTTGTATCATATTTGAAGTGTGATGTCCAGGACAGACCCCATGTGCTCCTGGCCCCATCAGCTTTGAGTCCTTGAACATAGTCTGTCCGGCAGGAAGTGCATCAGCAGCTCCAACCTCACTTACCGACTGGGAGCCTGGAGTAACTCTACCAGCATGCCTGCGCCCTGAGCATCTCTGGTCTCTGGCTTGAATGGGAAGCCCAGGGGGCCTTTAGTTGAGACCTTCCTTCCTCCTGAAGGCTTCCTCCTCCTCCTCCTTCTAATTCTACTTTTTTTTTTTTTTAATTTATTTGATAGTCAGAGATCACAAGTAGGCAGAGAGGCAGGCAGAGAGAGAGGGGGAAGCAGGCTCCCTGCCAAGCAGAGAGCCCGATGCGGGGCTCGATCCCAGGACTCTGGGATCATGACCTGAGCTGAAAGCAGAGGCTTAACCCACTGAGCCGCCCAGGCGCCCCCTCCTCCATCTATGGGTTCCTCACAAACAGGTGGACGCACTGGGCAGCTCTCATTCACTCTGCTCCCCAGTCCACGCTGTGGTGCGAGACGAGCTGCGCACGGACTCCAGCCCACTGAACTTCTTCCAGCCCTTCTCACTGTGGGGTTGGCCTTGGCCTTGCGTCCCCGAGGGAAGCCGTCCCTGCCTGTGTGCACCTGTCAAGACCCGCCCCGGGGTACCTGTGCCCTGCAGACCCCGACCCCGGCTCAGACCGCCGCGCCTCCATGACCCTCCCCGGGGAACCTGTGCCCTGCAGACCCCGACCCCGGCTCAGACCGCCGCGCCTCCGTGATCCTCCCCGGGGGACCTGTGCCCTGCAGACCCCGACCTGGCTCAGACCGCAGCGCCTCCGTGACCCTCCCCGGGGGACCTGTGCCCTGCAGACCCCGACCCGGCTCAGACCGCCGCGCCTCCGTGCCGCCCACGCACACCCTAGTGGAATGTGGGCCCAGCATGGTGGTCTCAGGGCTTCTTTGCCTCCGCTTCCTTCTTGTTTTCTCACAGGAAGGTTTCTTTTGTAGTGGGTCTGGCTGCTTCCTGAGCTCAGCTGCTGCTCCCGCCGCTCTCCCTTCTCCAGTTCCACCCCCCGTGGTGCGCGGTTCTGTCCCCTCTGTCCTCTCGGGGCTGGTGATCATCCGGACTCCGAAGAGCTTGTTAAATGAGAAATGTTCCTGGGGAAGGCGGGGGATGGGGCAACTCATTCTTTTCCATTAACGCTTCAGCAGAAATTAGTTTTCTCGTATGAATGACACAAAATCATAAATTGGTACTAATCAACTCTGGGCACACAGCGAAGCCTCCTTTATGCAGTGAGAGGGTTCACTTAACGAATTTTGCATATAACCAAAGGTTATTCTTTCCAGCGGCAAACTCGTGAGGGATATCAGTGTAAGCTTCTGCAAATCAGCAGAAACCACGGAGGCAGAGGGGAGACGAGGTGTGGGAAGGTCAGTCTTGAAGAGACCAGGGAGCCCGAGAAGGGGAGGGGCCCCAGAGTGAACCTAGGGGTCCTTGCTTGCCTCTGAGTTTCATTTCTGAGGGCCATTAGGAGGAGGGTGAGTTGCTTTCTGATAACGCTTCTGTCCTGCAGGTGCTTTTTCTGAGAGATTTGTCCATAGTTGTCTCTATATCATGTCAAAGCCCTAAAACATAACCAAACACAGTTGCACTGGATAGGGTCTTTATGGGGTTACCCAAGATTCTTGCCCATAAGAGGAAATATCACATTACTAATGCAGGGAAGACATTAGGTTTTGAAGCCAAGGGCCAAGGAAGAATTCTTGAGATGTCTTTGGTACAAAAAGGTGGTCTTATTTAAACACGGGGACTGGGGCCGTGGGCAGAAAGAGATGCACTGGGGATATAAGGAGTGGCCCCTTATAGACGTTCAAGTTGGCAGGGGGTTAGGGATAGTGCAAGTCTCTAAGGAATTTGGAAACAAGGTTTCCAGGACCTCGAGGAGGCTAGTTATTGTTGGGAAAAGGTCATTTATTGCTGTCTATAAAACCCTGGTCACGAGACCCTTAGATGTGGATCGGTGGGTCATACACTTGGGGGATGATTGCCAACATGTATCTTGGAGGTATAGAGACAAAGGGCATTTCTAAAGGAATTTTCATATGTTAAAGTAGACTCACAAGGTCCTGGGTGTTGGGTTAAGATTGCCTTTTGCCCTTAGTGAAGTGTCAACATTGAGGCAGTTGAGTACCTAGAAGAATGTCACTTGGCCTGTTTCAAGGACTTGTCAATGGGCTGTAGGTAGTAAGGACATTTACCACTTTTTCTTCTGCCTTTGTTTCCCACATCAGTTACTACCAGTGACATCACTGCAGCTGACTTTCATGGTGTTAACTGAAAACGTGAGGCCAGATCTGCTTTCCCTTCTGTACATGGGAGGAGTTCCTATTTTTGGGTCCCACAAGAGGGGCAAGACTCTGCCTCCTCAATTGCTAGATAAAACAAAATATACAGCAGCTTTTGGAAGATTATGGTAAGCATCAACTCCTTTTCCTCTTTCCAGCTCCCCCAAAATTTACAGTAATGAAAACCACATGGAAAACAGTGTGTAAAAACGTGTGCACATTATGGATTTACATATAAATGAGCAGAAGATAAAGAGCTTGTTTTCATTATATGTGGGTATTCTGGAGGATGTTTTGAAAGAGAGAAAAGCAAAAAAGCTTTTTTTTTTTTTAAGATAAGTAATGTCTATAAATAAAATTGAAAAGAAAAATAAAAACAACCTGCTAAACACTGGGCTTGAAAAAAAAATGCAACGAATCTGAAGAACATTTTTATGGTATTTAAAGGAAGTTTGCATCTGATTATGTTTCTTCCTGAAGTTTCATGAATATATACATCAGATAGAAGAGATTAAAAACCCCAAATACTTGTCCTAGAGATGAGGATGTAGGAAAGAAGACCCTTTTATGCCATTTTTTTTCTCAGAAAATTTATACTTTAACATTTCCCCCTCTGGTTTCCACTGGAAAGCAATTTTCCCTAGAAATTAAATGAGCGAGGATCTTGAGTTCACCTGAATGTTCTTTTTTTGAAACTCGCACTTTGTAGTGTTTTCACTTTCAAACCTGTCTCTCGAGTCTATGCTTCTGTTCTCCAGTCTGTGAACTCTTATCCGTTGGCAAAATTGGATAAAGGGAAAAAATGAACTAAATCAGGGGTCAGCAGACTTTTCTGGACGGGGCTGGAAGTGAATGCTTTCTGTTTTGTGAGCGAGACCGTCTCTGTCGGGGTTCCATTCCGCTGTCCTAGAAGGGGGGTTGATTAACGGGACCGGGACATTTCCACAATGTTTTGGATAGCAAGTCTGCGTATCACACACTTCAAGTATCTTGCAATTTTGTCCCTTATGCCTCAAAAAGCTAAGAGTTTAAAGCAAAGCAGCCATAGACAGATGCCAGTGAATGGGTGTGGCTGTGTCGGGACAAAAGTTCATGTTTGGCTGCCGAAATTTCAATTTCATGTGATTTTAACTTGTCACAAAATAGTAAAGGTGGTTTGACTTTTTATTTTTATTTATTTATTTTTTAAAAAGATTTTTATTTATTTATTTGACTGACAGAGATCACAAGTAGGCAGAGAGGCAGGCAGAGAGAGGCAGAGAAGCAGGCTCCTGCTGAGCAGAGAGCCCAATGTGGTACTCGATCCCAGGGTGAACCACAGTGTACCCACGAGAGAGGTCCTGACCTTGTCGCCCAGGGGGATGGGGAACTCACTGGCCCACTGGGGGCTATAGGCTCTGAGTGGCGGCACCTGCTTCCCTTGGGGGGCAGGTCCAGGCACTGTGCTGAGCCCGGGGATGTGTACCTATAACAGAGCATCCTGGGAAAGGAGAGCAAGGCGGTGAAAATTGGAGCACAGCCCTTGTATGTGGCCGCTTCACTGAAGAGGAACCCACGACTGATTCTAGAACCTTCCACTTTATCAGATTATTGGTCAGTGCTCCAGATGGGGCTCTCCAGTGTTCTGCTTCTCATTTGAGCAGACAAGTAACAAGCTGGAAGGAATAGCCCCCCGCGGTGCTTAAGAAATTCTACTTGCTGTTAATGAACCAGGTCCTTTTCCTCAGAGTTCCATCTGTGTGTCCCTTTAACATTAATGTCATGGATTGGTGACTCTTTGTTTCTTCTCCTCTTCCTGCTCCTTCTTCCTTTTCGCCCAGCATTCTCTCTGCACTATGAAATCTGGAAGTCAGCACAAAGCTTTAAAGCTCATCCAGTCGAAGTTCTCATTTTGAGCTGGGGTGCTGGTGGCCAACGGCCCTCTGGGCGTCACTGCAGGGTCGCCCCTGCCAGGAAGGAGCCAGGGTGAGTCCCCCGCGTCTGGAGGGCGGCCCCGTGCAGGACAGTGGACGTGCATCTTGCTGGTCTCTACAGCTTCTTGGAGAGTTTGTTCTATTTTACACAGACCAAAGGATGGCCCTGCCAACGGCTTCTTTTGAGACAGACCCAGGAAATGTAAAATCACCATCTGGAAACAAATAAAGTGAGTCACAATCCTTGCAAGTTCTTTCCTGATGTCGTGCAAACAGGAGCATGGACATGAGCTCGTCCACATTTTATGGATTCTCTCTTCTCTCTTCTCAGACGGGACGTGATGGAGGGGAACAGGTTCATTATTTTAGTTTCTATCCTTGATGACGGCAGCAGCCCGGTGCTTACACGGGGCTCATGAGGCTCCTTATGTGGGTAGGTGTTTCCATCCACATTTTTCGGGCAAGGACCCTGAGGCACAGAGTGGATGGGGAAGGTTCCCCAGGTTACACCGCTGGGAACCGGCAGACCAGTGGCCTTCTGGGCTGGGTGAGTATTCCCTGGTGTCTCGGGGTATCAGACAGGAAAAGGGGCCATGGAGCCCCGTCTGGCCACGGGGCAGCCAGTGTGGTCTGTGTGTCTCCTGGCACAGCCTCCCATCAGGAGATGGGTCTGTTTGGGTCTGAAACACGGGAGGTGAGATTTTGCAAGCAAGAAGCAGAATGGATTCCCTCCATCCTGACTCCTCGGCTTGTCTCAGGTCATGCTTCTTTCCTTGGGCCGAGTGGGCCACCAGACAGGTCTGAGTCCGGTGAAGCCCGGTCCTCCCGGGGCCCACACAAGGCAGGAGTGAGCCCTCTTCCTCGGATGCAGGGTGAGCGGGACCCCCGAGAGTCAGCCCCTCTCAGCCCAGCCCGACAGCCCACAGGCAGCTGCGGCATCCGTCTGGCGGCCATCGGGACTGCTTCTTACTCCAGCTCATGGAGAGTTGCTCTGTGGACCCTATTTGCTTTAAATATGAGTGAGTTAAGCCCTCATTCGACTTCTAGAAATATGCACATGCTTCATGCAGTTTTAGAATCACCGGAGAGAGAACTCACCAAGGATACTTTAGGGACAGTGACATCCCCAGCCCGGGGCTCCTTTGGTTGGATCCGGGCTTCCCTGTGCTAATCCGAGACACGGGGCCTACAAGCTCCGGGAAGCAGTCTCCTAGGCCCAGCCAAGTGGAGTTTGTTTTCACTAAAATACAGTAATTAAAAATAACAGAAGAGCCTTTCTATTTATAGAGGTTTTATAGGCATTCTTTAAAAAAAGAACAACAACAACAAAAAACCAGCCCTGAGTTTGGTTCCAGTGACTGGCAATCGTTCTAGGTTCCATGTGAGTTTTATTTTTGGTGGCACAGACCGATGTCTAAAGGCATTCAGCTGTAACAACAGACCAAGGCCACCGGCAGCCTTTGCGAAACAGCAGGCTCCTTACGTCGAAGCGAGTGGCTGTGAGTGGGAGGGTTAGTTTTAGTGACGGTGTTAATTCTCTTGGAGGTCACCTTTGTTCATCAATTTTAGATTATGTGATTTAAGGTACTTTCCGTACGTGGAGTGTTTTTTTCAGTGCCTACACTGGTCCCGGCAAGGAACGGGAGGGAAGTTTTGCCTTCTAATTTCTGTGTCAGGGATGGGGAAACTGAGTCATGGTGGGCCCGGATAGGAACCCGTGCTGCACTGAGGGTGGGTGTCGGTGTCCCTCTCCCCAGGCGGCTCCAGGTCAGTAACAACTGATAGAGATGGGAAACGCTGGGCCTTGTCAGCATTTACGGCTGTGTTCTCCTCCGAGTCTAGAACCTTCTGGATTTTTAGAGGATTCTTGGCTATTTCGTTCATCAGATAAAACCAAGGTTGCCTCGGGTTTGGTCGTTCGTGGGGAGCCCTGTGGGTGAAGCAGAGCTGGAGGCTTCCTTTCCCAGGCTTGCGCTCGTGCATTTGCTGACTAAACGGATGTCCCCGTTTGCGGGAGCTCACTCGGGGTCAGCCGCTCACCTGACCTGGCCGCTCGAACGAATAGGAATAGGAACGGTGGGGGGAGGGCGGAAAGGGGAAGTATTTTTTTAACAAGTTCTTTGTTTGTTTGTTTTTTTCTGGAAAACCACAGGATAAGACAACGGTCAGTGTTGGTGTTGAGCTCTGTCACCTGCCAGGCACCGCGACCTCTGTGGGCCTCGCGGGGGTGTGGGCACAGGCTCTTCCTGCCATCGGCTGGGGAGTGCGGCACAAACAAGGACCCCACGATGAAGATGCTGCTCACGCTGGAGCCCGGGGTGGGTGCCGGATCCGCCGGGGCCGTGGGCTCGTTCACTTGGGGTGCACGAGCCGGGAGAAGAGGAAGGGGGTCCTAAGCACAAGTGGCTCCAACCCTCGGGAAGAGGAAACGGATCGTCTGCGTTTCTTCCTGAGGGGCTGCTCCTGCACGTCACTGTCACTTAATTTCCGTTATCATTTCAGCCTTAGTACAGACCTGTCCTAAGGCTCTCCGAACACCGTATTTCTATTCGGATCTGATTCCCCAAATTCACGTGAAACCTCACCTTCCGAGGTGTCTTTCTTTCACCCAGACTCTCAAGACCCCTTGGGAGAGGCAGCAGGGGGGTCATGGACATCCTGTGCCGAGGACGTGGGACGACGTGGCCTTGAGTGGCCTGCGAGTGCCCGGAACTCTCTGAACTTCTCACCTGCCGCTCTTCCAGGGACAGGAACTTGCCCCCCGGCCCCCCGGGGCTGCGCGCTGTCCTCCAGAAGGATATTGCAAAATCTTGTTTACAAACTGCCGAAGCCCCAGAGGCACCGCTTGCCCTGGGCATTCGCATCTGTAGCTAACGTTTCACGTGGGATGGGGCACTCGGGCTCAAACTCAATTTCCCGGTCCTCAGACGTAAGAGCAGGGTGACGCAGATATCGTTAGGTGACACCCGAGGAGCCCTTCCTCGTGTGATGGGTCGAGAAGAGCGGCTGGAACAAGACGTCCCGAGAGAAAGCGAGAGCAGCTACTGTCGCACACCAGTTTGTAAAGAATCCTACAACGCCACGAGGAGGTGTTCCTTAGATTCCTAAATGCTCGGTGTGGGCGCGCGTGCTTGTCATCCTCGGAGAGGTTTGGCTCCCGTATTCACAGACGACCACACGGACACCCAGAGGAAAGAAGCCACTTGCCAGAGCTCCGGTGTTTCACAGCAGAGCTGCAGGAGCAGAGGATGCTGAGGAAAAGGGAAATCCTGACTCTGGGGGGAGGCACTGGCTGTTCACGGTGGGCCACTGACAACGTGGCCCGCAGGGCAATTTCCTGTCTCTTCCTGTGCCCCGACGTGGTGGGGCTGGGGTTCTGCCCATCGTCCGGTGAGTGGACCCTGAGGAGCGAGCACTGGGGCTGGGGATTGGCTCGTGGAAGCCAAAGCAGCCACGGTCCCAGACCTGTACCTGCCCCCAGGTCTGCGGCTGCGGATGGGGGCGGGGGGTCCTGTACAAACCCAGCTGGGACCTGACTTTGGAGTAAAAAAGAAACCTGTCCGATGGCATGGCTGTGGGCAGAGATGGCACAGCTGCTATGGGAAGCCATTACAGAAATACGGATGTATTCCAGTAAAAATGTAGAAGTCCTCTCTCTGCCTTCAGTCCATGCCCCAGCATTAACCGATACTGGAGGTCACACCTTTGCCGTCTAACAGTTACTTTCTTTGGGGTGAGCTCTCTCCTCGGGCGTAGACAGCAAGCGCACACTCTCTTCCCGGAGGTCTGGGGCGGGCGGGCTTTGTCGGATCCCCCCTCGCTACTCCACACCCAAGCCACCGAGGGTGAACACGGTGCAGGATATTGAAATGTGTTGGAAATCGGCCGAGCCATCCAGAGAAATGGAACCTTAGAGAACTTGTTTGACTTTTTGAGTCCAAATTTCCTCAATGTAAAATGGACACAAAAAGACACCCCTCCTCTGTTCACAGCAGCGTGGTTCACCACGGCCAAAAGGGGGAAGCCAGCAGGGGTCTGTCAGTAGGTGAACGGATGGAAGTATGAGGTCTTGCTCTACAGCCTCGAAAACGAAGGGATTCTGGCACAACTTGGATGAATTGTGAGGGCAGCGTGCTAGGGGAGAGAAGCCGGCCACGAAAAGGCAAATATTGTATGAGTCCCTTTAGGTCACAGGGGAGTCACACTCACAGACACAGAGGTAGAATGATGGCCACCAGGGCCTGGGGGAGGGGCCGGAGGAGTCCCTCCTTCATGCGGACAGAGTCTCAGCTGGGGAAGGTGAACACATTCTGGAGGTGGGCTGCAGAGCAAATACACTGGAAACGACTGAGCTCGAAAGTCAAAAATGACTAAGATGGTCAATTCCACATTATGCATGTTTTACCACAATTAAAAATAAATACCGTGTCCGAAAGGGATGGTAGGGATCAGAGGAGCACCAGAGGTCACTTCCAAGGTCTCCTGCCTCGTTATGGAAATGAGGCTTCGGAAACTTTGGTCTCTGTGAATTTGCTGATGGTCTCCAAAGAACAAATGTGGGTGATCCAGACTTTCAAGCGAAGACTTCTTGAGAACTGCTGTGTGCTGAACCCTAGAGCATCAAGCAGCGTCTCGTCAGAGGACAAATAGCCTGAGCTAGAAGAGATTCAGATAAAAAGTATGAACCAGCCACGGGGGATTGAGTGTTGACTTAGAGCAGACGCCGCAGACCCAGCAGGTTCAATACCTCCAGGGCTGGGGCCATGCCCCCAAGGAAGGAACGAATTTGGGAGGGGCCCCTCTCCCCGAGACCCTGGCCCGCACAAGGAGAAGCATTTGCGGGGTGTCACAGTGCGGGCAGCAAGCAGGACTCCCCCCGCTGGGTGCCGAGAAATCGCTAGGAAGCCACCGCGGATGCTCAGTGTGTGTTTGGGGGGCGGTTAGGGTCATGACGTGTCCCGCATGCGACGGTCAGGTCAAGAAGGTCCCCCCAGAACCAAGCATCCACAGAACAAAGCCCCTTCTTCCTCCTGCAGGGGCCATGCGGGCCCTCTGCTGAAAGAGCTGGTCAAGAAGGGGTATTTACGGGGTCCAGATTTGGGTCCTGAATTTGGGGCCAGGAGGCAATCTATTGACCAATGCCACAGCTGGTCTGGTGATGGGATGGGCACAGCAGGGAGGAATCTGCGGGTTAAGAGAAGAAGGAAGCAATGAACCACTTTTCAGAACCACACATCTCTGCCGTCTGCCTGGAGGTGCCCCTACCCTCTGGAAGAAGGAGAGGAGGCAGAGCAGCCCCGCACGGCTCAGTGGTCATCCCAGACCCTGTCTCCTGAACTTGGCTGTGTGACCTGGAGGGCGCCAGCTCGACACCGAACTTTGACGCTGATGCCCATTTGTCTCAAAGCAAATCCTCTCCCTGGTGGGCTGAGCTGTTCCCAGAACAAGAGCATCTCTCCCTCTGCACTTGAAGAATAAAGTCAGGCCGACCAACATCTCTGTATTCCCCGAAACTAGTTCCAGTCCCACAAATCTGCGAGCAATGTGCCAAAGGCTGAAGAATGACTCCTGCAGAAGCATTTGTCCTTTTCTGATCTGAGGTCCTGTTCTGGCCTGGAGCTCTGGAGGGAGGGTCTCCACAGGTTGTGTTTCGATGGGAGCAAGGACTCCTAGCACGTGTTTTGGCAAAATGAAGGAGAAAACTGAGAGCATTTGTCGGGTGGGGGGGCGGCTCGGAGGACCAGCTCAAATCCCAGCGTGTATGTGCCCCATGCCTCTTCTACGTCAGCAAACAGCACTTCCTCCCCATCCCACTGGGCTCACCTCCTGTAGGCTCAGGGCCGTGTGGGCATGTAAGTGCCCATCGAGTCAGTCCGGGGCCAGGCGTCAGATGCTGCCCAGCTTAGGAGGTAACCCCCTGCAATGCGGGGCGGGGGGCAGGCTGCCCTCCTCTCCTCCTCACAGGGGCCCTCACCTGTGTCCGAGCAGCTGACTCTTCTCAGAGTGTGGGGCTGGCTCTCATCCAAATGTGCACATGGCCCCTCGGGGCCAAATGGGAACAACCTTTCAGCAGCTATGATCCGTGCCTCAGTGTTAGAGCAGGAGGTCCTTGAAAACTGGCAGAAATTTATGCTTTTAAAAATGACTTATTCCTGGGGCGCCTGGGTGGCTCAGTGGGTTAAAGCCTCTGCCTTCAGCTCAGGTCATGGTCCCAGGGCCCTGGAATCGAGTCCCTCATCGGGCTCTCTGCTCAGCAGGGAGCCTGCTTCCCCCCCACCCTCTGCCTGCCTCTCTGCCTACTTGTGATCTCTGTCTGTCAAATAAATTAAAAAAAAAAAAAAAAAGACTTATTCCTGTCTTAAGACCAGTCAAGAGCCATTTACTCCCACCTGGAGGAGACTTCCAAACTACAAAAGTAGGATTTATTTTTTTATTTTTTAAAGATTTTATTTATTTATCAGAGAGAGAGAGGGAGAGAGAGTGAGCACAGGCAGACAGAGAGGCAGACAGAGGCAGAGGGGGAAGCAGGCTCCCTGCTGAGCAAGGAGCCCGATGCGGGACTCGATCCCAGGACGCTGGGATCACGACCTGAGCCGAAGGCAGCTGCTTAACCAACTGAGCCACCCAGGCATCCCCAAAAGTAGGATTTTAAAACACCTTTGTCCTCTGGCCTCCCAGAAGACTCAGGGGACTTTCCTTGTCTTGTTCTGGAATGTGTCTGCAAGTGGCTCCGGGCCCTTCTGTGATAATGAGAAGTTTTCTTTGCCTGAGGGCCTCTGGGACTCATCTGAATGACCAATAGCATGGGCTCAGCCCCAGAAGTTCTGGGGTCACCAGCACGGGTGCCCAGACAGCGAGCTGTGTCCCTGCGTTGCAGGGAGGGATCTTTCCTAAGTGTGTTAGGTTTCTCTCTGATTTCAGCTCAGTTCAGCTCTGCACAGTCAGGCTGCCATCGAGGGTGTGTGGAGAGATAATGGTTGTGACCTTCCTGCTTAATGAAGCTTTGTCATGTATTAAGACTCTAAATCATTGAAGCCAAGAACTACTATTAATTAGAACTGATAAAAGCATTAAAGAAATATTTAATCTCCTTGCTCTGGGAGCTGGAGGTTTCCACAGCCTGACATTTGTGCAAGGAAAGGGACAGACTTCATTGGTATAGCGTGGCTACAATGGGTAATTATTAAAGGCCCTGTTTGCTGGCCCCCCGGTGAGCCATGCTTCCTCCCTGAAGGATCTTCCCCTGTGTTATTTTATGACTGTCTCTGGCTGCTTTTCAGTGGCTTCAAATGAACCCAAATGCTCCTGCAAAATTAGTGTGCAGAAAGACTTTGTTGAAAATTTGCCCCCAAGTATAAGGGGTCAGAATTAGCAGGAACACATTCTTAGATACCTTTCCTATTAAATTTCCTATTAAATCTGTTCTCTACTGGCCGATTTTTATTTTCCTCCCTTTAAAATAGGATGCTTTTTAAAATACGACACCATAGGATCAGCTTTTGAGAGTTAATCGTCATGATCAAATAATTTGTGTGGTTTTGGAAATCAGATTTTTTTTTTAAATCAGATTTTTTTAATAAAGAAGTTTTGATAAACATGTCATGCATCCAAGCTATGGTTAGTAGGTGAATTTGTAGCTAAACCTGTATCTTCAACCCTCAAGTAAGCATTTGCGTGGCTTGCATTTGGTGTGTCTTTGAACCAGGAAAAATTGCCAGAGCTGGGGGTCGGCAGAGGAATCCAGAGCATGTCCATGGCCGTGGGGATTTGGGTGAGGCAGTGAGGAGATGTGATGATGAGTTTTAATAACAGGGACTGGAAGTACGCTCTTCCTTGACATTGGCTGTGACTTTGGGCTCTTGCTCAGGGATGCAGGGGTACTTCCGCCTGAAGAGTTCCCAAGATGGACCCTTCAAACATGATTGGACTGAGTCTGTATTTCTCACCCCTACGCTCTTCCTTCAAGCTAGCCCTCCACCCCCCACCTAGGACTTCAGAAGGAGAAATTCTTCCTCACCTTGTTCCACAATGTTTAGTTTATAGCTTTGGCCAACAAGACTGTTGCATTAAAACATCTTTTGCCCGTCCTAGGTGTTTTTGTTACTGAAATTCAAGTGCTATAAGGTCTCATGGAATCCTTGTAAATGATGCTTCTTTGTTTTATTTTATGCCTTTCACCTGACGGCTTGAGCAGAGTGGAAAGACCTGCCCGCCCACTGCCCCACATGCCTCTCTGCAGACACTGACCTTCCTTTAATTGTTCCTTTTTTGGGGTTCCCAAGTCAGACATAGTAAAGCACAGGTATATTCAATTCCAACAACTGAGAAGTTCTTTTTTTTTTTTTTAAAGATTTTATTTATTCATTTGAGAGAGACAGAGAGTAGGAGGGACAGAGGGAAGGAAGAGAGCGTCTGAAGCAGAATTCACACTAAGTGTGGAGCCCAATGTGGGGCTTGATGCCACAACCTTGAGATCATAAACTGAGCCGAAACCAAGAGCTGGACCCTCACCTGACTGAGTCACCCAGGTGCCCCCAAACTGATACATTCCGTGAAGGGGGCATCACATTTTAGTAAGCCGGATGAGACCCCCAAATTATGTCACTAACTTTAAGTGAATGTGTTTCCACAGTACACTGGATGGAGGGGGGGCTGGGGAAGAGAGTTGGGTTCTAGTTATTATCCCAGTTGGGAAGCTCCTATAATGTTCCCGCTCCTTTGTTTTTTAAGTTTATCTTCTGCCTGAATTTGTTATGTTTATATATTCTTTTTATGTTTATTTATTGAATTTGTAGCCAAGCCTGTATCTTTAACCCTTACAGAAGCACTTGTGTGTGTCAAATGCAAGCCTTTGCTCACCTGAAATCATTCCTCCCTCCTGCCCTCTGCTTCTTCCCAGGCTGTAGAGTGTGAAGATTCTTCATCTCAGGGAAGGCTGGTCCCAGGAGAAGGATCATTATTGCCCTAAGCCATCCATTCTGACCTCATTTCTCTTTGCCAGGGGACCATGGACAAAGGATCTAGTTCTGGCCCATAAGACTTGCATTAGTTGTCTGTCATGTATAACAAATCACCCCAAACCATGGTGGCTTAAAGGATGATCAAGGTCCATTTTCCTTGAATCTCTGTGGGTGAGGAATTTGAGGGTGGCTTACTTGGGTGGTTCTGGCTTGGGCTCTCTCATGAGGTCTCAGTCAAGAAGTCAGCAGGGCTGTGATCATCTGAGGACTTGGGCTGGAGGGTCCACTTCTAAGGCAATCTGTTCTCCCAGCTGGCAAGTTGGTGCTGGGTGCTGGCTGGAGGCTGTCCTCTGTTCCTCGCCATGTAGGCTCCTCCAGCATGACTACTTCATTAAAGCCAGCCAGGGAGAGTCAGTGAGAGAGTTGTTCAGCAAGAGGAAGTCAAAATTTTAATGCAGTTCCTGTGATGCCAGCACAGAGGGGACATCTGCTCACCTTTGCCATGTTCTGGTGGTTACGAGTGAGTCAAAGGTCCTGCCCGTACTTCGAGATGGTGGTGGTGGGATTGTCCTCAGGCATGAACACCAGGTGGCAGGATCATGGGGGCAGTTCAGAGTCTGTCTCCACAGCCACTCCACACCATCCGCTATTCATATAAAGCGAGTGCTAAGTCTGGCCATGGTCAAGAGGAGTGGAACAAGGCTCCACCCTTTGAAGGCAGATGTGTCAAAACTCTGCTTTCCTCATAGAGATAGCATCTGTGGTTCTTCCCCTTTACCCTTCTCCCTGGCTGTTGCGTTGGCATGAAACCTGGAGCCACAGCCACCATGCAGCATCCAGATGCCCAGGGAGCAGGGTGAAAGGCCAATAAGCCAAGGGTGGGGACAGAGAATGGTGCAAGGGCCCTGATCATCGGCAGCACTGTGGGGGGCCCAAGGGCATGTCCGCAACTGGCAATCTCTGGATTTCTAATTGTGACTACTAATAAACCTCTGGATCTTATAAAAAATACATTTTAGGGGCGCCTGGGTGGCTCAGTGGGTTAAGCCTCTGCCTTCTGCTCAGTTCATGGTCCCAGGATCCTGGGATCGAGCCCCGCATCAGGCTCTCTGCTCAGCGGGGAGCCTGCTTCCTCCTCTCTCTCTGCCTGCCTCTCTGCCTACTTGTGATCTCTGTCTCTCTGTCAAATAAATAAATAAATAAACAAACAAAAAAAACACTTTTTATTTTGAAATAGTTTAAGAATTGCAAGAAGTTGCAAAGGTAGTACAGCAAGTTCCCATGTATTATTTGTATGACTTTACGTAACAGGACACTGTCAAAGCCAGGAATGGGCATGGCACAATGCCAGCAGTTCCTCCACAACCGGATTCAGACCTCCCTGGAAACTTGTGCCTTTAGATAGCGCACTGCTGGGATTTGGCTTTTACTTGCAGCCTAAAGCACTCACAGCTGAAATATCACAAAACTGTCAATATAGAAACACAGGCCCACCATTTATAATTTTCTGATAGGATTATCAGTACAGAGACATGTGAGAATGCTTATTTTCAGAGGTATTTCATAGGAGTTTCTGTCTGACTGGCCGAGCCCAGGAGTGGCTTTGTTTCGAGAAATTGTGTGTTGTGATGGTCTTCACAGAGCAGGACTTCCTCTGAGCTGTGACTTTCAGAACTCTCTCCCATGACTTCTCTAGGATTCACCATCACTGCCATTCTTTCCTTCAATGTAAGTGATTATCTCCAAATATTCAGGTTTGGTTTCAGCCCTGGGGCAACCTGAAGGTCACTAGATCCTGTACCAGGGTTCAGGGCGTGCCTCCTGTAAACTCATCCTTCCATTCCCTGTGTGGGTTTGGCATGCTGCACACGCAGGTGCTCGGCAAGAGTGTGTTAAATGAGTGAGAAAATGAATGGGTTTAGATGGCGCATGGCATTGGGTTTGGCTTGTGATGGGGATGGGTGGGTGGGTGATGAGATGGGCACCACCTTGATGTCAGTGCTCTGACGTCACCTGAATAAACCCACTCTTAGATCCACTGTCTTATTTCCCATGGGGAAGAGTATTGTGTGGGGACAGAGCTGGGCAATCATATTTGTGTGCCCAGGTGATGTCAGACAGGGCCACCTGTTCAACTGCCTGGGGGCCAGTTCTGAGAGTCGCAGTATGACTGATACCTCACATCCCACAATTCAGGGTCCTGCGATATACCAAACATTTATGGAAGGTGTTTCTAGATTAGTTCATGTTTAGGTCTTTTTGAAGCAGGATTAGGAGACTGAGAGCGGCTCTTCTCAAAGTTGATACCACAGTAACTCATGCGGAGATGTGGCTGTCTGCAGGTGGAGAGAGATCTGAAGACTCAGTAAGCCAGGAGCAGGGCTGCTGGGGGCAGCTGGAGTGCTAAGAGGGTGCAGTTGGTGTGGAAGGAGATGAAGGGGGCAGAAGGGGCGGGGAGGAAGATGGTGCAGGTGACCCCTGAGGACATCAGTCTGCCCATGGCAAGCCTGAATGGCCTCTGCAATTTGTTGCATGTTTTGGGGCTTTCCTTGTAAGCACCCCACTTTTGGCACCAAGTTCTATATCAGTTAGGGATGGTTCAGCTGCGAATAACAAAAATCCAAACTGATGGTAGCTTGAGCAAGGTTTTTCTATTTCATGAGTGATCCAGGCCCGGTATGACTGACTCCTCATCGCATCAGGCACCTGGACGCTTGCTTTCCCTGCTGCCAGCACACCTTCATGCTCACAGGCCAGGAGGCAGGATACTATGACATCCGTATTCCAGGAGGAAGGATGGAAAACGAGGTCATAGACTGGGAGCGATACACATGCCAGCCCTCCTAGCAGCTGCCCTCCATGCTTCCCTTACATCCCATTGGCCAGAACATAATCCTGTGAGTGCGCCTGTCTCCAAGGGGAGCTGGAAAAGTGTAGCATTTATTCTGGATAGCCACATGCCCGGTTTCTATCTCTGAAGAAGGAAGGAGAAAGCAGATTTTAAGGAGGGCGCCAGGAGCCTCTGCCTGAAGGATCATTTATCTCAGCACTATTTACACACCTGGGAGCACGTTCCCCCAAACTATCAGTCACAGTTACCTAAATTCAGTGGCAAGAACTGTGGGTGGTCGAAGATCTCATCCTACATGCTAGCTAAAATGTTGTAGCAACACCGTGGTTGCTGGTAGAAAACCAGAAACTCCTGGGTTTGTAAAAAGTAGTTTGTTTCTTATAGAGATAGCAATTGCCGGAGCATCAGCGCCATGTGCCTGCCTACCTCCCTGCCAATTCCACAGGGTTGTGTAACCGGGGGTGGGGGTGCAGTCCTGAGCTTGGGGTCAACAGTGGGCAAGAAGGGTGCCTGTCCTTTGCTCGGAAGGAGGCCTGCCTCAATCACCAGGGCTGTTCACTCTCCTTGAGCGCACAGCGCAGAAGGAAGTCACCTTCAGAAATGCCAGAAGCCCACAGAGAGTTTTCCGGCCACCTTCCCTCAATATATTGCTTAGATGAGGTTTCTTAGCATCTCTGTGTCTATTTCTTACAGGTGTGCTAGCAGATCATATAACGTATGATATTCAGGCGATCTAAAATATCTCGAGAGAGGCTTAGCAAGAGAGTCAGGCTGGAAATATTTCCTTTTCCCTCTGGATCTTAGTTCCTTCTATTTCTTGCTCCTGTCTCTTGTCTCTCCTGCTACGGCAAAGGTGCTAGATGGCTGGGGCTGGAAGCTTCCTCCCCCAAGGAGAGAGCTTTCACTTAGCCAGAAGGAGGAAGCCAGGCCTTTGGCTGGTGCTGTAAAATACGTATTAATGGTGCTCTTTGGACAACTGCTAATGTGGGGGTTTGTCTCTGGGGGATAATAGTTTTCATTATTTTCAGCACTGGTGATGCCATCTATTTATATCTTTAATGTCAGATCATTCTTTTTTTATTTATTTGACAGACAGAGATCACAAGTAGGCCCTGAGGCAGACAGAGAGAGTGGAGGAAGCAGGCTCCCTGCTGAGCAGAGAGCCCGATGTGGGGCTCGATCCCAGGACCCTGGGATCATGACCTGAGCCAAAGGCAGAGTCTTTAACCCACTGAGCCATCCAGGCGTCCCTGTCAGATCATTCTTTTCAAGCATTTTGAAGCCCTATTTTCTCATCATACTGTGTTTGTGGTCAGTTTTCTTCCAGGAAGTTTGGTCTCCTGGCCCTTCCCCTATCTTCCCCTGCAGGGTCCCCTCTTCTGATGCCCTGAGTGTTTTCCTTTTCTTGATCACCTGAGGGCAAAGATAGTTGGGGGTGGGAGGCATCCTCCCATAGCACTGCCCGTCGACTGGTGACCTTCTGGAATAAGAAGACAAGCGTCCAAGGGCCCAGGCCTTAAGACTGGCCGTCTCTGCACACCCGCGACAGCTGTTGGTGGGGACCAAGCTGGACTGAACGTCCCCTTTGTGTTTTCCTCCCATTCAGAGAGCCAGCTCCCAGCACCAAGACAGAGCAGGCTCCAAAATTAGATGCTGCTGTTCTCATTTGTTAGTTAAAAATAGCTGTTCCGTATCCTTCATGCAATCGCCCAGGGGCTGTTTTCAGCAAATGTTTATGATAGAGGAAGGCATTTGCTAATTCACTGCTTATTCAAGGAGAATAGCCCTTATTTGCCGATCTTGTGCAAATAGACAACCCAGGCTGCTAGTGGCGATTCACTCGCATTTTCTTTGGCTTTACACAGCGGTTTTGTTCTCAGAGAATGGTGGTGAGGAGAGAGGAGGTGAAGGGCACGCGTTTCACATGATTCTACAAAAGAGGCAATTACACTGGGCTCCACCGGGGAGATGACACACGGTGCCGGGTAGTTTTCACAGGCACAGAAACAACCGAAACTGTCATTTAGATGGTGGAGGGTTTGCAGTCCCTGCCTGATTCCCTGTGCTCCTGCCTCCCTTGAAGGGAGAGAGGAGGGAGCTTCTGCCTTTCAGATTCAGGGCTTCCCCTTCTTCTGGTTCCGAGTCAACACTGCCTTGCATCTTCAAGCAAGACACCCTTGGAGGTCACTCTCTCCCTTTGCTCCTGTCCCATCCCTTTTCCAGTGCTGTCCTCCCCCTCCTTTGGTGCTCTGCTGTCTCTGCCCCCCTTGGAGCCTAACTGATGGGGGCGTGGCCAGCAGAGGGCTGGAGGGAACTTGTCCTGCCAGTGAACTTACCTGGGGGTTCGAGTTCTTTCTATCTCTGGCAATAACAGCTTGGAACTATTTTAGGGGAAGCACCAAGTCTCAGGCATTTTAAAGTTCAGTTTGCCAGGAACGGAGAGTCTGAAGACATTTATCTTCAAGGCAGTGTTAACCCTGAACTTTAAAGGCCCTGCATGGAGAAAAGCCTCTTTAAGAAATGGCTTTTGGGTCTCAGGGTGGGCTGGGAAGGGAGCCAGCCAGGGGCCAAGATTCAACCTGTCCTAAGACTGGGTATGAAAAACAGGGAGGACAGGGCACAAATCCACATGGAGATTTTGGCCAAATATCTCGCACGTTCGAAAGGTAATGTTTGTCCGAAAGCATGATGAGTCATGGACATGATAAATATGGACAAGAACATGCTTGTCATCCTTGAGACTGTGTCGTGGGGGAAGCTGTGTTCTCGGAGGAGCCATGATTCGGGGCCCTCGGGAGCCTGGCTGGAGCAGGGGGAGGGCAGAGAGTCGTGCCCTGCTGGCAAACTATGTTTCTGTTTCCTGTCTTGTCAAGATCTGCTGGGCAGCAGGCAGCGTGAGCGAAGGGGCAGAGGTCAGGTGAAGGGGGGCACAGTGGAGGGGCCTGCAGTCACCAGGAGGGGAAGTTGGGGGCAGGGCGGCCTGCCCGGGCAGACTCCCTGTTAGCAGAGTCTTCATGTAAAATAAACATGAGTGTGTTTGCATGGCGCGCTCTCTTTGCTTTCTGTAAAAACAGATCAGGAAATAGTTTTCTTCAAACACTACCAGCGTACTGGTCGTCCCTTTGGAAAGCCTTGGCTCCTGAATGAACTGGGCATAGAGGCCCCAATCCCTTCTTCCATCTCCGCTAATTAGGAGCCTTGCATTTGCCAGGACTTTCTGTAAAAGAGTTGTGTTTGCATTTCCTATTCTCCAAAGGGACTTTTCCAGCTTTCTGATTTAAACTAAGGTCGGGAAAAGGTTTCAGAGCCGCTGCAGAAGTCGCAGGGCCCCTGACGTCATTGCGGGGCCAGAAAAGTAACGCGGAATAGATTAAGATGCCTTTAAGTGCTAATTTATTTCTCCAACGTGCAGCTTGAAGTCTCTCTCTCTCAGCTCATGAGGCCCGAGGCTGAGGTTCTCCGTATTCATCACGGAGCTGTGCAGCAGATCCAGGGCTGGAGGGAGCGCTGCGCCTCGGCGAGGGGTGACTGACTCACCGTGGGAGAATTCTGCAGCAGAGAGTCGGGGCACGTATCAAGGGCACCCACGCAGAGCATGAAGCCCGCTGGCCTGGCCTTCCCCGGTGGGTTTTGTGCTACGAGGAGCCCACGGATCTCCAGGCCTGACCATCCTGCTGGGAGAGGAGACTCAGACATCAGCCGGGAGGCATCAGTGCATGGCTGGCAGCCTGCCGGAGGGAGAAAGGCTCTGGGTGGGATTGTTCTAAAGGTGGGTCTCGAGACAGACCCGGGGGGAGGCTGGCAGGGTGGGGAAGACTGGCGGAAGGACCACGGGAAACAAAGGACAGCTGGTGGCATCTGCAGCGTCTGGGGTAGAGTGAGTTCCATAGGGACCTGGTGGGCACTGGGGGGAGCGGGGGGGCAGGCAGCGTGGGGACAGACTGTGGGCGGGGCCGGGGTCTCCTCTCCCTGAGGGGCCTGGATCCTCACTAGTTCCAGAGTCTGCGCTCTGGGCCGGCCCCGCTCCCGCTGGGGCCTGCCACCCTGAGGGCAGCACGCATGGATGTCACATTTCTCTGTGCGTGGTGGGCCCAGCACAGACACAGCAAGGATGGAGAGCAGCGGGGCAGCACTGTCATTAACAGCTCTTACCGTGGCGTTTTCTGAGCAGTCGGGATTCAGAAGCGCGAGCCCGGTCAGCCTCCGGAGCTGGTGGTCGACGTGGGAATAGGAGCACGTGCACGGCTTCAGGCTCACGTCGAAGAGCTTCGGGGGAGGGCGGGGTAAGGACAAGGAGCCGGACGGTGGGGGCTAAAGGAACCGTCCAGGCCTGCCAGGCTCCCAGAGCACTTGTGCACCTTGGTTCGTTGGTTTGTCACCGGACAAAGAGGGAGCCCGCAGCGTGCTTGGCGGGTGCCGGGGGATGGCGGCGGGGGCGGCGGGGGGCGGCGGCGGGGGGCGGCGGGGGCGGCGGGGGCGGCGGCGGCGGCGGGGGCGGCGGCGGGGGCGGTGGGGGGCGGCGGCGGGGGCGGCGGGGGCGGCGGGGGCGGCGGCGGGGGGCGGCGGGTGCCGGGGGATGGCGGCGGGGGCGGCGGCAAGACGCCAACCCCAGGAGACCCCGCGTGTTCTGGGGGGAGAGACCACAAGTGTTTAAAGAACGACTGCGATTTCAGACGCTACGTAAGAAAATAGTGGGGTGAGGAGGGCTGGGTGAGGGACAGAGCCAGACGGGGCCATCCGAGAAGCTCTGTCAGGGGCACAGACTTTGAGAAGAGACCCGCGTGGTCAGATGGGGTCGGGCTGCCGCTGGTTTTCCCCAGAGGGCATGGACACGAGAAGGAATGCAGACACGTGCGGCGGAGGCAAGAGCCGCTTGCTGGGCGCCTGGTGCCATCCCACGACGTCCACGTGCTGGGTGCGAGCAGGGATGTACTCAGCTCAGCAAACGGAGGCTCAGAGGATACCTCCGCCGTTCCCGGATCGCGGCCAGGAGGTAGGGGGACTGGGACATGAGCGTCCACCCCCTGTCTCCAGGGCGGATTTGCTGTCTGCTCGCTCAACAGGATCCTCAAAACGACCTCTTCAGGGAGCCCGCTGGGCCCGGAGAAGTGAGCTCCATGAAACGCAGAGCCCCAAGCACGCATCTCGCAGAGGAGAGCCAAGAACAGAAGCCAGGGTGTCCGGGGACAAAGACGGTGGCCGGCCTGCATATCCAGTCCTCCTGAGCAGCTGGCGACGTCACCAGAGGGAACGGGAGATGCCGAGGGCAGTGGCCTATGCTTGACGTCTTTGGGACCACCCACGGTTTCTGACGGGGACTCACACATGCAGAGTGGAACCCGACAGCAGCAGGGCTGAGGGTGTGAGGTGATCCCGCAGAGAAGACCCGTCTCCAGGTCAGGGTGCTACAGGCTGACTGGGGTCCCCCTAAATTCCCATGTTGAAGTCCTAATCCCCAGCACCTCAAAATGCAATCAAAAGAGGGGCTTTGCCGATGATCGTGTTACAATGAGGTCCTTGGGACGGGCCCTAATCCAATGTGGCTGGCGTCCCCAGAAGAAGAAAGAAATCTCGATAAAGACATACACAGAGTGAGCATGCCCTGTGAACACGGAGACAGAGGTCACGGTGTTCTGACAAAGGAAAGCCCAAGATGACCAGTCGATATGGGCTGACTTGTGTCTCCCCCAAATTCACCTATTGGAGCCCTAATCCCTAATGAGACTGTATTTGGAGATGGAGCCTGGAAGGAGGTAATAAAGTCTAACGAGGTCAGAAGGGTGGGCTTTCCTTGGAGATCCCTGGGGTCGTCATAAGAGCAAGAGGCACAGAGCTCTGCCCGCTACAGGACGCACAGTGGGAAAGCCGCTCTCCACCATCTGGGACGAGGGCACTTGCCAGAAACTGCCTCTGCAGGCGCCTCGTCACTGCGGTCCCTCCTCCAGGATGGTGAGGAATTACGTCTGCTGGGTCCGGCCCCCAGTCTGTGGCAATTTGTTATGGCCACCAGAGCCCGCCGAAGCACCCACAGACCACCAGAAAGGAGGGCAGAGCGGCCGGAGCAGAGGGAGCGGCCTTGGACAGCCGCCCGGGGCCGCTCACCGTGGAGCCCGGCTGGGGCCTGCAGGGTGTGGGTCTTTGCTGCTGCAGCCCCGCTGAACGCAGACACACAGGAATCCAGGAGACAAGACCCTTCCAAGGCGGGGAAATGCCGCGCCATTTCAGGAGTAACGCACCCAACACTCGTTATTTTCTTTTTCCTCAAAATTTACTGAAAATGCCAGTTTCCGAAACGAACATGATAAATAAAGATTTGAATTTCTAGCAATGGTGACAGCGTGAGGCCAGATTATGGTTCCGAGCTCACCCCACTTCTTTGGGATTTCCTGGGGAGGAACACAAACACGAGGAAGTTTTAGGTTTTATAATGGCACATTTTTTTTTTTTTTTTAGAAATTAAATTCCAAAAGTTATGAAACCGATCTCTGAATATTTGTTAAAACAAAGCACAGCTTGTTTAAAATAGGCCATGAGACCTATATTTACACATCTTTGAATAAATTAGTTCGCTTAAGAGAGAGAATATTCTTCATTTCCATCTAGTGTCGCAATGTCCATTTGGGGCCTAAAAATAGTTCTTTCTCTGTGTGTTATATCAAATTTTTTGGTATCATCCTGGGGGTCCCAGCCTTCGGGGGCGCTGCCAGGTTTCACCTGTGAGCTATCAGACAGGGACACTGGTCTTCTCTGCTCCTGGTCCTTGCTCCTTGCCTCTGATGAGAAGGTCACTCCCTGGGGACTGCAGCCTGGGGGTCTCACATTGGGAAGGGGTTGTTTGTTACCCCTCATTTGGGATGTCGGAGCGCCCTTTGTTTTGTCCCTGCTTGCTCTTTCTTAGCAGGGAGTGGGGGTGGGGGTGGGGTTGGTGGTGCTTGTTTGGAAATAAAATCTATCTTCAAGTCCCAGAAGTTACATACTTCTCTTTTGTCTCCATGTGAATGCAAATGCGAAAATCGTGCCCTGGGGGTGCTAATGTGCTTTTGTGGGTTGGTTTGCATGGAGAGCAGCCCTGGCCCCGCAGATTATTTCCTTCTGTAGAGCCGCTGAAGGCCCCATGGCCTCTGGAGTGGGAAACCACCCCCCCAACCCCCGTGTCCCAACCCGTGCAGAAGCGAACAGTTGCTCAGGCTGTACATGGGAAATGCAGGGACGCGAAGGTGGGAGGGGGAGGGGGAGCAGAATCAGGCCACAGAGGTGAAAGGTTGGAGCCCTGGGGTCTCTGCTTCTTTGCCAACCTTGCTCCCCCTTCTATGGTTCTCTGGGGATTCAGTCATTCATTCATTGGATCACTATTTCCAGGAAGCCGGGTGCCCTGCGATTTCACGCATGTCCTCCGGTGATTCTCCCTCACCCACGTTCTGAGAGGGGCAGGCAGATGCGTTTCCGAAACCTCGCTGGGACGCTGCTTGTCACGGTCTTACTGTTCCCGCAGCTCGGTCATGCTCCCACCCGCCACTTTAAGTCGGGTGCTGACATAGGACACAGTGGGAGGGTTCTGGGGTGCTTGCCCTCATCCCTGCTCTCCAGCCCCTTCCCGGAGGCTGAGGCTGGGAAACTCACCAGGTTCCCCTCAACGCTCGCATCTAGAACCTGCCTGTCACCCGATTCGGCCTCGCCATCCTGAGCTTGGACTTGGTCATTCTAGAGACAGATGTGAAGGACCTTCATGCTGCTGGTGAGGTCCAAGGCAGCTGCCATGGAAGCTTCCGGAGTCAGCAGGTGACGCTCCCCGCTTTGCAGCCACCTTGTCGTAGCTGGGCAGGGCTCTCCTGGTGACCAGGGTCCCCCAGATCTGGGAGTTTTTCCTGGAATTGCATCCTGGAATCTGATTCTTGACTCTTACCAGTGATTCTGTGGGGCATTCAGTAATTGCGGAAAATTCTAACAAGTGTACTGGGTTTAATGTCCCTCTCTCTGAAAGGTGTCACCTCTGGGTGTGACTATTTGGTTAGAGGTCTTTGCAGATGTGAATAAGTTAAGATTTTGAGATGAGGAGGTCATCCTGGATTATCGGGTGGCATCTCACCCGTGGGAGGCCCTTGTTTAAGAGGGGACAACCCAGACACAGAGGAGGAGGCACGTGAGGGCCGAGGCAGAGCTGATGGCCATGTGGCCACAAGTCCGGGAAAGCTGGGAGGACCTGGGAGCCAGAAAGGATGAGGAAGAAGGGCACTCTGGAGACTTCTCAGGGAGCGTGGCCCTGTTGGCGCCTTGATCGTGGACTCACGGCCTCCAGAAAGATGGAGAGACTAGATCCCCTTGTTTAAAGCAAACTGTTAGCCAAAATGAACAGAGTCCCCCGCTCCACCCAAACAAATGACCAAGCATTTCTCCCAAAGATCACTTCCTTAAAATCATAGGCAATACGCAGGCAACTTGAAAAAAATAGTACTTCGTTTTCTTTTTCTGTTCTTTTCTTTCTTTCTTTTTTTTAAAAGATTGTATTTACCTGAGAGAGAGAGGGAGAGTACACAGGAGCGGGGGGAGAGGGAGAAACAGGCTCTCCACTGAGCAGGGAGCCCAATCCTCAGATCATGACCTGAGCCAGAGGCAAATGCTTAACTGACCTGGCCACCCAGGTGCCCCAGATGAGTGCTTTCCCACCTTGTGCCCGTTGTTGTTCTTCAGGCTTTCAAAAAGATAAGACTCTGGGGATGCTGGCTCTCCTTTCTGCTCCCCCAGCCCTGCTCTAGCCCGGGCCCCTCACCCCAGAGGCCCCCAGCCCACCCCTCGCTCTAGCCAGGCAGACCCTCCCTGGCCCCTTCCCCAGATTCCTTGCCTGCACTCCCAAGCCTTTTGCTCAAAGTCCTTTTGTATAGCAAGGAAATGAGTGCTTCGGGTCTGATAATGTTTAAAAAAGAAATTTCCAGAAGATCCTCAAGGTCCTAAAATGTGGGAGGTTTTGCTCAGACCTGCGGGAGCAGCAGCCATGGAGCCCTTCCTCTTTCCTCTCGAATTCCATCTTTAACAACAGATACTCAATTTTGTACGGTTTCTCTCTTTTCTGGGCAGAGTCCGGGCACAGCCTGATCACACTACGTCAGCCCAAATCATCGAAGGCAGTGCCAGCTTTTTCCACTTGCACGATCCATTTTATTAGTGTGCCAATACGCCATCTGCTAGAAATTGCTGCTGACGATGGCGCAAAGCGTCCCCAGGCAAGCAGCAATGTCCAGCAGGACGCAGCCATTGCCAAGGGTGCTGGCGAGCCTGGCTCCAGCATTTTGTCCTTGGGGGCTTGCGCTCTGTTTGCATCAAGAAACTGAGAAAAGCCCCCGCCTGACTAAGGCTCAAAGGCCCCAGGAGGCGTAGTCAGCTCTGCAGACTGAGGAGGGGATCAGATCCCTTTACTGGCACAGGAACGTGAACAAGTGGCAGAGCGTCCCAGAGGGGCTGGCAGCTGGATCCGAGGGGAGCGGAGACAAGCACCCTCCCCTTTCTGGACTTTCTCCTCTGCTTGTCCTCAGACCCAAGCTGACCATCCAGACAGACATTCGGGAAGGCAGAAGCCCAGTGCGTGTTGGGGTGCCCCATGGCTAGAAGAGCCCACGGACGTGGGGGTGAGGTGCGGTGTGGGGTTCCGCATGGCAGAACACAGCAGGTTCTCGGAGCCTGCCTGGAGTGCTCTGCCCAGAGACAGACCCCATGATAATCATGTTATCAATTCGTCAAATGTTTACATATGGGCCAGCCACGGACTGAACCTATAAAGTGTCGTGACCCACCTGCTGCTTGACAATTCCAAGAGCTATGTATGCTTCTCACTCCATTTTGCAGATGGGACAACTGAGACATGCAAAGGTTAGAGACCTGTCCCAGGGGCAGCCTAGTGAGCTGCAGAGCCAGTAGGGACCCAGGCAATCTGACCCCAGAGTCCGTGTCTTCACAGCGATGCTCGTGGCTCAGGATTGCTCTGGGCTGCTCCCAGGCACATCCCTGATGCTTGTTCAAGTTCAGCCTGAGGACTGTTTGGGAAACTAAATTCACAAGTGATGCAAGAAAACCCACTACTTGCTTAATTAACCTTGGTCTGAGAGCTCGGAGACTGAATTAGCCGTCTTGCCCTGATGCAGCTCCCGGTGAAGGAGCAGGAGGGGTACACAGACGGCCCGCGTGTCCGCTGGGGCGGGAGGGATCACCTTGCAGGGGTGCTTCCCCCCGAAGAGAAAGCCCCGACGAGCGCCCCGCACGCCCAGAGTTCTCCGTCAGCAGAGAAGGCGCGTGGGGGCGAGGCGAGGGGCTTCGCGCAGGGGCGGAGCCCGGTGGGCCTGTCAGTCCGGAGGCCTCCATCTTCTCGGAGAAATGGGAATGACTCGCTTCCCGCCCATAACGTTGTTCTGCGTGTTGTCGAATGAGCCAGTATTTGTAACCCCCATAGGAGAGAGGCCCACAGGTAGTGTTTCGCTAGAAAATACAAATCACTGCCCAGTCCTGCTGGCACACGGGACGCAGTGTTGGCTTCTCCGAGGGTCACGTTTGTTGGTGTCAGAAATCCACCGGCCAAACAAACTCATAATCGAGTTGCCCACGGACCCGCAGAGATTTTGAAATGTACACGTGGCCCCGTGTTACCGTGCATCGGTCTCTACTTTGCCTGTCCTCAGTCCGGCCTGGCACCCCCCGACCTGGCCCAGGTCCTTGCTCACGGAGCAGCACCATGACTCACAGGCTACAGTCACCCCCATGGCTGCCACCAAGGACCGCAGCCTTCTGCTGGCCCCGTCCCTCCTGGCCTCCCCTGCGTGAACAGGGCTCCCTCTGTCACCTCCTGACTTGGGGAGGCCCTGCATCCTGATAAAGGCTCTGCGGTCTGCACAGCTGCCTGGAGGGGGCAGTGGCTCAGCCTGGAAGGAAGGCAACCACATCCCTGGGGTGCACCTGACCAGTGACAGGTGGGAGAGAGGCAGGAGCCTACAAACAGCCTCCTCTTCCGTCAGGCCCTTGGGGACTGTCCCGAAGCCTGCTGCTCTGTCCTTCAAGGTCCTGGAGGGCTGCATCTCTGTGGGGTGGCAGGGCCAGCCCCATCCTGTGCCTTCCTAGGGGTCTCTCCCTCTTTCTGGCCCCTCCTCCCTTTCCTGCATTCTGACTACTTCGGGTTTTGACTCCTCAAAGCCAGTCTTGCTTCAGTGTGACCTTGACTCTGTTTCCCAGGAAACCTGGTCTAACACTGCTCCAACTGCAATAGTCTCCTTTCCTTGTTTTGCCAAACTTGGTCTATGCTTCCAGACCCTGCGTTCCTGTGATCCCCTCTGCACACATCCTCTCTCCTCTGTCCGCCATCCAGCCTGGTCCAGGGCGCTCGTTCTCTTTGTAGAGGCTGCCACTGCCCTAGTCCAGGCTCATTGCTGCCGTGCCAGGCACTTGGTTCAAGCTTACCTTTCCCACTTTCCCGCCGTCGCTGTGGGAGCTCCACCTGATGAGTCATCATGCTGATCGAACATCCCTTCCTTCCTCTCCAAGGCTGGCAGGACAAACTCCAAGAATGTCACTAGGATCCCTCCTAGGCTGCCTTGGTGAACCTCTGTAGGTGTGTCCCACAAGGCCTTCAGCCCGTCACAGTCATTCGCTCAGCCAGGATTTAAGTGTAGGCCCCTGGCTGGCACCCAGCACACAGAGGTCAGCAGAGAGGGCCATGCATCAGGGACCTGTGGCTGCCGTCACAAAAGATCATCAAGTTGGTGGCTTCAAACAACATAAATTCATGTTCTCACACTTCAAGAGGCCAGAAGTTCAAAATGAAGGCATGGCCAGCGTTGGCTCCTTCCGGAGGCTAGGAGGGAGAACCTGCTGCGGAGTCCCCCCGGGCTCTGGGTAGCTGTAGTCCCATGTCCCTGCCTCCCTCTCCTTCCCCTTATAAGGACACAGGTCACTGGACTCACACACAATCCAGGAGAAGCTCATCCCAAAGATTATCCCTAATTTAATGATATTGTCAAAGACCCTATTTCTTTTCTTTTTTTTTTTTAAAGATTTTATTCATTTATTTCACAGAGAGATGACAAGTAGGCAGAGAGGCAGGCAGAGAGAGATGAGGAAGCAGGCTCCCTGCTGAGCAGAGAGCCCGATGTGGGGCTTGATCCCAGGACCCTGAGATCATGACCTGAGCCCGAAGGCAGACGCTTTAACCCACTGAGCCACCCAGGCGCCCCAAAGACCCTATTTCTAAGTCAGGTCCTGTTCACAGCTACCAGGGTTTAGGACTTGGACTTGCCTTTCTGGAGGGGACACAATTCGACCCTCTGCATGCAGAATATGACTTTCGGTTTGCTGCCCCCCAACCTGCTGGAAGGGCACTTCCCCTCTGATGCCCGGAGTCCATCAAGGTGCAGGTCACGTACCGTTCCCTCCACGAAGGCTCACTCCCGTGTTGTTCCCTTCTCTGCGGGTGGACATCGCCAGGACGCCTGAGACGAGGATGTCTGTGGCACAGTGTCTCTTAGCTGGCGTGCGCTCAGTGCATGCTGAATGGAACGGGGACTCTGTGCTTGAGGATGAGTCTCTTTGAAGTTCTTCCATGTACACTTTTTCCCCCCAAAAATGAAGTTCAGATCTTGGTTAAAAATAGAAGCACGAATGATACTTTCTGAGCCCTGAAGCTTTTGGAGAAAGATAAAGTCATACTATAGTGTGTTACTAAGTAACATACCATGTTTCCATTTTAAAGCTAATCTATCTGTGTTCTTAAATAGTTATGCAACTTCACACTGATTTAAAAAGTCATGAATGCAATACATCTTAAATGTTTCTTCTTTCTTCAGCTTAATAATGTTGATGAAGAAAAGCCCCAAAGGGAATATAAATGAAAATATATTCTGGTTCATGCTTCTCCCTGCTTGGTTTCTATTTATTTAAAGTAACCATCTGCAGGTGTAATGACCCACATGTTATCATGATGTGCAAACACAAGCAGCAGCTTATCCCATAATTTTTTATATTGAGAAAGTTTCCTGCCGTCTTGTAAGCTACATCTGTTGCTACAAATTTCAGTGAAGCATTTATTGCTTATTTCATGGGTTACCGAGTTCTTGGCTTGGTTAGCAGGGCTGTGCGCCTTTGCGGCAGGTCCCATGTGCCTTTGCCTGGAGGAGCAGCCGGAGATCTCCTTGTCTCCCGTTGTCCACAAGGCGCTGTGCACCTTAAATGTCACCTGTCCAGCCCCGAGACAAGCAGAAGGGAAACAAGAGTTCACGTGATTGCTCTTTGTAGAAGAGATGGAAGGGAAAATATCTCAAGCTTATTATCTTTGTTTTAAAGAATAGATGCATATCAGCTTTCGGTGGTTACTGAGTGCAACAACAAGTTACTGAATTCTCTTCTATGCTTCTGGAGATATTCTGGCTCACAGGTAAATCGAGGGCACACAACACTGTGTTTAGACTTTGCTGTATTCTCGGATGATCCATCTTGGGGCTTTTCCAAGTTCTACCCAAGTATGGAACTGCCACATTATCTTTCACACCTGTCTGGGTCTCTTAGCAGGAATCTCCCTACATCTATTTAACAGTGACATTCTGAAGAACATCTGGGTTTGAATCTTTTGTGCACACAGAGGAATACTGCTGTGAATAGCTTCCGAGAGAGACGCACCATCTCGCATGCGCATGAGCATTTCTGCAGGACGTGTTCTCAAGGATGGATGTGCGGGGTCAAAGTCGGCATGCACCTTAAGTTTTAGGTCACGTTGCCAATCATTGCCCGAAGAATTTGCACCAGTTTGTACTCCCGCCAGCAAATGATGGTGCCTGTTTCCCCACGTACTCCCTAGCACAGTGCTTTACCAAACGGTTGGATTTTTATTAATCTGACAGAGAAAAAAAAATCACGTCACTGAAATTTTGATTGGCAGCTCTCTTCAGGTGAGGTTCGTTCATTCATTCGTGTGTTTATCCATCGGTTAATACTTGTTGATCACCTGCTGTATGTGGGCAGCGTTCTAGGTGCTATGGTGCAGCACTGAACAGAGCAAACCGCACACTCCCAATTCGCACGGAGCGGAGGTTTCAGTCCGAGGGGCGGGAGGAGGAAGAGTAAGAAGGGAAATGACACGCCTCCAAGACGGTGGTTAAGTTCTGTGAAGACACGGAAACCAGGGGACAGAGCTACACCAAGCAGGCGGAAGGCTGTGGTTTTAAAGTGGAGTGTTGGGGGGTGAGGGCTGAGTAGTTGGCACCCTGGCAGAGATTGCTGGGGGTGAGGGAGAGAGCCGTGCAGGTGCCCAGGAGGGATCTCCAGAACGGTGCCCTGCGCATAAGGGCTTGGAGGCGCGGTTGGCGTCTGTGCTGCTTATCAGTTGCTGGGTAAGGAAGCCCAGACAGAGCGCAGGGAAGCAGCAATCCCTCTGATATGCTGTGGCTCCTGTGAGTCAGAAATTCAGACAGGCATGGAGGTGTGGGGTGGGGGGAACGCTGTTGCTGCTTGGCGTTTGGAGGATGTGAAGAACCAGGCTGACTTGAGGTCAGGTGAGGAGATCACCCAGAGGCTTCTGTGCTCACAAGCTGGCACCTGGGCCGGGAGGACCTGGCAGCTGGGCTCGGCTGGGTCAGCCCAGCACGTGTCTGCACGTGGCCCAGGGAAGACCCTTGGGCTCTTTTCATCCTGGTGGCCAGGTTCTCAGGAAGAGCCTTCCAAGAGCAAAAGTCCCTAGAGGGCCGCGGGAAGCTGCAGGCTTTTTATGACCCAATCTCAGAAATTGGACTCTGTTGGTGAAAGGAGGGATACCCTCAGGGGAGGGACATGGACTCTCCTTCTTCATGGGAGGGATGAGAAGGTCACACGGTTGGGTGATGCTTTCGGCTCTCCCGAGAAACAGAACCAACAGGCCCGTGTGGCTAGGGAGGTCGGTAGCTATCTATACCCGTCTGTCATCCATCCATCTACCCTCTGTCTATATATAGTGAGAGAAAGAGGGAGAGACAAATTTATTTTAAGGAATTGGCTCACACAACTTTGAGATTGGGAAGTCTGAGATCTGCAGGATAGGCTGGCAGACTAGAGACGCAGGAAAGAGCTGATGCTTTAGCTTGAGTCTAAAGGCAGTCTGGAAGCAGAACTTCTCCCTTGGGAGAACCTCAGTCTTTTTTCTTTGAAGGCCCTTGGACTGATTAGACGAGGCCCACCCACTAATAGAGGACAATCTGCTTTTTCAAAGTCCACTGATTTAAATGTTAATCTCATCTAAAAAAAATATAGTCACTGTAGTAATAGACGAGGGTATCACTAAACCACTGGGTACTGTGGCCTAGTCAAGTTGACACACAAAATTAGCCATCCTGGGCTGTATTGCTGCTGTCATCTTTGGGAAATAGAATCTTATATATCACACTTGGGGGGGAACAAGGAGGCCAGGGTTGTTGGAAGTAGGAAAGGAGATAGGAAAGGAAGCTGGAGAGGCCATGGGGTCCAGAGGCATGGGGCTTAGAGCGACTGGGCTTTGGTCTTGACTCTGAGAGGGAAGCCGCTTTAGGTTACGTTTGGAAAGGGTCACTCCAGAAGCTCTGCCGAGAGCAGCGGAGAAGAGCCCGTGCAAGAGGGACCTCCGGTGAGCATGACCGCATCCAAGCAAGACGGGTCGGCTGGGATCAGCCAGTGCGGTTCTGGGCCTTTCAGAATCCGAACCACCAGGATGCATTAACTTGCTGGGCGTGAGAGGAGAGACAGTCGCGTCAGGAAGACTTCAGGTTTCGGGAAAGAAGTGGAAGGACCTATTCAAGAATCTTTTCATACATCTCAGAGCCATTTTTTACTTCTCATTCTGCAAACTGTGCCCATTTTTTTTCTATTGCATTATTGGCCTTTTTCTTAAAGATTTATTGGAGCTCATTATGTGTTAAGAACATAAACTCTTGTCTGGGAAATGAATTGAAAACATCTTTTCTAGTTCTCCATCTGTTTTATAATTTTGGCTTTTTTTACATCTTAGAATTAATTTTTTTGTTCTCTGTAGTCTAATTTATTTATCTTTCTTTTATGTCTTCTGGGTTGAAGCTCTCTTATTTTTTATGGGAATGAACAAATGAACAAGGTAGGGGGCCAATTTCCTTGCATACAAATAATTTCTTTTTCCAATAGGGTTGGAAAACAAGCCAGTAATCATGATTTTTAATTCAAAAGTTTATAAACACAATTTAAATCAGTATCTTCACTGTGTCTTCTGAAACCCCATAAGCAGAAAAAGCTTGACTATCACTTCTGGTAGGGATTTTTGGCCAGTGAATGAAGCAGGCTAAGGAAAAGTGGGCTGACAGGGAAGGCAGTCTGGAAGCCATTGTTTGGCTCTCCAACAATTAGGTCGAAATCGTTTTTCTCTTTTCATATTGTGAATTCTCAATATTCGAGACTTCAGCTTCCATAATAATTTGATTGAACTGTAGTCAATGACACTTGACATTAAACACCCCCTGCAAGTATTTGTGAATTGGCGTTAGGAGACAAAATATTCATTTGGGAACGTACATTTTTCAAGAACAAACGCTGTTCGGGCCTCTGCCATTCTAGAAACAGATATTATCTACCCGTTGATTGCTTATTTCTCTCTGGTTTTGAATTGTATAAACACAGCTGCATTTTTAAAATCACTTTGGTAAGAATTAAATGCCACATTTTTTTTTTTAAAGATTTTGTTTATTTATTTGGCAGAGAGAAATCACAAGTAAGCAGAGAGGCAGGCAGAGAGAGAGGAGGAAGCAGGCTCCCCGCGGAGCAGAGAGCCCGATGCGGGGCTCGATCCCAGGACCCTGGGATCATGACCTGAGCCGAAGGCAGAGGCTTTAACCCACTGATCCACCCAGGCGCCCCATTAAATGCCACTTTTATTTATACTATGTTAATTCGGGATTTCCATGAACAGCACGTAAGGCTCTCGATCCCGAGTTGTAGAAGCTGGGAAATGCCTCCTGTGGCTTCGTCACAGCGCTCCGATGCAATTCAACAGGTTCGAGTTTGCCGGATGAGAAACACGTGCTTACCTGTACCGTGTTCTTCACAACTGCCGTCCTTAGTGCTATACCTGCTGTCTGTCTGGGTCATTTCCCAGGGTGGGAAGACCCTTCTGGCTCTTTCCACATGAAGGCCGGCTGCGCAGCTGCTCACAACCCATTCCTCCTTCCTTTGAGTTGCACGTCCTGCCGGAAGGCCGGATTCCCGAACACCATGACTTCCCTCTTGCGCTCTCAGGCTCTGGGTACTTGCTGCGATGCAGCCGGTGGCCGTGTTGCGAGCTGCCCACGGCAAGGGCCTGGGTGATGAGGGCCTGAGGGCGTCCTCTGATCAATGGCCCACAAGGAAATGAATCAGGCTGACAGTGGTTTGGGGGCTGACCCTTTGACCCCTTGGCTGCAGCCTTTGAGACCCTGACCCACAGGACTCAGCCCAGCTGCTCCCATAAAAACTGGGAAACAATAAATGCTTGTGACTTTACATGGCTACGTTTGGGGTGACTTGTTATGCAGCCGTAGATAACTAATACATGTTCACCACCCAACGGACAACTCACGCATCCTTCTGCTGGATGACTCTACTGCCCCTCAAACACAGGCTAGCCATTACCTCCCCAGAAGCTGCTTGTTTGAGACTTGGCTAGGTGTGGCTCTTGAGGCTCCCCGGCACCCTGGCTGAGTGTTTCGGGAGGCATGTCACAGTGTAGAAGCCTGAGTACTTGTCTGTCCCAGGGCCACGGGCTTCATGAAGTGGGTTCTCTTCTCCACTGTTGTGTATTCCACTCCCTTCCTTTCATGGGCCCAAATAGTAAAAAGCAGATGTCTGCCTCACTAAGAAAACACTGCCACTGCGCCCCGGGTTTACAGCTGTGTTCTCAGAGGGGACAATCACAGCGGAGCCTCCCTGGAGTGTGGCCGAGGTGGGAACGAGGAGCATTGTCAGTATAACCCCTCAACATAACCCCCTCCAAATGGGGGACTTCTCACTGGGGTCTTTGGGAAGCTCAAGAACGTGGAACTGTGGTCATGGCCATCAGGGGGCGAGCTTAGGGAAGTAAGGGGAAATCGCCTGCAGAAATACCAACGCTTAGTTGTAAGAAGGTGTCTAAGGGTGGCATGTTCTAACTTTTTGTGTGTTTGTTCCCAATCCCTGCTGCTTTGGGCTCTGTGTCCACTGCCGCCATACCCCCCACCCCCCCTTCTTCCGGCCACAATGTCCACCCTCGGTCTGTGATGTATGACCTTGGCCAGCGGCCATGGCTGATTTATTAGAGTCAGACGACAGTACTAATGAGATTCTCTCAAGAGGGAACTTGTCATTTCGGATGTAGAGGCTCGGGGGATCCGAGGCCCTGCGGCTGAGTCAGCGTGTGACACGGACACAGGGTGTGTCTCCGCTTTCGGCTGGAGTGTAGAGCAGACGCCGGCAAGTTCTTCTACGAGAGCAGTATCCTGGGATTTGGGTCTGGGGGTAGGCTAGAGACGTTTGTCATGGACAAATGCAGCCAGGAAGTGTGCCCAGGACCGAAGTTAGAGCCCAGTGATGCCAGAACGGAATCAATCCACTTGCCTCGTTGACACCTTGATTAAGCCTATAGCACGGTTTCTGCTACTGGAAATCTTCTGAAGCCGTTAGACATTGTCCATCTGTTTCTCTAGGATTTTCTTGGCTATTGTAAGCTTCTCTGCATTCCCCCCCGCCCCCCCCCACCCCAGGCTGGTACCATACCTCCATACTGTTTATTTGGTAGCAGGTGAATTTCACTGGACCCTTTCCATCTTGATGGGGCAATTCTGTCTCCTAATTGGATGGACACTTATTCTGGGTTTGAAATTTGTTCTCTGCTTGGTCTGGCTCAGTTAGCATGAGCGCAGCGGGGATCAGTGAATAACCTCTAGGTCACTGTGTAAGCCTACAAGGTGTCTGTCAGGGTTGGCTGCATGAGGCAGACACAAGGTATCTAGTAGGGGTTGCTTTGGCTGCATGAGCAGACAGCTGAGTGCAACAGCTTAACCAAATCGGATTTATTGTTTCTTCATGTAACAAGAAGCCTGAGCTGGCCAGGACTGGTGCCAGGCATCATGGCATCAGTGGCCCCAACTCCTTCTATGTTTCTGCACCCCCATCCCTAGGATGTAGCCTCCTTTTCCCGATCTCATATGATGTTACAGTCATATTCCAGGCAGGGAGAAGGGGAAAGGCAAAAGACATTTGCCAGCTGGGTCTGCCCCTTTGGCGGGAAAACAGTTGGTTTGCTGCATTTCCTGGGTTTACATGATTCTTCAGTGATGTCTGTGTCCTCTGCTGGAAGAGATGTCACGGGGCAAGGGGCATTGTGTGCTCCTTCCAGAGGTACTAGGGCAGAGAAGGCATTCGGTACATGCACTCAAGGTAGAAGAGGTCAGTGGTTCTTCATCCATGATGCTTCTGTGGTCCGTGGGAAGTTGGAAACACGGGCTGTCATCCTGATTCCACAGGTTCATCCTCATTCCGTAAGTTGCTGGAAACTTCTTGGCTTCAGTCTTCTCGTGTGTGTGTGTGTGTGTGTGTGTGTGTGTGTGTGTTACTGTTGTTTTATTTTAGGAGCCTTGCTGGTCACCTCCTTATAGCCTGTGGGGGCAGGGTGGAGGGTGGCTGTCTTTCATTCCACAGGGTCATGACCACCTCCCCCAATCCTGGTGGCAGTGCCATGGCTCACGGCAGTGGGGAAGGGACTCTGCCCTTGGACAGCTGCAGAGGGGCCCCTGGAACTGACCAGGACACACCCTGTCATGCTCTAGGGAGGCTGCCAGGAGGGCTGGACGGCTCAGGGGTCAGCTGTGATGGGAGATGGGGGACAGACACTTGGTGGCTCTGCAGAAGGTCATCAGTGTCTCTCCCACTGGTGGTCTGGATCCAGAGTAAGGGCCATGCATCTGTCCAGGGCTGGGCAGCCACTTGGCCTGTCGTTAGTTCCTGCCAATGAGTTTGTGTCATATTTGGAAAAAAAATTGCATGCCCAGTTTTAAGGAAAAAGTGCAGGAAGCTAAGAGGCACCATCTGTGACTTTCCAGATCACTGCTCAGTCACAATAGGTGTCCTGAACGTTTATGCCAACATGGACCCAGGGAGAAGTTTTGCTTCATTCCTCTATCAGTTTTATGTTTAATATAGACTATTTGCAGTAATTTCCTTGGACCGGGCCACAAAATATCATTAAAAAAAAACACATAAAAATAGTGGGTCTCCCTCAAGTGGGAGATGGAGCAGGACTGTGTGGGACAGTCTGGCTTGATGCATCAAGTGCCAGATTAGAGCAAACAGAATGACCGTGTCCACTTCACTTGTGTGACTGCAGCTGACCCAAGTCCTAGGACCCAAAACTCTGAGGCCGCAAGCCCGACCGCCGAAGTGGCTCTGGGCCCTCAGACGCCCATCTTGGGGGCCCTCACAGTCAAAGGAGACCCCGCTGAAGTGAGCAGAGCCGGCTGGTGGCCTCTGGTGACCACGTCTGGGTTCTAATGCAGACGCTGGTGCAAAGGAGGATGTGGAGATGCCCGTGTCAGCACCACCCAGGGGCCCTTCCCCCGGTTCAGACTACGGTGCCAATGGCAGCTGGGGCTTCGCCCAAGACACCTTCCGTGTTCAAAATCGCAGGGTCATCGGGGCTTCTAGCTGCTCTTTCCCCACGCCCAGATCGCCGCGAACATTTCTCTTCCCGGTTCCCTGGCGTGGTCTCCTTGCCGCCAGCCGGCCCCCACCCCGTTCGCAGCCCCCTTGTCCTGGTGTCCAGAGACTCCCTCCTCAGGCTCTGTCAGGCTCCTCACTGCCAACTTTTCCTTCAAGCAGCGACTTCACTTTTGTTGGAACCCATTAAGTTCTCAGTGTGACTCCAGAACTTTCCGCATCATTTTTTTGAATCCTTGGAATGCCTGGAGGCCCCCAGTGGTTTTTTTATTGGAGGGAGGAGAGGGGCCGAGAGCCGTCAGTGGGAGGGAACACTGGGTGTGGCACAAGCAACCCCAGCCACCAGGGCTGCGTCCCACTGTCCTCGCAGACCGCCCGCTCTTTTTGATGGACTATCAGTGGTTTGCACGAGCAAGGCGCACAGTGCAACTTTCGTCTGCTTTAATTTGTCCAAATTATCTTGGTTAATTCTGGGGAGAAAATGACTGCATTTTAAAACTTGGGAAGAAGTCAGCTTCTTTCCCAATAAAGTTAGATTTCGGAAAAATATTTACATCATAACATGCTACAGATGTGAGTGAGGAAAGCAATTCAGTTCACAGAAATGTTGGTTACCTTGTGGATAATTAGACACTGCATATTCAGACTGCTTTATACGTATGCCTTTCCCCTGCTTCTAAAAATAGTTCAAATCACTTTTCTTCTAGAGATTCATATCTTTACTATTTTGCTATGACGTGGGTGGGCAGGTTGATGATACTTACATTTCCTAATTATGTAGCAATTTGCCATTATGAACTATTTTCACACATAGTCTAATGTTGATAATGTGAGATAAAGAGGAATCAGGCACTTAAGTGTTTCATTCAGGGAATGTGAATTTTAGGTGTCTTTATGGCCTTTGCAACATTTTTCATTTGTTATGTTTTTAAATTAGTGATCATTTTTACCATATAAATGACTCAGACCTAAAAAAAGGAGGGTTGTTTCTGTCTGTGCTCATCAATTTGCCTGCATCACATGCCTCTGATTTTCTGTATATCTGTCATACATCAAAGTGCCAAAAATATAAGAAATAATTCCCCAGGTTAGTGACTACAAAGACTGTCCTTTGATCTGAAGTCATGTCTGTGGTCTAGACTCCTTCTTCTTTTTATGTATTTCCACGGTTTGGTAACTATTTATCAATTCTTTGAATTTGGAACTGAACGAGCACTGTTTATGTTGAAGTAGATCTCTGTCTATGCCTTTATTTTGGCGAAGTCTGGACTGCTGCTTTTTGGACCAAGTCAGATTTCAGAAAAAGAAATTGATTCCTTAAAGTCGTTAGTCACGAGTCCGTGTTGGCAGGAAGCCTGCTGCTCATGGAATATTGAACACATCAGAAAAAGGGTGAACAAGTGGTTTTTCTCTTGCAGCAACCTTTCCAGACTGCCTAATCTTTCCTGGTCATACGTGACCCATCAGACGTACAGGCTGTATTTCCCCAGGGTATTGATTTCACACTTTTGGGAAAGTTGAAGGGTCACAATGCAGTGGTCAAAACTGTTAGACTGAGACTGAGGCACCTGAGTGGCTCAGTCAATTAAGCATCATCCTCCGGCTCAGGGCATGATCCCGGGGCCCTGGGATCGAGTCCTGCATCGGGCTCTCTGCTCAGCGGGGAGTCTGTTTCTCCTTCTCCCTCCTCCCCTGCTCTCTGTCATACACTGGCTCCCTCTAATAAATAAATAAAATCTTAAAAAGAGAAAAGACTGTCTGAGACTCACATCTGGTTTTGGATGGAAGAAATACTCGAAAGTTTTGTGTTTCTTTTTTTCTTGAGGGTGTACGTACACACATGATCACAGAGGCTTTGGCGAGCTTGGGTCCTTGTGCAGGGTTAGCAGCTAAATCCAGCAGTGCCCTCGCTCACCACCCTCTGTGATATTCCTGCAACATACGGTGATTTCTAGTTCCTTCCGGGTGTGGTTTCTCCCATAAGATCCTCCCCAGTTCTGTCTCTCACCTCTGCTGGTGGCTGGATTCTTCTCTCTTTGGCCCTGGCCCATCTTCCTTGTGTCTATCTAGTATCACTCGTTTCTTTGCAGACAGGTATGTGGTATTTTCTGTTGATTTTTTTTCTAGTGTATTTTCTAACCAGTTGTGGGGTTAAACAGAGTAAAGTTGTAGCATTTCGTACTGATGTTGACCCTGAGAAACTTCCCGGACTCTCTGTTGATTCTGATGCATTTTTCAAAATAGGTCGTTTCATCTTCTTCTCTAAAAGGACAATGATGTCTTTTAAAATATGAACCTTTTGCCTCTTTCCACTGGGGTTCTTCTTCTTCCTAATGCTCACCTTATAATAGTTTATCTTCACCTTCCAGAAACATGATAAACACTAGTGAACTTACGAGGCATCATCATCTTATTTCTGACTTCATTTGACTTCTAGATAAGATCTGGCCCACTAATTTAAGAGCCATTTTTTATCATGCTAACCAACTATTATTCGTAAAATTTGTTTTGTTAAACTGTTAATCTATATTAAATATTGAATTACGTCAAGAGACTTTTAAAGTGTCTATTGAAATGTTTGCTTATTTGATTTTTTGAAGTAGTCAGTTGATATTGTAGTACTGTAGTTCACTCTTAGGCTCCATATTTCATTGGAATATTCTCTTAATAAATGTCTGATTCAAATTTCCAGTGTTCTAGGATTTCATATCTGTCTATACGCATGCAACCT
The DNA here is from genome assembly GCF_020171115.1 of Neogale vison. NCBI lineage: Eukaryota > Metazoa > Chordata > Mammalia > Carnivora > Mustelidae > Neogale > Neogale vison. The sequence goes on along the minus strand of NC_058091.1, from coordinate 312,073,388 downwards.
TTGTTAAATTTGATATCAGATTATTTTAGCTACTTAAAGTGAATAAAAGCTTTGTGTGTTTTCCTATGTTCTGTAACATTCTCATCAATGACCAATTTCTTGAAACAATAAAAATTTACCTGAACATTTATTAAAATATATTTGTAGGACAGTTTCAGATCTACAGAAAAAAGTCAAAGGCTAACACAGTGTCCCCATACACTTCATGCTCACCTTCCCCTTATTGTTAACATCTTAATGGATATAATACCTCTGTTACAATAATTGAACCGATATTATACATTACCACTAACAAAGCTCCGTTCTTGGTCCAATTTCTTCTGTTTTTACCTGTTGTTTCTCTGTCTCAAGACCGCATTCTAGATACTATGTTACATCTAGGCATCTTGTCTCCTGAGGCTCCTCTGGGCTGTGGCACACATTCACATTTTCCTTGTTTTTGACGACCTCGATAGTTTAAAGGAATACTGGTTATGTATTTTGTTGAATATGCTGTTGGGATTTGCCAGAAGTTTTTCACATGGTTTGACAAGGATCGTGGGTTTTGGGGAAAAGGACCAAAAAGGTGAAGTTCATTTCTCATCACATCTTATCAAGAATTATCGACAGGACCTCACTAATGACACTGGCCTTGGTCATTTGGCTGAGGCCACACTCGTCCAGTTTCTCCACCATAAAGCTACTCCTCCTTCCATTACTTGAGTCTTGGGAAGGAAGTCACTCTGTGCAGCCCGCACTTAACGTGTGGGGAACCATACTCCACCTTCCCGAGGGCAGAGTCTCCTCATAATTTATGTGGAATTCTCCATGGGAGATTTGTCTCTTCTCTCCCTTCTATTTAGTTATTCAATTATTTACTTATATCCAGATGGACGCAGAGATACTGATTCTTATTTTGGGTTATGATCCAATAGTACCTTATTTATTTATTTATTTTTAATTTTTTTATTTTTTAAATTTCTTTTCAGTGTACCAGAATTCATTGTTTATGCCCCATGCAATATGAGCTTTCTACAATACCCACCACCAGCACTTTATTTATTTTGTTGCTAAATTGTTCCAGTTTGGGGCCACGGGGAGTGATTTTTAGTTGGCTCCTATATCCCTCGACATTGTGAGTTGTCTTCTTCTTTTTTTTTTTTCTTCCCCTCAGCATTTCCTTACTTTTGGCCTTGGAAGATATTCCAGGCTCATCCTGTCCTTGAGTTTGTCATTTCTCTAAGGAGCCTTGATTCCTTTTATAGAAGAACAATATTAGAAACCAAGATATGGGTTTCAGGTTCGTGCTTTTCTTTTTGGAGGTAACTTCTGTTGAAAAATATTATGTATCTTTTCTCAAGTTGATTTTGATGATTTTTATTTTTTGAAAACTATTTTGTGTGTGTGTATTTTTTTAAATTTATTTTTTATTTCTTTCCAGCATAACAGTATTCATTATTTTTGCACGACACCCAGTGATCCATGCAATCCGTGCCCTCTATAATACCCACCTCCTGGAACCCCAACCTCCCATCCCCGCCCCTTAAAACTCCTCAGATTGTTTTTCAGAGTCCATAGTCTCTCATGGTTCACCTCCCCTTCCAATTTCCCCCAACTCCCTTCTCCTCTCTAACGCCCCTTGTCCTCCATGCTATTTGTTATGCTCCACAAATAAGTGAAACCATATGATAATTGACTCTCTCTGCTTGACTTATTTCACTCAGCATAATCTCTTCCAGTCCCATCCATGTTGCTACAAAAGTTGGGTATTCATCCTTTCTGATGGAGGCATAATACTCCATAGTGTATATGGACCGCATCTTCCTTATCCATTTGTCCGTTGGAGGTCATCTTGGCTCTTCCCACAGTTTGGTGACTGTGGCCATTGCTGCTATAAACATTGGGGTACAGACGGCCCTTCTTTTCACGACATCTGTATCTTTGGGGTAAATACCCAGTAGTGCAATTGAAAACTATTTTTTTCCCTGACATTTAAAATTTGGTAGCTTTCCTTATATAAAGTACTTCAAATTATTTTTGAAGTGTCATTTCTAGCTGTTTTAAAAATCAGCTTTGAGTGGCGCTTGGGTGGCTCAGTGGGTTGAGCCTCTGCTTTTGGCTCGAGTCATGATCTCAGGGTCCTGGGATTGAGCCTCACATAGGGCTTTCTGTTCAGCAGGGAGCCTGCTTCCCTTTCTCTGTCTGCTTCTCTGCCTACTTGTGATCTTGTGATTTATTTAAATAAATAAATGAATAAAATCTTTAAAAAAATCAGCTTTGGGATTAGTTTAGCTATTGTACCAACTTCTTCCTTTTCATTCATTAACCTCTCATTTGATCATCACTATTGCACTCCTCCAGCTCCCTCCGGACTACAGTTTTCCAATTTTTAAAGTTTATAACTGTTTTGTGTAAAATGCCTGGTTCATGTAGACTTTATACTTCCTCTTTAAATAGTGAAAGTGTTTAAAGAAAAAGATTTGCTTAAATACAGGTTTGACCATGTACCCTAAGGTGGACATCCTATGGCCCTAACGAAAAGGACAGACATTTTTAGAAAGTGTACTGTGTTGACTCGTCAATCAGAAGTTATTTGTGAGGATGTTTTAAAATCTCCGGAAGGAAGGGTTTTATTGAAGTTTTTCTTAATGTGTAACTTCTTCCTGTCTTTAGTGAAGGTCATGTTCTTGGTAGTGCCTGTGTGGATACACGTCAGCAGATCACCTTCTTGCTGGTGCACAGGATCGAGTGTATCCATGAATTTGCCTTGATGTTGTTCCTCCCTCCTGTGGTCTGGCTTCCGTGTGCGTGGTCTGTTTCACACTGAATTTCGTGTCCTACTCCATTTCTGTTGTTTTCAGTCAAATGCTCTTTTTATTTCAATCTCCTTTGCTTTACGGATTTTGAGGATACAACTTTTGTCTCTTAAGGATTTCATGACTCTTTGCCTTTTATTATGAATTAACCCTTAAGTTGATACAACGGCTCCTCATTGTCACATTGAATTCACTTTGTCTTTACGTCTACTCGGTCTGATACTCATTGAGCTCTGATTTCTTTTTTGCTCGTGTTTCCTGCCTGATCTCCTCTCATCTTTTTATTTGTAACTTGGCTGCATGATTTTATTTTATTTTTATTTTTTTCAACATAAAAGAATTCATTGTTTAGGCCCCACACCCAGTGCTCCATGCAAACCGTGCCCTCTATAATACCCACCACCTGGTACCCCAACCTCCCACCCCCCCGCCACTTCAAACCCCTCAGATTGTTTTTCAGAGTCCATAGTCTCTCATGGTTCACCTCCCCTTCCAATTTCCCCCAACTCCCTTCTCCTCTCTAATGCCCCTTGTCCTCCATGCTATTTGTTATGCTCCACAAATAAGTGAAACCATATGATAATTGACTCTCTCTGCTTGACTTATTTCACTCAGCATAATCTCTTCCAGTCCCGTCCATGTTGCTACAAAAGTTGGATATTCATCCTTTCTGATGGAGGCATAATACTCCATTGTGTATATGGACCACATCTTCCTTATCCATTCGTCCGTTGAAGGGCATCTTGGTTCTTCCCACAGTTTGACGATTGTGGCCATTGCTGCTATAAACATTGGGGTACAGATGGCCCTTCTTTTCACTACGTCTGTATCTTTGGGGTAAATACCCAGTAGTGCAATGGCAGGGTCATAGGGAAGTTCTATTTTTAATTTCTTGAGGAGTCTCCACACTGTTCTCCAAAGAGGCTGCACCAACTTGCATTCCCACCAACAGTGGAAGAGGGTTCCCCTTTCTCCACATCCTCTCCAACACTCGTTGTTTCCTGGCTTGCTCATTTTGGCCATTCTAACTGGTGTAAGGTGGTATCTCAATGTGGTTTTAATTTGAATCTCCCTGATGGCTAGTGATGATGAACATTTTTCATGCGTCTGATAGCCATTTGTTATTTCTTGTCTATCTTTTGCAAGAAGCACATAGGCTGACAGAGTTTATTAATGCAATTTGAGAGTTTTTGTCCTTTAAGTTGGGGGTTTTGCCTGATCAAATATGTCATTGTTGAGAGTATGTTTAAATTATCTTCAATCTTCTGCTTCTCCTTCTCTTTCTTCTCCTCTGAAAGAAGAGGTCTTCCCCCCAAAGGAATTATGGTAGTTACTTGCCATTTTTCCGTTCCAACTCCCCATGGTAGAAACCAGAAAAACATATTCCCAGAGACCCTTGGGCCAGGATGCAGAAACGTGACCTGGGCCTGTGACCGGATGTGCCTGCGGGACTCTGAGTCTGAGGAAGTGGGGGGTCTTCTGGAAGGGGAGCAGCCAAGTGGTGGGGCGCTGTGTTTGAGGCACCCGGGCCCAGCATCGTGGGGTCTGTGTCCTGTGGGTTGTGCTACGGTCTTCATAGGACCTGATGCTCAAGGTGGCCTCAGGCATTGTTCCTGTTATTAAGTCCATGCTCGAGTGTCTGTCTGGAGCCCTAATATCCTTTCACAAATCCCTTTTCAGCTTAAACCGGCCAGCGGGGCAGGGCGTTTGTTATAAGTAAGAGCAGGATGATGTCAGGAACCAGGAATTAAAGCTCTCCAAGCCTGTAACCCGTGGCCCGTGAACTGAGCAGGGAGGGAAGCAGGTCTTTCCGCTGGGGGCCACTCCCGGAGTCTCAGGAGACACGGAGGCACCAGCGTGTGACAGGTATGGGGCTGTGCAGGCCTTTGTGAATGCAGAGGCTGTCCCTGGCCCTCCGCCACTCCCTTAGGAACAGAATACAAAGTGCCAAAGACACATTTACATTTTCAATGTGACACTCAAGGGGCACGGCCCCCCCCGTCTGTCACGCAGGGCCTTCAGCTCCAGCGAGGTTCTGGGACCGTGCGGCGAGGGTAGGGTGGAAGTCTCCCCACAAAGTGTCAGGACCGGCACGAGAACGTTTTCCTGGGGACAGTCCCCGCGGTGCGTGGGAGCTGGGGGCTGGTGCCCAGCTCTGGCTGGGGCGAGCGCCTGCGTCCCGGAGCAAGGCAGTGGGCGCTGGGACTCCATCTGCTCTGCTCTGAGCCGAACGCGTGTCGTGCTCTCCAAGGATGCCCTCTCAAGTCCGCGCCCACATTTGCTGCAGGTAGAGGAGATTTTCCCCAGACGTTAACATATGGTTTGTGCTGCTGTTGGCGGCTTCGCTCTCTGTTTTTCTTGGATTCGCCGTTTCATACAATTCTAGGGGAACTGTGGTCCTTTGTGTGGCTCCCCGTGGCTGTCCTAACAAATCACCCCAGATGTGAGTGTCTTAAAACAACAAACTTTCCTCCTCCAGCTCTGCAGGCTGGAGTCTGATGTGTGTCTCACAGAGCTAAACCCCGGGTGTCGATAGGGCCGTGTTCCTTTCCGAACAATCCTGCCTAATGAGCCAAGCTCCCAGAGGCTGCCCGGGCTCCCAGGGTCGCTGGGGGTCCCCCTCCATCCTCAAAGCTGGGAACTTCGGACTGAGTCCCTCTTCTCCAGGCATCTGTCCTCTCCTCTTTTCTGACTCCCTCCTCCCTTTCTGGGCCTTGTGATTCCAGTGGCTCTGCCCAGATAACATGTGATCATCTCCTCGGCCCAGAGTCAGGGGATCAGCAACCTTAATTCCGTCTATCACCTAAATGCCCCTTTGCCACGTAACCTACCACATTCGCGGTTCCGGGCGTTAGGACGCCGCCGTGTCTGGTTGGGAAACACTGTTCTCCTACCACCTTCTCGGTGCTGTGGGCAGCGGAGATCAGGGCAGCCCCGCCGCCGTCGGGAGGGCCGACCCTGGTCATGGCTGGCACGTTACTGCGTGAAGGCGGGATCCTCCAATTTGGTGTTGAAGCAGAGTATTTCCTCGGTACTACAGACTGTCAGGAACTACCGTGCAGGAAGCAGCTCCACAGAGGCTCCTAGCTGCCGTGTTATTTGCTTGAGAAGAACATTCGTGTAGAAGTCTTCCTCCCTGGGCTGATGAGAGGGCTTAAGAGGGGAAAGGGCCAGTGGGATCTGCAGTTTCACCAGACAAACGGACATCTCGCTTCACACCCATCTTCAGGTTAATGTTTAAATTAAAATAATTTTAAACGTACAGAAAATTGCAAAGAGAATTCTGAGTTCCCATGTAATTCTCAGCCAGCATCCTCTCAGGAACGGTTAGTACAGTCAGGAGAACCACGAATGCGGTCCACGCCTGCTGGCTAGACCGCCGACTCTGTCAGATTTCACCCCGTGTCTGCGACCGTCCCCTCCGTCCCACGACCGAACCCAAGGCTGGTGCCGCACGCAGGTCACTGTCGTGTCTCCTGGGTCTAGTCCGTCGGTCTTTGTGTTTCTGCTCTTGACACATTAGAGAGTGCCGGCCAGGAATTCTGTAGAACGTCCTTCTCACTGGATTGTCTGGTATTTCCTGGTGTTCAGATGGAAGGTGTGTGCTTTGAACAACACCACACCTTTCAATCTGCATTTTGTGAGTATTTAGATGTTTGCTCAGCCTTCATCACAACCTCCCACACATTATATGTCCCTTTGGACTGTCTCCCACACTTTGCCTCCTGTAGGACCTAACTGTTCGTAACCTGCCGACTCCGATGACCCTCTCCTCCGGCGCATTTCACAGGCACACACCCGGGCTGGGGCGGCGACTCAAGGCCTCACATCGAAGACCACAGCTTCTGAAGGTCTCTTTTCCCAATTAAACACTTTGCACTGACACATCTATGCTCTGATTCATTCTAGCCTTGATGTCCCCCACCCTCCCCCGGACCTCTGGTTTCATGCCTTCCCAGTTTCTGAGCGCCCCAAGCGACTCCAGGATGCGAGCTATCGTCGGTGACACCAGCCGTCTCTGGCTTTGCCCGTCGCCTTCCCGCTGATTTATCGTCATCACCTGTCACATGTGCTGTCGTTGGCAAAGACGTGGCCTTCTCGCTGCCATCTTCACTTCCCTGGGGGACCTCAGTCATGCTTTTGCTTTTTGTTCGTAGGATGCCTAAATAAATAAATAAATAACCTTGCTAATCGCCCCGCTGAAATCAGAAACAAACCATCATTCCCAGCTGTAGTACAATATCTACCACGGCCATTTGTCCATTTTCAGGCAAATTCTGGATACTTTGTCCTGGCTCAGGTCTCTAAATGGATCTCTGCTCCACAACCCATGGAAAGTTCAAAGAGCATCTTCAACTCACTCAAGTCCTTCCTCTCCTGCTCGCAGCTTACCTGGGGCCCGACACACGCGGCTTCTTCCTCCCCACTGCCCTTCTCTCTGTTGCCGCTCCCTCTGCCCAGGGGCTCTGACCCACTCTGCACCTTCCTCGGGGCCCGGCTTGCATCAGCAGCCTCTTTCCCCGTCCATTGTAAGTCGCTTCTTTGCCCTTCGTGCAGTTTTTCTCTCAACAACAAAGATGCTAACACCTGCTCGGTTCCACAGCACATCTCAGTCCTCAGACCCCCCTCCTTCTCACCGAGGGCCTCCAAATCATGGAATCCCGTGAGCCTCCAGGCCCCCACATCTCTTCATCTTTTGTACTAAAATCTGACCTCATGCCCTCCAAGCCACCAGAGCTCTTCAGCCCAATCGCTACAAGTAATGACCCCTTACAGTTTTTGCTTGGAATGACCTTGGCTTTTGTCACCCTCTCCAGGTCTGTCTTCTCTTCTGGCCCAACTGTTCTGCAAACGCGAGAGAGCGATTTCTCAACAAGAACCTGCCAGGTGCCTCCCCTGCCTCAGATCTTCCAGCTGGCCCCCATCTCCTTCGGGATCAAATCTAAGTTTCCATGAATAGAGTGTGTGACTTAGTTCTTGTCACAATAATGTTTTATGACAAGATGTCACCAAACATAGTGGCTGTTGCACGGGTGTCATGGGAGAAGTCTTTGTTGGCTGGCTACCCATCCAGATCCGTCTTTGTCTGGCTGCAGTAGCCTTTCTCCACGCTGGATCCTGTTCACCCAACGACGTCTGCACCCTGATCGGTCGTCTGCTCGTTCCCTCGGGGTTACGCCCACAGCCTTCCTGCTGCATGGAGAGACTCCTGGCAGCTCCCTCTCTGCCTCCCTCGGTCCAGCACTGACACATCTCCCTCTCAAAGCACCCTTGCCTTCCAGGCGGGGTTAGGTGCTCACCACCTGCGTTCCCATCAAACCACTTCCACCACTCTCTGAACACTTTTTTTGGGTGAAAATTTATTCTTATTCTATCTCTTCCAGCAGCTTGTGATCTCCGTGAATTCAAGATGTTTTTTCTCAGCTCTGTACGGAACCAAGTTCGTCTGTACGCTCCATAAATATTTGTCGAGTCAGTGAATGGATGTTTGTATGGGTGACTGCTTCGGAGCGGCATCCATTATCCACTTCCTGCTGTGAGATTCTAGAACTTCATACAATCATATTTTAAAACCTATTTAAAAAATCACACACATGTTCAAAGCCATTTACAGAACAACAGTTTTCTTCTATCTACCTTTTATGACCATCCTTGCTTCCTTTCATAGCTAAGTTAATGTAGAGTAAAATATTGTGTTTCTCTTCACATCTTGGATCAATTCGATTTATTTTCTTTCAACAATGTCTATATTAGGTGACAATTTTATGGAAGTCTTATTATTCTTGGATTATTTCCTCAAGTACAGAGAAACTATTTTTCACCTATGAAAGATAAGCTTAAAATAGATTTCTTATTACAGCCCCCAAATTAATTCAGATATCACCCAGTTTTGACTTAGTGTACTTCAGAACCTATATGAATTATTTTATTATTCTAAAAAATGAAGAGTATGTTATTGTTTAATCTGATCCCAGCTGGTCCTAACTGAATCACATACACTTTAATCTATCAAACTCTGAAATTTGTTCATGTCCAGGTAAAGGGCTTCAGGAATGTAAAATTAACAAAAAATATGCTAGCACAAACACATGGACTTTGAACCTGACCAGAAGTCCGAGCTGCATCAGCAATTTACTGATTCACGTTCAACTAGAAATTTGAATTTGTGTTTTAAAATATGAAAGAACCACATTACATTTTAGGGTTTTTCCCTTATGCTACTTTCATTCAACACCCATTTTTGTAGTATCAACTTTCTGTTGGCACGAAAGCCAAACCCTGTAAGTCCTTTCTCATATGCTCTTACCGAGATGCCCCCTGGTCCTCCACACTGTGAGTCCTCTCTCTCTGGAAGGAGTAATAAACACAACTTTTCCACCCCTAGGCCCTTAGCTGGGAGATACTGGCAGCATTTAACAAAATACCCCAAATAATTATGACTTAAACCATGAGGGCTTCTTTTCTCTGCAGAAGTCAGGGATGGCAGTCCAGGGTGGTGTGACAGTGGCTGCATGTCATCAGGGACCAGTCTCCTTCCACTTGGTTACTGTCAGCATGTGGCTCCTATCCTCATGTGTGACTCATGGTCTAAGGGGCTGCTGGAGCTCCAGCTATCATGTCTGCATCCTACACAGCAGGAAAGGGAAGAGGGAGAATGTGAAAAGGGAGTATCAACTTTCTTGAAGTAGACTTCCTAGAAACCTTCCACGCATGTTCACTTCTATTTCATTGACCTCGGTTCAATCACATGGCCACACATTATTACAAGGGCAGATGGGAAATGTAGCCTTGTAGCTGGGCACATTGTCATCCCAACAGAGTTAGGATTCTGTTCCTGTGGGAAAAATGGAGGAGGAGGTATGAGGAGGACAAGAGTCATCTCTACCACACAGTGTTTTTGCTTCTTTGTGGCCACAGCACCTTCTTTGACTAAAGCAGTATGTGATTCTAATTGTTCCTATGGGTTAGGGGTCCACAGTTCTTAAATGGCTCTTCAAGGAGCTCTGTGGTTTGGCCCCATTCTGCGTGGCCAGTCCTGAGTCAGAATGTCCCTGCCAGGCTGGCTTTCTTGCCTCAAAACTTAGACATCTGCTATGGTGGAGCACCCCTCCCCCACCTCCATATGTCCCTTCATTGCCCTCAGCCCCACCAAAGCCAGGGCCACACCGTCTACCTGTTCATTGAGCAAAAGAAGCCCCAGTGGGGTGGGAGCTGTTCTGAGCGGTGGGGATAGAGCGTGGGGAAAAAGTCCTCTCTCCTCTACCATGTCTGTTCCATAAATATGTGGGAAAAGTCTCCCTTCCAAGTGTGGGGGTTGGGAGAGGGGGAGAGTCCAGAGAATAGTGAGGTTGAGGGGACAAAGAATCTACAGGGCCAGGATGGACCCATAGAAGAGTAGATGGACCCTGTGATTGGTATGGAATTGTGATATGCTGAGATCCAGGCCCCTCTGGACTTCCGGACCCAGTGTGCCCTCTCCTCCAATCTTTTCTTGTTGGTATTGAACAAGGAAAAAGGGATAGAGACTAAAGGGACGGGGGTGCAACTTTAGATGATGTGCCTGTGGAAAGCCTGTGGAGAGAGTAACGTTTGAGTGTGAGCCTCAGGAAAGGGAAGGAAAGAGTCTTGTGGGTGGTGGGAAGAGTACTCCAGTCAGAGTGAACAGCTGTGCAAAGGCCCTGAGGTCTGCACTTGACTGACATATCCAGGGAACAGGAAGGAGGCCAGTGTGGCTGCAACAGAGAGTTTGAGAGAGTGAGTAGTAGGAGATGAGTTCTGGAGGTTATGGGGTCAGGTCACATAGGGCTTTGAGGGTCATATAAGGACTTCAGATGAGATGGGAGACTCTGTGTGTGTGTGTGTGTGTGTGTGTGAGATGATTGGTATTATCTATTTCTGTGTCTTCCTTTAGCAGAGTTCCTGCCATACAGAAATGCTTGTTAAGCCCCAAATGAACTTTTAGGGTTGGTTTGGATTTTTCTGGAACAGAATACGTGTGTGTGTGTGTGTGTGTGTGTGTGTTTTAAGAATATTTGTTTTTCTTTACTCAAGTTTGGGAGTGGGATTATCCTTGCCACTAGAGTGTGTTGCCTGGAAGGCTGGTTCCCTGTGACAAGCCACAGACAGAGGCCGTGGGCCACCATGGGTTGACAAGAAGAACAAGACTTATCTCACAGCGATGTTCAGAGGTCAGTGGACCCATCGTGGATTCATACTTTTCTCCTAGTCCCTGTTCTTTGTGCTTGGGTCTTCTACTCAGTTCAAACAGAGATTCGGAAGAAAGCTGGACAAACAGTATGGAGGAGAGAACGTAAGTGTGCATCTCCACAAACCACAGGATCAAATCACAGCTTGGCTTTACTGCAGCGGGTCTGAGACCACCTTAGCCCGGGTTCCCCCACACAGCCGGCTGCTCAGGCTCCGGGCAGTGAGCACACGTAATGGAAGACTCTGATCCTTCTTTAGAAGAGAGGCTGGAAGGTACGGGGAGTACCTGGTCTGGGTGCCAGGCTGACCTGGGCCATGACAGCCGCCCCTCAGGGACGGATGGCCAGGGTGCAGACAGACGCAGACCTGGGTCCAGCCGCCACTGAGGCACACAGAGAGCCTCTCAGTGGTTGTTCTGGAAAGTCTTGAGCTCATAAGATTAAGTCATGACCATTGGTGTGGGGGAGCTGAATTAGAACAATAGAAGCTGCATGAATTAGGAAGCAAATGGAAGGCTCAAAAAGGAAAGAATTTTCTCTGAGGGTCTCAAAGAATTCCACCCATTAATCATCAGGCCTCCCGGGGCCGGGGCAGTGAGATTTCAGTGGCAAACCCCTGAAGACTACAGGCGGAGGAGAAGGCTCCAGTGTGGACCGTGGCGGTGGCTGGGATGTGAGTCCCCTGGTAGGGCTGCCTGGCGGCTGAGACCCAGACCCTGGAGCCCGGTGTCTGGGGCCTGCCTTCCCCAGGGTGGCTGGGCTTGCAGGTCTTTCTGAAAAGGGCACCTGCTGACAGGGAAGAGGTCTGCGAATCAGCGTGTTGTGAAGGGAGACGGGGCCATGCCCAGCCTAACTGCCTCTGGCCCATCCCAGCACTTGGCTCAGTGCCTCGGATGCAAGGAGTGTGTGATACCCATTCATTAAATTTTAGAATTTGCTTTTATTTTATTTATTTATTTTGATGTGGAAATATTGCTTTTTATTTATTTATTTTTTTTAAATTTCTTTTCAGTGTAACAGTATTCATTATTTTTGCACCACACCCAGTGCTCCATGCAATCCATGCCCTCCTTAATACCCATCACCTGGTTCCCCCAACCTCCCACCCCCTGCCCCTTCAAACTCCTCAGATTGTTTTTCAGAGTCCATAGTCTCTCATGGTTCACCTCCCCTTCCAATTTCCCTCAACTCCCTTCTCCTCTAAAATTTATATCCATAGCATAAGCTTCTGACAGAGTAGAAACAACTACTCATCCACATGGATGAATTTTCAGGATCAGAATCTCTTTCCAGAGATGGGACTGTGTCCCTGAAGAAGCCCGTGACACAGGACGCTTGCCACACCATCGGTGTCCCCACAGGTGTCTCCCTGGATCCGTGCTAAGGAGTGCTGATGGCCTCCTAGAATGAGATCATTCCTAAAAATGGTAAACATCTCATCAGAAAAGCACCTTCTAAATGCCAGCCAACGGATCCAGAGCCCATTGCCCAACTTCTTCCCTGAGATTCTCACACTCCGGGCCAGAACCCACCTGCCCTGATCCCTCAGGACCAGAGACCAGACAGCTACTGGCAGTCCCGATGCCCCGGACTCCTGAAATGTGAACTAGCAAATCCTGAGCATGCTTGCCCCTCCTTCCCTTGGAAGTTACTTACCGTATAGGCCCTGGCCCACATTTCCCCTCCCCCTCTGCTTCCTGGCTGACCCTGAAGCCTCCCCACGTGGTCTGCCCATGCAGAGGCAAACCCTTGTCTCTGGGAACCTATGAGATACAAGCTGTCTTTTCAATAGAAATTATCTCCTGATCTGATGGGCTCATGGAATCTCAGATTTTCTATTAATACGCTGTATTTTAAAACAGGGCCCATGTACCAGAACCAGAATGCAGTTGATGGGGCACCAAGATCAGACAACTCTGCCAATGCCCAGCAAGGGAATGGAACTTCAGTTTTACAACCACAAGGAACTGAACTCACCCAACACCCAAAAGAGCCTGGCAAGGCCTTCTTCCCCGCCAGGCCACGGCTCAGAGTCTCGTTGGGCAGCTGCTGGATTTCAGCCTTCTAGTCACCGAGCAGAGAACCCAGCCCAGCCTGCCTGGATTTCTGAGCTAGGAAACGGTGAGACAATAAGGGGTATTTTTTAAAATTTAATGTATTGATTTCAAGTCATCTCTATACCCAACGAGGGCCTCGAACTCATGACTGGGAGATCAAGTGTCACATGTTCCTCCAACGGAGCCGGCCAGGTACCCCCGGGATATTGTTTTAAGGCCCGAAGTCTGTGGCAATTTATTGCACAGCACAAAAACTCATACAACATATATAAAAATTAAGACCCTAATGTGCATATTCATATATTATTCGTAGGCTGTTTTAAATGCATATATAATTTACATTTGATGTATTTCCCCAAGTCCAGTCAAATCTCATCATCTTGTTTACATTTCAGGGCACAAGCAGCATATTAATTCTGGCTTTTAACAGAATTCAGAAATGCAAGAAACAGTCACCAAGTCCCTGAGCAGAGGTCAGCCGTGTCCCGTTGATGCAGGTCCATGTGCCGTGTGAAAGCCGTGGGGTGCCAGGCCGGACGCGTGTCTGGGGCTCTTTGCAGACGTGCGATGGCTCACCAGTTTCACACAAAGATGCCTAACCCAGCTGGAAATGCCCCGTTCCTCCTCTGGCCTGGGGTGACATCTCACAGGGAGGCTCCCATGTCAAGTGTGGTGGCCAACCCCCGCCCCACCCCGCCAGGGTCAGCAAGGCATCAACACATTGAAAACGAGAGATGTAATTAATGCAGTCCCTCCATCCCCCCGCGGGCCTCCATCCCCCGCGGGCCTCCATCCCCTGCGGGCCTCCATCCCCCGCTGGCCTCCATCCCCCCGCGGGCCTCCATCCCCCCACGGGCAGCCTCATGGGGTGCCCTTTCATGCTTCCTTTGTCTCTGACCTCCCCTCTGTCACCAGCCAGAGAAAACTCCCAGCTGTTCAGGACTTACCTATTAGATTAGATCTGTCTGGAAAACATGCCTTCTGATTAGCTCAAGCTCAGCTGATTAGGAACCTTGATTACATCTGCAAAATTCCTTTTGCCATGTAACCACCACAAGCTCAGACATGACTTATCACTCCGGATAAGGGGGGAAGTTTGAGGGGGAACATCTTAGAATATATATATATATATATATATATATATATATATATGAAGATATATATATATATCTTCTTTGATGAAAATTTGGGAAACCAGAAATCTACACAAAGGAAAACAAAAACTACTCATGATTTCATTACTATTAATATATTTCCTTTGAGTTTATTTATTTATGTATTTTAACTATTCGTTTTCACAGTTAAGGATACAATGTGCTCTGGGACCCCTGGCTGGTTCAGTTGGTTAACCATCTGAAGTCATGATCCCAAGGTCCTGGAACTGAGTCCCACATTGGGCTCCCTGCTCAGTGGGAAGCCTCCTTCTCCCTTGGCCTCCTGCTCCCCAACTCGTGTTCTTTCTCCCTGACAAATAAATAAATAAAATCTTTAAAAAATGTAATATGCTCACAGCTGTGAGTCCTTCTGAATTTCATAAAAAGCCTCCATATTATTACAAATTTTTTATACTAATAAGTGCCAGCAACTGCAAAGTAAACGTGTACAAACTATCCCCTTAATACTGGATATTTAGGTGATTTCAAAGCTTAGTTCTTATGACTATTCACTTAGGAGAAACTCTTAGATATGGTATTACTGGATCAGAAGGTATAAACATTTTAAGTCTCCTGATTTACACTCCCAACAGCAGAATCTGACCTCTATCTATAGATTTGTAAAACTCTTTCCTTCCTTCCTGTCTCCTTCTTTTTCTTCCCCCCTTCTTTCAGCATTTATGTTTTCAATAGTAGAATATGAAAATAGAAGAAATATTCTAGTCTCACTTCTCTTACTTCCAAAGAGATAAAAACTCATTCTTCATCATTTGCACAATACCTCTTGGTTATGACATTCCCTGGAAATTCATTGGAATACCAATCAATAGACTTAGTATAGAATCATCAGAGATGGAGCCCATCTAAATGCCTGAATTTTTAGTGGTCCAAAAAAGGTTTAGGGCATTGTCTTGCTTTTAACATCCCTTTCTCTGGTCCCTAGGATCCATCTGCCCATCCCCATACATCCAGCAAGGTTCCCTGTGGAATATCACATGAGTTAACTCTGACAACAATGTCTCCAATGTTGCTTCATTAACCCCCATCTCTCCATTTTTCGTTCCTTGACTGGCCAGCTTGTAATTTCCAAGGTGACCACCAGGCGAGTTAAGAAATGTGGTTCATATACACTATGGAGTATTATGCCTCCATCAGAAAGGACGAATACCCAACTTTTGTAGCAACATGGACGGGACTGGAAGAGATTATGCTGAGTGAAATAAGTCAAGCAGAGAGAGTCAATTATCATATGGTTTCACTTATTTGTGGAGCATAACAAATAGCATGGAGGACATGGGGAGACAGAGAGGAGAAGGGAGTTGGGGTAAATTGGAAGGGGAGGTGAATCATGAGAGACTATGGGCTCTGAAAAACAATCTGAGGGGTTTGAAGTGCTGGGGGGGTGGGAGGTCGGGGTACCAGGTGGTGGGTATTATAGAGGGCACGGATTGCTTGGAGCACTGGGTGTGTTGAAAAAATAATGAATACTGTTATGCTGAAAATAAATAAATTTAATAAAAAAAAAGAAATCCGTATTCAAACAGGTGCATGGATAAGAATTTGCCCCCACTGCTCTCTACTCTGTTCCACTGGTCTATGTGTCTGTTTTTATGCCAGTACCATGCTGTCTTGGTGATCACAGCTTTGTAATAAAGCTTGAAATCAGGTAAGGTGATGCCGCCAGCTTTATTTTTGTTTTTCAACATTTCCTTAGCGATTCGGGGTCTCTTCTGATTCCATACAAATTTTAGGATTATTTGCTCCAGCTCTTTGAAGATATGGACCCTCAACTCTATGGTCAATTAATCTTCGACAAAACAGGAAAAAATATACAGTGGAAAAAAAACAGTCTCTTCA
The DNA here is from genome assembly GCF_020171115.1 of Neogale vison. Lineage (NCBI taxonomy): Eukaryota > Metazoa > Chordata > Mammalia > Carnivora > Mustelidae > Neogale > Neogale vison. Next base: position 312,057,318 of record NC_058091.1, on the reverse strand, counting down.
ATAAATGGTGCTGGGAAAACTGGACAGCTATATGTAGAAGAATGAAACTCGACCATTCTCTTACACCGTACACAAAGATCAACTCAAAATGGATAAAAGACCTCAACGTGAGACAGGAATCTATCAGAATCTTAGAGGAGAACATAGGCAGTAATCTCTTTGATATCAGCCACAGCAACTTCTTTCAAGATACATCTCCAAAGGCAAAGGAAACAAAAGCGAAAATAAACTTCTGGGACTTCATCAAAATCAAAAGCTTCTGCACAGCAAAGGAAACAGTCAAAAAAACAAAGAGGCAACCCACGGAATGGGAGAAGATATTTGCAAATGACAGTACAGACAAAAGGTTGATATCCAGGATCTATAATGAACTCCTCAAACTCAACCCACACGAAACAGACAAACACATCAAAAAATGGGCAGAAGATATGAACAGACACTTCTCCAATCAAGAAATACAAATGGCTATCAGACACATGAAAAAATGCTCATCATCATTAGCCCTCAGGGAGATTCAAATTAAAACCACATTGAGATATCACCTTACACCAGTTAGAATGGCCAAAATTAACAAAACAGGAAACAACATGTGTTGGAGAGGATGTGGAGAAAGGGGAACCCTCTTACACTGTTGGTGGGAATGCAAGTTGGTGCAGCCTCTTTGGAGAACAGTGTGGAGATTCCTCAAGAAATTAAAAATAGAGCTTCCCTATGACCCTGCAATTGCACTCCTGGGTATTTACCACAAAGATACAGATGTCGTGAAAAGAAGGGCCATCTGTACCCCAATGTTTATAGCAGCAATGGCCACAGTCGCCAAACTATGGAAAGAACCAAGATGCCCTTCAACGGATGAATGGATAAGGAAGATGTGGTCCATATACACTATGGAGTATTATGCCTCCATCAGAAAGGACGAATACCCAACTTTTGTAGCAACAGGGACGGGACTGGAAGAGATTATGCTGAGTGAAATCAGTCAAGCAGAGAGAGTCAATTATCATATGGTTTCACTTATTTGTGGAGCATAACCAACAGCATGGAGGACAAGGGGCGTTAGAGAGGAGTAGGGAATTTGGGTAAATTGGAAGGGGAGGTGAACCATGAGAGACTATGGACTCTGAAAAACAATCTGAGGGGTTTGAAGTGGCGGGGGGGTGGGAGGTTGGGGGTACCAGGTGGTGGGTATTATAGAGGGCACAGCTTGCATGGAGCACTGGGTGAGGTGAAAAAATAATGAATACTGTTTTTCTGAAAATAAATAAATTGGGAAAAAAAAAAGAATTTGCCCCCACTGACTATTCTGGAAGCATTTATTGTAGTAGGAGTCTTGTTTGCTATTCCGACTTTACTTAGGATTTTAGTAAGAAGGCTCTTCAAATCAGTGATCCACAGACTCCTTGGATCAGAGAAGACGGTAAAGGAGGTCTTTGAACTATTTAAAAGGTATTTCCAACAACTAAAACATGTTTGTGAAGTTCTTTCTAGATCTTGGATATTAGTCCTTTGTAGTGTCATTTGAAAATATTCTCTCCTATTCTGTGGGTTGTCTGTTTTGTTGACTATTTCCTTTGCTGTGCAGAAGCTCTTTATCTTGAAGAAATCTCAAAAATTGATTTTCTCTTTTGTTTCCCTTGCCTTTGGAGATGTGTCTTGAAAGAAGTTGCTGTAGCCAGTGTCGAAGAGGTTACTGCCTATGTTCTACTCTAGGATTTTGATGGATTCCTGTCTTACATTGAGGTCTTTCATCCATTTTGAGTTTATCTTTGTGTATGGTGTAAGAGAGTGGTCGAGTTTCATTCTTCTGTGTGTGGCTGTCCAACATTCCCATCACCATTTATTGAAGAGACTGTCTTTTTTTCCATTGGATACTTTTTCCTGCTTTGTCGAAGATTATTTGACCATAAAGTTGAGGGTCCTTATTTGGTTTTTTTACTCTGTTCTATGGGTCTGTGTGTCAGTTTTTGTGCCAGTACCATGTTGCCTTGGTGATCACAGCTTTGTAATATAGCTTGAAATCAGGCAACGTAATACCTACAGCTTTGTTTTTCTTTTTCAACATTTTCATAGTGATTTTGGGTCTTTTCTGGTTCCATACAAATTTTAAGATTGTTTGTCCCACCACTTTGAAAAATGCCACTGGTATTTTGATCAGGATGTATAGATTTTGATCAGAAAGTATAGATTTCTCTGGGCAGCATAGACATTTTGACGATGTTAATTCTTCTGATCCATGAGCATAGAATGTTTTTCCATCTTTTTGTGTCTTCTTCAGTCTCTTTCATGAGTGTTCTGTAGTTCTTAGAGTATAAATCTTTCATCTCTTTGGTTAGGTTTATTCCAAGTTATCTTATGGTTTTTGGTGCTATTGTAAATGATGCAGATTCTCTCATTTCTCTTTCCACAGTTACATTTTTAGTGTATAAGAAAGCAGCTGATTTCTGTGCATTCAAACTCAACGCCCCAAAAACAAATAAGTCAAAAAGTGGGCAGAAGACAAGAACAGACACTTCTCCAATGAAGATATACAAGTGGCTAATAGACACATGAAAAAATGTTCATCGTCTTTAGCCATCAGGGAAATTCAAAGCAAAACCACACTGAGATACCACCTTATACCAATTAGAATGGCCAGAATTAACAAGACAGTAAACAACATGTACTGGTGAGGATGTAGAGAAAGGGGAACCCTCTTACACTGTTGGTGGGAATGCAAGTTGGTGCAGCCACTTGGGAAAACAGTGTGGAGATTCCTTAAGAAATTAAAAATAGAGCTTCCCTCTGATCTTGTAATTGCATTACTGGGTATTTACCCCAAAGATACAGATGTAGTGAAAAGAAGGCCATCTGTACTCCAATGCTCATAGCAGCAATCTCCACAATAGCCAAACTGTGGAAAGAACTGAGATGTCCTTCAACAGAAAAATGGATATGGAAGATGTCCATATATGCAATATAATATTACTCAGCCATCAGAAAGGATAAATACCCAACTTTTACATTAATGTAGATGGGACTGGAGGAGAGTACACCATTACAATAAGTCAAGCAGAGAAAGTCAATTATCATACAGTTTCACTAAGTTGTGGAGCATAAGGGATAGCATGGAGGACATTGGGGAAGGAAGGGAAAAATGAACGGGGGTGGAATTAGAGGGGGAGGAACCATGACAGACTATGGACTCTGAGAAATAAATAGGGTTTTAGAGGGGAGGGGGTTGGGGCAATGGGTGGTCCTGGTGATGGGTATTAAGGAGGGCATGGATTGCATGAAGCCCTGATGTATTGTATGGTGACTAGCATAACATAACCAAAAACAAACACAAACAAACAAACAAACAAACAAAAACAGAAACAAAAAAAAAATAAAAACAAACAAACAAACAAAAACCAAAAAACCAAACCCAAAAAACCACATTTGCTTGGATAGAAGTATGGAAATCACTACATTGTGAAATTTCATTATTGACTAGACTTAAAGAAATTTGATGTGCCTGACTGGTTTTTCTAAACATATTGATAACTATATGTATTTATATAATATTTATGTATGGTATATACAAGTGGGAAACAATTTTTCATTACTTTATAAAGTTTTGTCAAAAGTATCTGGATATGCAGTTTCTTAGAAGGTAAGAAGGTTGACCTGATGAAGAAAGTCTCCTCTGCACAGAGCCAGTCAGAAATGTTCCGGAGAACCTTCTAGAACATTCTCAGTGTGGAAGTTTCAAGGTGTAGCTAGGATGGAAACCTTGGTGAAAGCCTAGAAAACTGGGGGTAATAACTAACAACTAACAACTAACATTTATTAAGCTCCTTCCCCCTTTCAACCGTCAACTGTTTTCCTGGGCCTTTTTTGGAAACTTCCATGGCTCATTACTGTTATTAGTTCTCTCAGCAAGAGGCTGTGTTTTGAATTCACCATGTATGTCTGAATGACACACATATTTTTTTCCCCACCTGTGGCAAGAGTTCAGTCCCATTAACTGTTGAGAACTATCGGTAGTTCTCTGCAAGTCCCAGCTCTTGTTTATGCTAGGATTGATCTGTGCTCCGACACAGAAGGATGAATTGCCACATGTCTAATTGGCTGAAGGTAGGTTTCTGTAGCTTAGCTTGTTTCAGGTGCTACCATGGAAATCTACTTTATGTAAGGGTCTTTGAGACATGCTCCATGCTGACCCAAGGAGGGGATGCACGAATACAGGACATACCTTGCTTACCCCTTCACAGATCTTAGATTCAAACCTGGGACTCTCCTACTTGCCAGAAATAATTTTTATATAGTTCTAAATTGTGGTACAGTAAATTATTTTAGGCTGAAAGTCTTAGAGGACCAGTAAGTACTACCCCTGTGTTTCCTCCCTGGATGGGGAACCAGTCAGGAAATAATGTAGGTGTCCAACCGCTAGGGATGAAACTTTATTACCAATAACCTTTTTTGAATTTTTTATGGATTATACTTTTTTGAAGATGGTTATTTTAAAGAGGTTGGCTACATTATATCACTGTAACTGGTGTAAATTCACAACGTGTCCCTTTTTTCAAAATGGACTAAATCAAATCAAGTTTCAATGAGATGGAACAATGAAAAGCTGTTCCTGAATCTTTGAAGTGGTTGTTTTTTTTTCCCCGCTGATGTTGCTCAGTATTGTACCATATTTATTTTTTCCTTTTACTTTTTGGTACCCTAAAGCATTTTTAAAATAGAATATAGTTTTTATTGAATGGAACACCCCTCAGTTCTAGTTAGCCCCTCACCTGGTCACTCAGTTTTCCTCCCTGAGGAAGATGTCTTGCAGCAGAGTAGAGAACAGACCAGATTACAGACTTTGTGCGGGCAGGCAGCAAGTAAACAAGGGAGAAAAAGAAGACTTCCTAGAACACCCGGGTTTTCCTCTCAAGTTCTCCAGTACCAGAAACTGGTTCACCTCCTCTGCGGTGGAAAGAAGGCAGGTGGGTCTGGGGGCAAGTCTGGTATTCCCACGGAGCTCTGTCTACATAAACACAAGGACAGGAGAAACAGGGCCTTCCCGACAATCTTCAGGAGAGGATTTGTGGGTCAGCCCTTAGGGATGTGTTTTTAGGAAAGCAAATGTGGAAGTTTTTGTCTATAAACACAGCTTTCACTAAAAGCTCACTTAGTCTGTGAATTTTCTAAGATCTTAACATTTTCTCTTTCTGTTATCCTGAAAGCCTTGTGGTTCTATTTTACTGCTTACTGGTCATACCCAGCACATGGGAGAGTGGAATATTCAGGCTTTCCACCCCGAGAAACCCAAGTATCGATGGCTTCTGGGAGCAAATACTTTTTCTCGCTTAAGGAAGCATGCGTTGGCTGACATGTGTGGAGCCTGAATGCACTCGGCTCCAAACTGCTGGGTTCATTTCTGCCCTGGTGTTTTCTCGTTCTGGACCAGTGGGTCCCCGTCTTTCTCCTGGTGGAGGACAGGCTGACAAGAGCCAAGCACACGGTCATGTGGTGGCCCATGGAGCTCCCATGTGCATCACGCCTGCTGCCCCTTCCAGCCCCCAAACGGCTTATGGGTCCGTGGCCTACACGGAGAGGGAACAGAATGATTATTTGCTGAACAGCGGTGCAGTCGGCCACACCAACGCTTCAGCAGGCATGCAAGGAAGTAGGCGGGGAGCCTCTTGGTTGACCCCTTCCTTCACTGGGCATCTCCTTTCTTGCTCAGAGTCAGGTAGAACCATGCTTGACTCCTGGCTGTGGACCTGTGAGCTGGACTTCATGACTTGTAAGCTATGACTGAGAACAGCCAAAGAAAGTCACAGGGAACAAGAACACCGCGTGGAGACAAAGGCCTGCATTTGGGATGGTGAAGGTCCACCAGCTCAAGGAAGGACCGGAGCCTAGAGAAGTTGTCGGGAGGGAGGTTGTGTGTGCTGGTCCACATTGATCTATCCTGATCAGAGAAAGCAGAACTTGTTATTAACTTTTGCAAAAGATCTCAGAAGAGGAGAAGTTCACACACTGAAGAGAGCAAGAGGCCACACCCAAGTCCGCTGCCCAGTGACGATGCCATTGGTGAGTGCAGAGGAGTTGTCTCCACACCCCTGTGGTTTCCCACCGAAAGGAGATGGCTGATGGGGGATGAGGAAGGAAATAGGAGGCTGCTTCTGAAAGAAGGAGGAAGGGATATGTCCCAGCAGGGGGCTGGGGTTGAGGGTAGAATGGGAAGGGCAGGGCTGGGGGCAAAGCAGGAGTGGAGACGGGGCAGCTTAGGGCACGGAGAGAGCAGGGCGCTGCTTGAGACGGGGATGGGGACTTTCCCGAGACCCCAGCTCTCTGCATTTCCCCTTCTGAACTGGTCTGTGCCATAGAAGCTGGGAGGGTGGAACAGAGACCTAGGGGTCCCCAGAGAGGAGGGTGTATGCGTGGGTCTGGAGAGTCATAGAGCGCAGCCTCTGACCCACGTGCAGAGGGCAGGAGGCTGGCGGGAGTCGCAGCCAAAGGCGGTGCTGTGGGCAGGTGCACTGACTCTGTTCCTGAAGTCCCCAGTGTGGAGGGCGGGCCATGGAGCATCTCTCCAGCTTTCAGCTGTTTCTAACTCACCCCTTTTCTGGGCTACGTAATTTGTAGGGTACAGTGCAAAATGAGGGAGCAGGACCACTTGTCAAGATGATGACAGCAAACCCGGTGGCTGCAGAGGTCATGTGTCCCCGGCACCCTGATCTCAGCCCACACACATCCCACGCCTTCTCGTCCCTCTCCCTTCTGCGTGTGCCGCCTCCTCCCTCCTGCGTTGTTCCTCACCAGCGTCCATTCTGGAATCAAAATCCATTTCTCAGCCAATGCTTTCTGCTTCCCTAGGACTCCGTTCCAGTTTCTGGGCGCACACTTGTCTTTCCATGTTTACATTACGTAAGGTTGTTAAAGGAAGAAGTGAACAAATGAATGAATAATGAGCTCCCAAGAGTCAGCCCCCTTGAAATCAACCTGAGAAAACCCGCCCGCAGGACACCCACGTGGGAATGCGGCTCTTTTCTGGAACGGAGGGAGCCTCCTCATTCCTCTCAGGGGAGAGAGGCTATAGCTTTGATGTGCTGTCGCAGTCCCTTCGTTAACTCATTCATGCCCGACACACGGTGCAAAACTGCCGTTTCCTTTTGAAACTGTGAAAAACACAGTGACTCGCTATTTACTTAAACCTTTTTCTTTTGGTTTCTTTTCCAAAAGACGTGATTCTGTTTATAAGAAAAGATAAATGAGAGGCGCCTGTGTGGTGCCATGGGGGAAGCATCTGACTCATGGTTTTGGCTCACGTCTGACCTCAGGGTTGTCGGATTGATCCCCACCTTGAACCCTGCATTCAGCCGGCATGGGGCTTTTTGCACACAGTGTGGAGTCTGCTTGGGTTTCTCTCTCCCTCTCCCTCTGCTCCTCGCCCACCCCCCAACTTCAAATAAATACATATATATTTTTTTAAAACAAAGAACAGGTAACCGAAGCTGAGTCACTCAGATGGAGTCAGAAGTTCCAGACCCTACCGCAGGAGGGGTACAGTGAGGACACCATAAATAAAGGATCCAAGAGTTTCTACTGAACACCAGATTTGGTTCAGAATGTCTTTTTTTTTTTTTTAAGATTTTATTTATTTATCTGACAGGCAGAGATCACAAGTAGGCAGAGAGGCAGGCAGAGACAGAGAGGAGGAAGCAGGCTCCTGCTCCCTGTGGAGCACAGGACCCTGGGATCATGACCTGAGCCGAAGGCAGAGGCTTTAAGCCACTGAGCCACCCAGGCGCCCCTGGTTTAAAATGTCTTGGTAGCAAAAGCAAAGCCAGGGGCGGTACTATTTCATGGATTTCTGTTAGGTCATGTTCAGATGGGTGCCGATAGGTGTCCCATAGAGATGTCATGGACGGAAGCATCTAATCTCCGCTCGACAGTCCATGCCTCTCCACAGGGATTCCCAGGGAAGCCTGAGCACCCAGGGCAGAGCTTGGCAAAGAGGCCCTTCTCGCGCTTGCCGCATCAGCGCGGACCGCTAGCGGGAATGCCTGCGAGCGGGTCTGGCCCAGAGGAGAGCATCCTCCCCTGACACCCCCGGTGCCCCAGCCCGGAACCATGCACGGGGGACGTCGTGACAGCACTTTCCAGCAAGAGCCCTTGCCTGAACCTTGAGTTCCTGGCTTCTGGTTAGGAGAGAGAGAACCACCTGGAGGACAGGCAGAGCAGGAGAGAATCTGCCTGAACCCTGCGGAGTGCAGGTCGCCACCATCCATGATGGCTTTTTCCTGCTGGTGCCCTGGAAACTCACACTGGCCGATCTCCCCTCGCTAGCCTTAGGTCAGCAGACAGGGGAGAGGGAGTCTGGCCCGGAGAGACACTGTTTGTCTTATAATGAAAAAAAGTGGAGAGGACATCACCAGACTGTAGTCTGCAAGCTGTGAGGCTCATCTCAGGGGAGATGAGCTAATGTCTTCCGGGCTGTGCTGCTTCTCAACCTCCTAGGTCAGTGCAAAGCCAGAGCTTCCAGAACTCTGTGGGATGAATGGGCGGCATGTGCCTGTGTAGCCCTCTGTCTTTCTCTTGTTAGCAAGTGACAGACACAGTGAGGCTTTGTCAGGCACTGGGCAGTGGCTAACGTAGAAGCTCCGAAGGGACATGTCCTGAGCTGTCAGTTGAAGGGCGTCCAAGGGCTTGGATTTCTGAAGTGTAGGTACTGGTGCTTTATTGTCATATAAAGTAAATGGAAACATCCTTCCCCCCATGGAGGGTCCGTTCACTAGATATACTTGCTAATATGAGGGAGGGGCTGGGCAAAATGGCATTTCCAGGCAAGACACCCAAAGGAGGAAGATGAAACTATTTCCATGTATGCCCAGGACAGTGAAGTGTTTTCCCTTCAAATACAGAGAATGACCTAGAATAAAACAAAGACCTGAGCAAAGTCATGCATTCAAACATGCATTCACACAAAGATATTTGCCGTTAATAATCAAATTGTATATGACCAATGCAAAACAGAATAAACAAATGAAAAAGCACAGGAGGCCCTTTTGAAATGGCACATACGGGACTTTCTTCGATCACATTGAAACCACTGAAAATAAAAATAACACATTTATATATTATAGAAAATAAATAACTATATAATATAAGCTCTAATAAGTAATATATTATGTATAACATTATATTATGACATCATTATAATGTTATATAATGTAATACAAAAAAATAAATACCTTTAGGAGGTAAAGCCGTAGTGGATTTGAAAAACCCAAAGTAAATCAGAGCAGGTTCAAGAACTTGCAGGCAGGCGTGATCTGTCAAGTAGCAGCCCACAAAGTCAGACAGCACAGATGGTGACGGACCGCTCTTCCAAGTTAGCCTTCCTCCCTCCTGAACTCACTGACCTGGTGACCTTGAGCAAATGACTGGAGTGTGGCCCATCAGTGTTAGGGGTGAAGTGGGGGTTATGATGTCACCTGCCTAACAGGACTGGCTGAAAATCCGGTGAGAACCCGGCTCCTGGTCATCTTCCCTGAATGTAAGGCGCTGATGCTAAGTTTAAACCAGTTTCGGAATCTGTCTACACGCTTAGAGACAAGGTTGTCTGAGCAAACACTTGTTTAAAATGCATCTCTGCTCTATCACCTTCTGGTCAGAAACACATTATCGCATCTGGATCTTGAGCTGTACCTTGAAATAGGCCTGGTCTGCCGCCTTCTAACTGAACGGAATCTGCTACTGGATAGCACTTGGTGGAGAATTCTTATATACGCACGTTCGGGAAGGAAAGCCTTGGGTCCATTTAGTGTAGCAGGTAAAACAAAAAATCAGGAAATAAAATATCGAGTGTCACCTTGACGGCTTTTGAAATCGAGCACTGAGCACTGAAGGCTCAGCCCTGGCTGTGAGCGAGTCGCCTTGACGTGACGTTCCTTTCCGACGCGGAGGATGGTCGATTACTCTCAGGCTGGAGAATAAATTATCAATCGAACTGGAAATAAAATTCATTGCAATTCAATAGGCTCACGTCGGACTGCTGTTGATTTCCTTCTGTTTGTTTTTCCATAAAAAAGTACTCCATGCAGCTGGGTTTTTTGGCCATCTGTTTGGGGCAGTTTGCAGAGATGCTAACTACAGGGAAAAAGATTCGTCCTCCTACGGAATGCTGACGACTCTTATGATTCTCGGGGGGAACCAAACCTGGTTAGGGAACCGTCTTCTTTTTTTACTGTGGTTTATTTGATGTGTAATTTGTTCTTTTTTTAATGTGCAAGCAAGATGTTGGCTTACTGTAGCAAAGACTGGGTACTTTTCTCAGAAAGGAACAATTGGTTTCTGAGAGTTTTTGCCTTTTTACTTGTGCATTTCTCATTTTTGTTCCGTAGGCTATCCTATTGCTGTGGCCTGCTTTTTAAGAACTTCTTTACTGTAGTTATGTTTATAGATGTAAAATAATATATAATATTTTAATCATTTACCATAATTGTATCTGATATATAATAATTTATTATATATACACAGATATATAATAATATATGTATATATGTATGTATACATATGTCCATATGTATATTTATAGATAATTTACATATTATGGATATTATATAATATTATGGATATAACATAATATCCATAATATTATATAATATGGATATATAATATTATGGATATAACATAATATCCATAATATTATATAATATGGATATAATATAATATCCATAATAATATTATTATGGATATATATCCATATATATAATATATCCATATAATATTATACTATTATATGTAATAATATGATATATTGATATTATAATTAATATAATACAATAATATTACTATACACATAACATTAATAATAATACTATGGATAATAATATCTGTGATATCTAATATTATTGTTTATATAGTATATACAACTCATGTATTCTGCATGGTGTATATTCTATACATCATTTGACTGTGGCCTTAAAAATCCATGATCTGCCTCCTTAGCCACTGTCAGGCGCGCAGTTCAGTGCGGAAATGCCACGCACAGTGTCGTGCAGCATCACAACTCTCTTCTTCGGAAATATTTATCACCCTAGCCGGTGCCTGTTTTTGTCCAAGACAAAATTCACCGTGACTGGGTGCACCGGGCCTCCTGCGAGGGTCTTCGGGATAGAGTGACAAACGGGAAGCAGAAGAGGAGGTCCCGTCCCGGGAGAGCGGGGTCGCGACCCACACAGGTGGGCGACCAAGGGGGCTGGAGCACCGGCTCCCTCCGAGGTCAGCCCTTGCGCCGCGCTCGGCCGGAGAAGGACTCACCTGTCCGCAGTGCAGGGCCCTCCTGGGAAATAGCGTGTTTCCTGGGTCCATTTTTCCGAAAAGCAAGTCAGCTTTGTGACTTACAATAACTTTTTCTCTTTTTCTGTGCCCTCTCTGTCCTGTCAAGAGCCAAGCAGGTAAAACCAAAAGTCGTCCCCTTGCGGGTCTGGCCGTGGGCGCTGGGAGCCTCTGCCCCAGCGGTGTCCTCCCGGGTTGCGCGGGGGCGTCACCTGTCTGGGCGTCACCTGCCTGGGCATCCTGGGCCTTCCAGAGTGAAAGGGAGGAGGGCCAAAGAAGGGACCTTGCTCTGTAGGGCCGACTGTTTGCTTTTCATCCAAATGTGGGTAAATTAGAACCTCCCCCTTCCTCCGGGAGCTCCGTGAAGCTTCTAACAGAGACTGTAGGAGACCACCTGCCTCTTAACTTCGTCAGTGAACAAACCTACTGCATTTCCTCCCCTCGCGCCTACAGCGCTTGAGACAAACACAGAATCAGTTAAAATTTAAATTATTTTAAAAATAATTTAACCTTCTCTGGACTCTTTGAATTCATTTAGTTCATTTAAAAATAAAAACAAAGGCTTCAAGAAGTATTTGGACAAAACTGATGCTCAACTATAAGTTCATTTGATACTAGTATCTCTTGCTAGGAGTCTTCCCTTCCCAGAAATTGTCCACATTTAGAAAGTTTATGTTATATAATGTATCATATATCGTTAATATACTATTATATGGTATATTAAATTTCATGTTATATTATTACTTTTACTATACTAATACTAATTTATTATTAATATGTTAGTGCTGTTTCACACAATCTAATTAAAGTAAATTTTGTGAAAAAAAAAAAACAAAAAAAAAAAAACCAAAAACTAAGACAATTCCTGCTCACAGAGAACGGATTTTCTGAGCTTATCAGCACAGGTAACTGCCCGGGGCGTAACTGCAGGAAGAAATGTACGCTGCATGCCCATGGGTCTGCGGGGCTCATAGCACGAGCTGCTGTTGCTGGGGTACCGAGTTTGAAACTACTGGTAAACTTGAGATAAACTTCGAATGTGTAAACTCTAACGAGAAGAGCTATACCTGAAATGATTACTTGTACCATTGGGGCTTCTGCTCTCATTTTGTGCTTTCTCTCCCATATCTCTAGGATGGGCAGACGGGCTGGGAGTGTAGAGAAGAATGTTTTGGGCTCAGGCATCTAGAGAAGATACTGATAAAATCAGGAAAACAACAACAACAACAAAAAAACAGCAGCGAAGAGACAAGGGCTTGGGGACCATCTACTCCCATGCTGGGAAGGGAGAAGGTCTGCACACAGGAGGAGCGGTGATCCGCAGCGGGGGGCCCTGGGATTCGCAGGGGGGCCCTGAGCAGTGTGAGTCGTCATCATGATCTGCGGATATGGCCACGCCACCTTTTGGGAAGTAAGACCCATCAGACCGGACCCTTCAGGTCCTTCTCTGGCTGATTGGGGGTCATGAGCTCTTCTGTCTGTCACCTGACTCAGGTGATGGGGACACAGGGAAGGACAAAGTGAACACACGCCCAGGGAGATAGTAGGGCAGAGGCACCAAGACCTGAAACAGAACTTTCCTCCTAAGAGTACTGTATCTGGCATTAAAGAAAAAAATCCATGAGATTTTTATCACCGAAGGAATCAATCAGTGTTGGTTTTCTTTAGCTCATGGTTGAGCATTATTTTGATCATCATGTGTGTTAGTCCAGATAAAAATAACACAACCATGAGTTAAAGATCACCATCCTGACGTCAGTGCCCTGGGGGGCTGCAGGTTGTGACCTGGCATTAGAAGGAACAACCTGTGCCAGGCTGGTGGTCACACTTCCTAAAGGGCAGTGCATTTGATGCAACATTGCAACAGTTCCAGCCACCGGTATGGCCAATCGGCCGGCCCTGGGAGATTCTCTTTGCTTGTCTGTCTTCAGAGTGATAGGGGATGTTGGCTGTGCCACTCTGTTACGTGGCCACTCATACCCTGGATGGCATTCCAAGAGGGCATGGTGGCCCCGTCAGTGTCCACGGGAGCCTGCCAGAGGGGCTGATCTGTGCTGTCCCTCGGCACTAGTGACAGTGTGAAAACTAGCCTAGCATCAGGGCTCAGTGCAGGGAGATGGCTGAGGACTGTGGGGTTTGCATGGATGCCATTGCCTGGGGCTTCCACAAGCCAACCTTGCACCAACCATGGCAGCTGCTGGTGCAAGAGAGCAGAGGTTCTGCGGTGCTGGTAGGACAACAAGGGCCGTGAGCCAGAGGCGAGGAGCTGTAGGTTCCCAGGTTCTCCTAGATGGAAAGTTCCATTAGGGTGGGGTGGTTCTGTGATTGTCCCCGTTGTTCATTGACCACATCCCCGCTGGTGTGGCCTGGGCACCTGTCCTCAGTGGGGAAGGAAGGTGTATCCCAAGGCTGGGATCCTCTAGGGCTTGTCTGATTTTACAATGTTGTGTTTTTCATATGAAGTTATCTAGAAATGTGTACCTAATTTTTCAAAACCAGATAAGAAATTATGAGGCTTTATTGATCCTGTTAGAGTTCCCATATTCTCTTAGAGATGGAGTATATCATACCAAAATGGAATTTGTTAACCAAGTTGTAATAACACAACATCTTTGTTAACAGAGACCTCCAAAACTGGCCAGAGGCCTCTTTTAACTTGGTACGGAAAAAGAAACATTTCATACAGAAGTCAAGTCAAGTGAGTGAGCTTGATGGCTCCGAACATTTGGGCGTCGTTGTGTGTGTGGCGTGTGTGTGCGTGATAGGCTGTGCCTAGTCTGAGGGAAAGGCTGTACTGCGGGGGTTAATAATTGACCTTAAGTTATTCCCACAAACCTGAACACTTGATATTTTCAAATATAGTGAGTAATTAACTCTTGCCCAAAGTCTTCGAGGAAGAAAGTGGGATAGGAAAGAACAGCAACAATACTTACTTTTCCCTGACACCTTCCCAGCTGTCGAAGAAAATAGTCCAACAAAAGGACATGAAAGAAATATGCAGCTGAGATTTCATAACTGAAAGGGACAGATTGAATTGACCCAGTTTCTTCCAACACAGAATTTAGGAAGAATCGAATAGTTTTTGGAGTTTAAGTCCTGCGATGGATTCTAAATGTAACAGACCCATTCCTCGGTTCACCCCATTCTGTTTCTCTGTCTCCAGTTGGGTGTGGCCAAGATGGGGTCACAGGCTCCTGGGAATGGGTCATCACACAGATCTGGGGGTCTTATTTCTGACAGACACTAGGCTGTGTTGTGATGGTTTTCATTTGATTTCTGTGCCTAGACCTTCTGACGAGGGTGGGTTCTGACTGGGATGGTGGGTGCCAGGGTGTTGTGGGCCTGGTTCAGCTGGCCCAGCTCTTCTCCTGGTTCAGGCAACGTGGACATCCAAGATGCCGTCTCACTCTGGGCGTCTTGGGAAGATGCCACCAAGCCGCTTGCTAGGTCAGGTAGGAGAACGCCCATGGAGTGCTGCCATGGCAGGTCAGCTCTGATGTCAAGGGATTCCAGGGTTTAGGAAAGTCTGCAAAGGACGAATGTGAAGGCGGCTGGTTCCCTCGTGTGACTGCACCTTGAAGGAGTCCCCCTTGCATGTGCACATGGGGGTGCAGCACCAGGGACTGTCAGCTGAACCCGGGGCTGGGGTCCCCTTGTCTGTTTCCCCAGGAGCACAGCAAAGCTGCATCTGATACAAATGTCGGGCAACGCCGCCTCCCACCTGTTCTCTCCTGACAAAGACCCTTGTTCTACAGAGCTACAGGGTGGGTAGGAGGTGACAGCTTACAAATTCTCCATGGGATTCCCTGGACAAACAATTTTGGGGTTCTAGAGCTCAGTTAAGTACCTGATTCTGTTAGGTCCAGGGACATTTCTTTAGTACTTCTCCAATTTGCCAAACTGCCAAACAAAACCTGGGAAGGCAGCAGGATCAGGGACCCCGTGGGTGCCTCTCACCCTGTAAGTCTCTGCTCCCTCGGTAGACCAGAGAGAAACCCACTGCTCTGAGAAGCTGCTGAGTGCCCGGCAGCCTGGTCCTTGTCCTAGGGTTGCACATCTTCGCACCTCTGCCTTGGTCTCTGGGAGAAATGTACCACATGCAATCTTGTACCATCTTTCCAATGAATTGTGAGTTTTGTTAGTTTCCTCTTTCTTTTTTACTTTCCCCTCTTTTTAAAATGACAAGCAGAAGGCAGCAATTTAGAAGGCCCATGGAAAGTGTTTTTCAATCAAAGTTATTCAGAAGCAGAAACGTGTTGGAAATACATAGTCTTATAGAAACGTTTGTATAAAAAGGAAGAAAATACAACGTTCATGGAACCAGGCAGAACATGGATTAAAACTTGGCTAAAACCAGAGAATCCAAGCTAAGGAGGGACATGTAGCAAATGCACAGCCCACTCTCTGGCTGGGCGAATGTCGCTGCAGAGTTTCCTAACTGACCGAAGTGTAGAGAAGCTCTGTGCACTCCTGTGGGCTGCCGTCGGCAAGACTGGGTTTGTGTCCTCTGGTTTCCGCGCCGCCGAATGGAAGTGTCTTCCCACGGCTCCAGCCTCTCTGACCTGCAGACTTGGTCCCAAGCTAGTCTTAGAGCGCGACCTCACCCTGTGAAGAATTCTGCTCACTGTCTTTGTAGTGTACCTCATCCTAATCAGTTTGGTATTTAAAAAAATTATCTTGATCAACACTGCCTTGAGAGCACGCATTCTCTCTCTCTCTCTCTCTCTCTTTAAAGTAGGCTCCATGCTGCAACACAGGGTTTGAACTCATGACCCTGAGATCAAGACCTGAACTGAGATCAAAAGTCAGACACTTAATTGATTAAGCCCCCAGGTGCTCCTAGAGCAGTCGTTCTTAAAGTATTTTTGGAGCCTGACACGTTTGAAAATCTCATGAGGCCTAGGCAGCTTCTCCCCAGGAGAAGTGCACAAATGTACCAAGACCAGTGGTCACAAGCCCTGCTTGAGATGAAGAGCCCTCACCTGCTGTGGTCCGCACTCTGGACGTCACAGAAATGTCAAGATGCTCCTGAAAGTCAGCGTGAGGCTGAACTCAGGACTCATCCTCCAGGAGCACTGAGGGCCGGGTCTTGGGTCTGGGCCCAGGCTAAGCTCGCTCTTGCTCAGGGCAGTTTCATCTCAGGGCTTCCTGCCTTTCCTCCTGCTGGCCCTTGTTTGGAACTTGTCTTGTTCGCTCTGCTTGTTAAGTCAAGTTTGGGGGAGCAGGCATTGGAAATCCAGTGTCCTCCTTACCAACAAGCTTTAGACTTTTTTATGCAAAGTAACTCAGCAGTTCCTGGGTGAATAGCTCTGTCTACCACCGAGTGATGTGCTAAACTCCTCAGAAGAGGGTTGGATTACCTGTAACCATTCTTGAGGAGAATGAGTTCTTCCTCACCAGACATTTGTACAGTTAAGGCTACTTAAAGATGCAAAGGAGGCAACATGACAAAGATCTCCTTTTCTTTAAGAATGAAAACGTCCTTGCTCCCCCAGAAATGATGGTGTGCATTTGTATTGTCAAATTATCATGATTAGGCACCCTGGGTTGGCTTGAGAATTATTACAATGCCACGGCGCCCCCGTCTCTGCGTAATATGATTTAGGAGACTGTGAGAAGACGGCAGCATATAGCGTATGTGCACTCCTTTTGGATTACGGTAAAATAAAGATGAACATGTTCATGTGGGACAGTTAGCCTCTTTGAGCCCAGCATGTAACATTTTTAGTTGGCTTTTTGGATGGAGCCATTTTGCCGTTTTTGTAGGTGTTTTGACTCAATCAGAAAAGATCTCACCGAATCTTCAAACCATAATGTGATGTGTGACCCCAGAATTATCTTCTCTCTGCAGAACTAGATCATTAGCTTGATGGATGTTGGGAATGGCATGGTGTTTAAAATGAGGGATGGGGTAGGTGCTCTCTGGTAGATCAATAGCATAAAACCCAATGTAAATTCCCCACATTTGCTCATCTTAGCTGGTGCCATCTATCATTCTAGTCAATGTCGAGGGATTTGGAGAGCATTGGATGAACACCATCTCATACACTCAGATTTTGTCTGCAAAGTTACAGTGGTTAAAATTGTTCCTTCCCCCCAGCAGCAAGCTCATGCTACCCTATACAATCTTGGCAATAGTCACCTTGCAGCACCCTGATTCTTCCTGGAACTCTTTTGAAATTAAACAGTTTGTTATTTGCATAAAATCCCGGGTTCAGATGGAATGTCTCAGACGGGATCATTTCTCTCCCAGAAAACACTTTATTCCATCCAAATATCTGTTACTCTCAGAACAGTAGACACTTCCCAGAGCTCAGAGAGGTTGTGTTTTTTAGAGATTTTGTGTTGGAAAGTGAGGAACATGAACATGATAAAAAACATATATATATATATGGTAAATCTTGCGGTGTGCCTGAGATGGAGTTCTAAAGTTTGGGGGAAGAGCATCAGGAAAAAGCCAACTCCATGTTCACTATTGTTTCAAGCAAGACACACTTGGTTTATTTATTTGCTCAGGATTCATCCATTGCTACATGTGATGCTAAGTGTTATAATCAAACGACACACAGACTGCTGTTGAAAACACTTGGATGCAAAGGAGCCGACAAGCTCAGCAACAAGCATAATGCAAGGAAGAACATGGACATGCTGTGAGTGAGGAGGGGAACCCCCACGATGGTCACAGTAGGGAGATCAATTGACTGAGGGTAGGAGGCATTCTCTCCATAAGGGTTAGTTGGAGATGGACAGGGGATACCTGGTCAGGTTTGGATAGACAGACTTTGCAGAGAGACGTTGCAGCCAGAGAAAAGGTTCTAAGGCCCTTCCCAGGAAAGGGAGTGTGGGAATACTCAGGGGGTGGTGAGTGGTTTTGTTGTGTTTCAGGTGAAGTTTATCCCTGGGAGATCCAGGGAGAGAATCTGGAAGGATAAGCTGGCAGCTCGAGGGACATATACATGATTTGTTCAAGACAGCCCTCATTTGTACCTACTCTCCCAACATAGTTATTAATCATCACTCCCTTTTCTCAGAAATGTTTCCCCTTTCTCCACAATGTCCTAGCTCAGACAGACGATGAAGTATATGGATGGGCTGCTATTCTTTGTCTACTATTGTTCAGATGGTGGTTTCCTTCCATTTTCTTAGGAACTCCTGATGAACTGTGACATGTATTTTTCTGACCATTTCATGTTAATGGGGAAGAGTAGGAAATTTGGGGATATGACTTGAAATTTTGAAAGCGGCCCAAGATCCAAAAATCTCTGCAGCAGAAATGTCTGAAATCAGTTGTGGGAAGAACAGTAATGAAAGCCAGTGTGTACAGATAATCTGATTGACTAGGCACTATACTGTGCACCAGTTTATTTCAATTATCTCATCTTGGCAACAGCCCGAGAAGTAGAGATTGTTGTTACCTCTGTCTTCTAGATGGGGAAACCGAGGGTTACAGAGGTTGACTCATTTTCCAAAGTGGTAGAGATCCTGAGCAATGGGACAGAATTTGAGCCCAGACAAGCTTACTCTGGAGCTGTGCTTTAGTGTAGTAAGAAACATCAGACTACTTCTGGGAATGTAACTCTTTGAGCGCACTGACCATGATTAAAATGAAAATGACAAAACTTCTCAATATACAAACTACTTTTCCATATTTTCTCCTTTGCTCCACACAGCAAACCTGTTCTTTGTAGGTATTTATCCCTATAGAAACTCAGAGAAGTTAAATATCTTCAAAAGACTCACATGCTTGAGCAACTATAACACTGAGTGCTGAGTTCAGATCGTTGGTTTCCTACTCCGTCCCCACAGTCATGCCTCACTTGGGTGTTGGGTGTTCATTGAGTGAATAAGTTTAGTGAATACTTGGAGGACATGACCTCTGGCTGCAGTGAGGCAAGGTCAAAAGTCGAATGTGTTTCAACGTGTTGTCGTAAGTTCTAGATACATTCTGGACACAGAGTGTATATAGTTAACAGTATTGTATACTTTAAAACATGGTAAGAGGATAGGTTTTATGTTAAACGTTTTTACAAAAAAAAAACAAGAACACAAGGAAGCTTTTGGAAGTGGTGAATAGTGTTTATTACCTTGGTTGTGATGACCGTATTGTGAGTGAACGCACACCTCCATACTTTTCAAGATGTATATATTAAATGTGTACAAAAATGGTATATCAATGATGCCTCTGTAAAGCTAAAAACTTCCAAGTTGTTATGAATATTTGTATAAAAATGAGGAAAAGCTAAAGGTATTGGGTCTGAGAAGGGAGGGGAAGGGGGTCAAAGGAAAAGCAAGTGGGGATGGTTGGAGACCTTCTCACTGAACACATTTTCCCAAGACTGGCCAAGACTGGTGATACAGAAGTCACTTCCATGGTAGGGTTTTGTTTAAATAAATTAATGATTGGGAAGAGGACAAATTTCATTACTTGGGAGGAAAACCTGGTGTGTCTCCTATCTAGATTTTAATGATTTTAATGATTTTAAAATGCAATAAACAAAACATGGAGTGCTACCTTTTACAGCCTGTATTTCTAAAATTGGGGGGATAAGTCAAGTTTTGGAGAAATTCACGTATGTCATTGTGCTTTCTATTTACAAGTTACACAATATGGAAATAAAAGCAGTCACCCTTATCTTCATAAAGAATGCCGTGACTGTCTCCATAGCACATTTGCTTTGTGGATGTTGAATGCATCTCCAGGTTCCGTAGGTCCCTTTTTCTTTCTAGATGGCAGCTTATGATCATTTCCCAGTTGAATGCATTTTGTCTCTAAATCGTTCCCTCTTCTGGAATTGTAAAATTACACAATACTCAAGAGAGTTCAAGGGAGTTTGATTTTAACATAACAAGAGAAACGAAACAAAACAAAACAACAAAACAAAACAAGAGAAATGAGCTCCTTGGAGGTAAGTCTCCTGGCAAGACACTGGAACTTCATTCAGTGTTGGCATTGGTCAAGGTAGGCTACAGAGGACTTTTTATATTTTTTTAAAGATGTCTTTGCTTCACATTCTAACTTAGGTCAAGAAGGCAATCAGACATCTGATCTGAATCCATATTTTTGGAGCAAGATGCAGTGATACGACCCACTGGGTCAACTTTTATAGAAGCATTTAAAGAAGCTCCACTAGAGAAAATTCTGCTCCATGGTCTCTTTCTGTTTCTGACTCAGGCTAGAGTCATTATTTTCATATCTGGGAAGTGGTTATCAGTCCATTTTGTATCTATTAATTTGACAGAAGTTATAAATGAGCAATGACTAATTTTGATGAAATACTAGTGAGCTTTTCCCCCATACATTGTCACTGGCAGCAAATTGGTGAAGTCTGTAGAAGAAAACTGGGTAGTTTAACCAAAACTTGCATCAGGGATTAATCCAAGGAAAGAGAAAACAAATGATCTCTTTTAAAGGGTAATCTTTGAAATGCATTAAAATTGTACAAACAAAATATGTATGAAAATCTTGGAGTAGAAAATGAAATATAGTACCTTAACTTGATAGAATATTAAACAAGTATGAAAAAGGTAATTATGAAGTCCGAGTAGTAACACATGTGAAAATATTTTATTTTATGATATAATAGTGAAAAAAAGATACAGAATTCTATCTCTGCTGTATTTATAGCATTAGAAGTTAACTTTATTAATGTCACTACTATAATATTTAAGCTATAAATAATTGTAACAGTGGAGTAAAAAGTGACTAAGCCATGCCCAAGAAAGGAAAGTCCAAAAAACGCACCAGTGAATCAGACACAATTCCCACAGGGCATGCAAGGCAGAAACCCTCCAGGCATGGCAGACCCCTTAGTGTATCCTTTGATGTTTCAGGACTTTGATGCCTTATATATTTTTTTCCTTTCCTTTCATTTTATTTTTTTTTAAAAGATTTTATTTTTTATTTATTTGAAAGAGAGAGAATGAGAGAGAGAGCATGAGAGGACAGAGATCGGGGGAGAAGCAGACTCCCCACTGATCAGGGGGTCTGATGTGGGACTTGATCCCAGGACTCCAAGATCATGACCTGAGCCGAAGGCAGTCACTTAACCAACTGAACCACGCAGGTGCCCCTCCTTTCATTTTAAAAGAAGATTTGAAGAGAGAAATAAATCTGTTGATGACAGAATGTAACAATCATATATTTAGAAACTTGATATTGTTAAAGACGAGACAACAAGTCCCAAATGGAGTCACTTGTGCTAAGCCCCATGTCCTCACACTGAGACTTAACTTAATTAGAATTTCTACCCTCCCAGAAAGGAAATCTTAAACTAGTCAATCAGGAATCACCTAATCATCACTATTTAGGTAAACTTCTACTAGACCCTGTTATCCCCTAAAGGAAAGTGATCTTGCAAAAACTAACCCACTTTTTTGGAGTTAGTATAACATCCTTCTTTCTACTTCCTTTTTGCTACAAAAGTCTTTCATTTCACACAGCTCCTCGGAGCGCGTTTCTATCTTTTGGATTTGTTGCTGCCCAATAAAGCCAGTAAGATCTTTAAAATTTCCGGGGTTGAACTTCATTTTTAACAATGAGAAAAAGCACATTTCCTCAAACCTAGCAGACTGTAATGTTTACATTCTCACTCCGTATGATGAAACCCAGTCCATACCGATGTCTTGGGAATAAATTCCGAAGTGGTCATTCTGAGTTACAGGCACAGGTGCCCACTGCACTTGGTGCTCAGACAGATTATTGGCAATCTAGTAGGTGGATATGTTTATGCTTACACAAATAAATTTAGTAGTTCTATAGCTTAAATCTATTACCAGCACTATTTTATTTTTGGCCATAAAAATAAATATTTGCTTAATTTTCCAGTGGATTCTTTTTATTGACGTGGAAAAGATAGACTGCGGGCTTCCTCTCAGACACCCGTCTAAGGACTTACAAGAAGAGAAATAGGTTGAAAGAATAGAAATCACGGTGGAGAATATGAGACATAGTCTCTTTCTTAAACGGTCTTGGGAAAACTGGATATCCACTTGCAAATGAATGAAATTGGACTCTTACTATACACCTTACACAAAAATTAACTCAAAATTAAAGATTTAGGAGATTAAATATGTAAATATAAAAGGAACTATAACATTCTTGGAAGAAAACATAGAAGAAATGACATAGGTCTCTGCAATGATTTTGTGGATATGACACCAAAAGCATAGGCAACAAAAGCAAATACAGACAAATGGGATTACATTGAACTAAAAAGCTTCCTCACAGCAAAGGAAAGTATCAACAGAGTGAAAAGGCAATCTCCAGGATGGGTGAAAATATTTGCAGACCATATATCTGATAAGGGATTAATATTCTAGACTATACAAGTAACTATAACAACTCAACAGCAAAAAATAAATTTGATGAAAAATTAGGTAAAGGACTTGAATATGTATTTCTACAAATTGATATAAACGTCTGAGAGGTATATAGAAGATGCTCAATGTCACTAATAATCCAGGGATTGGAAATGCAAACCACAATCAGATGTCACCTCACACTTGTTAAGATGGTTATCATAAAAAAGTTGGTCACTATGTGGAGAACTGGAACCCTCATACACTGTTGGTGAGAGGGTAAAATGGTATAGCCTCTATGAAAAATGGTATGACCGCTCTTAAGAAGATTTAAGATAGAATAACCATATAAGGTAGCAATCCCACTTCTAGGTATGTATCTGAAAGTTGAAATCAGGATCATGAAAAATGTATCTGTATTCCCATGTTCATTGAGGCATTGTATACAGTAGATAAGATATGGAAACAACCTAAACACCTTTGGATGAAGGGATGAAGGGATGAAGAAAATGTGATATATACATACATTGGAATGTTGTAAGAAAGAATTCTGCCTTATGCAACAAGATGGATGAAACTTAAGGACGTTATGCTAAATAAAATAAGTCAGTTATAGGACAAATAGTGTATCATTCCACTTAAATGAGGTATCTAAAGTAGTCACATGCATAGAAACAAAGTAGAATGGTGGTTTCCAGGGGCTAAGGGGCGGGGAAATGTGGAGTTGTTCTTCAATAAATAAGTAAATCAAGCTTCCATTTTGCAAGATAAATATGTTCTAGAGATCTGGTGTACAACATTGAACCTATAGTTAACAACACTGTTTTGTGAACTTAAAATTTGTTAAGAAGGGGGCGCCTGGTTAAAGCCCCTGGGTTAAAACCTCTGCCTTCAGCTCAGTTCGTGATTCCAGGGTCCTGGGATTGAGCCCCACATCCGGGCTCTCTGCTCCACATGGAGCCTGCTTCCTCTTATCTCTCTCTCTGCCTGCCTCTCTGCCTGCTTGTGATCTGTCTGTCAAATAAATAAATAAAATCTAAAGAAAAAAAAGAACATAGATACCATGCTGAGTGTTCTTACAATAATAATAATAATAATAATAATAATAATAACTATGAAAAATCTGGGAAGGTGAATGCTATTTGTGCTCTTGTGCAAGGAAAAAACATCTGTGGGGAACAGGACATATTGCCGGAGAACCCACACATGGAGGATGAGCCCCTTTCTGTCTTTACCACATGAGTCTAAGTGAGTATGAGGTTGGAGCTGCAATCCAGGCGGGCAACGTCTGGTCTAGTCTGGGAGATGCCTTTCCTTTTAACTTGACAGTTTAGCAAGTGTCCTGTGGCTAGGTGGGTAAAACCCTGAGAAACCAGCCCTTGTCTATCACCCAAGAATTTCTATCCACTTTCCAGAAGACAGATTGTGCACTACTGTGGTGAAGGCGTTGGAAAACAATGATGCGAATCAAGGGAGAGAGTAATATTCAGGTGATGATCTCGGAGGGGGAGGGAACTAAAAGCAATTAGTGGAGGTAGCAGGCTGCCTTTATGTGTATACTGCATTCCAACTTTGCCCTATGAGGCATCCCTAAAAATGGCAACAGAGAGTGACTTCTCTTGGGGGGGGGAATAAAAAACCAAAAACCAAAACAAAACAAAAATAACCTAAGTGGAGAGCGATGGGACTAGAAGATGACTCGAGGGGGTCGGATTTTTGCTCCCAGGAGCGCTCCTCCTACTTCTCAGGCTCACCAAGAAGGCCAAGGTGTTTGGCCTTTCTCCCAAGTCAATCGCGCTAGCTACAGGAGTGCAGCCTCCCAAGGAATAAAGATGATCTCACAGGGAAAGTTATAAGACAAATGTCAAACAAGCAACCATTGGAACATCTAATAGGTAAAGCAAAAACTAATTTAACACTAAGAACATAAATTTAAAAGAGGCATAGTAACTATCCTAGGAGACATGAGGGAGAGTATTGCAACCTTTAGTTCTCTGCAGCTAAACTTTAGATAAGACCAGTGTGTTGGTCAAGGATGGCTGAGACAGGCCGTCTGGAGGGGAATGAGTGCACTTCAGGACTCTTCTTGTATGAGAAGGTGGAGACTTTGATGATCCTTAGACATTTGTATGGGGAAATAACTAAGTGGTTTCATTTATTTAAGTATGGCTTCACTTATTTACTTATTTCATTTATTTAAGGGAATAGGCTTGGGATAGGGTTGAAAAGGGGTAAATTTATGCTAAAAGGAAACCAGTGTTTTCTCCACTGATGCTAATGTTCAAGAATTAGGGCATAGGAATAACTCAGTTTTTGTTCCTCAGGGCCACCCTTCAGAAGAAAAAGGGGAAGGGGAAGGAGAAGGAGAACGAGAGAGGAAAAAGAGGACCTTCCCTCAAATATGTCACTGTTCTGCCTTCCTACCACGCTAGGTTCAGCCCCCACAATCTAAAATAGGAGCAATGCCATCTCCCTGATTTGTCCTCCCTGTGTATTGTTGGACAAAATTCCAACATTTGTTCAGTGCTCCTTATTTTAAGAAGGAAAGTCTCATAGTTTATGTCATTATATCACTTACGTAAGCATACGTTTTATATGCTTAATGTCGCAAAACAGGCAAGCTAGCTGGCATTACAGGTGGGCTCATTTGAGAGAAGCCATTGGTTTTCAAGGGTGGTTAGGACCATAGCAAACACACACAGTTGGCTTTAAACACACACCATAGCAAACACACCCACACTCTTTTCTTCTAAGCTGCCTCGTTGTATCCTGGTAGGTTGGGGCAAAAAGCAGATTCACTTTTTGTACTTTGACTTGTCCAAGATTCCAGACTTCAGTTCTTTGCTACAGTTGGACCAATTCTTATTTTTATACTACATTCCTCCTCTTTCACCTCCTGTACCTTTACTTGCAAGATAATTTACCCATGGGTAGTATTTTTGAGGGGTTTGATTTGTATTTGAATGGGAATGGCTCAAAAAATAACTTTCTGTGTTACAATTTTGCAAGTCAGTGAATCCCCTGGGACTCAGTTTTTCATCTGTAAGATGAGGGTTGGACTCCATGAAAATGCCTCTTTTAGTTCTTTCATTCCATGAATCTAGGAATGTAATTTTAAAGCTGCACCCAAATCAGCCTCTTTCTTGATTTGCTAGCCTGCAAACTTTTTCAGAGTTCTCCAGCTCCCATTGCTTCTATATCGTTACCATTTAATGTAAAAACAGCATGCTTCAGTAAGAACAAAACCCCCCAATACTTTAAAAAGAATCCTCAGATTACACTGCAATTTTCCTCTTACTCAAACAATTCTTCTGACACCTGCCTTCTGTGCCTGGAGACCCACAGACATGACTAGCAAAGGGCAGTAAGGCACTTTGTGAGATTTTGGAGGTGGTGCTTCCTCCGCTGCTCTTGGGCTCAAGGAACTGGGACATGGGCCCTTGGGCACGGGTCCCCCACAGGGGCTCACTGTTGGGTTTAGGGACAATGTGCAGCATCTGCTGGTTTGGGACGCATGCCACTTCTTTCTCTCAGTTTCAATGAAGTTTCTGCTTGAAACAGAATGAAACAAGGTTAGAGGCTAAACCCCACCTCCACCTACATGACGGGGTTCATTTATTGGGTGGTTTGCTGCATACTGGGATATTTGTATGGAAACTGTGAGCTATGCTGTAAAGGCAAGCTAGTATTTCTGAAGGCAATTAAACCATAATAACAATATGTAGCAAAAAACCTAATGCGTGCAAACCCAGAAGCACTCATGTTAGATTGGCATATGTTTCCCTATTCCACCTAGAAAATATTCTATCTGTCTGTTTTGACATGATTTAGCATTTAGCAAGGAATTCTGGTGTCATCAAGGAAAACTTAGAAAGTTCAGTAAAAGCCAAACTCTTGTAAGAAGCAGGTAATTCCAGTATGCTGGCAGCTTAGATGAGGCCATTAAGGGCTTCAATCCTCGCTGTGCCACTTATTGGCTATGTGGCCTTGGGCAAGTCAATGACCTTTTCTTTTCTTGGGATTTGCTCACTGAAAAAACAAGATAATCACAGGACCTACTTCATGGAGACTTTGTGAGAGTTAAGTGAGTATATGCAAAGCATTTGTAGAACACACAGCATATGGCAAGCATGGGGTTACTGTGAGCCATAATCCTTTGTCATTACTATTTTTATGATAGGCGTCAGCCTATGCTTTGGCAGAGATAGGTGAACGATGGAATAAGTTATAGAAAACAGGCTACATTCTCATTTAGATGCGTGTATCAGTTTGTTCATTTTTATTGCTCTATAGAATCCCATTGTATGGATGTACCACAATTTGCTTGTCCTTACACCAGTTGCAAGATGTTTGAGTTTTTTGCATTTTTGGCAATTATGAATCAGAAATCTCTCATCTCAGGGTTTATACAATGGACTAACCAAGAATATTTCCCTATGAATAAAATCAGTAGGAGCTATTGAACTTGACCTTGACCTAAGCATTCCCTTGGTCTATGTTTTTCATCCTGGTCAACCCTCCCTGAACTTCACACTCATCTCATCGTCTAGTATTTAAAGGAATTCAGTTGATTGTCTTCCTCAATTTCTTTTTGTTCATCTAAATGGAAACAAGGGCAAAGAGGTAAGAGGTGGATTAGACAATAGCAATATAGACAATTTCTCAAGTTTCGAGCTCATAATGAATATTTACGGTTATGATTTCTGTTCTCTTGCTTCGTTTTCTCACGTCACTAAAATTCAGTACCTTGTGTGGGTTATAAAGTACCTCTTCTAGTTTCATTTGTTATGTAGATTTAAAATTTTTTTTTAATATTCGCCAGTTTTATATAAGTTTTCTATTTTGTGAATATTTTAGTAAGTGGTTCCTTCTCAAACTTAGTTTACAAAGACATGTTTTTGCTTTCTCATCAACATTAATAGATTTTGGTGGCAAAAACCATCCATTATATATAGCATTGCCAGTTTCTATGCATAGACTGAGAAATTTTAGGCTTATTAAAAATTTCTTTTTTTTTGTATTTTTATTTTTATTTATTTTTTTTCCAATTTATTTATTTTCAGAAAAACAGTATTCATTATTTTTTCACCACACCCAGTGCAAAATTTCAATGTAAAAAGTTGGGTCTTTCTCCTTATTTTTTATCCATGATTATTCAACTAGACCTTAATAGATCATTCTATTTCTGTGCTCAGGCCTTTAGTGTGTCTGTGGGATTTTAAGGCATGTACAGAATGAATGTGTGGAAGTTCTGGTCATCAGAGGATGAGGCTGATGGAGGTGTGTATGTGTGTGTGTGGGGGGGAGGTTGGAGATCTTTAAAGTGGCCTCTGCCTGTCTTCACAAACATACTTCCCTGGGCTTCCTTGCACATTTGCTGAGATTTTCAAGAAGCCAACATGATTCTGCCATATCTCCTTCATAGGTAATATTTGACATATGCACCCTTCCACCTTCTAAGGAATGAATGCAGTTCAAGCCAATTTAAAGTGTAAGTTCAGTGGAAGAATTTCAGTCCCTGCTAATGTGTACCAGTCATAGCTACCCAAGAGCCCTGTGCATCTCCATCTCATCCATCTACTAAGGGTGGCAGCTTCCCTGGGCTGCTAATGTGTACCAGTCACAGCTACCCAAGAGCCCTATGCATCTCCATCTCATCCATCTACTAAGGGTGGCAGCTTCCCTGTGGTGTCCTCAGGAGCAGACAGAGGATGGAGCACTGTGCTGTAGGAATGGTTTTGTCCATAGAGCTGGCTTCTAGGGGCCAGCCCATAGCCTCAATATTTATTTAATTGAATTGACTTAAGCTTCTTCTTTTTTGATAATATGAATTTTATTAAAATATTAATACATAGGAAATTCTGATTTCAGGAAGCAAAAAACTAAGAATTTTATTTTAATAATTAGAAGTCATCTGAGTTTTATTTTTATTATGATATGTTAGTTACCCTACAGTACGTCATTAGTTTTTGATGTAGTGTTTCACGATTCATTGTTTGTGTATAACACCCAGTGCCCATGCAATACGTGCCTTCCTTAATACCCATCACTGGGCTCACCTATGCTCTCACCCTTCTCCTCTCTAAAACCCTGTTTATGTCCTGGAGTCCATAATCTCTCATGGTTCATCTCCCCTTCCAACCGCCCCCCTTCATTTTTCCCTTCCTTCTCCCAATGTCCTCCATGCTATTACTTATGTTCCACAAGTATATAAAACCATACGATAATTGACTTTCTTTGTTTGACTTATTTCACTCAGCATAATCTCCTCCAGTTCCATCCATGTTGATGCAAAAGTTGGGTATTCATCTTTTCTGATGGAGGCGTAATATTCCATTGTATATACGGACCACATCTTCTTTTATCCATTCATCTGTTGAAGACCGTCTCCACTCTTTCCACAGTTTGGCTACTGTAGACATTGCTGCTATGAACATTGGAGTGCATGCAGCCCTTCTTTGTGCATGGGGTGCATGTGGTCAAAGATACATATGTATCTTTAGGGTAAATAGTCCAATAGCTGGGTCAGAGGGTAACTCTATTTCTAACTTTTTGAGGAAACTTCACACCGTTTTTCTAAGTGGTTATGTCAACTTGCATTCCCACCAAGTGTTAAGAGTGTTCTTCTTTCTCCACAACCTCTCCAACATTTGTTGTTCCTTGCCTTGTTAATTTTTGCCGTTCTAAATGGCATAAGTTGTATCTCAGTGTGGTTTTGATTTGAATTTCCCTGATGGCTAATGATGATGAACATTTTTTCATGTGTCTGTTAGCCATTTGTATGTTTCCTTTGGAGAAGTGTCTGTTCATGTCTTCTGCCCATTTTCTGACTTGATTACTTGGTTTTTTTGAGTGTTGAGTTTGAGAAGATCCTTATAGATATTGGATATTAGCCCTTTATCTGTACTGTTATTTGCAAATATCTTCTCCCATTCCATGGGTTGCCTCTTTGTTTTGTTGACTGTTTACTTTGCTGTGAAGAAGGTTTTTATCTTGATGAAGTCCCAAAAGTTCATTTTCATTTTTGTTTCCCTTGCCTTTGGAGATGTGTTTTGAAAGAATTTGCTGTGGCTGATGTTGAAGAGGTTACTGCCTATGTTCTCCTCTAGGATTTTGATAGATTCCTGCCTCACATTGAGATCTTTCATCTATAAGCTTCTTATTAAAAGGACAAGCACAGATGTTTGGAATGTTTTTGATTCACTTCCTCTCCTTAGTTTACTGAGGAACCTTTGCTGCTCTCACTCCAGCAATGGCTTTGAAACACAGGGCACCCTAATGAAATCTTATAATTATATGACAGAGGGGTGCTTCTCTTCAGACTCTCAACCTGTGTCCTTAAGCTCTGCCTCTCTCAGCCTTTCCATGGAAATTAACCTTTTCACACCTGAGATTTCCTGCCTTCAAACTCTGTCTCTAGCCAGATGAGTTAAGACACCATTTTTTCATTCTGCACTGACACTCAGATGTGAGAATGTCTCTTCTTTTGAATATAGGAATTAAAGAAAACTCTCAAGTACTTTTTAAATTAAATCAGTGATTGAGACATCAATCACTGATTTATACACAGTAAAAGTCACTCTCTTTAATGTATGATTCTGTCTATCGACTTTTATAGTCATACAGCCATCAACACAATTAAGATACTGGATAGTTGTCTGACCCTAAAAAGCATTTGATGCCAGTTTGGAACCAACCCCTCCACAGTCCAACACCTGACAATCAAAGATCTATTTTCTTCTCCTAGCTTTTCCTTATACACCATATAAACTGAATTATAGAGCATTAGTCTTTTGAGTCTTCTTTCTTTTTTTTTAACCTTTTCATTGTTTTTGTTATGCACCACATTAATACACACTGCATGTATTATGCTACAAAAAGGTACATAATGCTACATAATACACTGTGTAAACTACTAGCAGGAGCAGGTGAGCATAACCCAGTTATTTTCCATCAATCAGTAAAATGTTTCCCTAATCAATGTTCTCCAAACCCTTTGACACATAGTAATGATTAACTCCAGAGACATGCTTATCTCTTTCCATCAAACTCCACTGATATGATTAATGGACAACTGTTTTTTTTTTTAAATTTCTTTTCAGCATAACAGAATTCATTGTTTTTGCACCACACCCAGTGCTCCATGCAATACGTGCCCTCCTTCCAACCTTTTTTTCTTGCCCCTGTGGGTGAACATATGATGTGCGCTGTGGCTACAACAGGATGAGCAAGAACATGGCCAGTCCCAGGAAGAGTCTCCAACCATGGTGCACAACAGTTACCAAGAATCTTCTTTCTTTCATTTAGCATCATCATGCATTTGAGATTCACCTACAAGTTTGCATGTAACAGTGATTAATTTTTTTAATTGTTGAGAAGTATCCCGTGTTGTGATTGTACCAGTTTGCTTATCTATTCACTGGCTGAAGGCCATTTGGGACATGTCCAGTTTTGGTGATTATGAATGAAACCCTGTAAACATTCATTTGTTGTGAAGTTTGTATTTTGCTTGGATGACCTAGCTGTCCCAATGCTGGGTCATATGATATGTGCATGTTTTGCTTTATAAGAAATTGTCAAACTTTTTTTTTTCCAAAGCGGTTGCAACTTTTGCAACTTTTGCCACTGTATGTATGGGCATTCCAGTTGCTCCACATCCCTGCTTGGTATTTCCAATTAACAATTTGTTGGTGTTGTTGTTTAAGGTTTAATTCTTCAATAAGCATGCAGTGTTATCTCACTGTAGCTTTAATTTGCTTTTTTCTACTGACTAATGATGATGAAACATCTTTTCTTGTGCTTATTTTCTCTCCATATATCTTCTTGGTTAAGTGTCTGTATAAATCCTTCTACAATTTTTAATAAGGTTGTTTATTGGTATTGTATCTTGAGAACTCTTTATATCTTTTATACACAAATTTGTTATCAAATATGCTCTTTGTAAGTATTTTCTTCTGGTCAGCATCTCACTTTTTAAATTTTATTAATGGAGTCCTTCAGTGAAAAGGTGTTTTTACTTTTTTTTCAAATTATCTTATTTTATTTAAACTTAACTAATTAATGTGTAGGATGTCATTAGTTTCAGAGGCAGAATTCAGGTATTCATCAGTTGCATACAACACCCAGTGCTCATCACATGCCCTTCTAAATGCCCGTCACCCAGTTTCCCCATCTCCCACCAGCAACCCTCAGTTTGTTTCCTATGGTTGATAGTCTCTTAGGTGTTGTCTCCCTCTTTGATTTCATCTTATTTTATTTTTCTTCTGATGAAATTCACTTTATTGAATTTATTTATTGGCTGAGTAGGTTGAGCAACTGCCTTCAGCTTGGGTCATGATCCCAGGGTCGTGGAATTGACCCCCATGTTGGGGAGCCTGCAGCCTGCTTCTCCTTCTCCCTCCGCTGCTCTCCCTGCTTGTGCATGGGTGCTCTCTCTCTCTGTCAAATAATAAAAAAAGAAAGAAAGATTCAGAAGGAAAGAAAGAAAGAAAGAAACCTTTGCCTAAATCAAGGTCAAAAGTATTTTTCCTGTGTTTCCTAGTAGAAAGTTGATAGCTTTAGGTTTAGGTTGTGAGTTAGTGTTTGTAAATGGTGCAAGGTCTGGGGCAGCTTTATTTATTTATTTATTTGATTACGATCTCCAATGGTTCCAACAGTATTTGTTGAGAAGATAAGTCTTTCCCTCATTAAGTTCCTTTGCAATTTTGTTGTAAAGAATTTGATCATTTACATGTGAGTTTATCTGTGTGCTCCCTATTCTGTTCAATTGATTTATGTGTCTATCCTTTTCATCAGTATCAGATTATCCTGATTACCAGAGATTTATAAAAAGTCTTGACTTCAGGTCATGCTGTGTTCTTAAACTTGCTTCTTCCTTTTTTTTAAAAAAATGTTTTCATTATTCTAGTTTCTTTGCCTTTTCATGTAAATTTTATAATCAACTTATAAATTTCAACAAAAATTTCTGCTGGGATTTTGATTGCCTTGAATTGCATCTATACATCAGTTTTGGGGAAATCTGTCAATATTGAACCTTCTAATTAATGAGTGCTATGTACCTCTCTACTTATTCATTTTTTCCCCATGTTTTCCTTCAATGTTTTGTGGTTTTCAGTATAGAAATCTTGCCTATCTTCTGTTATATTTAAAATAAAGTATTTCATTTCCTTGCTGCTCTGATAAATAATCAGCTTTTAGGTTAATCAACTTACTTGGTCATTTTCTGTTATCACCATTGTTTCTTGAATTTTTTCTTTTGCTTTTTCTACTTTTTATTCTACTGTTTATTTCCTTCCCTCCCCACTCACACACTTTCATTAGAATCATGTGTGCATACTATTTCATAAGGGTTTTCCCTATAACATTTATTTTTTATGCCCACATCCTTTGAAAAGTTGCAACTGTTTACTTATGCAGAACATTTGCTTTTTTAAATATATGTATTAATTTATTGATTATATATATACACACACACACATATATATGTATATCTCTCTCTCTCTCTCACTCTATGCATATGGATATATATACATATATGTGTCTGTATATACATATGTATATGTATATATATACATATATATATTTCTTTTCAGTGCTCCAGAATTCATTGTTTATGCATACATCCAGTGCTCCATGCAATACATGCTCTCAATAATACCCACCACCAGGCTCATCCAACTCCCCACCCTTCTCCCCTCCAAAACCCTCAGTTTGTTTCTCAGAGTCCACAGTCTCTCATTGTTTATCTCCCCCTCTGATTTCCCCCAACCCACTTCTCCTCTCCATCTATGTCCTCCGTGTTATTCCTTATGCTCCACAAATAAGCGAAATGATATGATAATTGACTCTCTCTGCTTGACTTTTTTCACTCAGCATAATCTTTTCCAGTCCTGTCCATGTTGATACAAAAGTTCATCCTTTCTGGAAGAGGCATAATACTCCATAGTATATATGGACCACATCTTCCTTATCCATTTGTCTGTTGAGGGGCATCTTGGTTCTTTCTGCAGTTTGGTGACTGTGGCCATTGCTGCTATGAACATTGGGGTACAGATGGTCCTTCTTGTCACTGCATCTGTATCTTTGGGGTAAATATCCAGTAGTGCAATTACAAGGTCATAGGGAAGCTCTACTTTTAATTTCTTAAGGTATCTCCACACTGTTTTCCAAAGTGGCTGCACCAACTTGCATTCCCACCAACAGTGGAAGAGGGTTCCCCTTTCTCCACATTATCTCCAACACACATTGTTTACTGTCCTGTTGATTTTGGCCATTCTAACTGGTGTAAGGTGGTATCTCAATGTGGTTTTGATTTGAATCTCCCTGATGGCTAGTGAGGATGAACACTTTTTCATGTGTCTATTAGGCATTTGTATGTCTTGTTTGGAGAAGTGTCTGTTCATGTCTTCTGCCCATTTTTTGACATGATTATCTGTTTTGTGTGTGTTGAGTTTGAGGAGTTCTTTATAGATCTTGGATATCAGCCCTTTGTCTGTAGTGTCATTTGCAAATATCTTATCCCATTCCGTGGTTGCCTATTTGTTTTGTTGACTGTTTCCCTTGCTGTGCAGAAGCTTTTGATCTTGATAAAGTCCCAAAAGTTCCTTTTCACTTTTGTTTCCTTTACCCTCAGAGACATATCTTGAAAGGAATTGCTGTGGCCTATGTTGAAGAGGTTACTTCCTATGTTCTCCTCTAGGATTCTGATGTATTCCTGCCTCATGTTGAGACTTTTCATCCATTTTGAGTTTATCTTTGTATATGGTGTAAGAGAATGGTCAAGTTTCATTCTTCTACACATAGCTGTCCAATTTTCCCAGCCCCATTGATTGAAGAGACTTTTTTCCACTGGATATTTTTTCCTGCTTTGTTCCAGATTAGTTGATCATAGAGTTAAGGGTCCATATCTGGGCTCTCTTCTCTGTTCCACTGGTGTATGTGTTTTTGTGCCAGTACCATGCTTGTCTTGGTGATCATAGTTTTGTAATAAAGCTTAAAATCAGGCAATGTGATGCCCCCAGTTTTTTCTTTTTCAACATTTCCTTAGCAATTCAGGGTCTCTTCTGATTCCATACAAATTTTAGG
This sequence comes from Neogale vison, assembly GCF_020171115.1. NCBI lineage: Eukaryota > Metazoa > Chordata > Mammalia > Carnivora > Mustelidae > Neogale > Neogale vison. The sequence continues at coordinate 312,022,635 of NC_058091.1, read as the reverse complement.
ATTGTTTGTGCTGGCTCTTCAAAAAATGCTGGTGGAATTTTGATCGGGATGGCACTGAAATTATAGATTGCTCTAGGCAGTATAGACATTTTAACAATGTGTATTCTTCTGACCCATGAGCATGGAATAGTCTTCGATCTTTTTGTGTCTTCAGTTTCTTTCATGAGTGTTTTATGAAACTATTTCATGGTAGTTCCTTGAGTACAAATCCTTTACCTCTTTGGTTAGGTTTGTTCCCAGTTATCTTATGGTTTTTGGTGCTATAGTAAATGGAATTGGTTCTCTGTTTTCCCTTACTGTATTTTCATTGTTAGTGTATTAGAAAGCAATTGATTTCTGTACATTGATTTTGTATCCTGCCCCATTACTGAATTGCTGTATGAGTTCTAGTAGTTTGGGGGTGAATTCTTTTGGGTTTTCCATATAAAGTGTGTCATCTGTGAATAGAGAGTTTGACTTCTTCATTGCCAATTTGAATACATTTTATTTCTCTTTGTTGTCTGATTGCTGTTGCTAGGACTTCTAATACTAAGTTGAACAAAAGTGGCAAGAGTGAACATCCTTGTTGTGCTCCTGATCTCAAGGAGAAGGCTGTCGACTATTAGTAAAACCAGTGAACATCTTTGTGGCATATGACTTTTCAAAGAACGAATATCTTTGTTTAAGTCTTTGTTCCTTATTGAAAAACTTTTGGTGGAAAATCAGTTAAAGGGAAAGCTCATGATTAACCTACTCAATCACAAATTTTTGGCAATATTGAGTTTAAAAATGTTGAACTATATTAGAATAATTAAATTAGTGAAATATATTGAAATATAAATGACTTGTAAACATGTACAGTGTTGTTAAGTCTTTCTATTAATTTGGTTAGAGTGGCATGGTGTTTTCACAGGATTTCCCATTTGACTATTATCCTTGAGGTATAGATGCAGTGCAGTGTTCCTTATGTCACTACAATCTATTTAGCTCTTCTCCTTTCGATGAACATAAGGGTGTTTGATTTGTTGCCATTACAGTCAGTGCCCCAGCAAGCACCTTTGTGCCTGTTCTGATGCACAAGTGTGAATATTTTTCTTCAGTCTATTTTTTCATGCCCCATAGTTTGAAATTATTTGTTTAATTTTGTTGGGGGTGTCTTGTAAGCAACATGTGGCTATTTTTTCAAGCCAGTCTGATCATCTCTCAAGCAGATGATTTCAGTTCCGTTCCATATTGTGGCAGATGCTGTTGCTGCCACTCTCCACATCAGCTCTGCCCTCCTGAGTCCTCCTGAGCTGAGGCATGTCCCTGCAGGCTGACATCCTCAGCTGGCACGTCTGTGTCCTCCTTTTTTGATTCAGGGCCTCCTCAGGTGCTGCCGACACTTGCTCTGCCAGAGACAGGCTCAGTGCTGAAATGATGGGAAGTTCAGCCACAGGGAGGCAACTGTGGTCAATGGGACGATTCCTCAGTACCCCCCCCAATGGGTGATTCTACCTCTAGTTTTTTACCGTTTGAGAAAGTCCCCACTGTGACTGAACCCCAAGTGCTCAAAGCTCCCACCAGCTCACCAGCACACCTTTAAAAAAATTTTTTTTTAAAATTTATTTTCAGCATAACAGTATTCATTGTTTTTGTACCACACCCAGTGCTCCATGCAATCTGTGCCCTCTATAATACCCACCACCTGGTACCCCGACCTCCCACCCCCCTCCCCTTCAAAACCCTCAGATTGTTTTTCAGAGTCCATAGTCTCTTATGGTTCACCTCCCCTTCCAATTTCCCCCAACTCCCTTCTCCTCTCTGTTTCCCCATGTCCTCCATGCTATTTGTTATGCTCCACAAATAAGTGAAACCATATGATAATTGACTCTCTCTGCTTGACTTATTTCACTCAGCATAATCTCTTCCAGTCCCATTCATGTTGCTACAAAAGTTGGGGATTCGTCCTTTCTGATGGAGGCATAATACTCCATAGTGTATTTGGACCACATCTTTCTTATCCATTCATCCATTGAAGGGCATCTTGGTTCTTTCCACAGTTTGGCGACCATGGCCATTGCTGCTATAAACATTGGGGTACAGATGGCCCTTCTTTTCACTACGTCTGTATCTTTGGGGTAAATACCCAGTAGTCCAATGGCAGGGATAGGGAAGTTCTATTTTTAATTTCTTGAGGAGTCTCCACACTGTTCTCCAAAGAGGCTGCACCAACTTGCATTCCCACCAACAGTGGAAGAGGGTTCCCCTTTCTCCACATCCCCTCCAACACATGTTGTTTCCTGTCTAGCTCATTTTGGCCATACTAACTGGTGTAAGGTGATATCTCAATGTGGTTTTTTTTTTTAATTTTTTTTCCCAATTTATTTATTTTCAGAAAAACAGTGGTTTTAATTTGAATCTCCCTGATGGCTAGTGATGATGAGCATTTTTTCATGTGTCTGAAGCCATTTGTATGTCTTCATTGGAGAAGTGTCTGTTCATATCTTCTGCCCATTTTTTGATATGATTGTCTTTTTTGTGTGTGTTGAGTTTGAGGAGTTCTTTATAGATCTTGGATATCAACCTTTTGTCTGTACTGTCATTTGCAAATATCTTCTCCCATTCTGTGGGTTGCCTCTTTGTTTTTTTGACTGTTTCCTTTGCTGTGCAGAAGCTTTTGATTTTAATGAAGTCCCAAAAGTTCATTTTCGCTTTTGTTTCCTTTGCCTTTGGAGACATATCTTGAAAGAAGTTGCTGGAATAAACCTAACCAAAGAGGTAAAGGATCTGTACTCGAGGAACTACAGAACATTCATGAAAGAAATTGAAGAAGACACAAATAGATGGAAGACCATTCCATGCTCTTGGATCGGAAGAATAAACATTGTTAAAATGTCTATACTGCCTAGAGCAATCTATACTTTTAATGCTATTCCGATCAAAATTCCACCAGTATTCTTCAAAGAGCTGGAGCAAATAATCCAAAAATTTGTATGGAATCAGAGAGACCCCGAATCACTAAGGAAATGTTGAAAAACAAAAATAAAACAGGGAGCATCACGTTACCTGATTTCAAGCTTTACTACAAAGCTGTGATCACCAAGACAGCATGGTACTGGCATAAAAACAGACACATAGACCAGTGGAACAGAGTAGAGAGCCCAGATATGGACCCTCAACTCTATGGTCAAATAATCTTCGACAAAACAGGAAAAAATATACAGTGGAAAAAAGACAGTCTCTTCAATAAATGGTGCTGGGAAAACTGGGCAGCTGTATGTACAAGAATGAAACTGGACCGTTCTCTTACACCATACACAAAGATAAACTCAAAATGGATAAAAGACCTCAATGTGATACCAAAATCCATCAGAATCCTAGAGGAGAACATAGGCAGTAATCTCTTCGATATCACCAACACACCTTTAACAGTTTTCTCACATTCCTTTTCTCACATAAGTTTGCTGGAATCAACTCCCAAACAACTACCCGTGTCCCAGTCTTTCTAGTGGATTCTGCTTGGGAGGGCTCACACTCAGACCATTCTGTTAAGAATATGATCCTCTTATTTTTGTTTTTTCTGTTTATGTTGCTTTTTATATTTTTCCTCTGTTTCTGTCTTGCTGAGTGGAGCTAGGTTTTGTTTTGTTTTGGTTCGTGTTTTTCTTCTGGTCTGGGAACCACAGATTACATTTCTATTTTTTCTATGGTTGCTTTAATTTTTTAAGATATGTATACACAGATGTAAAAATTTCCAACAAAGTCTAAATTTATTTTTATTTGTTCCATCCTCCTTGAAAAGACAAGAACATTGGCTTGCTTTACCTTTCTCTCCACCACTTCTCTAATTATTTCTCCCCTCCTTTTGATTATTAATGGCTGTCAATATTTTATCATTCTGGTTTTGTCAATACTCCATAGTTGTTGAAGTTAATCGATGTATTTTATCAATTTCTACACTCACCATGAATTCTCAAGTACTATACATTCACCCCAGGTTTACTTCTCTGCTTTTTAAATATGTACTTTAATAGTTTGGCCTATTCTGCAGAAAAGATCCAGGACTGGTAGTGAAAATTTTTTTTATGCCTTTTTTTTCCTTGTTACTTTAGAATGATAGTTTTTCATTTGATGTTGTTAAACTTTTCCCTGAGTTCTTATAAGATATTATTGTCTTCTGGTATTGGCTGCCATTCATTGTCATTTATGAAATATTAACTTTCCAACTAATTGCTGGTTTCTCTGTAGGTAATCAATACTTTTAGTCTGGCCACTTTGAAGATTCTCATTTTTTTAAAAATTTATTTTCTATTTATTTTCATCATAACAGTATTCATTATTTTTGCACCACACTCAGTGCTCCATGCAATCCGTGCCCTCTAAAATACCCACCACCTGGTACCCCAACCTCCCACCCCCCACCCCTTCAAAATCCTCAGATTGTTTTTCAGAGTCCATAGTCTCTCATGGTTCACCTCCCCTTCCAATTTCCCCGAACTCCCTTCTCCTCTCTAACTCCCCATGACTTCCATGCTATTTGTTATGCTCCACAAATAAGTGAAACCATATGATAATTGACTCTCTCTGCTTGACTTATTTCACTCAGCATAATCTTGAAGATTCTCTTAAAACCACTATGTTTTACCTTTATGTCATGATGTGTTTAGAGATCCTCCATGTCTTTTTCATAATTCAAATGTCTTATCTCTGTCTTCTGCATGATAGATACACTTCAAAAATATTCCTTAATTCTTTAATATTTAAAAATATATTGCCCAAGTTTTTTTTTATTAATTTTTTTAATTTTTTATAAACATATATTTTTATCCCCAGGGGTACAGGTCTGTGAATCGCCAGGTTTACACACTTCACAGCACTCACCAAAGCACATACCCTCCCCAATGTCCATAACCCCACCCCCCTTCTCCCAAACCCCCTCCCCAAGTGTTTTTTTAAAACTAGGTGTTTCCTAGTTTACAAACTATTTTACTTTAATTTCCAATGATTTTAATTTACTCCTTTTTTATGCCATTACTCTCCATTTTGTTTGTTTCAGAATCTCTCATTTTTTAAGGTTTTATTTATTTATTTGACAGAGAGAGACACAGTGAGAGAGGGCACACAAACAGGAGGAATAGGAGAGGGAGAAGCAGGCTTCCTGCTGAGCAGGGAGCCTGATGCAGGGATAGATCCCAGTGGAATCCTAACCTGAGCTGAGGGCAGATGCTTAACAACTGAGCCACACAGGCACCCCTCATTTTTTTTTAATAGATGTTATTTCTTACTTTAATCTCTGAATATCAAATATAACTTTACTTTAAAGCCATGTTTCACATTTTTTTAATTATTATTAATTTATTTATTTTCAGAAAAACAGTATTCATTATTTTTTCACCACACCCAGTGCTCCATGCAAGACGTGCCCTCTATAATACCCACCACCTGGTACCCCAACCTCCCACCCCCCCGCCACTTCAAACCCCTCAGATTGTTTCACATTTTTAAATGATTTTTATTTCACCTGGAGTCATTTCATTTCTTGGTGACTGATTTGTGATATGTTATTCTTAGCATTGGTGTTTCTCACTTTAGATTTGCTGGCTCATCTGCTCATTCTCTCTCTGCCTATCCATTCCCTTCATGCCCCTCCACTCTCTCCTCCTGACCTAGCTAATCATTTTGTGCATGCTTCTGCCTTGTTTCCCTGGAACTCAGAGTCTAGAACCAAGTGTTGTTCTGCTGAGGCAGTTACAAAGACTTCAGTTGCTGAGATTCAGGTCTTACCTGCAAGTCAGGGTCAGTTTCCTTGTGTCTTTTTAGATAAATGGCTCACATTTCCCACCACATTTGCTCCTATTGTCCTTCCCTCATTGAAAGAGGAGTCTCGTCCAACTCAGTTCAGATTGAGAGCTTGGCTTCGATCCCTAACTACCTAACAGATGCACCCTTCCAGACATTTCTATCTGCCCTCAGAGTTGGAGAATAGCAGGTGCAGGTCAGCCTCAATTTCTCCTTTCTCTTTCTTTTCCTTTTCTGGTGACAAAGATGTTTGCCCTACTTCTCTACTCAGTTATGGTCTCCTACCCTTCCCAGTTGCATATTCTTGGTTATTCCTGTATGTTGGTGATGGTGGTGGTGGAGTGAAGGAAGATTTGACATATACCACACCACCTCGGCCAGCTGTTCAATTCTCCTTTCACCCAGAGTTCAAATGTAAACTGAAGATCTGTTCTAATGGGCACACATTTCAATCAAGGTAAATAAAAATTAATGAAAGAATATAACATCAAAGTATAATGTTTTAGAATGATGTTTTCAACACAGCTGATTTTTCATGGTCAATAACAGGGTGAGGGGAAGTCTGCAGGGACTAATGAGGGTGCAGTATTCTTAGAAATACTGGATTCATGGTCTGGCTTACTTGCCAAGGCACCAAATGGCTTCAGGGGAATTTACACTCTGATTAGTGTAGAACTTTAAAGGATAAATCTTTAATGGCTGCAGAGAAGCAGCAAAATTAATGGCTGGCCATCTGGCTTGGTTTTATTAACCTATTTGTTCCAACTGTGCTTGTTGGCTTCTGTAGATAGGGCAGATGAAGATGAACTGGCTTACAAGAAAATTTTAAAGCACTTTTGAGGTTTTCCCCCCCTCTTTTCTTGAAAGAATTTGTGTAAGACTATAGTTTTGTGTAGGTGTTTATTCACTTAACAGACACTGAGGGCATCTATCACATAGCAGGCCCTGTAGAACACCAAACAGGAATAGAGGTGCACAATCCTCACGTCCAAGGGTCCCTTGGAGACTTCTCTCCTTTGGGTGCTGGTCATGCTTCATGGTAGCCTGTTTATTTTCAAATTATTAACCATGTGTTGGGAATTTTGTAAGAGTGAAACAAAAATCTTTTCCAGGCAACTAGAAGGTTTTCTTTTTTCTTTCCTTCTTCCTTCTCTCCCTTCATCCTTCTTTTATATCTTTTCCTTCTCTTTCTCTTTCTTTTCCTCTGGTTTCTCTTTTCCTCTTTCCTTTCCTTTCCCCTCTCCCTCCCTCTCTTCCTTCATAAGATACCAGATGCACTCACTTTCATTGTTCCTTTGGTAAACGAATTTGGGAACGGGCTGCCTATCCAAATGTAGGGTCCCAAATGCAGGCCTGAAGCATGAAGAGGTAGCACCATGGCATCTTTCACCCTGCACTCTGACTTATTTGGTTGACAAGATGTCAGATGGAAAGGGGATCAACTAGTTAGAGATAAGAAGAGAAAGACATGAATGAAGAGGTGAAGGAAACAAGGATAGAAAGTGGGCTATGCCTGCCACTCTTCTCACAAAATTTGAAATTCTTCCCCTGATAAAGCCTTTGAGATCTGATACATGACCTCAAAGGATGACCATTAACACCCCCAACACATTCTTGGCTACAATGGGTGGTCAACAAGGATCTAACAGCATTGAGTGCTATGAAAAGCATGGGAACTGCCTATAGATATTAGGGCCACATGGCTAGGGTGTCCACAGGGATGGAGTATCTATAGGGCTAGAGTGCCCATGAGGCTGGATGTCTTTAGGGCTGGGGTGTCCACAGGGCCAGGGTGTCCATGGGGCTGGGGTGCTCATGGAGTCAGAGTGTTGTGGAGAGACCTGGATTTGCATTTGGAAGTGCTAGACTGAATCTTCTTTCACTTACCAGATGCTTAATGGGGTGTCACAATAGATTTGAGTCTGTTTGTTTGCTTACACAATGGATAGAGCCATTTAACTTACAGCATTGTGTGTAGGTTAAACTCAGGCTAAGTGAAAGATCTCTGCAGAAAATGAAGACAATCCAACCATGTAGGTTTAGTCTCACAATCATGACAGTTAACCTCCAGGCCCTATAATTAGGATGACATGCATTCTGAAGAATTCTTCATTTCTTTAGAAATCAGTGGTTTAGGAGTTGATCCCATTTACAGTTGCACCCCAAATGATAAGATACCTAGGAATAAATCTAACCAAAGAGGAAAAGAATCTGTATTCAGAAAACTATAGAGTACTCATGAAAGAAATAGAAGAAGTTGCAAAGAAATGGAAAAATGTTCCATACTCATGGATTGGAAGAACAAATATTGAAAAATGTCTATGCTCCTAGAGCAATATACACATTTAATGCAATCCTTATCAAAATACCATCAAGTTTTTCCAAAGAAATGGAACAAATGATCCTAAAATTTATATGGAACCAGAAAAGACCACAAATAGCCAAAGGAATGTTGAAAAACAAAACCAAAGTTGGCGGCATCACAATTCCAGACTTCAAGCTCTATTACAAAGCTGTATTCATCAAGATAGTATGGTACTGGCACAGAAAAAGACACATAGATCAATGGAACAGAATAGAGAGCCCAGAAATGGATTCTCAATTTTATGGTCCACTGATCTTCAACAAAGCAAGAAAGAATGTCCAGTGGAAAAAAGACAGTCTCTTCAATAAATGGTGTTGGGGAAATTGGACAGCCACATGCAGAAGAATGAAACTGGACCATTTCCTTACACCACACACAAAAATAGACTCCAAATGGATGAAAGACCTAAATGTGAGAAAGGGATCCATCAAAATCCTAGAGGAGAACACAGGCAGCAAACTCTTAGACCTCAGCCACAGCAACTTCTTCCTAGAAACATCACCAAAGGCAAGGGAAACAAGGGCAAAATTGAACTATTGGGACTTCATCAAGATCAAAATCTTTTGCACAGCAAAGGAAACAGTCAACAAAACCAAAAGACATTTGACAGAATGAGAGATGATAACATAACATAACAGATAAAGGGCTAGTATCTAAAATCTATAAAGAGCTTAGCAAACTCAACGCCCAAAGAACAAATAATCCAACCAGGAAATGGGCAGAAGACATGAACAGACATTTCTGCAAAGAAGACATCCAGATGGCCAACAGACACATGAAAAAGGGCTCAACATCACTCTGCATCAGGGAAATACAAATCAAAATCACAATGAGATACCACCTCACGCAAGTCAGAATAGCTAAAATTAACCAGTCAGGAAATGACAGATGCTGGTGAGGATGTGGAGAAAGGGGAACCCTCCTACACTGTTGGTGGGAATGCAAGCTGGTGCAGCCACTCTGGAAAACATTATGTAGGTTCCTCGAAAAGTTGGAAATAGAGCTACCTATAACCCAGCAATTGCATACTGGGTATTTACCCCAAAGATACAAATGTAGAGATCCAAAGGGGCACCTGCACTTGAATGTTTATAGCAACAATGTCCACAAAAGCCAAACTGTGGGAAGAGCCTAGATGTCCATCAACAGATGGAGTGGATAAAGAAGATGTGGTATAGGGGTGCCTGGGTGGCTCAGTGGGTTAAGCCTCTGTTTTCAGCTCAGGTCATGATCTCGGGCTCCTGGGATGGAGCCCCGCATCAGGCTCTCTGCTCATCAGGGAGCCTGCTTCCTTGTCTCTCTCTCTGCCTGCCTCTCTGCCTACTTGTGATCTCTCTCTGTCAAATAAATAAATAAAATCTTAAAAAAAATAAAAGAAAAGAAGATGCAGTGTATATCTACAATGGAATACTATGTAGCCATTAAAATATTGAAATCTTGCCATTTGCAATGATGTGGATGGAACGAGAGGATATTATGCTGAGTGAAATAAGTCAATCAGAGAAAGGCAATTATAATATGATTTCTCTGATTTGAGAGGCAGGGCAGGGGATCATGAGAGGAAAAGAGGGAAAAATGAAGCAAGACAGGACCAGGGAGGGAGACAAATCATAAGAGACTCTTTTTTTTTTAAAATAAAAATTTTATTTATTTATTTGACAGAGAGAGAGAGAGAGATCGCAATTAGGCAGAGAAGCAGGCAGAGAGAGGTGGGGGTCGGGGAAGCAGACTCCCTGCCGAGCAGAGAGCCCAATGTGGGGCTCGATCCCAGGACCTTGAGATCATGACCTGAGCTGAAGGCAGAGGCTTAACCCACTGAGCCACCCAGGTGCCCCCATAAGAGACTCTTAATCTCAGGAAATAAACTGAGGGTTGCTGGAGTGGAGGGGCGTGGGGGGGGTGGCCGGGTGATGGATGTCGCGGAGGATGTGTGCTATGCGGAGTGCTGTGAATTATGTAAGACTGATGATTCACAGACCTGTACCCCGGAAACAAATAATACATTGCATTTATATTTTTTAAGGAAAAAAAGAGAAATGAGTGGTTTAGCATCTCTCTTTTCATTGTTCTTCCTGCTTTTAACTATTAGACTCATACTTACTGATGTGGCCTGAGAGACATATGGTGGCACTACAGGCTTTATCTCAGATCTGGGTTTTTCTCTGGAGTTCTTCCTCACTCTCCCTCACTCTTTTTATCCTTCCTCTTTCTAACACTTATCTTGAGAAGACAGACAAAAATGGAAGAAAGGTCAGCATGGACAGAGACAAGTCATTAATCCAACAAGCATTTAATTTGGCTTCTGCTGTTTGTAATGTAATGGTGGAGAAGACATGGGTTTCAGGGAAGGCAGGATAAATGAGGGGGGGGATAAATGAGGAAACCTAAAAATAAGCAGGAAGGTGCAGATGGGGGAGCCTGGTATGTAGGATGGGGTAGACAAGCGTTTTCCTTTCTCTACCACGTCCATGTGCCTTGTTGGTTTCTCAAGGAACATGACTTTGTGCGGTGATACCAGTAACCACCATCTGTACCATTTGTGGTGTGTGTCTACACTGTATGTTCCTTTGACCCTTTACTCCTCACCATCATTCTACCAGTAGGTGGTATTTTACCCTCATCAGGAGATGGAAACATTCGTCAACTCGAGTCATGCAGCCAGTGAAGAACGGAGCAAAACCTCAAATCCATACGTGTCCCTGCTGACCGTGTGCCACACGGATGAGTTGCACAGATGTTTGTTGGAGAGGGTCCTAAAGACAGTGCACTGAGTGCCTGGAGTTCTCCTGGGATGCTATGATCATGGGCAGGGTTGTTGTGTCCACACATGAGGACTCTGATAGGTACCTCAGAGGGATTTGACTGCACATGGTACCGGGCCTCCTCTTGGCCTCACGGGTGCCGATCCTTGTGCATATATGCCTTATACTGTTGTTTTTGTCAGTTGTGGTTTTGGTTACAATGCCGGCTAGGAGGGATTCCAAGTGACAGTCCACAGTCTTGCCTCTGTATAAAGATCACTCACCTGAGTGTCTCTGCCTGCTGTGCTGGGCAGCGGCTTTGAGGGTGCCGAGAGATCACCCACTTCTCCTCTGAGGCACAGACAGGAGAAGAGTTTTCAGGCTTTGTTTTGACATAGATGTCCACATTTCTGTGAGCACCCCTGTGTGTGTATGTGTTTACTAAAAAGTTTACATCAGTTGGCCTCAAATAACCCTCTTCTGACTGTAATGAGGCCACATTTTGTTTTCTCTGTGAATAAATGAGATCCAAAATTAACCAACATCTGCAGAGTTTCAGTTAACACGATGCTACTTCCCCCTCCCTGTCCTTTCCAGAACAAAAACCAGTTTGCCATTTGCTGTCTGGATTCTTTTTGAAATGTTTATAGCAATGTTTTTTTCCTCGATAGTGATTTTCATGTTTTATGGTGTATTTTCATCAATCGTTCTAATGGTTTTTATAAGAGTGATTGAATTCAATCCAACTTAACAATTTCCTGGGACCCTAGTGTGTGCCAGGCTCTGAGGGTGGAAACAGAGTCAGTAAATACTGGCTTGGGCCCCTCTAGGTAGGAGGTTCCCCAAGGCCTTGCTTCTGTCCTGGATTCCTGCCACAGGTCCCATGTTTTCCTCCCTGTTCTCATACCACAGACAAATCGCTCAACATCTCTGTCTTCCAGCTTTGCCCTCCATGAAATTAAAGATTAAGCCATGGTGAGCCATCTATAAAAGTCCCAGGATTCTGTATTTTTTTGTAAATCTTGTGTTGATTCTCTGTGAAATAGATAAAATACCCCCACCCCTAAATTCAATAGGTCTATGGTGCCTTTGAATGTGAGTTAACAATTGAACAACTATTTAGATCATGTCAAGACAGTGAAAGTTGGTAAAAAATACACATATGACAAAATTCAGGGTTAAAGAGTCATGTTTTTAATGAATGAACTCAGACTTTTTTTGAGATATTTCAACTATTGTTTCCGTATGATATATATTTCTTTAATCTTAAAGATTTTATTTATTTATTCATTTGACAGAGAGAGATCACAAGTAGGCAGAGAGGCAGGCAGAGAGAGTGCAGGATGCAGGCTCCCCACTGAGCAGAGAGCCCGATGGCAGGGCTCGATCCCAGGACCCTGGGATCATGACCTGAGCTGAAGGCAGAGGCTTTAACCCAATGAGCCACCCAGGCTCCCCTGTTTCTGTATGATATAAATGGTGTCATCCAGTTTTTATAAGTTTACAGTTAATGTTGTTAACTTATATGGATTATATCTAGAAGCTGATTATATTTAGAAGTTGATTGTTTTATGATTATGTCAAACTCAGGTGTCAAATTGTTCTCATTATCCAATAACAAAAGACTCAGTAATTCATCAGAAGGCTTAGGCTTTTTCTTGGTACTAAGTCTGCAGAAGAATTCATACTGTGATTTATAAAAAATTATTTGTTAATTATTTATAAAATAAATTAATAATAAATAAAATAGAATAATAAAATAAATAAAATAATAAAAATTATTATTAATTATTAAAATTTATTCAAACATTCAAGTGAAACATGCTTTGAGAAAACTCAGCATATGATGTAAAATAATATTAAACCAGTTTAATATGTAAAAATCAGTATTACTTCTGGATTTTAAATGAGTTTCTTCTAAAATATTTAAAGTACAGTTTGATTAATTTTTTTTTGAGTTTTAGCATGAGCTTTTCAAAAGTTTCCCCCTGTTTTTATTGAGATATAATTGACAAATAAAAATTGTATATATCTTATCCTATTTAACCTCACAGGAAAGGGATGCAGTTTGTGATAAAAGTAGACTCATATTCTATAGATTTTTACTAGGTCAAGGTAGTCCTCTACATTCTACATGCCAGATTAGCAAATTTTCACAGGGAGCATCTCCATTCCTCCACAAATCCTATGAAAGCATGTAGGTAGTCTGTTGTATGGAAAGAGCTCTAGTTTATCCAGAACTTTTGTTTCCTCAGGGTAGTGAGGATAATGCTGGCCTTACATTGGTTTTCTCAAGCCTCCCTAGCATAAAAGTAATTTGCAGGATTATAGACCCACTGGATCAGAATCTCCAGAGGAGGACTGGGAAGCTGAGCATATGGCAAGAACTCCAGTAAAGCTGATCACCCAGGAAGTTTGGAAATGTGGTTTTGGGGTGTTGTCTGGTCTGCAGATGAGCTGTATCCTGCAAACTTACACCCTGGCTTGGTTCTGGTTGTAAATGACTCACCCTAACTTCATGTTGACCCAAAGGGAGGGAATTACAAAGTCAGTTAGGACATTTGAGAGCAAATACAATCCTGGGATTTCAAATGACTCCTTTTCAGCCCTGCCTTGAACACTAAGAACACCAGCCTGATAGAGTGGAAGACAAAATACACAATAACGTTACAAATGGGGCACTCATGCTGGACACCATTAATGAGCATCTGAGACCAGACACTATGGAAAGTACATTATATACGAGATCTTTAATCCCCCAAAGAACCCTATGTGCCTAAGTGAGCAAGGTGGTCTAAGTAAGTCACACAAACTTACCCAGTATATGAGAGAGATGGGATGAGAACCGTTCTTGGGTTACCTTCAATTGCTATAATATCCACTACAACAAAAACGTTCTTAATGTCATGACATTAATAGGTGCTTTATAATGAGCAGGACAATTTTATAAACATGACCTCATTGGATATCTAGCAAGATAGTTCTTCTCCAAACCAAAAGGAAGTCGTGGCCATTCTTCACAAATGCTGTGGTTCTCACCTGAAACTGTCCCACCTTTGTTTATTCAAATTCGACTCACCCGGTCTTGCTCAGGTTCTACCTCACTGCACTCTTCCCTTCCTACTATTGACCTCTGGATCATGACAGCCATACTGATAAGTTACCTGCACTGAAACATAGGTTTTACAGTGATCTGTGCTGTATATTTTGTTGTGATTGTTTTAATCTCTTTCATGCATTCATTTATTTCACCTGATTATAATCATTCAGGGTCTCAATGCTTTGTGAGCTGCTTAAGAATTACCCTCATTTACATGATGGAGCTGCATCCTTCATAGCACCTTGAACAGGCTGGAAAGATACTTATTCTCTCTTTTGATAGACAGTCACCAATGCCAATCTGCTGAAACACAGCTTCCCAACCTTTGCATTAAGAATGACTCCCACAGATTGAAACAGTCATTAAAAATCTCCAAACAAACAAAAACCCAGGGCCAGATGGCTTCCCAGGGGAATTCTACCAAACATTTAAAGAAGAACTAATTCCTATTCTCCTGAAACTGTTCCAAAAAATAGAAATGGAAGGAAAACTCCCAAACTCATTTTATGAGGCCAGCATCACCTTGATCCCAAAACCAGACAAGGATCCCATCAAAAAAGAGAGCTATAGACCAATATCCTTGATGAACACAGATGCAAAAATTCTCACCAAAGTACTAGCCAATAGGATTCAACAGTACATTAAAAGGATTATTCACCACGACCAAGTGGGATTTATCCCAGGGCTGCAAGGTTGGTTCAACACCCGCAAATCAGTCAATGTGATACAACACATCAATAAAAGAAAGAGCAAGAACCATATGATACTCTCAATAGATGCTGAAAAAGCATTTGACAAAGTACAGCATCCCTTCCTGATCAAAACCCTTCAAAGTGTAGGGATAGAGGGCACATACCTCAATATCATCAAAGCCATCTATGAAAAACCAACTGCAAATATCATTCTCAATGGAGAAAAACTGAAAGCTTTTCCACTAAGGTCAGGAACACGGCAGGGATGTCCATTATCACCACTGCTATTCAACATAGTACTAGAAGTCCTAGCCTCAGCAATCAGACAACAAAAGGAAATTAAAGGCATCCAAATCGGCAAAGAAGAAGTCAAATTATCACTCTTCGCAGATGATATGATACTCTATGTGGAAAACCCAAAAGACTCCACTCCAAAACTGCTAGAACTTATACAGGAATTCAGTAAAGTGTCAGGATATAAGATCAATGCACAGAAATCAGTTGCATTTCTCTACACCAACAACAAGACAGAAGAAAGAGAAATTAAGGAGTCAATCCCATTTACAATTGCACCCCAAACCATAAGATACCTAGGAATAAACCTAACCAAAGAGGCTAAGAATCTATACTCAGAAAACTATAAAGTACTCATGAAAGAAATTGAGGAAGACACAAAGAAATGGAAAAATGTTCCATGCTCCTGGATTGGAAGAATAAATATTGTGAAAATGTCTATGCTACCTAAAGCAATCTACACATTTAATGCAATTCCTATCAAAGTACCATCCATCTTTTTCAAAGAAATGGAACAAATAATTTTAAAATTTATATGGAACCAGAAAAGACCTCGAATAGCCAAAGGGATATTGAAAAAGAATGCCAAAGTTGGTGGCATCACAATTCCAGACTTCAAGCTTTATTACAAAGCTGTCATCATCAAGACAGCATGGTACTGGCACAAAAACAGACACATAGACCAATGGAACAGAATAGAGAGCCCAGAAATAGACCCTCAACTCTATGGTCAACTAATCTTCGACAAAGCAGGAAAGAATGTCCAATGGAAAAAAGACAGCCTCTTCAATAAATGGTGTTGGGAAAATTGGACAGCCACGTGCAGAAAAATGAAATTGGACCATTTCCTTACACCACATACAAAAATAGATTCAAAATGGATTAAGGACCTCAATGTGAGAAAGGAATCCATCAAAATCCTTGAGGAGAACACAGGCAGCAACCTCTTCGACCTCAGCCGCAGCAACATCTTCCTAGGAACATCGCCAAAGGCAAGGGAAGCAAGGGCAAAAATGAACTTTTGGGATTTCATCAAAATCAAAAGCTTTTGCACAGCAAAGGAAACAGTTAACAAAACCAAAAGACAACTGACAGAATGGGAGAAGATATTTGCAAATGACATATCAGATAAAGGACTAGTGTCCAAAATCTATAAAGAACTTAACAAACTCAACACCCAAAGAACAAATAATCCAATCAAGAAATGGGCAGAGGACATGAACAGACGTTTCTGCAAAGAAGACATCCAGATGGCCAACAGACACATGAAAAAGTGCTCCATACCACTCGGCATCAGGGAAATACAAATCAAAACCACAATGAGATATCACCTCACACCAGTCAGAATGGCTAAAATCAACAAGTCAGGAAATGACAGATGCTGGCGAGGATGCGGAGAAAGGGGAACCCTCCTACACTGTTGGTGGGAATGCAAGCTGGTGCAACCCCTCTGGAAAACAGCATGGAGGTTTCTCAAAATGTTGAAAATAGAACTGCCCTATGACCCAGCAATTGCACTACTGGGAATTTACCCTAAAGATACAAACGTAGTGATCCAAAGGGGCACGTGCACCTGAATGTTTATAGCAGCAATGTCCACAATAGCCAAACTATGGAAAGAACCTAGATGTCCATCAACAGATGAATGGATCAAGAAGATGTGGTATATATACACAATGGAATACTATGCCGCCATCAAAAGAAACGAAATCTTGCCATTTGCGACAACATGGATGGAACTAGAGCGTATCATGCTTAGCGAAATAAGTCAAGCGGAGAAAGACAACTATCATATGATCTCCCTAATATGAGGGAGTGGTGATGCAACATGGGGGCTTAAGTGGGTAGGAGAAGAACCCATGAAACAAGATGGGATAGGGAGGGAGACAAACCATAAGTGACTCTTAATCTCATGAAACAAACTGTGGGTTGCTGGGGGGAGGGGGGTTGGGAGAAGGGGGGTAGGGTTATGGACATTGGGGAGGGTATGTGCTTTGGGGTAAATTGGAAGGGGAGATGAACCATGAGAGACTATGGACTCTGAAAAACAATCTGAGGGGTTTGAAGTGGTGGGGGGGTGGGAGGTTGGGGTACCAGGTTGTGGGTATTATAGAGGGCACAGCTTGCATGGAGCACTGGGTGTGGTGAAAAAATAATGAATACTGTTTTTCTGAAAATAAATAAATTGGAAAAAAAAAGGCAACTAAAAAAAGGAAAAAAAAAAAAAGAATGACTCCCACATTTTATTGGCCCTTGGAGCTGCCGGAGCTCCAGGCCTATTGGCTTCTACTTTCAGCAGACCCAATATTTATGCAATTGGCATGGACGAATATAATTTTCAATGGGTACCATGAAAGTAAAAAGGTTGAAAAGCTTGAGAAGCACTGGGACAACCAGATGACCAGATGCATTCCTGGTCTTTACTCAAACAAGCCATAATTATATAGAGAAAACCAGAGGGAGCTTAAGAAGATGATAATCTATTTTAAAGAACATGTCTCTTGTAAAGTGCAAACTCCTACATGATTGTGTTTAAGAGGTTGATATAAATAGCAAAACTAGAGCATTCCATAATAAGTCAGACTAGCCCTAGAAATACCTACATTTTCTATTATGTAGAGCTGATTTCTAAGATAACTTTGTCAAGATAGTGCTTTCTAAGCATAATGTCAATATTGATCATGAACTTGTACATAATGTCTCATTACATTAAAATTTTGTGCAAATATTTAGAAAGTGAAACATAGGGTATGCACAAAGGAAATGTTCAACAGTGAGTGATATTGGTCATTGGCAGTTCCATATTATATATTGAGATAAGTCTTACAGTGGTTTTGACAATGTGAATTTGTGGACATGAGACTATGATCAATAGTAACCCAAAAGAACTGGTGGGGCAACAAGATGGGGCAACTTTGTGGGCTCTAACATATTTCAGAGCAGAGTCTGAAAGTCTATGATCAGACTGGGCATGGGGGCTGTATGTCAAGGCTAGAGAAAGAAATCACCTGGACTCAGGGCACTGGTACTAGGTGGGTAGAGTGAGGCCAATGTCCAAAAGAACAGGGTTGAAGTCCTGTTCAAATTCATTTAACATGAATGCTAGACATTAGGTATTTTAATATGTTAACTCTTAATTCTTGCAATAGCCCCAGGAAGTACATATTAGACCCATCACAATTTTCTTAGGTGAATGGAGTCAGGATTTAAAAAAAAAATCCAGCAACCAAGAGCTGTGGTCTCCCTGAAGAATAAACTGAATTGCAATAGCCTGCCCAGTCAAAGCATTCTTGTATCTACCAACACCCAATCATGAGCACCCACCACTCTCAAGATGCTACAAAGTAGAGTTAACACTCATACCTCCATCTTTATCACTAGATGGTGTTTTTCTAATGGCTCCTCTCTCATATCTGGACCAAGTATAGGTTTATCCAATGTTCAATATCTAAAGCATAGGCATCAAAATTTCTGGGATAAATTCTGACCTGGCTTCACCTAATATTTTATACAGGTCTTCAGTGTTTCACATTCTTTTCACCAAGTATGATGACATCCTGGGAGATAAAATGGAAGGATAGACAATGTCTTCTGAAGCTTGTCTTAGAAGCTACTCCTTGTAGGCAAGATCAATCTATGAATCTGCCTCACATCAGAAATGGCAAGTAGTTATGGAACCCAGTGGGGTTCATGGAGGAGAGGGGCACTGTCTTAGAAGGAATCAGGTTTCAGCAAGAAGATGGCATCAGCAGGAGCTGTCTGGGCTTGGTCAGAATTCTCTTCATGGACAAGATTTGTGTCTCCCAGGTTTTGAGGGAGACACATTTAATCTATTGTCATTTATGCAAAATGGTTATTCTTAAGGTGGTCCTTGGTAGGCATATTTGGATGCTGTCTATCAAGGATGGTGTGGAAGGGAGACATGGCCACAAATCCTTTATTATTCCTCCCCTCAAGAAGTGGAATACAGGGGGGCCTGGGTGGCTCAGTGGGTTAATCCTCTGCCTTCGGCTCAGATCATGATCTCAGGGTCCTGGGATTGAGCCCCGCATCGGGCTCTCTGCTCAGCGGGGAGCCTGCTTCCCCCCTCTCTCTGCCTGCCTTTCTGCCTGCCTCTCTGTGTACTTGTGATCTCTCTCTCTGTGTCAAATGAATAAATAAAATCTTTAAAAAAACAAAAAGAAGTGGAATACATTTTTCTCCCCTGAATCTGGGCTGGACTTGTGATTTTCTTGACCAACAGAAGGCAGTGAAATGATGTACTGGGACTTCTGAAGCTAGGTCATAAGTGATGGTGAGGCTTCCATCTCATTCCCCTGAAATGCCCTCTCTGGGGGCACTCCCTCTTGCTTAGAAGCAGCCCACGAAGCTTCATCAGAGGCTCACATGGAGAGGGACAGAGGTTCCTGGTCAGCAGGCCCCAGAGTGAGCATCCTGACACAGCATAGTAGAGATACAAGATCATTGAAGCCCAGTCAGTATCTTACTGCACCTGTCTGGGAAAGTCCACATGAGGGCTGCCTAGTAGGCTATTCCCTGAATCCTGACCCACAGAACTGTGGGCAAGCTATAATGGTTGTTTAAACTACTAGTTTTGGGGTGGTTTGTTATGCAGCAATAGATAACCTGAACAGTTGGTGGAATGTATCATCCTGTAACAGGGGTTACAGGCACACAGAGAGGAATCTGAAGCCATTGCATACTGATCTCAGGCCTGGTGAGCGATGACTTTGTCAGGGCTTAGGAAGCAACCTCAGGATAATATCAATTTCAGGTCTTTAGTGACTGTGGTCAGGTCAAGTCAGAAGAGGGCACTAGGTAGGGTCATTGAGTAGGGTAGCTGTCAAACTGTCCAGACTTTTGTACATGTACTATTCTATTTTTTCATGACCCATCTGGCCAGCTCACCTCATTTCTTGAGGGAAGAAACTGAAGCCACAGAGGTAGAAGCCTGGTTCCAGGATACATGCCTCGTTAGGTAGCAGAATGAGATTATCAACTTCAAGTTCAAAGATCTTTATCTTTCTTCAAAACTGAGGGAGGATGTGGGCTGTCAGACCAAACCATGGGACATGGTCTGATTAGAAGTCCAAGTGCAGGGACAGCCAGAGCACAGTGGAAGGAGTACTGGGCTAGGAGGTAGACATGGGGCTCAAGTTCAAGACTTTTATTTGCCTGATGTGGGACTTGAATGAGCCACAAATAAACCTTTATATTTAAACAACTTAACACAATAAATGTTTGTTTCTTGCTCCCCCAGGTTTGATGCATTGTTTCTAACCTAAGGGCAGTGTCTTATCTGTGCTAGTTCAGAGTTCCAAGGTCCATCTGTCTGTTGTTCTTTACTCCCAAATGATGGATAAGAGAGAAAGAGTGGAGGCTAGGTGATTTCTCACCTTGGGCAGAGGGGCACCCAATTCATCCCTCACTTCCATTGGCAAAGGCTTCTCACATGACTCCTTCTGGATACAAAAAGGACTAGTGGCTATAGGCCCTTGCTGGGAAGCCATTTCTCAGTGACAACTATCTAATATGGGATAGGGAAACCACGAGTTTTGGGGGATAGTCAGCAGTCCCTGCCACAAAGACCTTTGCATATAGGTAGTTTTTGGCATCCATTTCGGACATCCAGATGATAGACCTTCTTCACTCTCATGGTTTGATATTGGCCTTAGTTGCTACCCATGCCTGTTTCAATTCACTTACCTAGAATGAGGCATCCTTTTCCAAATGGAGCCCCACCTTTTTATTGCCAGCTTCCCTTATAGACTGTGGTCCTGTCCCAGTTCCCAGAGACTGGTCACTCACCGCAGAGTGCTCTGAGCTGGTATCTGCAGGTCTCTAAGTACTTTCCAAATGCATTCTCTAGCACCAAGCTCTGCCAGTCTCCATACCCCAATGACCCTCCTGCTGATAGCTTGCTTGGACTCTGATCTGCTATTGCTATTGGCAGTGGAAATTGTGTTGGGTTGATTGGATAGGACCTATCCCCAACATCTTCCCTGAACTCAGTCCCATCCAGCTAAATAAGCACCCCCCCACCAGGTCTTTTCTACATTAGTAGGGTGGTCAGTCCAGGTCTCAGATGCTCTCACTGAGCCTCTCTCTTGTTTTTAAGGATCAGGCTGTAGCCCAGGCCCTGTTCTGGCAGTAAATCCCAACAATATATAATACTGAACATCAGATGTCTTGTCATCTTGGTGACCCACATTACTTCATGCCTACTAATCAATTTCATGGCTCATGGTGCAGTTCAAAAAGAAGATGACCCCGTCAAAAGATCTTTGTTTTAAGGCCATGTTGTCAAAGAGCCATTACTCTAATCCAGCTCAGACGACTAAATAGCAAGATTCAAGAATGCCGTCTGCCCAGTGCTGTGTGGTTTATGCTCTAAGGTCTCAGACATCCTGATGCACTGAGTCACCAGGCACTGGGCACAGCCAGATGAATTATGGAGACAAGTTTTTTTGGGGGGGGGTTGTTTTGTTTTATTTATTTTTTTTTCATTTTTTTTTCAATTTATTTATTTTCAGAAAGACAGTATTCATTATTTTTTCACCACACCCAGTGCTCCATGCAATCCGTGCCCTCTATAATACCCACCACCTGGTACCCCGACCTCCCACCCCCCCTGCCACTTCAAACCCCTCAGATTGTTTTTCAGAGTCCATAGTCTCTCGTGGTTCACCTCCCCTTCCAATTTACCCCAACTTCCTTCTCCTCTCTAACACCCCTTGTCCTCCATGCTATTTGTTATGCTCCACAAATAAGTGAGACCATATGATAATTGACTCTCTCTGCTTGACTTATTTCACTCAGCATAATCTCTTCCAGTCCCGTCCATGTTGCTACAAAAGTTGGGTATTCATCCTTTCTGATGGAGGCGCAATACTCCATTGTGTATATGGACCACATCTTCCTTATCCATTCATCCGTTGAAGGGCATCTTGGTTCTTTCCATAGTTTGGCAACTGTGGCCATTGCTGCTATAAACATTGGGGTACAGATGGCCCTTCTTTTCATGACATCTGTATCTTTGGGGTAAATACCTGGGAGTGCAATTGCAGGGTCATAGGGAAGCTTTATTTTTAATTTCTTGAGGAATCTCCACACTGTTGGAGACAAGTTTTTACAGCAACTATTCCACCCCAATAATGCCTTGATTTTCTTGGATCCCACCGGTAACCTGATTGATGATTCTGATTTCTAGTATTCTCTTGGGTCATTTTCCTCTGCCAAAAGAAGATGGTTCTGGCAGTGTCACCTTGGAAGCTGATGAAATAGTGCATGTGGAAAATGAATGTGAACACTATTTTGCAAAATGTTGAGTACCTTTACATTTTAATTTAAATTATTTCTTATTATATCAGTAGGAAAACTACTGATTCTCTGCATCAACAGTGATTGAGAAGGGCCATTATATACATAGTCAGGACCAAAAAAGGCCAGAAATTTGAATTTCCCAAACTCGGTTTCCCTGTTTTTCCTGACAGATGTTTCTCGTGGCTGTACTACCCGTGGTGGTTGGGAGGATAGCTGTAGTCTATAAGCTATCTTCTTTTCCCATCAGAAGCAGATGGCAAGTGGCTACTTGATTCTGGTTCTTGGGCCAGGGTAGTGGTTGCTTCCCATAAGCAATGGCATATGGATTTTTAATGGTGGCTCTTTGAGTTTCCCCTTGAAGGGGAAATTAGAGATTAGAGGGGAGGCTCATTTGGTTTGAGTTTCTAGAAGAGGAGTTGCTGGACCAAGCAGGACTAAGTGAGGTTGCCTGCTTTGTGTATTAAGATCCAAGAAGATTCTCCATCCTCAGTCCTGGCAGCCTGATTATTCTGGGGGAGCAGGTTTTTCCTCTGTGGGTTAGAAAAGAAGGAACACTCCCAGAACCTCTGGGGACTTGCATTATTGGACTAAGCTATGATTTCCCAAATTGGTTCATCTAGTTTTATGATGGATATTATGGGGAAATATAAGTCAATTGCCAATCCATTTACAAAATTGCTTTCCCAGTGTGGCTGGCTGCCACTGTTTTAAATAACGGAACTGATCTGGCTACAAGTTTCCTGTGAGCAGTGAACTCACTTTACAGAAGATTTCAGAGAAAGAGAGAGCTTTCAGAGGAGTGGTCCCTGAAGTTTTGGAGAAGGCTTATTTTTAGATGGTAATTTGCTATCATGAATTCAGGGGGATATGTACATATTCATGGCCTAGATGGTGCAACAATAAATCTCTGATAGATGTCCTTGTTTCCAGAAAGTTGACAAGTTAAAGAGACTAGACATCTGAAGACTAGCAGGTAAGAATGGCAGGTAACATTTGGTTTATCTCGACGTATTTGCCTATCTTTCTTCTCTCTTACTCATCCTTTGAGGTTTATGTCCCCTCCATAAGCCCATGTGATTCACGGAACGCACGAGCCCAGGTGACAACTCCTCTGAGTGGGAGAAACAAAAGAACCTTGTGGTAGGTTCTAGACAGTACAGGGAGGGGACTCAGGTGTCCTCTTCCTGCATGGACCCTCCTCCACCATGAGAGGGAGCTCGCTCACTCTCTGGTTCTTCCTTTACTGTGGTATTTCTACCCTCAGGCAGGTTCTAATCAAGTCATTTCTTGTGTTTCAGGAACAACATAACATCTTCTCAGAAATGTACCTTGTTGGAAGTCAAGCATTTTAAGCTCCAGAAATGGTCTGGTTTGCATTTTTTCAAAGGCAGAGAGCAGATGCATCTGCAAAATGTGTTTCAGTAGACATCCTTTGGTTAGTTCAGATGATCCTGTCCCCAAGGTTATGTCCTTTTTAACCCTTTTTCTCTGGTTGTCAGCTGGATGGTTTTCAGTGGTGGAAACTGAGTCCCTCAACTTTGACCCCCAGAATGGGTCCTGATGTACTACCCAGAATATGTGCTTAATGAACGCTGGCTTATGGTGATGTTTAGGAAAACGACTCCAAGCTGTTTTTTCTTTTTCCAGAATGTATTTATGAGCAACATGACCAAATCTCCAGGAAACCTCAAGGAGTCTTATAATTTTAAAACAGACATTTGAGCTTAGAGAAAATCAGAATGAAAACTTCAAGTACTTTGAAACACTTGGAAACAAATAATTTAAAATCCCCACGGCATCAAGCAAGCGGTTTTAGCATTATAGGGAACAAACAGTGTGTTATCAGCTCTTTTGCACATAGGAGATTAGAACAAAGTTCATAACCCTGTAAGTTCTTTGTAACAAAATTGTAGTGTTTAGAGACAAAAATAACTGACTACCATGGAAAGCAATTTTTGACACCTACTGTGTTTGAAATGAAAATCGACAAAACTCTGCAAATAATGTGATCACTAAAGTTTCGGCAAAAGTGAGCCTGGTGGTGGGTATTATGGAGGGCATGTATTGGATGGAGCACTGGGTGTGGTACATAAACAATGAATTCTGGAACACTGAAAAGAAATTAAAAAAAAAATGTGGGCCCTTGAGTTAGCAAGGGATGACAACTTGGAGCTCACTGTTTCTGTAGACATTTGAATATGAAAATGGTCATGGACAGAAAGAATTTTTGACCCAGATGGTCAAACAATATTTTCGGCTTCACTGATAGAGTGCGTTTGGAGGCCTGGGAGATGGGCCGGGTGGTGCGGTTACCATATGCGTGGACTTGAATGGGGTCTCCTTTAATCACGGACTCACTCTCTGGACCAGCCTATGCACCTGCACTTAGCACCATGTCCCCACAGGAATGTGCCTTGATGGTCAGGGTAAGGGAAGCAACAAAAATGTTCCGAATATCCTGCTCCACTGAGGTCCTCACCATGGAGATTCACTATGGAGAAGTAAGAATTCAATTGCAAAATTAGTTTGGATTTTTTCCCCCTACTTACCTAAAAGCCTCAGGTGTAGACCTATGAGCAAAGCATGCTATGTTGGATCAGGACTGCCTCTCAGAAAAACGATAAATGGATCTTTTCAGATAAAAACAAAACAAAACAAAAACCAATACCTTTCCACTTAGGGCTTTAACATATAATATAGTTATATATAACTATATCCAAAACTTTACTGAGTAGAAAAACAGCCATGCCCTTGGAGAAGGTTCCTTCAAGAGGAGATCCTTGTGGGACTTCACAGTGGCACCTTCCCAGGGATGCCAGCACTAGCCAGCAGTGCCCCTCCTCAGATGCCAAGATCCCAGGCCATGAAGCCCCTCCTCTGGCTCAGAGACCCTCACTGGAGATCTGAGTTTCAGTTCTGCGGGGTCCTCTCTCCAAGCTTCCAACTTTTAATTATTCCAGTTTTCCCCACAGCCCTGGTATGATAGCAGCTTCCTTCAGTGCCTGTCCTCGCGGAACCATAGTGGTTCTGTTTTGACCCATTTAGCTACCTGCTTAAGAGTTCTTTATACCCATTTAATGATTCTTTGTCTTAAATTCTTGGTTACATTAACTGGTACATTATGTGGATCTTAGCTGATATGGATGATGTCATTAATATCGTTAAGTAGAATTTCTTATCATCAATTTCATAGGCAATACAAATTTATTCTAGTATAATTTTTCTAGAGTGCCTGAAATCATATTCTCAACCTGCTACAAAAGGATCAGAATATGGGCTATGGTCCACCAAAGCTATTAGTGAAAACGAAATATATCAATCAGAACTCATGGCAGCAAGTAACTTGGACAGAAAAGGAAGTCCATCAGCTCATTAACTGAAGAGTCTAGGGATAAAACCCTGCCTCCAAGCATGAATGGACTAAGGGGATGAACAGAAATTATAATGTCTTAATTTTGTTTCCCCCATACCCTGTCTTTCCTTTTTCTCTTTGTCAGCTTCAGTCTCCAGCAGACTTTGCCTTGTGATGTCAAGACCACTTCCAAGGGCTCTAGGCTCATTCTAATTTCCTTGGCAAGCCCAGCAGAAAGATACAGTCTCTGCTTTCAACTTTCCCGGCAAAAGCCCTGGGATGATTTCAGAGGCTCTGAATACTGTGTCCATCTCTTCATTAGTCCCTTGTGGTGGGGACAGACCATGTTCTGATTGAGTAGGGTCGTATGACCACACGTGCAGGGAGAGGAGCAGAAAGTCAGTTTCACCTAAACCACAGACTACAATGTGGTTGTGGTTTCCCCAAGGAAAATCTGGGTGCTGTGACCAGAAGATAGGGAAATTAAGGCTAACTTCACAAATAACAGATGCTTCTCACAGCAGAGGCTCTGAATTAAGGAGAGAGAAGAGGGAAGGGCCACTGTGAAGTCCCACGAGGATCTCCTCTTGAAGGAACCTTCTCCAAGGGCATGGCTGATTGATGACAGCCTCCATCTGCCATGCGTGTGGGTCGAGCCAGCCACACTCCCCTGGGGCTGCATCTCGTCAGTGACGGAGCATGGTGGGCATACCAGAAGCTGGCCACCCTCCCAGGGCAGATTCGTCTTGGAGGCACTGTCGGTCCAGGCACTCTGCTTTGTGTGGCAAGGCTTTTTCAGCACTCCCCCCACTCTGAGACTTCTGCTGCCCAAGCCTTCCTGTTCTCTGTCCTTTTACCAGAAACAGACTTTCATCCTGACCTGAAGGCTCTCCATGCTCGTCCCTGCGTCCCTTGATCCTTCACAGGCATTGACCCTCATCATCTTTTGCATGCATAATTGTTTTTTTTTCCAATTTCTCTGTGTTCTTTTATTGAACCATGGCTCACCATAAAATGCCCAGTAGTTCTAATTAACAAATGATAATTGAACAAAGTCACTGACTTCGCTCATATGTGGTCTTGAAGAAAAAAACCAAATGAACAAAGGGAAAGATATAGAGAGAGGCAAACCAAGAAGCAGACTCTTAACTCTAGAGAACATATAGATGATCCCCAGAGGGGAGGGGAGGGGGAAACAGATGATGGGGACGAAGGAGGGCCCCTGTCGTGATGAGCACGGGGTGTAGTATGGAAGTGCTCAGTCACTATATTGTACACCTGAAGCTAATACTACACTGTATGTGAACTAACAGAAATTTAAATAAAAACTTAAAAAAATGGAAATGATAAACCCACATTTTCTATTATACAAGGTGAGTACGTTCTAGAGATTGGCTATACAACATTGTGGCTATAATTAACAATATATGTATTGTACTCTTAAAAATTCATTCAGAAGGCAAATCTTATGTAAGTATTCTTACCATTTTTTTTTAAAGGAAAAGAAATAAAGCAAGTTCTTGGGAGCTGTTATATGGGTTATGGTCCCCATTTTGTTTTAATTGATAGAATTTTAGCTTCTAGTTTAGGATGATTAAATCTTCATTCTATCTAATGAGGCTCAGTTCATTAGCAGGATCAATGGGAGGGACAGGGGAAGATGGGTTCCCACCCATTCTGTTGGAAAAACTCCCTCTCTAGGCTGAAAAAGGATTTCCTAATTAAAATGAACATTTCTCCTCTGTGGTCACGAGGCTGTGTCTACTTGAAACCCCCAGGGCACTTATCAGTGAAAAATAGACCATCAGTAATTTGGTAAGAATTCAGAAAACAAAACTTTCTGTCTGTCCAAGCCAACGATGTCATTTCTGTTTGTTTCTGTCCTTCCCGAGATCAATCGCTTGTAAGGATTATTCAGTCCTGCATTCCATTTTCATTGGTCTGGAGTCAGTGGTGGTCAAAAACATTTTGTAATATGTCAGAGTAGTGTGTGGTATTACTTGTCACTTATCTTCCTAAATATGGACAAAATCCCGGTAGAGTGTGCCGGACGTGCACCTGTGTGTGTGTGGGCACACCTGTCTGCTAAGCTCAAGGCTCCAATGAACGCAAAGCTGAAAGGATTTCAGTCTGCATATTTTAACTTAAAACAGCTTCAGTTTTGTTATGTTTTCACATACTTTCCTCACATGTTGAAAATATAGTCCTGGAAATTAGATTTCTGATGAAAACAAGGACATCTCTCTCTCTCTCTACATTGTTAAATTACAGTTCCCTTTAAACATTCCTCATCTTCTCAAAGTGAGAAAGAGAGTTCGACACCACCTTTTAATCCTGGGTTCCCTTCTCTTTGTCCCTTCGTCACCGACATTACTTCAGCTATCTGATGAGCAGGCGTTTTATGATGTAGATATGCCGAGTGCGAATGGGCTAGAGTTATCTTCCTGTCCCCAAATACTCAAGTAATGTGATATTTTTGAGTTCTTCAACTATTGTCTGCAGATAAAATGCTCATTTACACAGGCTCCTCAGCTCTTCATTTTGGACATTACGCTCCCCAGTGTGCTCAGACAATGGCTCACGGCCGGTCCAGCTACGGGGGAGCTCTGGTATGAAGCGACACCGCTGTCAGGTCTGGGAAACATTCATCAGCCTCTGCCTTCGAACTGCATTAATGCAATGACCTTTTCCCCTTAATTTTTGGTGTTGCTTTCCCTCTGTGTACAATTTTATTCAGTTGGTTAAGAAGCATAGACTAATTTTTCTTTGTAATTGAAATTCAGAAAGACAGAGTTTAATGAGCTTGATTGAGCTTGCATCCACACTAGTGCTTTTAGCTAACTGGGGGATACGTGAAATAAAACAAGCAACCCATTTTTATTACATCTGCTCCTCAGGCAGAAGCTGGGGGCTGGGAGCTCCTTCCTGATCATGTGGTGCTGAGCCAGGGGTAAGGTTTACGTGGAGAGTGTCTGCCTTTCCTACCTGTTTCCATGTAGGTTTCTCATTCCACTGATGGATCAGGGTCCTCCAGCTAGTTTCTGATTTCTTTCAGAGGAAACTGCTCTTTGTAAGGCTCTATCTTCAGTGTGTCCTTGGGAGGAGGGGAGCCCAGGAGCCACTTAGTTTGAAAACATGGCACACCTTTTCTTCTGGCCAGGAGTTAGAACTTCTTTAAATTAAATGTGTGAATGTTCTAGAAGAAAATGGTTGTGTTGTCGTGCTGGTCATTATTGGTTTTATCAAACACTGGGCACAGACTCTGAGTTCTGCTCCGTGAAGTGATTTATGGAGGTAATTTATTCTTTGATTCATGTTTAACGCACTTGCCAACAAACTATTGTACCTAATAGTCTCACTTTCCTGCTGACAGCTCGACCTGGATGAGGTGACTAATCCCCCGCAGGACATCCGGTGGGTCTTCCCAACTACGCCAGACTCAGGCTACGCTGTCACCCTAATGAGGGTCTCTATTCTGGCTGTGAACCGGCAGCCAAAACCACATGGCACAGGTGCCATTCAACAGACAAGCTTTTCCTTGTCAAACATCTACCAAGGTTTCCATTGGAGCACACAGAATGGCACCAATAGAACTGCAGATGGTGAAGCCATTTCTTTGACTCACTTGGCTTCTGACCCGTGGACTGCTTTACTAACCCTGTGATTACATATGTGCTCCTCTTTCACGAGACTTGAGTTTCTCAGTGGGTATGAGGGCAGCTGACCAACATGGGTCTTGCCATACACAGCTTTTCTGGGGTCTACAGTCCTTGCTCTAGTAAAGAGTTTCCTCGTGCTGCTTATGAGACATAGTCCAGTAAGATGACGAAGCACGTGACTCTTCCCAGTTGCCTTATCTGTGACTACTACAACCACCACAAGGAAAACTGGTCGAAGCTCATTTACAATCGTCTCAACCCTCTTCAGATCATGATGCAGTTGAAAGAAGGATGGACATCAATTTTTTATTGGACTTTTCTTTCCTTTTCATTAGCCCAGATGTTGTTATTCCCTTTAAAGAATGAATAGAGGGTGCCTGGGCGGCTCCATGGATGGTATCGGACTCTGGGAGTCACCTCAGGTCACGATCTCAGGGTGGTGAGGATGAGCCCCATGTCAGGCTCCATGCTCAGCGCAGAATCTGCGTGAAATTCTCTCTCTCCGTCTCCTTCTGCTCCTCTCCCTGCCCTCCCGCTCTCTAAAACCAAATAAATAAACATTAGAAAGAGAAAGAACTAATGAAATCATGTTTACTGATACCAAACAATCGTATGTCTAGATTTTGGATTGGTTATTGGACCATTATGTGGATTCTTATTCCCCAAGTCAATGTTGGCTGGTTGTTTCCAACTTCATGACGTCGACACAGAGGTGCAAGACTGTGGACGCTCCCCTTCTCTTTGCTCATCATCCACTAGATGTGAATAGTCAGAAGAAGATAGTCTCAAATGTGTGTCTACGTTTCTATGTGCAAAAACCCCCAAACCTTCTCCTAGAGTTTGTCCTACTGCTGGAAGTAGAATGGTCTTCCCAGCTCTTCAGAGATTTAGAATTTATCTCCAATCTCACCGGAGCACTAAACCACAACTAATATAAACTGAGATAATGTATTTAATTGCAATTTCTACGAAGTTATTGACATAATAAAGGCTAGTTTAGATAGCATCTAGAAAGAACCAAATAGTAAGAAAATTACTGTATGACTGAAAACATCTGTTCAGACCAAAGATCAAAGGAATGCTGTTGGTGAAATGTGTCTTGAATTCTACCTGTTGCACTCACAGTTGTTAGAGTGAACCGACAAAATCAAGTAACACTAGGTCACACATATGGCCCCTTCCAACCACATTCGCTATGACTTGAAAAATCTCTTTACTTAAAAAATAAAGTTAAGTAATTTATATTCTTTGCCACCTATGATGCTTAATTTTATGTCAACTTGAGTGGTTAAAGGAGGCCCAGGGAACTGGTGAATCATCATTTCTGGGTAGGTCTGTGAGGGTGTTTCTGGAAGAAATGAACATTTAGCACAATGGGTAAAGACAATCTGCTCTCACCTATTGGGTGGGTGTCATCCAATTCTTGGAAGGCCTGGGCGAATGAAATGGTGGTGAAAGGGTAAATTCTTTCTCTCTCTGCTAGAACTGGGACATCCATCTTCCCCAGCCCTCAGACATCAGAGCTCCTGGTTCTTGGGCCTCTGAAGCCCAGTGGCTGCCCAGGTCCTAGGCCTTTGGTTTCAGACTGGGAGTCACACCATAAGCATCCCTCATTCTCAGGCCTTTGAACTTAGATTGGTAATATCATTGGTTTTCCTGCTTCTCCAGGTGGAAGTTTGAGGGACTTCTTGGCCTCCCTACCTGAGTGAGCCAATTATTATAATAAATTTATTTTGTATACACACAAAGATATATGTGGATACATGTGTATCTATGTTGTATGCATATGTGTATCTACATGTATATATGTGTGTTTATATACATACATGTATATGTAGATGTAGATGTGTATAAATATATGTATACAGCATATGTCTGTGTGTGTAAACGCACAGATAGACAGTCCTCAGCTTACCATGGTTTGCATTCGGATTTTCCAAACTTTATGATGGTGCAAAGGTGATACGCATCCAGTAGAAAACATACTTGGATGTTTAAATTTTTATCTTTTCCTGAGCTGGTGGTATGACCCTCTCTCATGGTACTCATGACCCTCTCAGTGGCAGGGAACCCTAACTCTGTTAGCCACGTGATCTGAGACATTGACAACCATTCCATACCCACACAACAATCTGTTTTTCACTTTTGGTATAGCATTTGATAAATCGCACGAGATGACAAACATTTTATATAAAATAGGTTTTGTGTTGGGTGATTCTGCCCAGTTATAGGCTAAGGTAAGTGTTTTGAGCATATTTAAAGGAGGTTGGGCTAAGCTATGATGCTTGGTAGGTTAGGTGCATTTTT
This sequence comes from Neogale vison, assembly GCF_020171115.1. Taxonomy (NCBI): domain Eukaryota; kingdom Metazoa; phylum Chordata; class Mammalia; order Carnivora; family Mustelidae; genus Neogale; species Neogale vison. The sequence goes on along the minus strand of NC_058091.1, from coordinate 311,991,042 downwards.
GACTTATGATATTTTCAACTTACGGTGGGTTTACTGTCATATAACCCTGTCATAAGTTGAGAAAGATTTGTAAATATACATAAACATAGCCCTGACTAATATACCACTCAACTTAAATGTCCACTATACACCATGGTATGGCATTTGCCAAATATTTCATTCATATGAATGCTGTCTCCCACTTACCATGTGGATCATGGTGACCAGTGTTATGTTACATAATCTTCCCATGTCCTCTAATACCACCATAAATCTGGGACAGACTTTTCAGAAATACTAATTATTTATAATAGCTTCACATTTAAAAGTAAAGCTAATGAGTCCGTAATTCACAGTCTGCTCTCAAGTTCATAGCAACATGGGGAAGCACTAACAAGTGAGATAATTATTATATAATGAGTTATATAATACAATGAATGATAAAATAGAACAGAAACCAGGATGGAAAATGCTTCAAGAAAGGTGAACTGCCCCACTGGGACCAATGCCTCTAGCGGGTGCAGTCAAATGAAGACAGAGATGTGACCCTTGGGTTTGTAACATGGGCTCAGAGGTGACTTTTCCACGTGCAGTGTAAGTGCCATGTAGCCAGGTGGTGAGCAAGGAAGACTCGTGGGGGTGTGTGTGTGGGAGGCAACGCCCACAAACCTCCTTTCAGAGAGACCTGCTTTGGAGGAGGAGAAGGGGACTGCAGGTAGGGTGCGGGTCAAGGGAGGATTTTTTTTTTGTGTGATAAAAAGATGTTTATAAGGTGACAGACAAAACCAGTAGAGAAACAGAAAATCAACGTGCTGTGGAACCAAATTACATCACGCACCCACACCTCTGAAACGGATCCAAGCGAGGGAGGGGAGTGAAGCTGAGGGGGACTGCTGCTGCTCAGGAATCTGCGTTGTGTCTACATGGAGAAGAGTTTTATGGCCACCCTAGAAATCACAGAGACTATAAAAATATAAATCCAAATTACCCAGATCGTCATCTTTCTTAAATGGCACATTCTTAAGATTTACTGTTTTGTTTTTTTTGCTTTGTTTATTTGATATTCAGTTTAATATTTTTAGAGAAAGCTTCCTTCATTAATCTCACAGTATCTTTTTGATTATCGACCTTTGTTTATTTTTTCCAAAAGTACTCTATTTGGTGAGATTATGAAAATATACTGTTGGGATTTTGATTTAATTTTGAGAAATTTATAAATAACTATAGTCAGTCTATCAACAGATTTTGTATTTTCAAGTCTTTTTTATTTTCCTAGAAGAATATTTTCCTGGTTTTCTTTATAAAAGTAGCATATCTTGTTCATAACACATCTTATTAAGCTGATTCCTGGGTATTTTGTTATTTTTGTTATGTTTCGTTATGTTATGTTTTGTTATGTTATATTTGGTTATGTTTTGTCATGGGACTTTTTTTCACTGTACTGTCACAACAGTTTATCGCTGGTAGTAGGTCAGAAATTTTAAAGGCAGTTTTCCTTTGAGAGTATGGATCCAAATCACTACAGACAAAAAGATTGAAATAGACTTCTGGGGGTGCCTGGGTGGCTCAGTGGGTTAAGCCTCTGCCTTCGGCTCACGTCATGATCCCAGGGTCCTGGGATCGAGCCCCACATTGGGCTCTCTGCTCAGCAGGGAGCCTGCTTCTCCTCCTCCCCTCTCTTTGCCTGCCTGTCTGCCTACTTGTGATTTCTATCTGTCAAATAAAAAAAAAAGAAAAAAGAAATAGACTTCTGTTAGTATAATTCTTGTAACTTTTAGCTACAAACACAAGCAGTGTTTGCTCTCTTAGCATGTTTTTATGCACATGGTCTGATACTGTTAATGTAGGCACTGTGATGTACAGTAGGTCTTTGGGACTTGTCCCTTTTTCAGAACTGAAACCATGTGCCCTTTGACCCATACCCTCATGCCCCACCCCGCAGCACCTGGGAACCACCAGTCTACACTCCGCTTCTGTGAGTCTGATTGTCATACATTCCCCATCTGCGTGAGATCATGCAGTATTTGTCCTTTTGAATCTGGCTTACCTCACTTAGCATAACGGTGTCCAGGTTTATCCATGTTGTCACAAATGACAATATTTCCTTTTTTTTTTTTTTAACATTTTATTTATTTATTTGTCAGAGAGAGAGAGTGAGCACAGGCAGACAGAGTGGCAGAGGGAGAAGCAGGCTCCCTGCAGAGCAAGGAGCCCGATGTGGGACTCGATCCGAGGATGCTGGGATCATGACCTGAGCCGAAGGCATCCGCTTAACCAACTGAGCCACCCAGGCGTCCCAGCATTTCCTTTTTATTATAAGGCTGAATAATGTGTGTGCACATCATATTTTATCTGTTCATCCACCAATGGACAATTAGCTTGCTTCCATGTCTTTGTTACTATGAATAATGGTGCAACGAACACAGGAAAGCAAACATCTCTTCAAGATTCTGATTTCAGGGGTGCCTGGTGGCTCAGTCAGTTGAGAGTCTGACCCTTGATTTTGGCTCAGGTCATGATCTCAGGGTCATGAGATCAAGCTCTGGGTTGGGCTCTGTCCTGGGTGTGGAGCTTGCTTCCAAGATTCTCTCCCTCTCCTCTGCCTCTCTCCGCTTCTCGTGCATGGGCTCTCTCTCTTTCTCTCAAAAGAGAGAGAGAGAGAATGATTCTGAATTCAACTCCTTAGGATATTTACCTAGTAGAGAAAGAGTTCTAACATATGGTTGTTCCATATATGATTTTTCTGAAGACCCTTTTACTGTATTTCATAGTGTCTATACCAATCTATAATCCTAGCAACAGTGCACAGAGATTCCCTTTTCTCCATGTCCTTGTCAGCAGTTGTGTTTTTATTTTTTATCTTTTAATTATTTTTTCTTAAAAATTTTCTTTATTACAGAGACAGAGAGAGGGCACAGCAGAGGGAGTGGCAGGCAGAGAAAGAGAGAGAGAAGCAGGCTCCCTGCTGAGCAAGGAGCCCGATGTGCAGCTCAATCCTGGGACCCTGAGATCATGACCGGAGCCAAGGCAAACACTTAACCAACTGAGCCATCTACATGCCTTGTTTTTAAAATTTTTTTAAATTTTTATTTTCTTAAAGATTTTATTTATTTATTCATGAGAGACAGAGAGAGAGAGAGAAGCAGAGGCAGAGGGAGAAGCAGGTTCCCCATTAAGCAGCGAACCCAATGCAGGATTCTATCACTCCAGGATCATGAGCAGAGCCAAAGGCAGATCTGAGCCACCCAGACGCCCTCCATTTTAAAGGTTTTATTTTCATGCAATCTCTATACTCAACATGGGGCTCAAACCTACAATCCCAAGATGAAGAGTTGCACATTCTTCCAACCAACCCAGTGAGGCACCCCTTTGGTTTTAATAATAGCGATCCTGACAGATGTGAAGTGATTTTTTTTTTTTTAACAGAAAGAGAAAGAGAGATCACAAGCAGGCAGAGAGAGGGGGAAGCAGGCTCCCTGCTGAGCAGAGAGCCCGATGTGGGGCTCGATCCCAGGACCCCAAGATCATGACCTGAGCCAAAGGCAGAGTCTTAACCCACTGAGTCACCCAGGCGCCCCCAAGCAAGAGCAAAAATGAACTTTTGGGATTTCATCAAAATCAAAAGCTTTTGCACAGCAAAGGAAACAGTTAACAAAACCAAAAGACAACTGACAGAATGGGAGAAGATATTTGCAAATGACATATCAGATAAAGGACTAGTGTCCAAAATCTATAAAGAACTTAACAAACTCAACACCCAAAGAACAAATAATCCAATCAAGAAATGGGCAGAGGACATGAACAGACGTTTCTGCAAAGAAGACATCCAGATGGCCAACAGACACATGAAAAAGTGCTCCATATCACTCGGCATCAGGGAAATACAAATCAAAACCACAATGAGATATCACCTCACACCAGTCAGAATGGCTAAAATCAACAAGTCAGGAAATGACAGATGCTGGCGAGGATGCGGAGAAAGGGGAACCCTCCTACACTGTTGGTGGGAATGCAAGCTGGTGCAACCACTCTGGAAAACAGCATGGAGATTCCTCAAAATGTTGAAAATAGAACTGCCCTATGACCCAGCAATTGCACTACTGGGAATTTACCCTAAAGATACAAACGTAGTGATCCAAAGGGGCATGTGCACCCGAATGTTTATAGCAGCAATGTCCACAATAGCCAAACTATGGAAAGAACCTAGATGTCCATCAACAGATGAATGGATCAAGAAGATGTGGTATATATACACAATGGAATACTATGCAGCCATCAAAAGAAACGAAATCTTGCCATTTGCGACAACATGGATGGAACTAGAGCGTATCATGCTTAGCGAAATAAGTCAAGCGGAGAAAGACAACTATCATATGATCTCCCTGATATGAGGGAGTGGTGATGCAACATGGGGGCTTAAGTGGGTAGGAGAAGAACCCATGAAACAAGATGGGATAGGGAGGGAGACAAACCATAAGTGACTCTTAATCTCATGAAACAAACTGTGGGTTGCTGGGGGGAGGGGGGTTGGGAGAAGGGGGGAAGGTTATGGACATTGGGGAGGGTATGTGCTTTTGGGTAAATTGGAAGGGGAGATGAACCATGAGAGACTATGGACTCTGAAAAACAGTCTGAGGGGTTTGAAGTGGCGGGGGGGTGGGAGGTTGGGGGTACCAGGTGGTGGGTATTATAGAGGGCACAGCTTGCATGGAGCACTGGGTGTGGTGAAAAAATAATGAATACTGTTTTTCTGAAAATAAATAAATTGAGAAAAAAAAAAAAAAGAAGTGATGTCTTACTGTGGTTTTAATTTGCCTTTCCTTGATGGCTAGTTATGTTGATCACCTTTTCATGTTTGGGGTTAAATTTTCTTATCAATCAATCAATCAATCAATCAAGAACTAACTTTTAGAGGCGATGGATAGGTTGATGGTATTGATTGTGGTGATGATATATTTATCTCCAAACTTCACAGGTTGTATACATTTAATGTGTACAGTTTTTTAAGGTCAATCACACCTCAATAAATTGGTTTAAAAATAAAAAAAAAGTTAATTTCATCATGCTGATTATTGACTCAATATATCATGTTATTTGCAGTAAGACTGAACTTATCATTAATATAAAAGAGGAGAAGGGAGTTGGGGGAAATTGGAGGGGGAGACAAACCATGAGAGACTGTGGACTCTGAGAAACAAACTGAGGGTTTTGGAGTGGAGGGGGTTGGGGGGTTGGGAGGGCCTGGTGGTGGGTATTAAGGAGGGCATGTATTGCATGGAGCACTGGGTGTGGTGCATAGACAATGAATTCTGGAACACTGAAAACAAATTTAAAAAATAAATAAAAATTTAAAAAATGTATAAAAGGGTCATCTTCTTTTGTGTGTTATAAATGTCCTTTGCTTATTTTTAACCAAAAGTATTCATAATTGACTGAACATTTATGTTCCCCATAACCCCTAAATTTATATGTTGAAATCCTAACCTTCAAGGTGACGGTATTGGGAGGTGGGGTGTTTGGAAGGACAAAGTCATAAGGGCAGAGCCCCTGCGAGTAGGACTCTGGTCCTTATAAAGAGGCTCCGGAGAGCTCCCTATTCCCTTCCTGCATGAGGACACAGCGAGATGACACTGTGTATGAGGGAGGAAGTGGACTCCCACCAGGCACAAAGTCAGCCAGTGTCGTAGACTTCCCAGCCTCCGGAGAAGTAAGTGTTTGTTGTTTACAGGCCACCCAGCTTATATTGCTTTTGTTATAGCAATCTGAACCAACTCAGGTAGCATTATTTTAGCATCTCGTACTTCTCAAACGTTAACTATTCAGACAGCTAGCCTATAGGATTTGAACTTAATGGGGAGGTACGCCATGATCACTTCTGATCATTTATTTATTTTTTTTTAAATAAAGCACACTACATTTTTATTGAGATATAAATGACATATAACATTACATTAGTTTCAAGTGTACAATACAATAATTCAATGTATGTATATATTGTGCAATGATCACCACAATGTCAAGTTAACATCCATCACCATACATAATTATAATTTGTTTTTCTGGTGGCGAAAACTTTTAAGATCTAGTCTCTTAGCAGCATTCATAGTAACCATGCTGTGATACTTTGTTTAAACAGTCTGTACATACTGGGATGCCTGGGTGGCTCAGTCGGTTAAGTGACTGCCTTTGGCTCAGGTCATGACCTCAGGGTCTTGGGTTTGAGCGTTATGTCTGGCTCTCTGCTCAGCAAGGAGTCTGTTTGTCCCTCTCCCTCTCCTTCTGTGCTCTCTCTCTCTCAAATAAATAAATACTCTTTCAAAATTTAAAAAAAATAGTCTATACATAACTATGACTTTGTAAATATGCTTATTCACAATATTTATTTTTCTGAAGAATATATTCTTATGTGTTCCCAGAAAATAAACACAACCAAATGTGTCTTTCTTCATCTCGAGACTAAATATTCCAACACTAGAATGGCTAAAATCTAATCAATGCCTAGAAAAATGGGTTATAAATAAATCTTTAGTTCGCTCTCTGGGAGCATGTAATTGACAAGGATGGTGGGTACACGACACACCGACGTTTAACTGCAGACATTCGTTTCTCTGCTCCTGTGGAGGGCATCAGTCTTGCCGTCAGGGTGTGGGGACAGCGGTGGTGTTGGGATAATTACTGTGTATTTCTGTTATCCCACAATAACTTCTGTAGAATCAAGTCATTGACAGGTATTTATTCCAAAAGCATAAGGAGTGATGTGTGGAAATTTGTTTTGAATATTTATTGTATACAAGAGAATAATGGAAAGCCATTCATAACTCGAAGCCTTGCCAAACCTCAAAACACAAAATCCAAGAGAATTCAGCCTTCTGCCTGGCAGAACTACAGTGAAGTGTTGTGTTCATGAATGCTTCCAGTGGTCTTACCATAGTTCAAGTCCAGCTCATTCCATATTATTTCGCTCCCTGGATTCCAGATGGAATGGAGCAATAGAGGAGCACTGGGCTGGGAATCAGGAAACTTGACCCAGCATTGTGGCCTTGGGAAGCTCACTTGTCTCTGGGTCTTCATCTCTGAGGAAAAGGCAGTGATAGAGAAGGCAGAGTAGCAGGAAGGGGACCATGGGCATCTGGGCCCCTCCTCCATGTGCCTTAGCCACGCTGGCAGGGCCTGATCTTGGAGGTACCGCGTCCATTTGTGCGGAGTGCTTCTGTGCTCACCCAGTGTTACGGATTCAGAGGATCAGACACCTGTAAGAGAACATCTGACCCTGAAGAGCTGTGAAAGGCCCTCTGACTGCCCTCTGACTACCCTCTGACTACCCTTGTCTTTGGGTTATCTCTCTTAATAATGGAATAGGAAATGACAGCTGTATAGAAACAGATGGTTTTAAATAACTATGAAATCTATGCAGCAAACAAACAAGTTTCTACCAAAGCCTGTAGTGAGAAATCTTCTTATGTCAGTATTTTAATAATTTAATGTTTGTATTGGATCGTTACAATTGCTTAATGATTAGCTTTGGAAAAATAGTAAATATGCCTTTAGATGATGAGTTTTTCAAATTGGCAGTGTGGATACTATTGAAATGTGCTGTAAGGTCTGATACAGAAATGCAAAGCTAAGTCTGTTAGTATGAACAGAATCATTACAGAAATTGCCCAAGGGGTTAAAGACTGGAAGCATGGCTATCATACTGATTGCTTCCCAAAACACCAACCCTCATTCTACTAGCAACACATTTTGTCCCTGGCAAAATTTTATTTTGCTTAGCAAAATTTATACTGATTGGGGGAGAGCTGAATATCTCCTGGTTCCTTCACCATCCACTCTGGAGAAGGGGAAGCAAAGGAGGAGATTTTACATTTCAAAACCTTTTCCTTATGAACCTTTCTTATTCTATAAGTTTCTTTCTTTTATAGCCAGAAATCACTGAATTTCTTATTGTGTGATATGCTCTTAAATGTGAAGCAGCATTCCTCAAGCCTGCGGCGGGTCTACGGTGACCAGCGTTACCCTTGCACACCAGGGGAAATGGCTTGGCAAAGCTCAGAGGTGCAGGAAGTCAGCGGCAGAGCCGGGCGTGGAATGCTGGCCGTCTAACTTCAAGGCCCAAACCCAGCTCTTCTACCTCCTCCCTCCCTCCTCTCACCTCTGACCATCTTGTTGTTGGTTCGCAAACCAGCTCCTACCCACGGTTCACAAGGAGAGACTAAGGAAAGAGGGGAGCCGCGTGCACGGGTATGCGCAGGTTTCATAAGCAAGGGAAATTACACAGAGGCCTATCTCGACAGCGGGACGAGCAGATCCGCAGGCCGAGCAGATCCGCAGGCTGAGCAGATCCGCAGGCCCACCTGCCAGAACCCCCAGAGAGCATGGCGACACCTTCAAAGAGTTCAGTCACACGTTCAGGCCAGATGGTCCCAGCAATGCGTTGCTTCTCAAGGCCATGCCTTGAAATGGCAACGGGAATGGGAACAGTGGCCAGATGTATATTCCAAGGGCAGAGGAGGAGGTGAGAAGCCACCAGGTGCCCAGAACCAGCGGTCACGACCTCTCGATGGCCTCCTCCAACACTGTCCTTCTCCTCTGCTCTCCCAACAACCCTGCAAGGTAAATGCTAAATGCTTTACATGCCCTTACCTGTAGTTCACGATGAGGAAGCCGAGCCCTTGCCTAGGCCACACAGCTGAAAAAATGCTGACAAATCTGTGTGCTGACCTACCTTCCCCCTCAGTCAGGTTACTGGCTTCTTGCTGCGTGAGCAGACACCCTGTGCTTGTTGGCTGGGCAGACGGGGCCGGTGCTGTTCGGAACTCTCTGCTGCTTCAGGGCAGAGGAGAAGCAAGAGCTGCTTCAACCCTGGCCGTAAATTAAGACCTGGAGACTTTGTTAATAGACTAATTTTCATGTATTTCTGTATTTTATTTTTTGCAGTGACCTACCATCCAAAAGTAAAACCAAACAAAACATTTTTCAGAACTCTCAGTGGGCAGGATCTTTGAGCTGGTCTTAAAATTTATCTTCATCTGAAATGTCTAAAGCCCTTAACTCAAAGCACGGACACGGCAGAATCAGCTGCGATGACCAATCCCACCCCGGGGAGAGGCGAGGGCGAGGGAGGGCGGACAGGTGGACTCGCACCCCCTCGAGTTCGCGTGTGGGCTGTGCAGCAAGCAGCTCTGACTTCCCTCCTCTTCTGAGCTCCACCAGCACTGGCAGCTCAGGTGTTGCCCCATCGTTAATTATTATTTCTTTTAAGACTGATTTATTCATTACAGAGAGAAAAAGAAGAGAGAGAGAGAGAGAGAGAGACAGTAGGGGGAAGGGCAGAGGGAGAGCGAGAGAGAATGTCAAGCAGACTCCGCACCCAGCACGGAGCCCCCTCCGTGACCGAGCCCCCTCCGTGACCGAGCCCCCTCCGTGACCGAGCCCCCGATTCGGACTTTAGGGCCTTGCTCTTCTGCTAGCGTTGCTTTAGCTTGGGTCTTTGTGCCCGTACCGTCGCTCACCACATGCCTGGCCTTGCATGATGATGGCCAAGGATATTGTAAAGGGTGTTGAATTAAGTGACAAATGTAGTCTTTGCAGCCGTGGTCACTCCCCAGATTTGGCAGTGCATGATCATGGTCTTCCAGGACTACCAACAGGGAAATGAAAAATAGTGTTTTTAGTTCCACAAATCCCTGAACTTGCTATCAGCAGGCAAAATCAGTCACAGAAGGGATGTCTTATAACGAAGTACATTGAGAATGTGTGTCTGTTGAGAGAGGTATGTGCGATTTACTTATTTACGGGGGGACGAGGCGCAGAAGGAAAGGGAGAGAGAACATCCCAAGCGGACTCCATCCCCAGTGTGGAGTCTGACGTGGCCTTGATCCCACGACTCTGAGACCAAGACCTGAGCTGAAATCGAGTCAGGTGCTTAACTGATTGACCTACCCAGGTGCCCGGTGCTATTTATTTAAATAGCTCTGGAAAGTGACTTTTTGCTCATTTTATAGAAAATGCCAATGGCAGTTTTCTGTGAAATTTCAATAAACAGAGGAACAGAATGTAAATATTGATGAATGTCTTTTGGAGACCATAGGAACTGTATTGTGCTAAATATAATATGTTAAATTAATCAAGTGGCTCTGATAGACATTTCTTCGGATGACTAAATATTGATTAATATTCATGGGTAGCCATGGCTAGGGTATGGGTTTTCTGGACCCTGTCTTCTCTTTAATAACTAGAATTTTCATTCTTAGTATACTCCTCACTTTATAGCCCGGTACCACCTGTACCAGATAAGGAAGCCAAAGTTCAGATGGACAGGTTAGGTGGTTCTCCCATGGTCCCAGAGCAAGCAAATAGTACTGCTGGGATCTGAACTCAGATCTTCTACTTCTGTTAATGTTTAGTTACATTGATAATGTACGGAATGTTGGCTAGGAGGCTGAATTCCAGGATGCAAGTTGTGTTGTGCTTTTTGGTTCTTGCGATGTAGAGATTTTTTTTTTTTTTTACTTGATTCACATTTTACAAGCAGCAACCCCTAAACAAAAATCAGTTAGAAAAACCTTCTGTTGATCATGAGGGACACAGATGAAAAGGCTGTGTGTATTAAGCTCTCAACTGAAATGTCTTGGTGTGTGTTGACACCCTAGCCTCTGCATTTCCCCCTCAGTGACTCCCTTAGATTCTAGACTTGGGTTATAAAGAAGTCCTTCAACTTTATTCAAATGAGTCCCTGGGAATTCTTGACAATGAACTCGCATACATGAAAGAATTGTTTCTGATTGACATACCCTAATGAACAACATCTGTGATGTTCTAGAAATGAAAATAATCGCTCATTATCTCCTTGTTCTAAATAAATGTTTATTCGAAGCTGCTCTAAATTGGAAGTTTTTCATTGTCATGTGCCTATTTCATGAGGCTGCTTGTGAAACCCAAGCCACTCAGGACCATCATGGAACAGGGAGGCTGTCAGGCCATAGGAACTGCCCTCCATCACTTCACACTGGGGGTGTGGGGAATAGGGGAGGTGGGAAGGGAACCATTCCCAGGGGCTCTGGAGGGCTTGGGCTTCTAGGCTGAATTAGTCTACATTCTAAGTAAAATGCAGATGCCAGGGGTTCCTGGGTGGCTTAGTCAGTTAAGAGTCAGATCTCAGCTCACGTCTTGATCTCAGAGTCCTGAGTTCAAGCTCTGCCTTGGATTCTGTACTGGGTATGGAGCTACTTAAAAAAAAAAAAAAAACAAAAAAAACAAATCCAGATGTCAACTACTGTTCCTCAGCTCCATGGTGGGGAAGAATTTGCCCTGAATCTGCTGTTCTTCCCTACTATGCCTGAACAACAGTATAGCTAAGAGAGGCTACGTGGCCCATGAGACACCCGTGAAGTTCAATGAAACCCAACAGCTCAGAGTCTCCTGCACTGCCTGGAGCTGGCTTCTTGCCGTGGACTGTCTGTTCTTACTGTTGACCTCAGCCTTCGTCAGACTTCCCCACCTTCCTTCCCTCCTCACTCCCTGATTGAATTGTTCTCTCTCTATGGTTTAATTTCCCTGAGACTTCGTGGTGGCTGCTCCCTGATAACCATCACACTTCCCCCCACAGTTTCCTATCCTTTCGTGGATGCATGTTAGAGGTCTTCTTCAAACGACTGACAATGCTTGGTTGCCCATTTTTATTTGAAAGGGAGTTGATAAAAAACCCAATTCACCGTACCATGCAAGTGAGGGCCGCCCTGAAGGGGGCTGTCGTGCAGGTGATTTTGATGGAGACCACTTTGTTCTCCTAGAGAACCCACCGATGCATCTGCGTCTAGGTTTTTCTTCTCGGGCAGCTCAGTTTTCCCAGGAGAAATCTGCCATCCTCTTCCACCTGTGCCCTAAGCTGGCTGCTGTTACCCTAGATTCTGGGTGGGGATAAGGGCAAAGGGACAACAACCTGCATGTTCTAGACCTCTGCTGTTCTACATTGGGCAACATGGAGCTATTTAAATTTAAATGGCTTCAACTGAATTAACATGAAAATCTCACTTCTTCGCTTGCACTAGCCACATTCCAAGTGTTCAAGAGCCAGAGTGGCTTGTGAGTCATTCGGCAGCTTATACATAGAACATTCTTGTCATTTCAGAGAGTTCCTTGGGAGACCACTATTCTAGACTTTCACTCACCTTCAGGAAGGCAGCCTGTCCTTGGCTGAGCCAGGTGCCCTAAGAAGAGGGTCTCTGTGGCCCAGTCTCTCCAACAAGAAAATGCCAGCATTTGGCGGGGACAGAGGTGGGGACTCTGCTCGTCCCACTCTGGTATCAGGCATTCCTCCATAGATGGCCGCTGGGTTCCTGGACCTTCTTCATTTGCGACATGATACCACGTTCCTCCTGGGATCTCCCACCGTAGGACCTTATTTTGTACTTTTCCCATTCTGCTAAAAGAGTTACCACTCACGGGTACATCTGGCCTCTAGCTCCCAAAACTTGATTTCATTCACCATTGTCTCCCGTTCTCCTTGCTTTGTCTTTGTGTTTCATGAGCTTTTTACCCCTTCATTCTCCTGTGGCAGGGACTCGGGAGAACGATGCCTTGTTGCGTGGGATCTTCCCACCATGTTTGAACTGCGAGGCCTGTCACTTCTTATTATCTGTATCAGAGGCCTTAGGCAACAAAATGGCTCTAAGGAATATTTTGCCTCTGGCAAAGGAAGGCATAATTACCATGACTCACGGCTGAAGCCACAGATAGCCCAGGACATGCACTAGGTAGCACAGATGTTTCGTAGAATGGAAATGAGCCTGGGACCCTAGTCTCCCGCCTCCTGGCTTAGATGGCAACTCTCCCACTGTCATGTGGTTGAACCTCTCTCCAAAGGTTTAGTTGGAAGCATCCCCACGGTGCGCATTATCTCAGGCTTGTTAAATTTTCCTCTTTCATTGAAAATAAATTTCTCTTGGATATAAGCAATCATGTACGACTCCTGGTGTTACTAGTATACCACAAGAACTAACACCACCCCGATACCCGTCTATCCCTCATCCACCTACTGTCTGTCTCCAGCAATGCCACAGACATTTACGTAGCAGGTGAAGGAACCAGACCTAGAGTCCAGATTAACCAAAGGTCTGATAAGAGCATAACAATGATTTCCTAATGTTTTAAATCATTTTTTAATTAATAATGTAAAAATTCTTAGCAATAGCCTATTTTCCCATCTGTTTTTACTAATTTTCTGTGTTCTTTTATAAAATTAAAGAAAATGATTCATTTCAATTTCAGACCTACAGTTTAGATTAACCCCAAACTCTGAAACCATTGGGATCTGAACAGAAGTTTGTCCTTCAGAACTGTTTGGCTGCTTTTAGAATCCAGCTTTCCGTCTGCTCCTTCCTGCGGCTAATAACCACGTTAGCCTTACAGCCCCGCAATTCCGAATCCACCCCCTCATTTTCTCCTCCTCATCTCTTCCTCCGAGTGCTTGACACCACGTGGCCACTCGCAAACCCTTTTTCCGGCCAGACTCTCATTCCCAGCTCTTGTCCCCGTCTCAGCCCCCGCTCCTGAGCCTCCGCGGCGGCTGGTGGACCCTCCTTCTGACCTCAGCCTTCCAGTCTTCCTCCACCTGTCTGCTCCTTCCCGTACCATTTCACTGCAGCATTGTTGCCTGTTACTTGCCCTCATGCAACAGCTTCCAAAGTATGGTTTCTTATTCTCCCTGTGTATGCCAACGAAGTCTAGCCTTCCTAAATTGACGCTTTATGAAGTTATCAGTGGACCCTAAAATATCTAAGGTTTCCCTGTTATCTAGAGGATAAATGTTGAATTCCTTGATCTGGCATTCAAGGCTTCCAGTACCAGATTCCATCTCTCCCGCTCTCCTCTGTGGAGCTCGCCTCGGGTAAACTGCCGTCTGAAGTTGCTATGCATTTTCTATGTTTCTGACTTTGCTCAATCTCTTTGCTCTAACTAATAGCAACCATCCTCCCAATTTTCCTCTCCACCTCTCCAAGGTCAGCCTCTCTGTCACGGCTCAGACCAACTGTTCTTCAACTTGGAGTTCCACCTAATGCCTCTGGCTCACCGTGCTCACCTCCTCTCTGGGTTCCGAATAAATATTCCTTTATATGCCTCCACATCACTCTGGTCTTGTGCCTTTCTGCCCTTCTTGCTGTTGTCATGCATTGTTTGATTCTGAATTTCTCTTTGCCCAGGGACCCTGGGCTAGATTTTGAATCCTGGGACACTGAATGAAGATTTATAGATCTGTGCTTGTCCTCAGGCGAATGAAATACATTGGACAGGCAAGTATTTATTGGCAGGCTTGGGCAGCACCAAATGAATCAAGTATACCACCTAATAAAACTATGAATAAATTCTTAATGTTATCTAAAATATAGCTAGAAAAATGTTAATGGGAATAGTGGTGAAGGCTTAGTGCTGCCAGCCTCTAAATTTTACTCATACCCGAAAACATACATCTCTTTGGCATGGAACTAAATGTAAAATACAGGCAAGATCAGATGCAGTTTAAGATCAATAAAGTTAATATGAATCTTGCAGGTTGGCTTAAATCTATAAACTGAGACGGTGTTTTCATAGACTTAATCAAGTAGAATTATTTTGCCAAGAAACAAAAGCCTGCAAAGTTTGGCTTGCCTGGATTTTCTTACCTATTATGAACAAATGTGGTACTATTTTTATTATTCTGTTTGAAGTGCTTCGTTCTTTATAGGTACCAATGAAACCGATGCCTGTGGCATTTGAGATCAGCTTCCATTTTTAGCCATGCTAGGCCTCCCTGGTTGAATGTGAAATGAAATCATTAACTGTGTTTGCATGAATAATGGAAAAACTTCTTTTCCTTCACAGAAAATTGCAATATTTAGTTCCTCATAAGTGATAACTCCTTGCCTACTGGGGCGTCAGCTCGCGCCCTACGCCTCCTCTCAAGGTTCTCTAAGTTGATGCTCCTTCTCATCAACAAGTCCTGTGGCTTGCAGGCTGAGAGACATTCCATTCCATTTCTTCCCTCGCTAGCACTTAGGTGTGAAGGAGAAAATTAATAACCGGAAGAGGACTTATGTCTATTTATAGCTGATTATGACTTCCCTCCTCACCTGAAACCAATTGGCTCTTGGGTGCATAATAAAAAAGCCACGACAAGTCAGTGATTTTAGGTCCATCCAGATAGAGTTCTTTGCGGATAAGGTTGAGAGGGAGCAGGCAAAGAGAAGCAGAACTAACCCTGTGGACTTGGTCTGAAAGCCGGCAGACCCAGCGCAGAGGGAGGCTGGGCACCGTCACTCCTTCGATTGTAATGTCATGCCACATCTCTTCCCTGAGCCAAGAATCTCTTTCCGCATGAAAGAAGCCCATCAAATGCAACTTCCAAGTGCATATTCCTCTTTGTGAATTTCTGGGGGGCTGTGCTTTGCCAGGTCCCTACCCCTAAACTTGCCGTGACCCATTCTCTGAATCAGAAATGACTTCTGAAGTGAAGCCCTCATTCTGGTTGTGTTGTTCAGGCGGTGATAATAAGAGTCATGGGTGATGGGAGGCAGGTACATAACTTGGTGTTTTGTTTTGTTTTGTTTTTCCTGCCGCAGTGAATGTCTCTAAATCGCCAGAGAGAGGTATTCTAAATGAAGGCTTGACCTGGAGTCCCCTGGCCCTTTCTGTGCTTTAACCATTAGGATTCGATATGTTTGCACAGAATGTGAGGGGCATAGAGAATAGTCACGTGGGAAGCTTGCATGAGAATAGGGTTTATTTAGTCTCTTAAAAAGGAGCAGATGGGCAGGGTGTAAGCTTGCAAAGGACTTTGCTCTGAGTCCCATGTCTTGGCTCAGAGTGCTGAAGGCCCTCTCTAGAAGCCCTCCCTCTGTGCTCTCTCATCATTTTGAACTGCTTCTATTGGCCCATGACAGCAAGACACTGGGAGCCAAGACGGAAACTGGTCAACCCCAGAGCTGCTGTCCAAGGGCTACTTCGCAGCAGGAGGCAGGAAGCATCATCGTGGAGAGTGGGACGTTCGCTTTTCAAATCTTACCCCATCCTCTCCTGGTCAGAGCAAGTAGCACGTGGTGGGAGACACACTGATAAGACATGAGCACCGAAGATTTGGGCAAAGAGAGTTCAGTTGGGACAGGCGTGTCATTATGTTTGGGGGAACAAACACAATTTCATGCAGCCGTAGAGTTGGGGCTGAATCTATTCTATAGGGATTTTCAGCAAGACTGGATTTTTCTGAAAATGGGAATGAACATCCAGAGGGGAGGACATGGCAACAGAAAAATTGGAGTCGGTGGGTCAAGAGGGGTGGGAGACACAGAGTGGGCAGTGGGTCCAGATCCAGATATGAAGGACATCAGGGTGCAGTGGTCCATAAAAGGGAGAATGAGGGTTGTTTTTTTTTTTTTAGAGATTTTATTTATTTATTTGACAGACAGAGATCACAAGTAGGCAGAGAGGCAGGCAGAGAGAGGAGGAAGCAGGCTCCCTGCTGAGCAGAGAGCCTGATGCAGGGCTCGATCCCAGGACCCTGAGATCATGACCCGAGCCGAAGGCAGAGGCTTTAACCCGCTGAGCCACCCAGGGGCCCCGAGGGTTTTACTCTAATTCCATAACAACAAGAAATTGGAAGTTGATGAGCTGTTATTGAGTTTGTGGTGTTTAATGCTTGCTATTCAAGACATTTAGGGAAAACCATAGATTTTACTAGTTGCATAATGTGGATCATCCTTTGCCATGAAGCTTCTTATGGTCACTAGGTGAAGAGCTGCAGATATCGGTGCACATAGATTCTCATCCCCTGACAGACTTGCTCCTGATTTCATGGAGAAGCAATCAGAGAAGAACCTCATTACCCTCTCCCCACCAGGCTGCCAGTGGCTTCGGTCTATACCCATAAACTCAGCTGTCTCTCCAGTGACAGTGGATGGATTCTTGTCCTGGCAAAGGCCAGCTGTCCTGCTGTGTACCAGACTCCCCACCCCCCCTTCTCATCTGTTCTGGAATTTTGCTCTTGAAATTACTCCCTTTACATATTATGTAATCAAATTTTAATTTCACAGGGTCATTTGCATCAGCATTTAAAAATACCGTGTTTTCTCCCTTTATAACATCCTTCCCATGGCGTAAGTATCCCTTTAGCTCCTAGTCTATTTCACCCTGACCCTTGAGAGCAAATTTCCTGAGAAGACTCGTCTTCACTTTCTCACTTTTTTTTTTTTTTTTGTCTTCACTTTCTCACCTCTATTCTCATCTGAGTGTATTTCAAGCAAGACTTCGACCCAACAATCCCACGGAAACCGTCATTATCAAGGACCCCAACAACTGTCATTTTCTCAAGTCTTACGGCCCATCCCAGTTGGCAGCACCATCTGGTAGACTCCATGCGCACTAATGTGCTAATGTAGTATATGAATCATGAAATGTATCCCAAAAGAGATATGAAAAATCTTACATTAGAGATAAAGTGGATTAAGACATACATTTTCCCCAAATTGCCACCACTTTAAATTATCCTTTGCTAATATTTCAATGCGCAGTATGATGGCTCATGTGGGTGAATGTAAGTCTGCACTAATGGTCTTCTGACAATTCTGAGGGTTTTGGACTGACTCTGGTCAAACTCGATGAGACCATTAGCCTTTGCCTCTTTTGAAGACCAAAGGAGACTCTGGAAAGTCTGCCCGCTCCTGTTGGTCACCTGCGCTTGCACTGTGAGCCTTATGTTAATAATCACTTTCTGTACTGGAGTCCTTTAAAGCCAGCTGTCCATTTTGTGGGGATTTGTTTCACTGAAATTTGATTATACCCATAAATCTATTTCTTGCCTCTGTAAGCTGGCCGCACGTACGGTATCCATAACAGTATTTGTTGAGGGTGAACAAAGGAGTGCAGAAAACCTGTCCTGGGTTAACCCATCAGAGGTTGACTCGTCACGGTGAGGACCTCAATCCATTTACCCGTTAGAGTGACTACCTGATATTGGGCCGGCAGGAGCACGGACGTCAGTCCCCACATTCAATATCGTTCAGGCCCAAATATATATATGATACAAATATATATCATGCAAATAGAAATAATAAGATTTCCTCCTTATTACAGTGTCCCATGTCACAACCCTCTTTGCAGAGTCTCTGCTCAGCAGCGTGCTGCTGTGAACAGTGCAGCATGTGGGTGCACGCCTTCCTCATCCCCCAGTACCGAGTGGGAACCGCAGGGTTTGGGCGTGGGAACAATCCTTGTGAAAGTTCCCTGGGTAATCTGACACACAGCCAGGCTGGATATTAGTATTGTACCAATCATTGTCTTCAGTAGGTGGCTTTCTCTCTCTTTTATCTTCTTTAATAATACCTTATGTATTATTGTTGCTAGGGTGACATAGCAAAACACCACAGATTAGGTGGCTTAGACCACAGGAATTTATTTTCTTACATTTCAGGAGGTTGTAGGTATAAGAGTAAGGTGCATCAGGATGGTTTCTGAGGAAAGCCAGTTTCCTGGCTTGCAAATGACCAGCTCTTGCTGTGTCCTCAGATCTCTGTGTCTCTTCCTCTTCATAGAAGGACACCAGTCCTACCAGATTAATGTCCAAGCCTTCTGACCTCATTTAACCTTTATCACCTCCTTCTAAACTCTAAATTCAGCCCTACTGGGGATTAAGGCTCCAACATACAAATTTTGGAGGGACACAGTTCAGTCCATAATATCCTAGGACAGTTAATTTTATGCATCAGCTTGGCTAGGTTAGGCACCCAGCTGTTTGGACAAATGCTTGTTTAGATGCTGCTGAGAAGATATTTTGTTAATGTTATTGGCATCTATAACCAGCTGACTTTAAGTAAAGGCAATTGCCCTTGATAATGTGGGTGGACCTCATGTAGTCGTTTGAAAGTCTTAGGAGCAAAAACCAAGGTTGCTGGGAGAAGAAGGAATTCTGCCTCAAGACTAACACAAAAATCCTGCCTGAGTGTCCAGCCTGCCCTGCAGACACTGCAATCCCATGAGTTCTTTCCTTAGAAAATTTATATCTATCCTATTGGTTTGGTTCCTTTGGAGAGTCCTGACCAACACATATCACTTTTCTTATTTGAATAGTAATACATATTCAAATGATAAATTTTATAATAAATAAGTAAAAAGTATAAGCTAAAATCAATTATAATTCTAATGTACAGAGACATTGAGAACATTGTGGACATCATCCCTGGTCGCTTTCAGTTCGGCCCTAATCAATTCCGTTTGGTCATCCACGGCTTTCTCCAACCTAGCTATTGCCTGGATAATTGTTAGTCTGGATTCCCTTTCTGACATATTGTCTATGTCGATAGCCATTAGCTCTTTTGCAGAAGGCCCATCCTCTGTATTTTTCTTCTGTTGGGCATTTCTCCTCCTAGTCATTTTGGTGAGAGACGGTTGAAAGGATGTAGCTGAATGTGTCCGTGGTGCAGGCAAGGTGGTGCAGGCAAGGTGCACCCTGGAATCCTTCTGAGCAATCAAGAGTCCCCAAACGAAACATAACTGTCCTTTACCTACTGTGTCCTTTTCCATTAACATAATAAAACACCCATGAAGCATGAAGTTGCAATTATTTATGTTTTTCTTTTCTGTTATTCTATGAGCTCCCAAGAATAAACATCCCTGTTAGAATTTTTTTTACCCATCATCTAATATACTATTTAGCATATTATGGACAATTTAATAAATATTTTTGAATAAGTGGCTGAATAAGTAGGTGAAGAGATGGAAAAACAGGTAGGCTATTAGACGTGTAAATAGATTTAAAGATTCATTAATTTGGAGAAAACTCAAGGTCAATATGAGTCAGCAAAGGAAATGGGGGAGGGAGTGGTCTGCAGGACGAACACGGACTGCTCTGTCACACAGCCCGAGGGGTGGAGTGGATTACAACAGGCCAGGAGAGAGGACTGAGCAATTCCGCACCCCAGGGTCTGCTCCACGCATAGAAGACAGCCGCTGGTCTAGCATGGCGCCGCACACGTGAGGCACAGAAACATGAATGGAAGAAGCTCCATGTGCTGACGCTCTTTGATGCAGGGGAGCTTGACAAATGTAAAGGAAAGAGGAGTCAAATGACTGGTGTCTGAAGCCAAAAAAGCCACCCATGTGGGGGGAGGAAGAGAGGACAAGAGAGGGGAGTCGGGTTTGTGGTGTCTCACAGTTCTTATTTGCAGATGTGAAGGATTTCCAAGAGATGACCAGATCCAGGATGTGACCATGGGGAACAACCACTGTGGTAAAATGGAAAAGAAATTTAAAGGAGCTGAAAGGTGAAAAGAACTTTGAGACAGGCACACTGGACGGGCTTTCCCAATGACACTGAAGTTACATAGGAAGGGATAGTATTAGGGAGAAATAAATGAGTGTGACCCTGACATTAAAGTCTTCGCTGAAGTTTAGCGTGAGCCAGAGAGATAGGGAGGTGGCGGGAAGGGATGGCAGCAAGCGATGGACACTGATGATGGTCCGGGAATTTCTCAGTGTGGCTGGCGGAAGAGGCGAAGGCCAGAGAACGAGTTCGGTCCCCGAGGCATTAGGGGTGAGCAGCCACAAGCGTCGAGAATGTGCCGTCCTTTGCACAGAACCAGTTTGATAGAAAATAGTTTGGTTGTTTAGTGGAATTTGCTTCTGTTATTAAACATTTAAGAGTTTGGATCTCAAGAAATTTAAGGGTTTGCCTTCTTTTCTTTTCTTTTTTTCTTTTTTTGATGAAACAAAGGAGTCAGGTACTAGTTGGACATTTAGAGTTTAGAAAGAGACGCATCACACTGAAAGGATGGGAGTCAGACTTGGGACTGTGGATATCCAGGAGAACCTGCTAAAACTTAGAAAAGAAAGACCAAAGGAAGATAAAGGAGAATGGGAAGAAATCTCTGCCTTTTTCCCCATAGCCGGGACGGAGCCCGGCGGGACTTTGTGTGCAGATCCTATCTCTGGTAGGTAGGACGTGTGGTTTAGCCTTGGGTAGAAAATGCTCTGCCATCAATTTACATTTCCAGTTTTTCTGGGACACTTAAAATGACTAAGTGGCATGATAACTTCGGTCAGTGAGATCTCTTAAAACACAAAGGTAAATTTAAACATTTGTAAAATCTTTCTTTTTTCAAAAGAGCTTATAGTTAGCTAACTTAGTCATAAATCTATTTAGGAAAAAAGTCCTATTTTATTTTTTTATTTTGGTAATTAAAAAAAAAACACAATTTTTTGGTTTCCCTAAGGGAAATGAAAAAACAAAACAAAACAAAACAAAACAAAACAAAACAAAAAAAACCCTTTCTTCCTAGTCAGCCAGCCTCTTTGTGCTGTACTGGGCGTCTCTGTACACCAAGAAATAATATTTTCTGGGTTTTTAATCCAGATTTTCTGGGTTTATAATCTGCTAATTATAAAATGGTCAAGCTGGAAGTCTATGAATTGTATGTTGGTTTTGGGCAGAAGGCAAGGAAATAATGTGTACATTAGTTGTTTACTGGAGGCTCCTCAGTTTATTTGCATCACTGTGGATGCAGATGTGGATGAATCTGGAAAACTTAATGTGGTTCATAAAGTCCATCGACAGACAAATTTTGTTTTTTATTTTGAATTCCTTTGCAGGAAACTCCGAATAACCTACACGTTGACATTCCGCACGATCATGATACTTGCCTAGACTCTACACTGCAGGAGTTGGTCTTAAGATCAGAATCTTTCTATAAATGATGTGTTAGAAAGTAAAAGAGCAACAGATTTTATTTTCCCCATTTTAGACCCTGAGGAAAGCTGACATTCAAGGAACTTAAATGTCAGTCTGAAGCCTAGGTGTGCTGATTCTCCTCTCCACGCTTTGGCCGTGAATCCAGATGGTCTGTCCGAAGCAAACCCTTGCATGGTCCTGGAATTCTCGACTCCCAGGATCTCCGTGCAGGAAAATCCCTTGGTTACGACTTCGGTTGCTTTTTTTCATCCGTTCTTATCAATCTGCACACATTGTTTTTTTTCTTGTAAGATGCCCAAGGAAAGAAAACATGTCTGTGCTATGTTCTTTTAATTTTATCAGGCCTTTCTGTGGGTTTGTCTGGAATGCTGCTCCGCCACGCCTGTGACTGGAAGGTGAAACTGCTCCTTCAAGTGCGTATGGGTGAGCCCTGGGGGTTGTACGCAACGAATGAATCAGTGATCATGACTTCAAAAATGAAGGATGTACAATATGTTGGCTAACAGAATTTAAATAAAAAAAGAAAAAAGGAAATGCATACAAACTTAGGACTCAAAATGTGTTTGAAGGCTGGTTCCCTTCATAAATGACCTACTATTTCAATTGATTTCTAAATTCTAAATGGGGATAGGACCTTGGTTTCCTTGGTGTCACCAGTATAAGTGATGTTAGTAATTGTATTTCTAGTACGGTTCTAATAGCCACTGTGAAAAAAAAAATTGGAAAAAAAAAATCGCCCTGCACTGGTATCAGTGTATATCACATTATTTTACTTAATGTACACAATGCAAATCATGGAGCATTTAGTCTAGGAGAAAATGAATTAGATATTTGGATGAGCCTGGAATGATCTAGGTAATTTGGTGATTTATATTTTTAATACTTCTTTTCAAGTCAGACAAATGGAAAGTAATGTCTTCATTCAACTTTATGATGTCTTAAACTAGAAACTCTGTTTCTAAATCACAGAGAATGTCCTCTACTTAGAATGGACCGAGGCTGTGATTACATCTGTTCAGGTATGTTGGCCTTTCTTGTCCAGCTGGCTGTGGCTGTGAAGTTCAAGGAGAAGGAAGGTCAAACAGCATAATGAGGTGATTGACAATTCATAGATATTCTGTCAAACGGCCTTTGCAGGTCTGATATGTCCTCATAAAAGTGATTCATGCCATAATAACATCCTTTAAAAATATTT
The DNA here is from genome assembly GCF_020171115.1 of Neogale vison. Lineage (NCBI taxonomy): Eukaryota > Metazoa > Chordata > Mammalia > Carnivora > Mustelidae > Neogale > Neogale vison. The sequence goes on along the minus strand of NC_058091.1, from coordinate 311,968,156 downwards.
TGCTTCTGTGTGTGTTCATAAGTGAGCTTCTGATTTAAAATTTTAGACCCTTGCTGGTCCTTCTCCCTTTAAAAACAAAAAGAAAAAGCACATGATGGTTGCTCAGTTTTCTAAAGCACATTTAGCTTCCAAGTATCTTACTTTTAACAAATCATTTTATTCTTTTGAGATCAGAAGTGAATCAATGTAGTAAATCCTCAGTAATTCAGATCACCTTACATTGAATTTTGAGCATGAGTAGAAAAGGATTACCTTGATGCTTATACTCTTAGGAATGGAGAAGTTGGTTAAATACCTTAAAATTGCACCGGTACTTTGGAAGGCATATTTCATTTACTTAATAAAATGAACTGTCCTCATGTTCTGGGGAGACATGCATTTACAGACTCCAGTTCCACAAAACAAAAGTTTCTTTTCAAAAATTTTAATAAGAATGCATTCAGATCTCTTTTCTACCCTCTTTGGAGACTCAGTAAGGCCTTCAGTGCAATCATCAAAGGATTTGTCAGCAGAAGAATCCCCTGTCACTTTCCTGGTGACAGTTTCAAGTTTGGCTCTGCCTTAAATCATTAACCACAGAGAGGTCAGAATCCTCTTAAAAATAATCCTTGAAGGGGCAGGCAGAAACCCAGGAATTTGGAAATACACTGGGATAGAGCCAAAGTTTAGGAAGGAGGAAAGAGTTTTAAATTTGGGAACCTGTGTGTGACATCTTTGCCTGCAATTAGTAAAATTTATTGATAGTCTTACATCTTTTTCCAATTTAGTTTTACTATTACACTGGGAGAAAAGCCATGGCTGAAATTAGGGAATTTTTTATTTTCCTGTGCAGATTTTTTCCCCCCGTGCAGTGTTTTCTTATTGGTAATAGTCTATGAAGACTGTTCGTTTTCCCTTGCTATTTCCAGTAGAAGCAATCTTTGTGGTCAGCAATTAATAAGGACAGTGTTTCCAGAAGGGAAGGAAATTTGAGCGCAGACGTTTTGAATCCTCACTGTGCTTACCTTTAGCCAAGAACGTGAACCTTTAGCTCTGGGCACGGCGCCATATTCCGTCGTGCTCTGTGGTCTTCCCGGATTAACATTGTCACGATCTTCACCTTTTGCTCTCCACATAGATACTTAGACGCCCACTTACACTTCCAAACCCTTGGCCTGTTTGTTAGAGTTGCTGATGGTATTTTGTAATCACCTGACAATTCAGACCTATGCAGAAGAGCAGACACACATGAAAAACGTGAAATCCCAGGGGATAACAAAGCAGGGAAGCATGCATTAGTAGCTGTCGCCAATGGGTATCATTAAAAACGACAGGGAGCAGGAGAGTAATTAAAGTCTGCCAAGAAAACATCTGGTAATAGTGCTTTATGACTTTCTCCTCCGAAGAGTGCTACTTCCCAACTACACAGAATGTAAGAAATCTCGATTTATGTTAATTTCCCACTGTCTGCCTCCAGCTCCCAATCTGCACTGCATTCGTGAGTAGCAGAATACAGTACATCATCACTCTCATTCTTCAAGGGTATCAGTGATTTTTCCTGTACTAAAATTGGTGTACAGAGCCTAGTTTCGGTCTCTCCTGATGCTGCACTGTTGAATAACAGCGCCCTGTCTACCCTATAAAACACCTTATGCTGGCTTGCACGAAAGCAGAAAATGACAATACCGACACTTTAGTGGTGACAGGTGGCTCCCTAGAGAAGACAGGTACAGTGGGTGTGGAATGAATATGTGCAGAAACTCGGGGTGTTACTGCAAGGAAGAGAGGAAAAACAGTAGCCGGCGTGGGAAGGAGATGCTCAAAGCGAGAAGAAAGAAACACACGCTGCCTCCTAACAAGCGTCGAGAGCGGGTGAGCAGAAGCACACGCTGTGGGGGTCTGGGCTGCCTGGTGAAATGGTCTTCGAAACTCTTTGTGAGAAACTACCTCAGACCGAAGAACCCTACACGTCCATCAGTCTTTCGTGTTCTTATCCTGACTAAATCTTGGAGAACTTTTACTCAGATGGGTAACAATCTGTGGCTTCCTATTTTCAATAAATACATTTTTGCTTTTCCCGGGACATCTTCCCAAGCAAAGACAGGTCCGTCCTTTACATTTCATAAAGCCGGCAAGGCTCTTGCCCTCTTCTTGCTTCCAGACAGAGGGTCAGCCTCCTGACGAGCTGCTGAGGCATGGTGGTGGCATCGAGTAGCGCCATCGTCCCCTCGCGTGCCTGACCCTGACCTGCAGACAGGGGCGGGCCGGTGCGAAGTCAGCAATTCCAGGCTTCCGGACTCTCCCCGTCACTGTCATAGCCTGTTTCGGGCTTCGCGGGAGTCTGATTTTGCAGACACACTGGACTCGTCCCAGGCTGTTGTATCACCAAAGTGCCTCCTGGGTCCGTCTGAATGTCCATTTATCGGAACAAAATCGAGGACGTACCAACTTCGTTACTCAGCCTTGTTGTCAGGGAAGGAGAGATCCCTGGCCCTGGCCCTGCCTCCCTCTTGCTTTGGAAAGCATCATGTCCCGCTTCTGTGGTCCTGTCGAGTCTGTCAGTCATCGTTGAGAGCCCGCCAGAGGGCGACCACTGACCTGGGCATGAGAGGAAGATGCAGAGAAGAGTTGTAGATGCCCAAGTGCCAGACACCAGGGCCCAGGAGGGACCAAGAACTGTGAGGAACAGCAGTGACCACGTGAACATTGGCACAGAAGGAAATTGCTGGCATCTGCACGGAGGCTCCAGCTTTCCAGCCGCTGGGTCTGCTCTGTTCTCCGGAATCAAAGATGGGTGGGATGAAGTCTCCACCAGACTCCCCCATCGAGGGAGAAGATTCAGGATTCCACGTATGCCTACAACATGGCGGGGGAAAGGAGGAGTCAGAAGAACACAAGGTAACCAATACCGAAGATGCGGGACTTAAAAACCAAAGTCTGCTTCCTCACAGTTCTGGAGAAGCTGGAAGTCCAAAATCAAGGTGTCGGCAGGATTGGTTTTTCCTAAGGCCCCTCACCTCGGGGTGCAGACAGCCTTCTTCTCCCCGTGCCCTCCCGTGGGCATCCCTCTGTGTGTGACTGTGTCCTGATCTCCTCTTCTTATAAGGACACCCGTCATATCGCACTGGGGTGTGCCCTGGTGACCTCATTTTACCCTGGTCACCTCCTGACCCCCACATCTCTGAAGGCACTCTGAGCAGGGGGCGGGGAGGTGGTTCGGAATTCAGCATAGGAATTTTGAGGGAACACAAGTGAGCCCATAACTGGCCCAGAGAGTAAACGTGTGGGCTTGGGGAAGGTTGTCTCAAGGAGGAGGGACCTGACTCAGATTTGAAGTATGGCTGGAGGTTGCCTGACTGTGTCCCCCACCACTGACAGGGAGACCTCACGGCAGGCTGGGGACTGGCATCAAGTCACGTTCTGCCCACATACTGTTCTGGGCCCCACGGGCGGCAGGGATGGAGACCCAGGCTCTCCCCCTTTGTGGGGGAGTTGCTGTGTCGCACTGCAAAATACCGGGGCAGGGAATTTGTGGTCAGTCTTGGAAATCACCAGGGAGGGTGTGTGCTGTTATAAAGAGAGCTTGTGCCACTGCTGGAGTGTGTAGATGTGTACATCTATATGTGAAGACGTAGAGTGCCTGTATTTGGTAGTGGATTCGCAGTAGAACGCGATGGGAAAGGATTTGGACGGGTCGTTACGGTTCTCTTTTGTAACCTACCTCAGCGAGGGGAGGATTTATCCCTAGCAAAATATTAACTTCAAATCTCATCCCAACAACCACAATTATAATTGTTTTTCATAATTATAAATTAAATAAATAAGAAATATTTAGACAAAGTTAGAAATTACAGAACCTAGAAAACGTTTGCAATGAAAAGCAGATGTCTCTCTTCTCTGACAAGTTCTTTTTAATGTAAACTTTTAACAGTATCTTGAGATTTCTTCCCCCCCGCCCCCCCGAGAAAGCAAAGATAAAAACAGAGAGCTTGCTCTTTTGCATTTGCTCTTTTCCTTTTGAATGTTTTTTTAAGTCTTTTTCCATCAGTACAGAAAAAGCTTTTTCATTCTCCCTGTTGTGGATATTCTAATATCTGCATTGATCATAACACATTATGAGCCTCCTACTTTTGGTTCTTCAGTTCAATTTGGTTTTTGCTTTTGTAAACAGTGCTACAAGGGGCATCCTTGCACATACGTTCCTTTGCAAACATTTTATTCTTTACTGTTTTTAAGATTTAGTTATTTATTTGTGAGAGAACAGGGGTGGCAGGGCAGAGGGAGAGAAAATCTTAAGCAGGCTCCACACCGAGCATGGGACCCCACACAGGGCTCAACCTCATGACCCTCAGATCGTGACCCTCAGATCATGACCCTGAGACCATGACCCGGAGACCATGGCCTGAGCTGAAACCAAGAGCTGGTCACTTAACCCACTGCGCCACCCAGGTGCCCCACCTTTGCAAAGCTTTTAAAAGCAAGATATATGTAGAATAAAATTTTAGCAGTAGATTTCCAGGGCAAAGGTTAATTATATTTAGTATTTTCGTTTATATTTGCAAATCGAATGCCACAATTTTGCGTACATAGAGTTCCACCTGCTCGTAAGGAGATTGTCTATTTCTTCAACCTATATCAGCACTGGCATCATCAATATTTTCCCCCTTTTAAGTAGCTGGTAAGTTAAGAACACACATGACATTTATCATTATTATTTTTGACTTGCATGTCTTTGATTTTGAGTTTAGAATTTTTTCATGGTTATTGGTCATTGGTCAGCTTTTCTATAAATGCCCATCAATACCATTTGCCATCTTTTCATTGATCTCTTATTATCTTTGCCTGGTTTGTATACAGTTTTTGTAATTTGAGGAAAATTAAACCTGTGTACTAAAAAATATTACTGGTTTATCTTTTGAAAATTTCAGAACATAGCAAAAGTTTAATGAAAAGTGAATGTCTCTCTTTTCCCACAAGTTCTATTTCCTTATTGTATGTAATTTTTATTAAATTGTGAAATATTATATCACAGGAAATGAATAATTAGTAAGCAATTTTCTGTATCTTTATAATACAAAAGTTTTAAATTTTCATGTCAAATTTACTAATATGGACTGTGGATTTTGTGTACTACTTTTAAAAGCCTTCATTATTCTGATATTATAAATAACTCATCTGTGATCTTCTAGGATTTTTATAATGTCAATTTTTTAAATGTTTACATTTTTTTATCTGAAATTTTATTGTGGTGGAGTGAGAGAAATTACAGTTTTCTTTTACTTGAACAGATAACTAATTGTACTAACAGTACTAAACTGTTAAACAATACTAAATTGTATTAACAATAACTAAACAATACTAAATTGTACTAACAGTACTTACCAAACATTCCTTTTTTTCACATTAATTTAAAACATCTCCTTTATCATAAATAGAATTCCCATGTAATCTAGGTCAGTTCTGTACTCAGTTTTTTTATGAATTCTTTTTTTCAGCATTAAATGGCTTTCATTAAATTTAATTTTAGAACACCAGAGGCCCACTGGCTTGGTGTTCTTGGGTAGGAGGGCAGAGAGAAGGTAGGGGTGGGGAAGAAGAATAGAAGATGGTCAAAGTCAGGATTCAGACAACAGATGAAATGCAGACTTTGCTGTTGGGGCTTCTAGGGATTATAAAAAAAACATGTTTTAAACTGTTTTATAACACGTTCTTCAGAGAAGGACTATTTTCTGACACACACATACACATGCATACTCAGACCACATTTTGCTTTTGTTTTAGCAAAACAGAATCCTGTACCTGGCAGCAAGGAAACCATGAAGCCGTAGCACAGACGTTGGATGATTTGTGTGTTTGCTTTCATGAAATCTACAGTCAGTTCTCTGTAATGTCCAGCTGACCAGGGAGTGCATGCATGCTGGGAGGGGGCACCTGCTCCATCTCCCTCTTCCTGGCCATGGAGAAAACGGTATCTCAGTTTACCTTGCAGTTTGGTTGGGGCTAAGTCCTGAGCCTGGCCAATGGGATGAGGGTGGTGGTGATGTACCAAGTCCTCGGCCTGGCCGTGAAGCCATGCATATGACTCTCCACGGTCTCTTCTCCTTGGGTGCTGGCCACACAGGGCAGGTTCATGTCGAAGATGGGGTGTTGCCAGAGAAAGCAGTCCGGGCTGGTGAGTACAGTCCTGGGGCAGAGCCTCCCAGATGTCACTGGAGGTGCATGCAGGAGAGACATAGATGTGTGCTGGACTCATGCCCCGAGATCTGAAGGACATTCACTGGAGTTCCCGGCATCGCTCTGACTAATGCAACCCAACAGTACCATTGAAAAAGTCACATTTTTTAAATAGATATTTCAAGGCAGGGCTATATCCTCAAATGGTATGTATAATATATAATACTTGAACACTGGAAAACCACCCACAGTCACCCAGTTTGGGGAGGGGGTGGTGTGTGAAAATGCCCCAATTTCGGACCAGTGCTCCATCAGAAGTGAAGATCTGGACCAGGAATATAAAAACAGTGACTTGACATCTCTCCAGAGGTTAGAAACACTATTTTAAATCGAAACACATCCCGACTCCTATCTCTTGTCTCCTCACTGTGCTGCTGTGCAAAAATTAACATCACTTTCAGCTACACGTTTGCTATCTTCTGAAGCTTACTGTAAGCATTAAGCATTGCCCCGTAGTCTGTTTCTGAGTGTTTGATAGTGTGTGTGTGTGTGGGTGTGTGTGTGTGTGTGTGTGTGTGTGTATGAGCAGGTGAAGGATTTGGGGGTGGTTTTACAGAGGATTGGGCTCAAAATGATCAGGTGAAGACACTTTCAGTTGTGGGCAAGGAGGTTTGGTTTGGCAGCTTCCTGGGAAGAAAGTGTTCATGGAATGTTCTTCCAGAGAAGGAGAGATGGAACAGAGGACAGAAGATAGATAGATAGATTCAATACAGTCTCTTGCCCAGGTGGACTCACATCATAAAAATCATTGAATCCACCTACATAAATCTATGGAACCAAAAGCTAGTAACTGAGCCTACATGGACTAGATTCTTGTCTTGTATGTTGTCTCTGAGTGTCTTTGGGTGAAGAGAGGAGAAAGGCTTGGCATTAGAGGTCATGACAGCATTTCTGAAATTACAGACGCACACTGCATTCTTTTCACCTTCTTTCATCCATTCTGCTCCCTAACTTTTAGCCTGGACAACCACCTTTTACACTCTTCAGCCATGACAAATCCAAATAGAAGTCTGGCACCTGTGTTCTGTTGCGTGAATTTGCACCATGCAATATCGTTATTTTTATCATGAGTCTTGGGAAATGTACCTTCAGAAAAAGCCCCAGGGCACAGAAAAGGAAAAATCTCTAATTAAAATATGTACAAGAGACAGCTGTACATTTCAATTGCTCAGGGAGCAGAGAAGTGTATCCTTCATCACTGGCGAGAACGAGATTGATTTGTCAGCTGTGGAGACATTCATAGAAGGTCAGACTCAAGGGGTGATTTCACACCAAGAAGATGAAGTCAATACAGTTTTTAATTTAGTATGTGAAGTTTGTAAATGATACAATGGGATCATATTGTCAGAACATATGGAAATGTATTGAGGGATCATTTTTTTCGCCATCTGGCTTAGTACCTGAATCTCAAAGAGCAGTAAAAGGAGTTATTTTGGTGACCTCACTGTTGCCCCTCTTATTTGAGGACTGGGGATATTTTATCAGGAAAGGATGCTCAGTAGGAATATTCATAATGTATGGAAGTCTCCTCCAAAGGTGGAGATTAGGGGCCATAGGAGCCAGGTCAGGAAGTGTACATGGATGAAGAATCCCATCTCTAGCATCCCATCTCCGTGGGAGCACATTGGCGATATGTCTGTTCTCTTCTCTCAGTTCCCTCCAGAGAAGCCCTCAGAGGGGGAATTGCTTAATTATAATAACTCATCCTGCTCATACTATGTGTATAAATTAGTTGTTTATAGCCAGAGTTGTTGTAAAGTGCCTCCCAAGTTTTAGTGCGAACACAGTCACGTGGCGTCTCATTCGGAGGCAGATTCTGATGAGTAGATCCTGGGTATGCCCTGAAACTCTGCGTTCAGTGACAATATTCATGGGAAGACCAGGCATAGCGAGGCTATAGGTCATGACTCTTTAGACTTTGCCTTGGCAGAACTATGATCTCCCGAGACCCCAAGTCATGCGCAATCTGTCGGCATGCAAGCACGTGTATTTTTTAGACATAGTGCCGGCTTTCCTCATATTCTCAAAGAGGGTCCACAAGCTAATGAGGTCCAGAACGCCTGTCATAGAAGGAACCTAGGAGAGAGGTGCGCTAGATATTTGATGTGGGAGAAATGGCCATACCCAATAATCCCTTATGCATTACTCGAAGAGGAGACCAGTATGATGTAGGTAAGATAGGAAACTGAAGTTTAATAACCGAAGCTTGGACGAGGAAGGTACATGAGCCTTTTGCTAGCTATTAGAAAGTCTGAAAATGGAGCAGAAGTTCAGAGAAGAAACAACCTTCCTTCTCAGTAGAGGCACGTGGCTACTTGTGAAATAGGCCTGGGCGCTGGCTGTACCAGTGGTCAGTAGGTCCGGCTGCAGAGGCAGCTCATCTTTATTTGTCCTTGTGCTGCTCCCTAGAGATGCCAGGTGAGGGCATTAGTCTGCAAAGGCTGCATGACAAAATACCATAGTCATGCCAACAACAGCAGACAATTATTTTCTGAGTTCTGGAGGCTCTAAGCTCCCACACTGGGGTGCCAGTGTGGTTGGCTGCTCTTGAGGCCCTCTTCCTGACTTGGAGATGACCACCTTCTCATTGTCCCTACACAGGAGAAGGAGACAGAGAGGGAGATCTTACTCTTACACACTCATCAATTCTACTGGACTAGGACCCTACCCGTATGACCTCATTCAATACTTTAATTACCTCCTAAAAGCCTTATCTCCAGATAGTCACTTCAAGGATTAGGGCTTCAATGTATAACTGTGGGGGACACAATTCAGTGCATAGCAGTGGGTGTGTCCAGAGTGAGCATTTGCTATTCAAAGGTCCAGAGCTGATATTCCCACATGGTCCAGATAGAGAACCATTCATTTGGACTAAAACAACAGGTGAAGAAATTAGTTGCATCTGAGAGTAGAAATACCATTAAAAACTGGCAGGCATCTGTCTGTCAAACAAATAAATTAAATCCTTTTAAAACTGGCAGGTGTCAGTTAGACTAGGAATGTCGGGCTACTATTGGGATGATCTTTTGGGGGTCATAGAATGCACAATACACACCTTCTGAAAGTATTGGGTTTTTATTGCCAATCAGCCAAGGTAGAGGTTAATCTTGGGATGGGAAATGGGGATTCAAGAAGGCAGCACTTACACTAGGAGACAGAGTTATTGTTCTTCAGGGTCAGAGAACTTGTGCCTGGATTCTAAGGCGTGGACTCCAGACAGTGGTGATTTGTCAGCTGTGGTGAACTCCCCGTTCCCATGAGGATGAGTCTAAGAAACAGCCTGGAATTGAATCTGAGGTCTGGTTTGTCCAGGTGTCCCAGCGTGGCCACCTCTAGTGGCAGAAGTGAGTTACTCTCAGCTTAGTCTTTCATTCTGGCCCCCTCCTTTCCCCAGGAGCAACACAATCTTGTGAAATGGTCATCAGAGCTGAGCAAAGATGACATGAAGGGTGGCGGTGGCAGGTATGACCTGATGGTGTAATGAGGAAGCTAAAATGAAAACAGCCTGATCACAGGCTGGTGAGTATTTGTGGAAGACTCTGTAGGAGAACCTTTGAGATGGAGGGGGACATATTGAGGGGAATAAGTCTGAACAACCAGTTCACTGCGGTTTCCAGGAGGATGATTTGGGTATTAAAAATACATACAAGAGAAAAATAATAAATGTGAGGAACAGAGGAGACACTTCTTCCCTCACTGATGTGAAATGGCTTATGTTAAGAAAGAAATTTGGGGGATGGGACAAGGGAGTAACTTCTACACCCAGCAGATTAGCTTTAGCAAGGAAGGGCCCAACATTCTGAGCCTTATAAAGGAACAAGTCCTCACTTTATCTTGAGGGAGCAAGTGCAGAAGAGTATCTACACTCCTAGGCTTTTGGGTATTCCCGGCTCTGCAGCCAGCAACCCACACCTGCTCAAAAAGGGTGTAAGGAAGGAAAAGATCCTGGAGGGGCTTACCAAAGCCCTCTCGGGTTACACTCTACGTGCAAATGAGCCCCATCCATGGGGAGACACCTTGTAGAGCAGCTGGTCCAACTTGTGTTGTTTTTGATGAGGAAAGCTGCAGAGAATATGACATACTTTCTCTAAGACGTCTCCGAGGATCAGAGGCAGATTCAGAACTTATATGGGACCTCTGGAATTCTGCATATTGGTAGGATAAGAACTCTGAGTTTAATAACGTAGTTCACTTTCATGATTTGGTGCTTTACTTCTCCGTGGGCCACTCTATTTGGTTAACTAAGTTCTGTAGATTCAATGTGTTAAATGTTATCCTGTCCGTGCCCTAAAACCGATTCCTACCTCATCCTTTTATGCATGGCTTCCTCTTCCTCTTTTCCTTGCTACTGGATATTTTTTCAAAATATGTTAGTATATTTAAGGTTCAAATATCATTTAAAACCCCTTCCTTGTGCTAAAGTCTCCTTCTGGGATGACACGTGCTCTCTCTCCACCATCAAGCTTCTGAGAAGAGCAGCGAACACTTACCATCTCTGTTGGGCATGTGTTCCCATCACTCTCCACCCACTCCTTACTGGCTTTTTTCCCTATCTCTTCACTACATTACACTTTCAGGTCACCAGAGAATTCTTTTGACTAAATCCTGTGTCTCCTTCCAGTACTCCTCTTTCTTGATTGCTCACTGGTGTTGGATATGCACAACCTGTCCCTTCTCTTTGAATCTCCTTTGACCTCCATGACATCCTTACTGGCTTTCCTCCTATCTCCTGGACTTATCCTTTACTCTGCTCTAGAGGCATCTTCTCTTGTCGGTCTCAATCTTCCCTGGTGTTTCAATCACCACTACTTATTTTGTATCTAAGAAGTACGTGCCTTTATCAGGATCTCGCTCCCAAATTCCTGAGTTGTTATTGAGCCCTTTAATGTACATCTCTGCTCGGATGTCTTGATGACCTTTCGTCCTCAGCCTGGTCAACATCAAAGTGACCATCATCATCCTCACCCTTACCCTGGATGAACCTGCTTTTTTTCTAGTGTCCCTTGAGTAATCAGGACAGAAGACTGGGCTTTTTCCTTGATTTCTCTCACACGCTACAAGCAATTCCTATTGACTCTAGGTCCTCTATATTTGTCTGGCAAACCGTACTCCCACTCTCACAACATATCACCCTGCACTTAATTTTGCACTTACTTGTCTGAATTTCACTATTGACTATGACTAATCTCCATCTTGACCATTCTGGTATATAGTGGGCATGCAGGGAATATTTTAGAAAAAAATTAGTTAATGCTCTCATGTTGTTTCCTGTAAACCTTGATGTCAACTATCTCCAAAGAAAGTCTGTAAGACAAAAATACAGCTAGTAGCATCTTCAGGGGCATGACTAGATAAGAAATTGCTTGTCATGTCATACCCCAGGAAGAGTGTTTAGGTTTCCTTCTCATGCTGAGGTATGAATTAGACCTTGTTGCAAAGAGGCTGCTCATTAAAGGTGTTGCTTACCTTATTGAACCACTCCTTTTTGCAAATGCTGAGCCAAGCTAACAGGACCCCTGGGGAAAAGTAAATTGGACTCACCAGAAAGTTAAGAGTTTGTGGCTGGATGATTAATTAGAACCCTTGTTCCAGGTACTTTCCTGGAATTGTAGTCAATAACCCATTTGAAGTAGTTATCTTTTCATTGATGCCATTGTGACAAAAGATGAATGATTTCCAACTGCCCTGTGGCTGGCTTTTCCTGATGGAGACATGGGGTCCAGTCACCGCAATGAACACCTAGTAAAGTGAGAGACACTGTGCTGGGTGCCCTGTGGGGGAAAGGAAAGAGCAGAATAGGAGGAATCATATCCGAACTCAAGTTGCTTACAGCCTAACAAGAGGAGTGGGAGTGTTCATGCCCAGAAGACGTGCCTATTCCGTATGTGACACCTGTCGTGAAGTAGTCACACAGTGTTGGGCCATTCACGACAGGGAAGTTACATTCAGTAGCAGACTCAAGAGAGTCCTCACAGGAAAGAAAATGTTTTGTGGCTCTGGAAGTGGGGCTAGATTTCCGTGGGTGGCCATGATGGGAGGAGTGGTCATCACTGGCAGAGGTGATATAGGAAATTACGGAATGGGCCCAGAAAACTGAGAGTCTGATTAGAATTTGGATTATTGTAAGGAAGGGATGAAAGATACGTCAGACAGGAATGGCATATCTTGCAACAGAGGAGCTAGCTGCAAAAATTAACGTCTTGAAAGCCCATGTTTTATCTTAAAATGTCTACTCCTTAATGCATCTGCCTTTACTTACGATAAAAATGTTCTATTCCTCATCGTTGACTTCAGTACTTACCACAGGTAGGTCTTGGAATGCATCTTATGGTGCTGAGTACCCCATGGCACATTGTTGTGTTCACATGGGTAACAGTCCTCAGTTTGAAAAATATGATTATTTTATTCACTTATCAAGTTCTACTGAAAAGTTTATTATGTGCTACAAACTACTGAATTTACAAATGTTAACTAATTTAAATCTTAAAACAAGTCTATGAAGTAGGCGCTATCATTATCCCCATTTTAAAGAAAAAGAGACTAAGGCTTGAGATGATAAAGAGCTTGCCCGAGATCATAGTCCAGAAGAGAGAGGTCTGGGATCGAAACTGAGGTGGAAGAGCCCCAGAGGATGTGCTCTCACCATTAATCACTGAAATTCTAGAGAACTCTGAACTTTGTTTTAGAAACTAAAATGAGCCAAATAGCTAGGTTACTGAATATAAGGTGAGTCTAAATTTTTCACTCTTGTGCAAAAAATATTTTTCCTAATACTGTTTTTAAATATTTGCATGTACAGGTACATAGGTAGTATGTGTATACACACACACACAAACTGCAGTTTTAAATGCTTTGAGTTTATTGGTAATTACGACTTTCATACTAAATATGTAACATTAGGTCTAAATGTAAACACCATGTGACCAGAATGTTTAGTACGAGCAGTTGCTACAAATACAGAAAATGCACAAGGTAATCTAGCTCTAGAAGTGCAGAAGAGATGCTTCCTCAGCACAGAGTCCTGACGTGGACTGTTATCTCCCGAGGCTTATCAGCATTGGTGATAAGACCTTGGGTTAGATGCTTGCTGGAGATGACCCATAGTTCGAGTCCCTGACGGGAGACAAGCACTATCCAATTCTGATCTGCCTGGGGGAGATGTCGGCAGATGGACTGTGTCTTTCTGGTCCTGTCTTTGGTTGGGTAAGGATCTTGAGAAACTCAGATATTCCAGCCCACAAATTTCTATAGATGGAAAGCCAGAAAAAATGTGACTGACAGTTTATGACAGTCCAAGATGGTATCCCACCAGGAAGGTGGGCTTCACATTCCAGGTTATAAACCTCAATCTCTCCACGACACCACCCAGGCTACTCTTCTGGAAGGGTGCTTGGACAATGAGTAGCTCTGAAGCTACAGGAAGTGTACGCATGAAGAAATAAATCTTCCAACGATGGGGTCCACCTTCAAATTATTTTCCTTCAGATATTATATCGTGAACGTTAGCAGACCTGTCATCACGTTTGCCTACAAGCATACTTGAGTCACCGGTTCTGAATCATCAGCAGTCAGCAAACATAGAGTTCACTTGGTTATTCATTTATCTTCATTCCACAAATATTTATTAGTGCTCTCTGTGGTTTGGGTACTGTTTCGGTGCTGAAACATGGAAAGGGAATGAGGACACTTAGTGGAACTTTGCCTCTAGAACAAGAAGAGAAGCAGCCCACAATCATAATTATGGAATTGAAATTAAATGTATAATGTACTAAAACTTGTTGGCCAATGATGTGAAGGTAATACCCAAGGAAATCTGATGGAGAAGGACTGGTCCTAGCCGAGGGCTACGTGAATCCAGAGACAATGTGAGGCCTCTGCAAAAGTGAGATTAAAGGTGAGACCCCCAGGATAAGAAGAGCGTGGAAAGAAGAATCCCAAGCAGAGGGTACAACGTATACAAATGTTCCAAGATGGGAATGCACTGGCTTCTTTGAATAATAGGAAGGAGGCATGGGGATGGCCAAAGGGCAGAAGGGAAAAGGAGCCCGGAGCTGCTGGCAGAGGTCTACATTCCACAGGGTGGCAAAGAATTGGTGCGCAGATTTGTCCCCCATACCTCTGGGATGATTTTGAAAATGTCATCAGTCCCCATGGATTTTTGTCATCATCTTTATACTCTTGAATATGACTTCCTAAGTCAATTTTACTGAAACACTTAAAATGCTATCGGAAAAACTCCTTGGTCATTTTCCTAATTAGTTTGTATCAATTAGGCTCTAACAGCACTTCACTTTTACCTGTTTTGCAGAAGCGTGATATCCATTTTCTCTCTCCTTTGTAAATTAAAAATTATTGCTTTCACATAAGTGGCAAAAGCTTATTAAAATCACCATAGAGAGTGTTTCAGATTTGGGAAGGGTGACAAGAACAATCCAATTCTCCTTAAATGAGATGAAGAGAAGCTCAAGCACAGTTCAATATTAATTATCACTGTGAGAAGACAGAGGGCTCAAGAGGAGAACCTTGGTCTGGAGGCAGGTTGCCCGGGTGAAGGAGAGGATGAGCCCGGACTCCACCCGTGACCGGATTTGAGCTCCCGGGACCTAGGAGAGGCTGCACGTGGGAGATAAATCTGGGGGGAAATGCAGTAATTGTCTTGGATCATTGAGTGTAAGACCTGTTGGGCTTCGCCAGTTGTTGGCTCCCGTTGCCTCATCATTAAGAATTTCCAAGCTGTAGGGCCAGAGGACCACCCAATGAAACTCCTTCTCCATCACCGGTTTGGGCTCTGCTCTCACCTGGAGGGCTGGTATGGATTGCATGTGATTTCCAAAGACTACTAGTTTACCCTTCCAAATTCCGGATTAGAGTATGTTTGAGAGAACACATTTCCTTTTATTCTTTCATCTAAGATGCACCCTGTCTCCCATGGGGAGGCACCTGTTGGTCTGAAGCAGAAAAGGCTGGCCTCGTGCTGCTCCAGAATGCGGAGGCCTGCGAGTTTTGCAGGAGCAACTTGCTCACCCTCCATGCTCTGAAGGTGCTGCGGCCTGGGTGGTTTTCGCCGAGTTGTTGTTACTCCGTTTCACCTCCGGTGCATCCAGTTTAGGGTACCCTGTAGGAGAGAAGTGTGGCTAACAAGATTAATTTCATAGGAGATAGCTGGGAACTCAGTTTTTATCGAGAATTTACTATGTGTCAGAAAAGTGTGGGACAGGGGTTCTGGGTGCTCAGAGAGTTAAGCATTGGACTCTTGGTTTTGGCTCAGGTGATCTCAGAATCATGGGATTGAGCCCCACATCAGGCTCTGCACTCAGAGGGAAATCTGTTTCTCTCCCTCTCCCTTTCCCCCAACTTATGTTCTCTCTCTTTCTGGAATCAATAAGTAAATCTTAAAAAAAAAGAGAGAAGTATAGAACACATTACATGGATGAACTTATTTAATGATCATAACTATCTCTTTTTATTTATTTATTTATTTTTTATTTATTTTCGGCATAACAGTATCATTATTTTTGCACCACACCCAGTGCTCCATGCAATCCGTGCCCTCCATAATACCCACCACCTGGTTCCCCGACCTCCCAACACGGTTGGGGGCTGTCCCAACACTGGTCTCCTAGCACACGACCTCCCCAACTCCAACCAAAGACATAAGAGGTGTATTCAGACCCCATTTCGGTGAACCTCCCCGCACAACTTGTGTTCTCCTGGGCTAAGAATTTAGGCAAAGGAACTGCTTTGCCTCTTAGCCTTGTGTTCTAGCACGGCAAATGCTTCAGGTGGAGGTGGCTCCAAACGTCAAGCCCACACTTTTTCACTAACTAATAGAAAAGCAGACCAAAAAGTCATCAAAGATGTAAAAACATAGATAAACAATCCAAAGATGTGGCCTAACCGTCAAATGCGAAACATTTCACCCACCAAATTAGAGGCCCATTTTGTTTTTCAAGAATATTTTTTTCCAATTTATTTATTTTCAGAAAAACAGTATTCATTATTTTTTCACCACACCCAGTGCTCCATGCAAGCCGTGCCCTCTATAATACCCACCACCTGATACCCCAACCTCCCACCCCCCTGCCCCTTCGAACCCCTCAGATTGTTTTTCAGAGTCCATAGTCTCTCATGGTTCACCTCCCCTTCCAATTTCCCCCAACTCCCTTCTCCTCTCTATCTCCCCATGTATAACTATCTCTGATACAAACTATCACTATATAAATTTGACATATGGGGATGTTAAACAATTTACTCAAGATCTTACCTCGGACTTTTGACTCCTGAGCTCTCATTGTTAAGCACTGCGCTCTGCCTTTCTTGGGCTCGCGGAGGTGTAAATCCTCAGCAGTAAAATCCCAAGAGATAAGGTAATTTTGAAATACAGAGAGGACCAAGAAAGCCTTCTTTATATGGAATTCATAAACCTCAGGACATCAAATATAAGGGACATCAGATATAAATTAGGTATTTTACAACAAAATTTTTGATTTGGATTGAGAACTAGGCATTTTAGAGTAGGTCACAGTTCTTATCAACAAAGGGTATTTTTGGCTCAGAACCATGGATTGAAGAATCAGAGAAGAGTGCTTGCAGTTAACAAATTACACTCACAGGAGAGTGCCCCTCTCCACAGACTGTGCGCGTGTCACACACACCATGAGCCCAGTGCAGTACAGAAGTCTCCAGAACTTCTTCATCTTGCATAACTGAAAGTTCAAACCAGTGAATAGCAAGTCTGCGTGTTTCACCTTCTCCCAGTTCCTTGCAATCACCATCCCACTCTCTGTTTCTATGAATCGGAATCTTTCAAATATCTCATGTAAGTGGAAACACGCAGTATTTTGTCCTTGATTGGCTTCTGTCACTTAGTATAATGTCCTCAAGGTTCTTCAGTGCTGTGACAGGTGGGCACAATTTTACTTCTTTTCTAAGGTTAAATCAAATTTCATTGTATCTCTCTCTGTAGATGTTTATGTATGTACCACATTCTCTTTGTCCATTCATCTGTTGCTATTGTGCATAACGCTGCAGCGAACACAGGGGTTCATACATTTCCTCACTCTCCAGATTTCCATGCTTTGATATATTCTCAAATTTGATTGCTGGCTCATATGGTAACTCTAATTTTTAACTTCTTGAGGAACTTTCATACCATTTTCCACAATCGGTGCAGCATTTTACATGCCCACTGACAGTAGACAAGGGTCCTAATTTCTCCACATCCTTGCCAACAGCTGTTATAATTTTTTGGATAATAGCCATCCTAACCGGTATGAGGTGATATCTTACTGTGGCTTTGACTTGCAATTCCCCAAAGATTAGTAATAATGAGCATCTTTTCATATGCCTGTTAACTATTTGGATTTTTTCTTTGGGGAAATAATCTATTCAAGTCCTTTACCCATTTTTAAAAATTGTGTTGTTTTTTTTTTTCCTATTGAGTTGTAAAATTTCCTTAACTATATAATTTGGAGATTATATATATATATATATATATATGCATATATATGTATATATATATTTATATCTATAATATGTTTATATTTATATATAGTTATCATATATAATATAGTTATAATTTGGAGATTAATTTTTGTCAGATATATAGTTTGTGATATATTTTCTTTTTTTAAAAAATGTAATTTTATTTATTTATTTAACAGAGAGAGAAAGAGAGAGAGCGCACACCATCACAAGCAGGGGAAGCAGCAGAAGGAGAGAGAAAAGCAGGATCTCCACTGAGCAGGGAGCCCAACGTGGGACTCAATCCCAGGACCTGGGATCATGACCTGAGCTGAAGGTAGACACTTAACCAACTGAGCCACCCAGGCGGACCTGTTTGCAAATATTTTCTCCTGTGCTATAGATTATTTTCCATTCCATTGGTTGTTTCCTTTCCTGTGCAGAAACTTCTTGATTTGATGTAGACTCGTGTGCCTAATTTTCTTTGGTTGCTGATGCTTTTTTACATCATATCTAAGAAATCACTGATGAGACTGTTGTCATGAAGCTTTTACTTTATATTTTCTTCTAGGGATTTTTACAGTTTCAGGTCTTGTGTTTAAATCTTTAATTCACTTTGAGTTGACTTCTGTGCATGGTGTAAGACAAGTGTCCACTTTCATTCTCCGCATGTTAGATCCAGTGTTCCTAATACCATTGTTTGAAGAGACTATGCTTTCCCTGTTGTGTACTCTTGACGCACTTGCCAGATCAGTTAATTATAAATGTGTGGGTTTATTTCCTGGCTCACTATTCTATTCCATTGTCAATATGTCTGTTTTTAAATGGGAAGTTTTAATACTGACAACAAAAATCAAAATTCTTTTTGAGTAGTTGTGTATGAATGTGTATTTCAAAATGGATGTATAAAGTAATACATATGAATTGCAAAAAATTCATAAAGAAGAAAATTAAAATTCCCAGAAACTCCTTTTGGATTTAGCTAACAGCATCTGCTTCTGCTTAGAAGTGCCTGCCATGAGCCGTGAAGAAATTCATGTAATACTTTTTCTGTACTATCTCATTCTATCATTCAATAAATATGCAACAGAAGTATTTGTACTCCTACTTTATGGATGGGAAAAGGAGAATCATGGATTCAATTGTACTATTTTTTTAAAGATTTATTTTATTTATTTATCTCAGAAAAAGAGAGAAAGACCACGTGTGCGTGAGTGGGGGGAGGGGCAAGGGAGAAAGATCTCAAGTTGACGCTGTCCTGAGCATGGACCCCAAAGCTGGGCTCAATCGCACAAGCCTGAGATCATGAGCCGAGCTGAAACCAAGAGTCAGATGCTTAAGTGACTGAGCCATCCAGGCACCTTTCTATTGTTCCATTTTCATTGTAGAGTTATAATAGAAGTTGCTTTGATCAGCCTTTTTTTTTTTCACTTTTCATCCTCATAGTCACACTTTTTTTCATATAAAAATGACAATTTCAACAAAAATGATTTCTCTCATTTCTAGGGAAAAGATGAGAGGCTGTAATCATCATGGGAACATCATCATGGGAACGGTAGAGCTACGTGTCTGATAGGGTAAAGGACTCGCAGGCTTCTAGCTTACAAAATTATCCTATCAAGTGCTGGTCAGGACAGTGTGGCTAGAGAAGTAACCAAGGTCAGGTTATTTCTCCACACGGCTTATGTTAAAATGGTTCTAGATTTAAATGTAACGACTTACCAGTAAGATGTATTAGGTTGTCAGAAGCAAATAAATATGCATATCCACTTGATGTCTCCACAGAAGCCTTTCCTTTAAGGCCCTTGCATGTTCTCCTGGCTTTGATGAACCAGATTATAGCAGGGAGGGGCACTGATGCGTACGTGCCATTATGGATTTAGTCTATCTGAATAGGGCGATTTCCGTCTGGAGAGCACCCTGTGAACACATTTACCGTGAATACCAGGTATTACGTGTTAAAGGAGGCTGCGGAGCAGACACATCAATTTATAGGAAATGAGTATTTTCGACCTTATAAATACAGCTTTGTGAGTGGGTCAGTTGCCAAATATAATGATCTCTTGACTCTAATTTAACTCCTGGTTAACTGTGCAGTGACGTGATGGCTCCTGCAACTCGGAGTGGAGCTGTCCTGCTGTGTGGGACACCCCTGACTTTGGTGAGCCCCTACCCTAACACTAGCCATTAACACAAGGATTCTTTTTACAGGAGAAATATATACTCTGACTCACTTAAGTCACTGTTATCGAGTATTCCATTTCTTGCCTCGGATAGCATTCTTACCCAGTGCTAGTCTGGTATGGACTCTGCCTCTCCCTTTTACTCCTTTGATTCCTTCTTTTTCCTCTTCTCCTCGACAGGGAGTGTGTGTGCGTGTGTGTGTGCATGTGGGCTTGCATGTGTGTATATATGTGCGTGCCTGTGCGTGCGTGTAGGTTAGTGTGCATGTATCTGCACATGGGTCTGTGTGCACACACACATCAGGTTAGGTAGAGGACGTGGCAGGAGAATGGGAGGTGCTCTACTCCATGCTCTTACATCTTACATTTTTTAAAATTCAAATTCAATTAGCCAACATATAGTACATTTTTAGTTTAAAATGTGGAGCTCAGTAGTTCATCAGTTGCATGTAACGCCCAGCGCTTGTTACATCACGTGCCCTTCTTCATGTCCATCATTCAGTTACCCCATCCCCACCCACTTCCCCTCCAGCAACCCTCAGGTTGCTTCTAGAGTTCAGCGTCTATCGTAGGTTGTCTCTCTAATTTCTTCCCATTCAGTTTTTCCTCCTTTCCCCTATGCTTCTCTGCACTACTTTTTATATTCCACATATGTGTGAAACCGTATGATAACTGTCTTCCTATGATTGACTTATTTTGCTCAGCATAATATCCCCAGCTCCATTCACATCAATATAAATGGTAAGATTTCATATGTTTTGTAATGTAATATTCCACTGTATATATATACCACATCACCTTTACCCATTCATCTGTCAATGGACATCTCGGCTCTGTCCACAGTTTGGCTATTGTGGACATTGCTGCTATGGACATTGGGGTGCAGGTGCCCCTTTGGATCACTGTATTTGTATCTTTGGAATAAATACCCAGTAGTGCAATTGCTGGGTCATAGGGTAGCTCTATTTTTAACTTCTTGAGGAACCTCCATACTGTTTTCCAGAGTGGCTGCACCAGCTTGCATTCCCACCAATAGTGTAAGGGATTTCCCCTTTCTCCATATCCTTGCCAACGTTTGTTGTTTCCTGTTTGTTAATTTTAGCCATTCTGAGTTGTGTGAGGTGGTATCTCATTGTGGTTTCGATTTGTACTTCCCTGAGACCAAGTGATGTAGAGCGTTT
This sequence comes from Neogale vison, assembly GCF_020171115.1. Classification (NCBI taxonomy): domain Eukaryota; kingdom Metazoa; phylum Chordata; class Mammalia; order Carnivora; family Mustelidae; genus Neogale; species Neogale vison. The sequence goes on along the minus strand of NC_058091.1, from coordinate 311,947,116 downwards.
TTTCATGTCTTTTGGCCATCTGGATGTCTTCTTTGGAGATGTTTTTGTTCATGTCTTCTTTCCTTTTCTTGACTGGAGTCTTTGTTTTTAAAGTGTTGAGTTTGAGAAGTTCTTTATAGATCTTGGTTGCTAGCCCTATATCTGACATGTCATTTGTGAATATCTTCTGCCATTCTGTGGGTTGCCTTTTAGTTTTGTTGACTGTTTCCTTTGCTGTGCAAAAGCTTTTTATCCTGATGAAATCCCAATAGTTCAATTTTGCTTTTGCTTCCCTTGCCTTTGGAGTGCCTAGCAAGAAGTTGCTGCAGCTGAGGTCAAAGAGGTTGCTGCCTGTGTTTTTCTCTAGGATTTTGATGGATTCTTGTCTCACATGTAGGTCTTTCATCCATTTTGAGTTTATCTTCATGTATGGTGTAAAGAAATAGTCCAGTTTCATTCTTCTGCATGTGGCTGTCCAATTTTCCCAACACCATTTGTTGAAGAGATTGTCTTCTTCCATTGGATAGTCTTTATTTCTTTGTTAAAGATTAGTTGGCCATAGAGTTGAGGGTTAGTTTCTGTGTTCTCTACTCTGTTCCATTGATCTACATGTCTGTTTTTGTGCCAGTACCATACTGTCTTGATGATTAGAGCTTTGTAATAGAGCTTGAAGTCCAGCTTTGGTTTTCTTTTTTCAACATTCCTCTGGCTATTTGGCATCTTTTCTCATTCCATATGAATTTTAGGATTATTTGTTTCAGCTTTGTGAAAAAATAGAAATGGAAGGATAATTTCCAAATTCATTCTATAAGACCAGCATGACCTTGATCCCCAAACCAGACAAATACCCCACAAAAAAATATAATTATAGACCAATATCCCTGATGAACGTGGGTGCCAAAATTCTCACCAGGGTATTAGCCAGTTGGATCCAATAGTACATTAAAAGGATTATTCACCATGACCAAGTGGGATTTATTCCTGGACTGCAAGGGTGGTTCAACATTCACAAATCAATCAGAGTGCTACATCACGTTAATAAAAGAAAGGACAAGAACCATATGATCCTCTCAATTGATACAGAAAAATCATTTGACAAAATATATCATTTCTTGGTTAAAGCTCTCCACAGTGTAGGGATAGAAGGAACATACTTCAATATTATAAAAGCCATATATGAAAAGTCCACAGCAAATGTCATTCTCGATGGGGAAAGACTGAGAGCTTTTCCCTTAAGCTCAGTAACATGACAGGGATGTCCACTCTCACCACTGTTGTTCAACATAGTGCTAGAAGTCCGAGCCTTAGCAATCAGACAACAAAAAGAAATAAAAGGCACTCAAATTGGCAAAGAAGTAACAAAACTCTTGCTCTTTGCAGATGATATGATACTTTATGTGAAAAATCCCCAAAGACCCCAATCTTGGGCAAAACCCCCCAAATTGCTAAAACTCCTACAGGAATTCAGCAACATGGCAGGATACAAAATCAATGCACAGAAATCAGTTGCATTTCTATACACTAACAATGAGACAGAAGACAGAGCAATTAAGGAGCTGATCCCAATTACAATTGCACCAAAACCTGTAAGATACTTAGGAATACACCTAACCAAAGAGGTAAAGGACCTGCACTCTGACATCTACAGAACACTTACGAAAGAAACTGAAGAAGTTTTTCTTCAGTGCAATCCCTATCAAAATACCGTTGACATTTTTCACTTGTGTCTAACTTTAAACAACACTTTTTCTTACTTTTGTAAGAAGAGAAAATATAAGCATGGTAGTCTGTTTGGAACTGCGAGCGTCTGCAGTGGTTAATGGAGTAAAGTGGGGAAAGGACAACCCTGGTATCCTCTGGATAAAACTGTAATTACCCCAAGAGGAGAGTCATATCGTATTGGGTCTGAGAAGCTCAGACGCCTGCTTGTTAAAAACAAACAAACAAACAAACAAAAAACCTGCTACAATCTAGAGAAACTATTTTTCCCAAGCAATTTTAGAGTTATAAGTAGCAGTGGACAGGAGGCAGTCTATTTGCCATTCACCGCAAGAAACAGGGACATCTCCCTACCGAGGCTAGAAAAGGCAGCACCCACAAGTAATTGAAATTCAGAAGAATCCACCCCGTTCTCAGACAGGATGAAAGCAGGTCTCTGTGCAGGGAGCTGCTGGACATTGGCTGCACCATCCCATCTGGCTTGCGGTTTTCCAAAGTGAGCAGACCAGATGGCCAGTGCCTCCTCAAGGTCACAAGGGGCTGATTACTTCTCTGGTCTTCACACAACTCAGAAGCCATAAAAAAATTCCCGTGGTGGCAGGGAAAAACACTAGAAATCACCTCCCTGCCCAGCCACCTCTTCAAGGTCATGACTGAAAAGATAAACATTAAATACCTCTCCCCAGAAAAAAGTAGAGGCACATGAATTATTTTCTCGAATGGGATTTAAACATTCATGGCTGAGTGAATCCTAATTTTCCACAGGACATCTTAGATGCACCTTTTCTTTATGGAAAGCAGGAGAGTGCATGTAAACTTGTTTTAAAATGTTGCAGGTAAGAAATTTGTTAATGTCTCAGTATGTCACGATATTGTGAGAGACGGGAACGATCCGGACAGCTCAATATCAAGTGCAAGTCTGCAAAGTATCCTTGTTTAAGGCAAAAAGAACTAAAGCAGAGGGTTGAAATTGTTCCTTGAAAAAATAGAAGCCGTGACCTAATTGTGAAGTGCTGCATTTTAGAATCTTTTTTCACATCCCTCTAATTCTTGTTTAAAAAAATTGCAACATGTCCTCATAAATCTTATCTAAAAATCCATGGGCAGGAAGATCAAGTTAATTGCTTTTCACATAAAAACCTGTAATTTTATTGTAGCAAGTTGAAGAACATGTGGAAAGGGAATGAGCAACTAAACCACACTTTGTTTTTCTGAGAAACCAAATGCACCAAACTTGGTTCTCTATTTTGGATCTACAAAAGTGTCCACAATAAATGACTCCATCCTCCAGAATTGTCAGAGCTCACACAGTTCAATTTTTCCCACCATTTCCCACCCCCCCACACACCCATGCTGTCCCCTTCTGTCTTCACACTGTGTCTAGTTTTTCATAGGGACTCCTGGCTCTACTGACAAGATGTCCCCAAAGTCCTCATCCTCGTCCCTTCCAAAGCACATATCTTAGACTCAGTTCTGTTGGGCTGGTGGTAGGTGTTCAAATGTTTGTTGATGGACTAAATAATCCAAATACTAGCTGGGATATTTTCTTTATGACTGACCACGCTTCCATGTATGATTCGTACCAAATAATACACACGCATTTCCACAAGGGCTTTTAATAGTTAATATCACAAAGGCACCCGTGGAACATCAAACATGGGCAGGAGCAGAGTGGATCATAGTCATCAGGAGGACTTACGGTGGCCCCAGGATCATGACATGGACATGGGCTCATACACTGGTTGAGAGGTGGCCTAGTAAGGCACAGGTAGAAGGCTGCCAAACTTCCACCAGCATGGTGAAAGCTTCCATAATAAACACTAACAGCTTGCTTTACCGGAACACTTCTCAGAGAGCAGTGGGAGTGAAAGAAAGGAATATTTTAATAAGCTTCTTGAGTTGGAAACTGCTGGTGTGACATTACAAGAGGGCCTGGCCCTGGCGGCACTCAGAGGGCATGGGAGACAGAGGGTCTTAGCGAGCTCCACCTCTGGAGCCATCTTTCTCTTTCTCTCCATGTGGTGCCCAGCCCCAAACCACATTCACAACATTTTTGCATCTGTATTTGTCTTTAAAGAATATGACTTTGAAGGGGAACTTTATCTGTTTCTAGAAGGGTTGGGTCTCAGGCTAGCCCCGCAATAAGGGATGGAGAGAGTCTGAAGATGTGGTGTGTGGGGTTTTCCAATATACCCGCTTCCTCCCTAATTGCAGTCAAACGCGAGAGGGAGAAGAACACGGAGCCGTTGAAGCTCACGTTGAGCTTGGTTTTAACCAATATGCCTGATGACCACCAGCAAGGAAAACTATCGTGATCCTAATACAATCACCTTGGCTTCTGGCCTCTCACACGCTAGGTTATGTTATGTAGCAAACTGCTAAATTCCAGAGTGACGAGTCTGAGATGTTCCTCTCTCGTCCTCTTCCACTTCCTTCTTCTCCTTCTTCTTTGAAATGACAAATTAAAATAGTTTGTCCTGGGAAGAGTTAGCCCATTTCAAAATAATAATTTGAGTGTGCAGAGAGAGACTTGAAATTTCAAAGCTTTGGATCTGAGACTGGATACTGGCTGTTCCCAAAGGTGGGTAAATGTTTTCCAGGTTTTCACCTAAAATAAATACATCCCTGCCCTGTGGCTGGTCTTCCTCTCTCCTTCACAGACTTCTGAGGTCTATGAAAAAGCAAGGGAAAATCTATCTTGTTTACTATTTCATATTTAGTGTATCACATAGCACCTGTCATGAAATGTGTGCCCAGTAAGTAGTTACTGAATGAAGAAAGAAATGGGATGATGGAATAAAGAAATGAAGGGTCTACTCTCTCATACGTCACTCTGTAAATGTGTGAATGAAATTACATAAAGACAGTTATGGTCAGCTTACTCGATCATCACAAAGCAAATATCCATATAATTACCACTCAGGCTATGACACAGAATTTTGTCAGCATCCCGGATAAGCACTTGGACTGTTTCCCAGTATTGCTTCCCTGCAAAGTTAATTACTATCCTGACTTCTATATCACCACAACCCTAGTTTTATCTGGTTTGGGATTTCATGTAAATGGAATCACATATATATGTTCTACTGTGTCTGATTCACTTTGTTCAACATTGAATCTGTCAGTTTCATCTACACCATTGTAGATTTTTTGTTTGTTTCTTGTAGAAACATGGTAAGAACACATCATAACTTAATTTATCCAATGCCTTGTTGAAAGTCTTTTATTTGCTTTTCCGAGTTTGAGGCTAGCGTCTGCTCTTACTATTACCAATTTGTTCAGGTCTCTAGTTTGAATGCGTATGCATTTCATGGGAACAGAATTATTGTGTTATAGAATGCTCATGTTGTCAACTTCGGTGGAGAATCCAAGTGCTGGCATTATTTTACGCTCTTAGCACTCGATGAGTGTCTGCTGCTCTAGACCCTCACTAAACCTTCACATCATATTATTTTGAATTTCATCTCTTGTGGTAGTTGGAGTGATATCTCATTGTGGGTTTAATTTTTATCTTCCTGATTGTAATTTAGCTTGAACACATTTTCAAGTGTTCATTGACCATTTTGATTTCCTCTTTTATAAAATGTCTGGTCAAATTGTTTGCTTGTTTTCCATTGAGATATCCATCTTTTTCTCATATTGATTGGTAGGTGGTCCCTTATTTTAAATATGAGCCTTTTCTGATTATATATGTCATAAATATCTTGTTTCATTCTGTGGATTGTTTTCACTTTCTCAAGTGTGTAATTTCTATCCATAGATTATGATTAATGAATGAATCCTACAAGACTGTAGGACACAGATGTAAAAATCAATTGCATTCATATTCACTAGTAAAAAATATTTTAAAATAAAGTTGAGGAAACAATCCCATTGACAACTGTACCATTAATAGTAAAATATTTAAGACAAAGTTTGACAAAGGAAGTAAAAAGCTTATACTCTGGCAACTACAAATTATTGCTCAAAAGAAATTCAAGAAGTCTTACATAAATAAAAAGATATCCATATTTGTGGCCTGGAAAATGCATATTACCAAGATAATAGTACTGAAATTGATCTGAAGATTCAATGCAATCTCTATCAGAATTCCAGCTTGCTTCTTTGCGAAAGTTGGAAGGCTGACCTAAGATTATATGAAAATTTAATCCTAAAGATAATAGCCTAGACAATCTTGAAAAATAAGAATATATTTGGAAGACGTTTATTTATTTATTTATTTATTTATTTATATTTCTTTTTGTTGTTCCACAGTCTCTCATGGTTCCTCTCCTGCTCTGGTTTCCCCCTAATCTCTTCTCCTCTCCACCTCCCATGTCCTCCATGTTATTCCTATGACTTTTTTTTTTTTAAATTGCACAACTTACTGCAAAGCTACAGTAATCATGCCAGTGTATACTGGCGTAAGATTGACATATTGGCATATACAACAATAGGATAGAACTGGGAGTCCAGAACCAAACCTTCACATCATGGCCAGTTGATTTTTTACAAGGGTATCAAGACCATTCAGTAGGGGAAGACTCTCTCTGCTTGACTTATTTCTCAGCATTATCTCCTCCAGTCTCATCCATGTTGGTACAAAAGTTGGGTGTTCATTCTTTCTGATGGAGGCATAATACTCCATAGTGTATATGGACCACATCTTCCTTATCCATTCATCCGTTGAGGGGCATCTTGGTTCTTTCCACAGTTTGGTGACTGTGGCCATTGCTGCTATGAACATTGGGGTACAGATGGTCCTTCTTTTCACTACATCTGTATCTTTGGGGTAAATACCCAGTAGCACAATTGCAGGGTCATAGGGAAGCTCTATTTTTAATTTCTAAAGGAATCTCCACACTCTTTTCCAAAATGGCTGCACCAATTTCCATCCCCACCAACAGTGTAATAGGGTTCCCCTTTCCCCACATCCTCTACAACACATGTCTTATTAATTTTGGCCATTCTAACTGGTATAAGGTGGTATCTCAGTGTGGTTTTGATTTGAATCTCCCTGATGGCTAATGATGATGAACATTTTTTCATGTGTCTGTTAGCCATTTGTATGTCTTCTTTGTATCAACATGGATGGGACTGGAGGAGATCATGCTGAGTGAAATAAGTCAAGCAGAGAGAGTCTATTACCATATGGTTTCACTTACTTGTGGAGCATAAGGAATAACATGGAGGACTTTAGGAGAAGGAAAGGAAAAGTGAATTGGGGCAAATCAGAGAGGGAGACGAACCACAGACACCGTGGACTCTGAGAAACAAACTGAGGGTTTCAGAGGCGGGGGTGGCGGGGGGAGGGGGATGGGTGAGCCTGGTGATGGGTATTAAGGAGGGCACGGATTGCATGGAGCACTGGGTGTGGTGCATAAACAATGAATCTTGGAAGACTGAAAAAATAAAATAAAAATTTAAAAAAATAGGGAAAGAAGAGTTTTTTCAACAGAAGGCGCCGGAGGAGGAGCATACCCGCACACAAACAAATGAATCTGGACAGCTACTTCACACCGTATGTAAATAGTAACATGAAATGAGTCATAGACCTAAATGGAATAGCTAGACCAAGAGAATGCAGAAGAAAACATGAATTGTGTCTTAATAAAGTTGTTATATGAAACAAGTAGAACCTACAAATAGTGCACGTCCTTTTTGAAAAGCAAACCCTTCCCCTCTCTCTCTGCCTGCCCCTCTGCCTACTTGCGATCCCTGTCTGTCAAATAAATAAGTAAAATCTTTAAAAAAAAAAAAATTGGAAGTAGACTCATCATTAGCATTTTTGTACAAAGCTTCTGATTATCAGGGACATATTATTGTCATTAAGCATGTGATACTTGGATTTTATTTGTCCCTCTATAAGCTTAGAAAGTACATATTGTTTCAGTGTTTTTTTTTTAAATTTATTTTTATTTATTTTTTTGGTAGTTTCCTTGGAGACTGCAAGCTTTAACCTTGACTCGTGGACGTCTGACTTCTCCCTCATAACTTTAATTCCATTGCCTTCTGTATCTGAATTTCACTCATCTTTAAACTCCCAGAGGTTGTTAATATTATTATTATTATTTTTTTTTAAAGATTTTTATTCATTTATTTGACAGAGATCACAAGCAGACAGAGAGGCAGGCAGAGAGAGGGAGAGGAGGAAGCAGGCTCCCCGCAGAGCAGAGAGCCCGATGCGGGACTCGATCCCAGGACCCCGAGATCATGACCCGAGCCGAAGGCAGCGGCTTAACCCACTGAGCCACCTTTTTATCATTCAGTACTTCTTTAGTTTTATCTGTGTGTTCATGCTTCTCGATTTTTTATTTCTGAGCATCCCTGCATCTTTAACTTTCAACTGAAAGCCTTTTTTTTAAATACCTGAAGGTGTTTCAAAACATCCCCCATCTTAAAATCTGTTATTAATGATTTATTTCTTAATTCAATCAGAAAAGGCAATTATCATATGGTTTCACTCGTACGTGGAATATAAGGAACAGCGCAGAGGACCATAGGGAAGGGAGGGGAAACTGAATGGGAAGAAATCAGAGAGGGAGACAAACCATGAGAAACTCTTAACTCTAGGAAAAAAACTGAGGGTTGCTAGAGGGAAGGGGGTGGGGGATGGGGTAAGCGGGGGATGGGCAGTAAGGAGGTCACGTGGTGTGATGAGCACTGGTGTTCTACGCGACCATGAGTTATTGCACACTACATCCGGAACTGATTATATACTATGTGTTGGCTAATTGAATTTGAATAAAAATATTATTTATTTCTTTAATTTGTTGTTGTTGTCTGAATGGTATACTTCAGACTGGAAGGGATTTATTTTGGGATGTAGACCTCTAGTTTGTCCTTTGTTTTCCTTTCACATTGTATTATAGCACTTCCTTCTCGTTGGCTTTGCTCATGGTTTGAAGTGAGCTCAGAATCTTATAGTTTCTTTGAAGGTGATCTCTTTTTTTCCAGACTCATTCAATATTTTCTTCTTGTGTTTGACTTTCTTCAACTTTACTCTGAAATTTGTGGCATTCTTTTTATTCATCTGGCTTGTGAGTTCAGGGTCCTTTTCAATTTGTATCTCCAAGTTTTCCATAATTTTTTTTGAAAACGGTCATCCATTCTCTCCTCAAATATTTTTTCTGCTTTATGTTAAATCTTCTCTCTCTCTCTGTAACAATTATATGTATGCTGGATATTTTCACTTACCCTCTCCTCTTTTTTAAAAATTCTTTTTGCGTTCTGTGTTTCATTCTGGATTTTGTTTCTGTGTTGTCTTTTAGTTCCTTCATCTCCTGGTTAACTTCATCTAATCGGTGGCTGATCTGTCTAATACATTCTTAACTTTACTCATTTCAGTTTTCGTGTCTGTGATTTTTGTTTTTTCCTCTTAGAGTTTCCAGTTCTGTTCTTTAGGTCTTGTTCTTGTGTTTTACGTACTTGCAAATACAGATCTGTTTCTATGGTTGCTTGTATGTTTTCTTCTTTTTAGCTCATGTTATTTGTCTGATTGTGTGTGTGTCATTGCAGATTGAGTGCAAGACATTGTATACAGAATTCTACAAAATTCTACAAATACCTCTGAGGCCTAGAATAATGGCTTCATCCTCTTGGCAGGTATCGGCACTAGATGCTGGCTCACTTTCATCCAGTCCCAGAGTCTGAAACGATGTAAAGATTTGCTTTGGAATTGCTTAAGTCTATCTCATTTCATTTTTAAAAGCTCACTTTTTCAAGTATCATAAATGAAATCTCAGCTAGCTTGGCAGGGCCTCTCTCTGTTATCTGTGAGACCTGGGCTCCATGTTATGCATAATCCTATGAGGTTGTCAGAAAGTCTGCTCACAATTTTTTTTTTTCTCTACACTTTCCAGAATTTGGAAGATGCCATGAAATGAAATTGTAACCCAAAAGTTTCTTCTCTTGGATCTAATTTTTGAGTGTATTACCTTATTAGGTCATCACGAATCTTCCAGCAGACTTTATAGATTATGCCCAAGTTTTCTGGTTGTCCTCAGTAGCAGTATCTCTGCAAATTTTCTAGTTCAGCTTCTATTCACTTTTAAATACACCACATTCTGAATTTCCCCACCACGTCTCCACCAAAACTTCTTTCTGTCAAGTCATTAACAGCCTCCAAGTCAGAAGCTCTGATGGGCAGTTTTAGCGCTTAGCTTTTTGAATAATCCCAATCATTTGATTCTTTTGTCCTCTCCTTCCTCTTAAAAATCCCGTTGATGTCCTTCTTTCCATCTGATCTCTTCTCATTCTGCTTTGCCAGTATCTCTTCCCTTCCCAACAATTACACCCTCTCTCTGAGTGAGCTCATCCACTCCAGTGACTTCAATTATCACTTAAAGACCCCCGAAGTTATGTCACCAGAGAAGCTCTTTCTGTGAGCTCCAGCCTGCTGCACAGTGACAGGGAAAACGACTCTACCAGGGTGCCTCATTGATATCTCAGTCTGAATGTGACCAAATGGATCATCTTTCCCTAAAACTCATAGGTATCCTTAATCCCTTAGTTCTGCATTATTGCTCAGTTTACAAACCTTCTTGGTTATTTCTGCTCAACATTTCTCAAATATACCCATTTTTCCTATCTCCATTGCCTCTGCCTTGGACCAAACCACAGCTTATCCAACGTCCCTAACCCAGCATTTGTTCTTCCTGTTCCCGAATTATTCCCTGTCTTCTGTCCACCATAGTCAACAAGGGGCTCCATATCTCAGCAGCTCAGGTTCCCTGCTGGCATGTGCTGGAATGCTCACAGGAGCAAGGAAAGGAGAGCAGGCCGCACCTCACACTGGCTCCTGAGGTGTCTGTTCCAGTCTCATGCCACGTCCTCACATTCCATTGGCTGAACTGAATCATGGGCACACCTAACCTTACCATGAGGGGGCTGTATTAATCACCCCCTAAGTTAAGCGAACACATATTAGAGTCCACCATTGTTCTTTTCTTCTCTCTCCATCCTTCCTTCTCCACAACACTAACATAGTCATCTCCTACCTCACATGGTTGTTCAAATATTGCTTCTCCAGAAAGCTTTTCCTGCTTTTATAGATTGGGCTGGTTGCATCATTAAACCTTCATTCATCACGCTCACCCTTACTTGGTTTGTGACTCTTGTTTCTGCCCTGGGGTAGGATTCATGAGGGCGGAGTCTGTGTCTGCCTCATTTGCCTCCCTGTCCCTTGTGTCAAGCCCAGCACCTGGCCTTTAACACGTTTCATTAAATAGCCATTGAGTAGACGGACGGATATTTCTGGGTTGCCAAGGGGAGCATCGTATGCAACTTAATGAGTTAACTTGATCAATAGTGGCGGTTAATCTACCATCGGGACATGGAAATAACTCCTTTCTGGCTGAAAGGAGGTTCCTACTGAGGTCAGGTAACAAAGACCTACATTTGTGATACCACTATGATCATATGCTGGTTGGTTCATTTTTTTGAAAATCTATGTACACCCATAAAACGGAAATGCTGCCTGTGCTAGTTAGCTTGTGCGGGTGTTGTGAGGATAGACACCAGCATGTCTTATCGTGTCGAGCTCATTTTTAAGGATAGCAACTAACAAACAGATGTATTCAGGAAGTTCTCTGATTATCATTCCCCCTCTTTCTTAACTTGTTTATCTTTTCCTGTATTTCTCCTTCATCCCCTCTACTTCCCCATTATGTATTTAGAACTAACGTGTGAGGTGCTTACTGTTTGAGACCTGGGGAACCACAATGGTGAATCTAGTCTTATCCTCATAACCTAAGTATTGTTTCTATCCCTACTTTTAACCTCTCTTACATGAACAGTAGTTTTACTTGATAATCCTAAGAAATCATAGTGAATGCAGGGACACCTGGGTGGCCCAGTTGGTTAAGCATCTGACTCCTGGTTTTGGCTCAGGTCATGATCTCAGGGGCACCAGATGGAGCCCAGAGTCAGGTTCAATACTCACCACGGAGTCTGCTTGAGATTCTCTCTCTTCCCCTGCCACTCCCTCTTTCCAGCCTCTCTCTCTCTGAAATAAAATAAATTAAATCTTAAAAAATAAAATAAAATAAAAATTTTTTAGAAGTCCAGCATTTTAAATTAATTTTGTATTTTTGTGAAAGTTATTTATTTATTTTAGAGAGAGAGAGAGTAAGTGGGGGTTGAAGCAGAGAGGGGGACAGGCAGACTCCACGCTGAGAAGGTAGCACAGCTTGATCCCAGCACCCCAAGATCATGACCTGAGTCAAAATCAAGAGTTGGACACCTAACTGACTGAGCCATGCAGGTGTTCCTCCAGCTTTGTTTAATAAAACAATTTAAGGCCTTAACAGGTGCTCCGAAAAATGAAATTCAGAAGCATATAATCTAATGCAAATTAACTGCATCATTACGTGAAAAAAGAGAATTTTGAGTGAGACAGCATAGGCAGAGTTAAAGGCAGGCAACAGGCCAGGAGAATGCTTCCAAGACAAGTCACAGGGAATTATCCTGGAGGACATGCAGAACCAACAAAGAGGAGGCCGAAGAAAAACAGATAAAGTCTGCAGACAAACAACACAACTGATGACAGGTAAAAGATAAGTCCACATATTATGAGATCCCCAGCTTTACTGATAAGAAAATGAAAATTTCTATGGAAGTCTTTAGGGCACTGGGAAAGCCTGAGCCTGGCCACAAAGAGCAGTGCACTGTGGTGAGGCCTGTGGCTGCCGTCGGCCACTTCCAGAGCAGGAGGTGGAGCTGGCTTCGCTTCCAGGCCGTAGAAACCGGCCGGCTGAGCCTGGAGATCAGGTCCCCGGCGCAGCTGAGTGTGCAGTCCCAGGATTTAGTTGGGGAGGGCTTCCTCTCCTTCCTGAGTGGCCTTATGACACGGGGTGGTCCTTCCATGCTTCAGACCCTGTGTCTCCCCTTGCAAGGGTTTGTAGGATGACACCCCGGCCCCAGTGGCCACCCGTGGCCCATCGCTGTGGCACTTCATAGAAAAGGTGACCTGAACATCAGTGTCTCGTCTCTGCTCAGTAGCTGTAGCTCTTTTGCTTTGTTAGAATTTGTTTCTGAAGAATTTAAAAGTGTGTGAATTCCGTTCTCCAGACTTCCATGGAAGTGGAAATGCTTGCAAATGGTGTGTATCATTCATGGTTCAAGCAACAAATGCTCTTGCTGGCTCAGGACACGGAGCTAGGCACGCAGAGGGGAACTGGGCAGGGTCTGACTAGAGCTTGATGAAGACATTCAATATGGGCCCCACGGGGAAGAGCACCAGGTGAGTCACTGTAGGCACCACGTGAGAGGCCCTCACGACCTCCCCTTTACCCAAGCCCTGATCCCTGAAGTTTCCTGCTTTCCAAACCATGAAAATGCATAGGAACAGCCAATGTTATTGTTCACACCCCTGCTTTTTATTATTATTAAAGTGATCACTTCTGTCTCCTCAATTAAAATGCAAACTCAGTTTCAAATGTATTTACATTAAGATTTTCAGGGTAAAATTAACTACATTTAGGCTGAAAAGATTCACATTTTGTTCTTTTTTAAAAAAAACTATTTTATTTTTAAGTCATCTCCGCACCCCACGTGGGCCTTGAACTCATGACTCTGAGATCTTGAGTGGCGTGCTCTCTGACTGAGCCAGCCAGGTGCCCCAATGTACCCTTTTATTCTTAATAAAAGACTAGGTTAAGGGTTGAAGAAGTTCAGATTTTTTTCTTCTTCATCAAGATGCGCTTACTGTCCTCACAGATGGAAAGCGACTATAAATTTACAGTATGTGTGAGTTTATTGGGTCTAAAAATGTTGGGTCATTATTTATATCTTACTGTAAGAAACACCTTGTCTGGGGAGAAGAAAAAACAGCCTTAGGCTGCCAAACTTAGTTGATATAATTATTAGCTAAATAAAGACTGAAGTTTTCTTCCTGCTAAAACACAAATATGAATTTATTATTGCATACTTTCCATGTTCCTGAGTCCCTGAACGTTGTTTGTGGAGTGTGGAAAAATAGACATTTAATTTGTATTGTCTCTAAGCATGTCAGGGGCTTGTCATTTCTCTGGACTCGAGGCCTGGGCATGGGGGTCATAAAAAGTACCCGCCAGGGGTGCCTAGGTGGCTCCATCAGTTGAGTGTCTGCCTTCGGTTCAGGTCTTGATCTCAGGGTCCTGGGATCTAGCCCTGCATTGGGCTTCCTGCTCAGTGGGGGCTTTTCTCTCTCTCTGTGTGTGTCAAATAAAGAAATAATATCTGTAAAAAGGAATGTACCATAGTGTATATGGACCACATCTTCCTTATCCATTTATCCGTTGAAGAGCATCTTGGTTCTTTCCATAGTTTGGCAACCGTGGCCATTGCTGCTATAAACATTGGGGTACAGACGGCCCTTCTTTTCACGACATCTGTGTCTTTGGGGTAAATACCCAGGAGCGCAATTGCAGGGTCATAGGGAAGCTCTATTTTTAATTTCTTGAGGAATCTCCACACTGTTCTCCAAAGAGGCTGCACCAACCTGCATTCTCACCAACAGTGTAAGAGGGTTCCCCTTTCTCCACATCCTCTCCAACACATGTTGTTTCCTGTTTTGTTAATTTTGGCCATTCTAACTGGTGTAAGGTGATATCTCAATGTGGTTTTAATTTGAATCTCCCTGAGGGCTAATGATGATGAACATTTTTTCATGTGTCTGATAGCCATTTGTATGTCTTGATTGGAGAAGTGTCTGTTCATATCTTCTGCCCATTTTTTGATGTGTTTGCCTGTTTCGTGTGTGTTGAGTTTGAGGAGTTCATTATAGATCCTGGATATCAACCTTTTGTCTGTACTGTCATTTGCAAATATCTTCTCCCATTCCGTGGGTTGTCTCTTTGTTTTTTTGACTGTTTCCTTTCAGAAAAGATGAATACCCAACTTTTGTAGCAACATGGACGGGACTGGAAGAGATTATGCTGAGTGAAATAAGTCAAGCAGAGAGAGTCAATTATCATATGGTTTCACTTATTTGTGGAGCATAACAAATAGCATGGAGGACAAGGGGCGTTAGAGAGGAGTAGGGAATTTGGGTAAATTGGAAGGGGAGGTGAACCATGAGAGACTATGGACTCTAAAAAACAATCTGAGGGGTTTGAAGTGGCGGGGGGGTGGGAGGTTGGGGTACCAGGTGGTGGGTATTATAGAGGGCACGGCTTGCATGGAGCACTGGGTGTGGTGAAAAAATAATGAATAATGTTTTTCTGAAAATAAATAAATTGGGGGGAAAAAAAAAAAAGGAATCTACCACCCAGGCTGGTCTCTTTACACTTTTTTTAAAAGAACAAATGTCTTCGATCTTGGATATGAAAGTAAATTATTATCAACCCCCTCCCCACCTCATATTCCCAAGGAAAGGGAAGAAGAGAACGAGAAAACGACACAACAGCCCCCAAGAGGATGCTGAATGAATGAGGACATTCATTCTTTCCATGAACATACAGCAAATGCCTACTGTGTGCTTGATCCAGTGTATAGTTCCTGGGGTCCAAAGATCAGTCACTATAATAGAGTTCCTGCCCTCTAGAAGCTCAGCGTCTAGAAGAGTCTATTGTGACTTAAGCCAATGACAAAGGTTGATGTTGACTGGCGGAGTCACTCTGCCTACTGGGCTGCTCTGTGCATCTTCTCTGGTAGATGTCCTTTGTGATACAAGGATTGTCCTACTTTGTGCCTGTCTGATCTTTTTTTTAATCTTATTTTGTTTAAGTTCAATGTTGTTGCTATAGAGTGTGTCATTAGTTTCAGACGTAGAGTTCAGTTGTTTGTATGCAGCACCTGGTGCTCCTCATGACCGTTTCCTCCTGAGGGCCCGTCCCCCCATGACGTGCCTCTCCCACCCACCGCCTCAACTTCTTTCCTAGAATTAACAGTCTCTTCTGGTTTGTCTCCCTCTGATCCCATCTTATTTTATTTCTTTTCTCTGTGCGCCAGGGTAGATGAATCTGCTCAGGGTCCCTCAGTACTACCCCTCCCCAGTGCAGTTCCCAGTCCGCGGGAGTGTGGGATCCCATCATGACTACATGTCCTCCTCTCTTTCCATCTTCTGTGTGGTCCTGATCTCCTTTCTTGCAGGGAGCTGTCCCCTCAGCCATCAGTTCTTCGGGGAGATTCGCTCTACATGTGGGTTTAGACATGGCATGTCTGTGCAGAAGGTGAGTTCAGCATCTTCCTGGATAGCCATCCCGGACACCCCCGGGCCCACTGACTTTTGTCTGCCTTTCCATGGGCCTCAACCCTCACTTCTTTGCATCCATCATTCAGTCTTCTAGTCTCCAGGTTCTTCACAGCTAGTCCAGCCACTCGTCACTGTCTCACTAGTCTTGTATATCTTTTCTGCCCCTTGTCACTTCTCTCTCTTCACTTATGGATGGCCACGCAGGATGCCCAAAGCTCAGCCCTTTGGGAGGACCTTTCTCTCCACTGTCTTCTGCTGTCACTTGAGTGAGGCTACAAGCAGCTTTCTTTATGATCTTGGGGTTCTTTGGCTCACCAGCATAGAGATAGACACGGGCCAAGGGTGATGCAGAGATCATTTAGAGCAAGCCCGTGCCTGGGCATGGGGGAAAGAGCCTCAGTAAGAGGGTTACCAGGGTGTTCCTTCAGCAGAGCCAGGGGAAAGCTTTTGAAGGGACCAAGGCAGGACAGGAGTGACATCTAGGCATGTGGGTGGGTGGGGGGCGGGGAGAAGTAGATGAAGTTGGGGGCGCATGTACACTTGAAGGAGCATGCTTTTCCGCACTTTGTACGCATTTATGTCTCCAGCCCTGGGCATGATTCTTAGCGTGCTGAGGAGGGAAAGGCGCCCACGCTGACTCGTCTGGTCTGGTGTTTGCAGCAGCAAGCCGGTAGTAAGTCAAGCCCACGAGCCTGTTGCAAGCTGTGGCCTTGAGCTTTCTGATTGCATTCAGCACCCGCAAAGCAAGCTGGAGAAGTGGGTGACCTGAGGGGGGCTGAGGTTTTCTGCAAGTTCCTGTCCTGTCAGAGAAGTACCTCAGAAAAGAAAACCAAAAATGGGTGAGCAGACTTTTAATGACCTTTCATCCTGAAATGGACTGAAATTGTAAGGCGATGAGGGTGCGAGACAGCTTTGTGCCAGGAGCGGCTTTTCCAGGCAAGTGCCTCAGGGTCCTTGAGTCTCACTTGCAGCTACGTTCTGAGCCCATCCACCCATCCCACCCCTCTTGGGTTCACACCCACCTGCTGGACCAGGCGTGCCACAAATCCGTGGAATGACAGGAGCATAGTCTCTTCTGAGGAAAGTGTTAGTGGGTTTGATGTGTTCCCGAGATAGTTGTATCAAGTTAGCCTAAAGCATGACTTCATTATTATCTTTATTTGAAGAAGAATTATGACTTAGATGTGTATGACTGCCGTGTTGGCAAAGAGTGGACTGTGGCAGACTCGAAGGTGTCCATTTGTCTGGACCAGAAAACATTTCCTAGGGTTCCTTTCCAGGACATTCTCAGATGCAGTGAGGCATGAGGGGAATTTTTGTGCACAGTCTGGAGGATAGGAGTGAAGTGGCAGGCATTTTGCTTTTCATGCTGGGAAGCTCAGAGCATGTCCTTGTGTGGTCCACCCAAATTTTGAAGTACGTGCAGGCACACGTTGCTATTACCTCCTGGCTCAGCTCCTGGATGTGAGGAAGAAGCCAGGGCTGTGTCTTCTCTTTGGATTCATCGTTGCTGGGCTCAGCTGGGTTTTTCTTGGCTAATATACTAGTGTCCTATCGCTGCTGTAACAATTCACCAAAACCGAGTGATTTAAAACAACATGAACTTATTATTTTACAGTTCTGGAGGTCAGAATTCTAACACACGTCTCACTGAGCTAATGTCAAGGCGTCCGCAGAGCTGTGTTCCTTTCTGGAGGCTCTAGACATGAATCTACTTCCTTCCCGTTTACAGCTTCTAAAGCTGCCCTAGTTCCTTGGCACGTGGCTGCCTTCCTCTACTTTAAAAACCAACAATGTCACCATGGCTTTCTCTGATGAGGCTGAGAAAGATTCTCTGTTTTTCTGTGCTTACACTGGGCCCCTCTACATGATCCAGGATGGTCTCCCCATGTCAAGATCCCTATCCTTAATCACATCTATCAAGTCCCTTTGCCATGTCCTGGGACGTATCCAGGGATATTCTGCCCACCACAGCTGGTTCGTCCACAGTCACGCACCATCAAACAACACTTCTTTGGGGAGGTGCCCACCCAAACGTGGTCTCCTCCATCTTCAGGCCTGCCGTCCCCCTGGAAACTTCCAGTCTTTGCTGTCACTCTCCCAGCACCCTAGATCCATGTGTGTAAAGCGACGCTTCTTCCTGCCCAGCTCACTGCTCCTTCTGATGCTGGGCTTCTGTCTAAATCTGTACATTGCTCCTTCTTCTCCTAAAAATGCATCTCCTAAACATCTCCTAAAATGCATCTCCTAAAAATACACAACAAAACAGCAAAAATCAATAGATAAGCAGGAAGGATTGAGTGCAAGATATGGACAGAAAAGTAAAGCAAGAAGGAGGTAACGCTGGTGCACAGCACATTCTCTGAAGTGGAATTTAATCACCAGCAGAGGCTCACAGGTGTGGCTCTGGGTTTCCTTGACAGTAGAGCAAAGAGTAAACTATGGTCATTCACGGGGATTTTTTTTTCCAAGCATTTTTGGCAGCAGCTTTTATTTTTATCTTTTCAATGACCTATTCCAAATACCCTGACACCATAAAACCGATTAAAGTCAAAGGGTTCCTGAAACCTGCCCCCCTCCTGCCTTGTTCTGGGAACACATAGGGTAATTCCAGCCTGGCTCCCTTACAGTACGTTATCCCTCATTCCTGGGGCACCTCTGCCCAGGACCCGCAACAACACCTGCTTCCTCTCGTCCTTCGGGGATCGGCTCACATGCCCCTTGCCCCCACCTTCCGCTTCTCTTCCACCGAGTGACTTCTCCGGGGCACTATTCGTGGCTGGGATGCCAGCAGGAGCACGTCCGGCCGCTCCCACCGGGGTGTTCCCCACAAGATGCATGTGGAAACCCACACCCCATACGTGCGAATGTCTTCCAGCTAAAAGTCAAGCTGACCAAAAGTTAAATGAAGTATGTTCTACCGTCCTTTCTGACAAGTGTACCATTTTAATGAAAAGACTGTAAGGGCCTCCTTAGTTAGAGTGAGCCATCTTGTTGTTTATGCAGTAAACTTAGATTGAACCTGCCCCTTCCCCCAAGAGGAAAGCGCTTAGAAACAGAACTGGTAAAATACGGCCAAATAGCCCCAATAACGGAGCCCAGATACCAGGACATGTCAGGCTGGGCAGAGATAGCGGAGCCCAGACACGAGGACGTGTCCGGCCAGGTGCAAACGTCCAATCCGTGAAAGCGCACGTATTACCTCCCTACCCGCCCAGGATGAGCCAAGCCAGGTGGAGACGTCCAATCAGGAAAGCACCTCCCTAACCACCCAAAATTGTGGGCCCTGCCTTTTGGGCGCCAATTCTGACCAGAGGGATAGGCCAGTTCAAATAACTACTACAGGGTGAATTGTAATTCAGTTGGCCACCTGTGTGTGGCCAGGCTGGACCACATGGCCTTTACTCTGTAAAAGTGAGACTGGGAGGCTGGCAGGGGTCGCCTCTTTGCAAGAGACGGCCCTGGCTGGTCCGTTTGATTCTCGATGCTTGGTGCGAAATAAAGCTTTGCTTGACCTTCGCTTTGTATCGGGCTCGTCCTTTTGTCCACGGACCCTTTCAAGATTAAAAATATGGTTTTAAATCACTGAAAGTCATTCGGGATGAAAGGCAACTAAAGGTAATGATCGCTGTTCACATGTGGGCATTCTGTTCATAGACCAGACAAAATAACCTATACATATAACTCGTAAATTATTACACACTTATTCCATGTGATTTTTCTTTTAATATAGTTTTAAAACTGATTCTCTGTAGAAAGAAATGATTTAAAGGATGCAATAGTAAACTATCCTTATATTTAAAAACGTACTTTAAGAAGTACACTAAAAAAAACAGAACAATTTTTAGAAAGTAAAATTATTTCCAGATTGTAGATTAAAGTTTTATTTTATTCTAAATATCCAATTATCTGTTAAAATTAAAAGGCAAAGATGCAAATTGTAATTAACAATTCATAATTTAAATTTGAAAAGTCTTTCGAGTCTTTTTCTTCAGTTTTTATTAAAATGTAATCAAATCTCATTACATATTTTTAGATAAGTGAGACCAGTGTCCCGTGTCCTTTTTGTCAGAAATCTCAAGATTAGGCTTTGTTTATAGGTTCGCATTCTGACTTATTAATAGACAAACACAACAGCTGGATTCTCCGCCGCCAAAGCAACAGGTGTGAGGACCCCCGGATGTGTTAGATGACACCAGGAAGAAACAGGAAACAATATGGAACAGAAAGCACAGCTGGGAGCACTCTTCCTCACGAAAGAGCCTGTGACATTCATGATACAGGAGGGGAAGGCTTTGATACACAGATAATAACCGTATTTCTCTCTCACTCAAATGCTCCTGCCGTTCCAACCCCCTACTCTGAAGCCAGTCTCTGCTTATGACTGGCCTGATTTTATTATCTCATTTGTTTCTTTCTTTGTTATCCAAACCCACAAGGGGAAGCCAGTCTGGGGAGGAGCCTGACCTTGCCCCTGACCTTGCCTGTCTGGGTCCACGCTGGGAGTAAGACAGACACGAGCCCCGAGTCCAGAGCAATGTGGACGCATCTTCGTGCAGATCTGCTGGGAGGGGTCCCGTGGGCTGTAGGTGCAGATGTAGTCTCTATCTTCAAGATGCTCAATTTCTAGTGGGAAAGAAGGACAAACAGACACACGACAAAAGAAAATGGCGGGCATTGTTTGTTTTTCATCTTTGTTTGGTCTGCACCTGTAACTCTGTCTGCTCCAAAGTGAGCTTTACTGTATCAGTGCAGGATGTAAAAACATTTAAACCACACATGCGTTATTTTGCAAAGAACAAGCCACATTTACAGGACTTCAACTACCTGTATTATACTACAACGGAATATGATTTCCAGGGAAATTTTTTACTATATGCACATAATAAACACACTTTGTTTTTTAATGTTATAAGGTCACTGAATTTTTTGATCCCCCCACATTAGAACTTCTCACATCCATTTTTTCATAGTATAAATAATCAAAAACAGAGAGCAAGCCTGTAATTTATATTCTTTGTAAATATCTAATCATACTAATGAGGTCCCAGCTCAATTAAACATACAACCAACAGCATTTCAATTTCAGACACATGTTGTTATCTGAGTATCAAGATAAAACTTGATTTGTCTTGAAATCTTGAAATAAAATTTGATTATTTATGACCATAAAAACGGGTCCCATTTGTCGGTTCTCTGCAGTGAAGTTAACCATTTGAAGATGAGGTTTGGATCTAACCTCAGGCCATGCGTCCGTTGACTGTCAGCGAGTTTGTTCTAGTGGGATTCTGTCCTTGCCCTGTGTCTGCCCGCTGAGTTCCACAACAGTCAGCCTAAAGGGAGGGGTTTTTGGTAATCCTTAGAGGGATTGCTAGGTCACGACACCCAGTGCTACATTGAAGCTATCATTTATCCTGGGGGTAGAAAACAGTTTCTGACAGCTCTTTTTTAAAAGTTTTCATTTTATATTGCCCCTGGCTTATTAATGTCCTGGGGTGTGAAAAACCAGAACTCTCTTTCTCTGTGTATTTGTATCCGCATTTTACTGCTGTCCACACCCTGATTTCCAAAGGCCCAAGGGAGACCTTTGTGCTAGCTACTCCTCTCTAGGTTTTCCCAGCACTTGGGGAAAGCCGGGTGTCTTCAGCTCTGGCACTGGGATCAAGTCAGAGTGGGTGAGGAACCAGCCCAGCCCCTTTCACAATGTTACACCCTGAGGCATGACTGCCAGGAATAGGTAGTTTCTAAGTGGAAGATCAGTTGATATATTCCTTCCAGGTAAAGATGACACTTTAACAAAGCACGAGAAAGCAATTGCATTTGGAAAGGAACATGCTCTTTAACAAGAGCGTTGGAAGTGAGTGTTTGGCAATGTTTTCATCAGTGCGTTGAGTCACTGAGGTGCTGTTGCTGACATAATGTCACCTTTGAAACCATTTATGTTCACACGCTTTGGAAATTGGAAACAATTTTCTGCCCTATTTAATAATCTTTCAAATGATGACTTTCAGTGAGCTCTCAACCTATTTGTTTAAAACATCAAAAAGCCTGCGCATTCTGATGACATGCTAGGAGCAAGGGATTGACGGAGAACAAAGACCAGCTCGCTTGAATACAGAACAATTTGGTTTCACAGGGGAACTTTAACAAAACTCGGCATCGTCGGTTGATGGAATTGGTAAATAAGCACTATAATTTAGTAAATTCTGGATTACTTTATTAGACATCATATAGTCTTATGAGAATTCTTTTTCAACTAAGCAGCCATTAAGCTGGAATTAGAACTGGAATTTCACAACGCATTGACACAAAGTGAGAAACCCAGATTCCCAAATGCAATAATGGTATTTGGCAGTATCCCCTAGACTTTTAAATTACAAATTTGAATCCCTATACACTTTAATTCAGCACCAATAAAGCTATTCTAAAATAAAATTTCACAAGTAGTTCTGTATTTATATTCAACGGAATTAATTGCAACATTATTTAAAATAGCAATGCAAGACAGAAAGACAATTAAATGTCTAAAAAAAAGGGAATGAGATAATACATTTTCCAGTACATACCTGGAGGAATATGTCACTTTCAGAAGGCGTGAAGCATGATTATAGAGGTTGACATGAAACAGACTGTAAGTGAGAGAGCAAGTTACCTACCATTCTGTATACCTTTATTCTTCTCCGTGTGTGTGTGTGTGTGTAGGGGAATAAAGGGGAGAGCACTACACTACTACTTACTACTACTTAATAATAAGTACCTCTGAAGATTAGGATTAGCTTGGTATACTGGAAAGGACTGGACCTGACAAAACTGTGTCAAATTGCAATAGCTTCCTGCATGCAGAAGCCAAATTTGTGTGTTAAGAGCAAAAGAGAAGGGTTTCTATTTGCATATGGTGGACTAGGCATTCAGTTCAACTGTCCCACTGAGGACTAAGAGAACAAAATATAAATTATAAGTTATAAAACATGTGCTTGAATGCAAAGGAAAGTTAGCGAAGTATTAGGTTCTTTGGCCAAGGCTAGTTATCTTGCCCACATAAAGAAAACAAATTTTCAAAAATATTTCAAACAAAATTCACACTGAACTCATCTGGATGCTTTCCTCAGTTCAACAGGTGGAGACTCTGCGTGATAGCTTCTCATTTCAATTTTTCTTTTTTCATTCATGTAGCTTCTCCTTGTGCTTCAGGTTATCTGTGATTTTGTACCGGGCATTTTACTTATAAACATTCTTCACAGGACCAGTTGGAAGACTAAGATCATGTCCTCCTCCTCCAGAGAGGATTTTTGTTGACTTTTCCTGAGCACCTGGGGCACAACAATCTAGGATCCACTTCATCCAACTTGGGTTGCGGGCTGTCCCAACACTGGTCTCCTAGCACACGACCTCCCCAACTCCAACCAAAGACATAAGAGGTGTATTCAGACCCCATTTCGGTGAACCTCCCCGCACAACTTGTGTTCTCCTGGGCTAAGAAGTTAGGCAAAGGAACTGCTTTGCCTCTTAGCCTTGTGTTCTAGCACGGCAAATACTCCAGGTGGAGGTGGCTCCAAACGTCAAGCCCACACTTTTTCACTAACTGATAGAAAAGCAGACCAAAAAGTCATCAAAGATGTAAAAACATAGATAAACAATCAAAAGATGTGGCCTAACCGTCAAATGTGAAACATTTCACCCACCAAATTAGAGGCCCATTTTGTTTTTCAAGAATATTTTTTTTCCAATTTATTTATTTTCAGAAAAACAGTATTCATTATTTTTTCACCACACCCAGTGCTCCATGCAAGCTGTGCCCTCTATAATACCCACCACCTGGTATCCCAACCTCCCACCCCCCCGCCACTTCAAACCCCTCAGACTGTTTTTCAGAGTCCATAGTCTCTCATGGTTCACCTCCCCTTCCAATTTACCCAAATTCCCTACTCCTCTCGAATGCCCCTTGTCCTCCATGCTATTGGTTATGCTCCACAAATAAGTGAAACCATATGATAATTGACTCTCTCTGCTTGACTGATTTCACTCAGCATAATCTCTTCCAGTCCCGTCCATGTTGCTATAAAAGTTGGGTATTCATCCTTTCTGATGGAGGCATAATACTCCATAGTGTATATGGACCACATTTTCCTTATCCATTCATCCGTTGAAGGGCATCTTGGTTCTTTCCATAGTTTGGCGACTGAGGCCATTGCTGCTATAAACATTGGGGTACAGATGGCCCTTCTTTTCACATCTGTATCTTTGGGGTAAATACCCAGGAGTGCAATGGCAGGGTCATAGGGAAGCTCTATTTTTAATTTCTTGAGGAATCTCCACACTGTTCTCCAAAGAGGCTGCACCAACTTGCATTCCCACCAACAGTGTAAGAGGGTTCCCCTTTTCAAGAATATTGATCATTTACAAAAACTGACCCAAATGTGATTCCTAAAGCAAGTCTCAAAATGATCAAAATTACATAACAAATAGTTTCAACCACAATTCAAGTAAACAAGAAATCAACAAAAATACATAACTAGAAAATTTTCTTACATGTGATTTAAGGAACCTACTTCTAAATAACCTCAATGTAAAGAAGAAACCATTATGTTTAGGAGATAGTTTAAACTGAATGAAAATAATACCATAT
Source organism: Neogale vison (assembly GCF_020171115.1). Lineage (NCBI taxonomy): Eukaryota > Metazoa > Chordata > Mammalia > Carnivora > Mustelidae > Neogale > Neogale vison. The sequence continues at coordinate 311,922,637 of NC_058091.1, read as the reverse complement.
TCAAAACAGAAAGCCATCATTTTTAAAATGCCTTTCCTAGGGGGAAAAATGCTGAAAATTAATGAACTAAGGACAAAATGAAAATTTGGAAAAAGAACAGCAATATAAGCCCAAAGAAAGGCATTCAAAGGACTATACAGATAAAAGCAGAAGATAATAAGCAAACAAAAAAATTTTTTTAGTAGTTAAAACAAACCTGAAAGTTGATTCTTTAGAACCATTTATAAAATTGAAAACCCTGTACTCAGCATCAGGAACGAAAACAAGAGAATAAAACTTGTAAAAATTGTTTTAAGAAATTATATTAAGAAAAAGAGTATGCCAAGACATGTAAAAGTTTTAAATGAAACCTAACTTTTTAGGAAAATGCAATTTAGAAAACTGTATAAGGCAAAGTTGAGTATATGAACAGTCCTTATCTTGAATTTGTATCTAAATCTATTCTTCAAAGAAATTCAAGACTCACATGCCTCACTAAGGAATTACAATAAATAATTAAGAAGAAACAGAATACAGAGAGACAGAACACTTGTAACTAATTTTGTAAAGCCAGCACAGTCTCACAGTTAAATCCAGCAAGGTTGTTACACAAAAAGAAAATTAGAGGCTGCATACATGACCCTAGATGCAATATATATAGAATACATGTTAACAATTGCCCATAAGCCATAGAGAATATGACCTAAGTTAGAGGTTTTAACATTGGCCAATTATCTATTAAGATGGTAAAGATATAGAGTTAATTTTAGATATTAATGTTACTGTGAAAATGATAAACACAAAGGATATTCTACACTAATAGAAAAGGAATGAAATGAGAACAAAAATGCAAAGCTGGGTGGGGGTGGGGGGAGAAACAGAAAATCAGGGAAATTGAAAGTACAAACTGATATGGTAGAAATAAATCCAAATATATCACTCATTAAAAGTACACAAGAGGGGTCCTTGGATGGCTCAGTCGGTTCAGTGGCTGCCTTCTGTCCAGGTCATGATCTCAGGGTCCTGGGACTGAGTCCCACCTCTGGCTCTAAGCTCAGCAGGGAGTCTGCTTCTCCCTCTGCATCTACCTCTCCCCCCACCCTGCCACCTGTGCTCTCTCTCTCTCTCTCAACAATAAATAAAATCTTTTAAAAAATAAACAAACACAATCATAGTCTTTACTGAAAAGACTAAGGTTTCCTTCCTTCCTTCTTCCCCTCCTCCCTCCCTCTTTCTTTCTTTCTTGTTCAGTTAGTCAGCATATAGCACATCATTAGTTTTTGATGTGGTGTTCAATGACTCATTAGTTGCATATAACACCCAGTGGTCATAACAACACGTGCCTCCGTAATGCCCATCCCCCAGTTACCCCATCCCCCCAACCCTTCCCTTCTGTAACCCTCAGTTTGTTTCCCAGAGTTCAGAGTGTCTTGTGGTTTGTCTCCCTCTCTGATTTCTTCCCATTCAGTTTTCCCTTCCTTCCCCTGAGGCCCTCCACGCTATTCCTTATGCTCCACATACGAATGAAAGCGTGTAATAATTGTCTTTCTCTGCTTGACTTAAGGTTTCCTGATTAGATTAAAAATCAGATCCAACTTTTTACAAAGGACGCGTGGATGACACAGCAAAGGGCTGGGGGAGGAGGTCCAGGGAGATGTTGCCCCACACGATGCTGACACAGCTGGGTCAACATCAGACCGAAGTGAACCCTTATGTGTAATGCCCAAGTTTTCGTGTTCGAGAGACCACCAAGGAGCCAACACCGATGCAATCACTCAAGGCTTTATTTGACAAGCTTAAGCTTGGGCCCAAGTATACCTGACACAGCGGAGTAGGGACTTGGACCCTAACACTAGTTAAGGCAGGGGTTTTTATGGGTCATCACAAGAGGCTGGGGGCAGGGGGAGAAGAAGTTTCAGACTTTTCTGCAATAAGCTGATTAGCTGCTGCTGGGCTTTTTACAGGGTTAGGTACTTTCTTGGAAGTGTTTACAGGGTTAGGTATAGTGGTTTTTCCTGGAAGTGTTTACAGGGTTAGGTATTGCTGCTACTAAAGTAGGGTTGGGGTCTCTGGAACTAAAATAAAGTAGGGGAAAGTTCAGCCCTGGGTCACAGGGGCCTGAGATGGCTGCCGAAGCTAAAACGGCTGTACTTGTGCTAATGCTAAACTCAAGGTGGGAGGGCCTTAATTTTCCGGGTCTCCACATTACGTACATAGACTTAAACATACACTGATTTAAGGGGAAAAAATCTAAAAAGACTAAGTTAAGGGAAAAAACTTTCTTGGAGAGACATGTTGATAAAAATATCAATTAAGAAAACATAATTCTAAGCCTTTGATATTAGCTCGATTATTCTCTTAATTCCTAAAATTTATGTCTTCTTGAAGACCAAAGCTGGGACAGAGTGGTGGGGAGTGGGTGGTTTCTCACTTGTACCTCGGGTAAGAAGGGGGGGGTGGGAGGTTGGGGTACCAGGTGGTGGGTATTATAGAGGGCACGGCTTGCATGGAGCACTGGGTGTGGTGAAAAAATAATGAACAATATTTTTCTGAAAATAAATAAATTGAAAAAAAAAAAAAAAAAGAAGGGGAGTTGGCTGAGACAAACCTTCTGAGTAAGTTCTCCAAGGAGAGGAGACAGTGGCTGGGTTTGGGTCTACTCCCGTATGGTGGTATGCTGAGTTCCTTTCGTTGGTACATTTGTTTGAAAAAACATTTACTCAAGCGCTCTGTGTGAGCTCCACTCCAAGTCCAGGGGCTACAAATGGGATGAAAACAAGGTTTCCTTCCCATGGGACCGTGCCATCGCAGAAGGGAGACAGACACCAAGCAGGAAGCTCCAGTCAGATCTAATCTGACTGGATTAGAAGGAAGATCCAGTCAGATCCAGTCAGATCTTATCCTTGGTGCCTACCAAGGATAAAAACCAAAGAGGGAAGGGACATAGGCCAGACCAAAGCTCAAAGTGTCAGGGAGAGGGGCCAGAGAAGGTGGCGTCTGAAGTAACACCTAAAGGAAGGAGGTGAGAGAGCAAGTGAGAAGGGGAAGAACCTTGCAGGCAAATCAGAAGGCAAGAGTTCCCAGGTAGGAGGACTCCTGGCCTGTCTGGGGACTAAGGCTGGCCAGCATGGGGAGTGCACAGGGAGTGTGAAGAGTGGGTAAAGCTCTCACTGTTGTCCTGGGGGAAGTGGGACTGCATAGGGGGAACTTGGCAGATGAGAAACAAACCCAACTTTGGTGTCTTAGGACCATGTGGATGGCTCGGTGGAGAGCAGAGAAATGGGGCAACAAGCCTGAACCTCAGGAGAGATGGTGAAGGCTAGAACTCGGGCTCCCACAGGAGCAGGCCCACGCACCAGGCTGAGGGGGGGAAGAGGACCAGAAAGGGAGAAGTTGAACCAGAACCCCACCAGGATGTTAGAGCCAGCAAGGCCCTGCAGCATCATGTGACGGGAGGAAGGTGGCAAGACCATGAATCCTAGGAGACTGGAGCTTAGATGCTTGGAAGCAGAGCAGTCTCCATCCACTGAACTGAGAAAAGCAACCAGATGAGCTCGTTTTGGGTGAATTTACATTTTTCAAGTCTGCTTCCTCTTGGTGGCCAACATGATCTAGAATGTTTGTAAATCAACATGAAAAGAAGAATCACGTTGATCAATCTACACATTTTTTAGTGGGAATATTGACTTCAAAGGACAAAGGCTCATTTTGTCAGAGGCAGAATTATGAGGGAAAGGGGGACGTGCCCTGAGAGTGACAGCATCCAGAATTCAATGGTGTGAAAGAGACAGGGACATTTAGACACCCCATGAGCAACGGCGTCATGGAGAAAAAAGCTGATGTTTCATCACGTTTTCCCTGCATATGCCCAAGTGCACTGCTGTCTAGCTTGCAGATGAAATCATGAAAATATTATAATGATGTAACCTGTTAGCTCCTAATAGCCCTTCACTGAGCCTGGCAGTGTCCCCATCCTAATTTTATTTTATTTTTTTAACTCTCATTAGTTCTCAGTTTTAGTGCTTTGGATAAATTCAAGTTTTATGGGCTTTTATTTAAGCTATTAAATTAAATTGGTTTTGAAACTAATTTCTAAGTAATTTCCCCTTGTGAGTTTCCCACTGAGCATGCCCAGTGCCTATTTATTTTACCAAGAGGTGTTCAAATGACAAAAAGTCAAATAATTCACAGGATTCATCTGATCTTCATGCAGAATTTTGCACGACAGAGAAAAACAGGTTTCTTAAAACATATCTTTCAGTGTTTTGTATGAACCAAAGATAATAAGAGGACAGTTTCAGTTCAAACCTGTTCAGGAGCAGAAAATGAGGGGCCTCTAGTGACTTTGTATCTCGCTCCCATGGGTCTAGATGAGACACTAAAATGTTTCTCTTTCAGTGTCTCATTGGGTTTGGACTTTTGCTCCCCTCACATCTCCAAGGAATGAAGGCAGAGTGAGCAAGAGTGGGGTCACATGTAGGTCGTATGGAACTTACCAGGAGAAGGAAATACCTATGAAAATCTAAACTCTTACATCAACAGAAGTAGTGCTCCGAAACGGTTTCATGGAGGACGTGCACAGTTTTTCACTTTCTGACAAGAACCCCTGCGTCTGTGTCCGCAGCGAGACCAGAGAAGTCTTGGAGCAGAATTTCATGCAGGGATGTGCAGACAAAGATAAAATGTCCCAGGAAAGCTGGGGCAGAAAATCAGATTCAGAGCATAGGGGTATTTGTTTGTGTGTTTTTTTTTCTTAAGATTTATTTATTTATTTTAGACAGAGAGTGGGCATGCAGGAGGCACAGGGAGAGGGAGAGGGAATCTCAAGCAGACTCTCCCTGAACGTGGAGCCCAGCATGGGCCAAGTGGATCTTAGAACCCTGAGGCCATGATCTGAGTGGAAACCGAGAGTCTGATGTTTAATCAACTGTGCCACCCAGGCTCCTCTAAGGAGTATTTTTCTAACTAAGAAGACTCATTTATTGAGCCATTATACCATACAGAGACGCTAATTAATACATGTTGCTGATTGCAATAATCAGGGTTCTGCAGAGTAAAGAGTAGAGTCTACCTATCTGTCTGTTTATCTATCCATCCGTCCATCCATCTACCCATCCATCCATCCATCCATCCATCAATCCATCCATCCACCATCCACCATCCATCCATCCACCAATCCATCCATCCATCCATCCATCCATCAATCCATCCATCCACCATCCACCATCCATCCATCCACCAATCCATCCATTCATCCATCCACCAATCCATCCATCCACCATCCACCATCCATCCAGCCACCCATCCATTGTCTGTCTATCCATCTATCATCATCTGTCTCTGTACTCTTTGTATCTATCTGTCAATCTAGCTACTCACACATATGTAAGTAGAGACGGGGAAAAACTCAACTGAGGGAAAATATGAGGCGCTATGGGAGATGGTGGGCTCTGATGCCGTTAGAATGAGTCAAGAAGGCTTTGGTGAGGACACGAACTTTAATTCGGGTCTGAAATCTGCATAGGAGAAAGTCCAGCAGCGGGTGGGCTGTAGGGACGCAGGCGGAGGAGGGAAGAGCCACTTGGTTGACGAACCAAGGAGCCGCTGACAGGGTGGGGGGCGGGGGAGCGAGAAGTGAGCCTGGAGCGCGGGCGCAGCCACGGGGAAGGGCTGCACTGGGGTGTCGGCCCAATTTCAGGGGCCAGCCCTAGACAGGCAGTGGGTCGGTGAGGTGTGGGGCTGCCGTGTGAGAGAGCAGAGACACACAGATGAGAGGTCCTCGGTCCCTGGCTTCTGCCTGCAGACCGTGTAAACGTGCCCGCCACGTGGATACACAGGTTGGACGCTGGTTTTCCTTGCACCGCGGATGCGATCTGGGAGACCCCCTCAAATGGTTCGAGTCGCTGCCTTCTCATTTTAAAATACCGAGTCCACAATACCCCAAAGATCTTTGTGAGGAGTGAAAAACCAAGGACAGTGAAATCCAGTAGGCGGGTGTGGGCACACGGTGGGGATCTCTGCGTGGGGCTTGAACTGCAGCGTGGGGAGAAGTAAGGCCACAAGGTTGCCAACCACGCGTCCGAGCGCGCCGGCAGCCTCGTCACAGGTGGTAGCCAGTGCGGGTTTTCGATCCGACTCTCCACGTGTGACTTCTTTTCTTTCCGAGGGAACTTAATACTTAATCATCCTATGAAACTACAACTTCTCCAAATCCCCTTGTTACAAATGGAAATGATGGCTATGTAGCCACGAAAAGAAGTCTGCTGAGGATTTTAATTGGCACACATGCTTAATTTTAAATGAACTTTGAAAATCATACTACATACTGTATATCCCTGGAAAGTACTCTAACTGGATTCCCATCCCCACCCTATGAGGGAGGGAGGCAATTTCATTGAGCGATGGTTGAGAAAGTCAAGATTCGGGGAGATTAAGTTACTTGCACAAGGTCATGCAGAGAAGTGGTGATCTTTAATCGAACTCAGTTTTCTAAATAACGAGAGAGCATTCGTTTTAGGGAAAAAGACCGGCAGAAGCACTGATAATAAAGAAAGAACCCATGGGCTAAATGAACAAAACACAGTCTGTGAGCTGTGACCCTGCTGGCATCTGCTGACCCTGCCTAGGTATTAATCATCACATAAACCCTATGACCTATTTGCTATGACAACCTCTTATTTTCCACCTAGAATAGGACTTTCTGTTTCACGAGTTAACCCCATTTGAATATTTGTGGTGCATTCGCTATGTATCGAGCACCCATGACAGCCTCCCAAACGATCTTTTAGGTTATGTGAAGCAGAGATTCTTTTAATTATGAACTGCTCTGTTGCATAATATTTGGAAATGGGCGTTTGAGTTCACACAGCCTTGTTTATTTAAATAAGCATTGCTCTCAAGGGTATAGTTTCGTTAAATTATTCAGGGGCAGGGACCTGAATCTTGGCTTAATTAAAAGCTCTGGAATCATCAATCGGATCAGGACTCATTTGAACACAGTCAGACACCCACAGAGCGAAAGAAACTTCCCAAGCAAATGGGGGTAGTGTTGCTTGGCTTCTTCCGCAACCAGAACAAATCTCCCCAGTTTTGTAATGCCAGACCTTTTAAACATGCAGATGAGGTTAGAAATGTCCCGTCAGGAGCGCTGCCAAGTAAACTTCAGCGTGTGTCTCCCTGCATTTAGTGGCTGGAACGTCACATTCTCTTCATCCCAATACTTGCCGGGCTGCCCTGGACATGCTTCCCATCCTCTCTGTCTGCTACTCCGTCTCTCTGGGAGGTAAAACCAGATGAGATGTTCCAAAGATGGAACAAGGAAATACTAGTGAACCCTCACTGGCATTGTATAAACATCATCTTTTCAGATTCCTTCCATTGCAATCCACAAAGCATACCTCGTTATTCCAGGAGCCAAATGTTCTCTAAGCAACCAGAAACGTTTTCAGGCTGACGCTTAAAAATAACCTTTGAATCGGGACCAAATTGTGTTTCCTCAACCACCTACTTATTCTTCTAGTGTCTGTGAATAACATTTTCTTGTCTATGAAAATAAGGGTCCTTCATTGTCGGCAAAACTGGGCAGAAAGACATACCTGACAATACGGTTTTCTGAGCAGCTGACAGTCCTCTCAGTGCAATCCCCTCTGCTTTTTGGACATTGCATGGGACTATTTGGGAACCATATTAAATCAATTTTTCTGTGTTCTTACATTGATTATTCTGTGTTTATTAAATTTGTGTCCTTTGCCTTCGCCGACAACTCTGAGTATCAGTCATGGGGTTGTTTTATCGTTGTGTAAAGCTAGAACATTTGGCTAAACCTTTATGGAAGCTGGGACATACCCCAAAATGTGATTGATTGACAGCAACTTACTTTCTTGTTATCTGCCATTTTCCAGGGTGTTTGCATGAGGACATTTGTGATTGCACGATCCACTGGTCTGTCGACGCTCTTTATCTTCCACAGCTAAAGTACAAAATCACAAACCCAGGTACCTTTCCCCCACTTCCTTTCTGTGTCGCAGAGAGTGACTGTCCGTGATGGACAGCTGAGAGACATAGAGCCTGATTATTTCCGCCCCAACACTGTTTTTCCTCCATCCCACAGGCTTTATTGCCTCCTCATCTCTCCTCATCTCCTAAGATGCTGTTGGCTAGGAGAGCGGAATGAGGGCATTCCTCAGCAATGTGACAATTTCAATGGTCTGTATCTTTTTATGATACTTGGAAATTCTCATGATTATGTGAAGACAGTTTTGCAGATATAATCATATATAATTTTTCCTAGGATCTGACCTAGTTTACTTACAACAGAATTTGAAGCCCAAGCAGCATTAAGAGTCTGCCTTTTCAGGTGACAGCAAGCCAGCATTTCCAAAAAGGACCTGTGCAGACTTCATGGGGGTCTCTCTCAGCCCTGGTCAGTGCTTCGGTTCACTGCTGCTCAGCTCGGGTACACACCCCACTGGCATCAGTGAGACCGGGGAGAGGCAGGACGGAGATGGAAATATTCCGTTTCTCGGGATGAAATCTGTTTGGATCTCACAATGGCAAACCTTGCTCCTTTTGGGCAATTCCTTGGTTCCAAAAAGCTCTGCTGTTGTAGAGAAAATGTGGTAAAATGGATGTTTCTGATAACAACATATAGATGTGAGGTCCCATTCATCCGTGCTTTAAGATGATGTGCGTCCCAGTCCCCGGGGTGTGAGTGATGGGTTAGTAACAGAAGAAAGCATACCCAGTATATGCTCAGTCTGCTTAAACCCACATACACCAAAGGTTTAGGGGAGGTTTTGAAGAGTTTTACTGATTTGCTCAAAGTTTTCCACAACTAGTCCCTACACACCAAGGACACTCAAAGCATCTTTATTAAAGATTTGTAAAAATAAGACCGTTATCATCTAAAGCTGTGTCCCAATTGGATCTTTGCATGTCATCTTTTAAAAAATATTACAACTCAGTAGAATACATTTGCTGAAAGTCTAACAAACTCTGCTTTTAAATTATAGAGTAGAAGTATACAGGGTAACCTGTGACATTTCTATGCAAAGCTCATTGGGATGCTCTTATGTGGCCATCTTGGAGGCAGGGCAGTTGTTGTGGCTGATTTTACCTCGAATCTAAGGCATATTTGGAAGCTTGGTGACTCAGGAGTCAGGACATCCTCGCGCTTTGATGAAATCCACAACATATAACATCCTTCCCAGAGTTTCCTTTAACAAAGCAGTCGTGGATTTTTTCTTAGGGCTATGACAATATTTTATGATTTTTTACGTGCCTCTTAAGGGGCTCTACCTTTTTTCTGGTTGATTTGAGGCATCCGTCCCACCTTCCTGCTTCTCTGCTGCTCTTCCGACTGTGTTCCTACAATAGTGACTGCTGCCATGTTAGGCTGCTTCAACCCACTCTCACTTCTCATGGGTCTCCATGTTGAGACCCGTTGCCAACTAAGAATGCTCCCTTCTTTGGCAACAATCCAGTCACCTGACAGCTATGAAATCCCACCTGGCGTGGCCCTGGCTGCCTTCCAGCTTAGACGTTAGGCTGGGTAATGCAAGGATGCAGATGGTGACCGTATGCATTTCCTAGGGCTGTGGTAACAACTGACCACACACTGGGTGGCTTAAAACAATGGAAATTTATTCTTTCCCACTTTTGGAGGTCAGAAGTCCAAATCCCCTCCAATGGTTCTAGGGAAGCATTGCTTCATGCCCCCCCCCCATGTAATGGTGGCTCCTGGTGTCTCCCTTGGGCCTGGACTACATCATTCCGATCTATCCAACTGTCTTCACATGGCCCTCTCTGTGTCCCTATAAGGACACTTGTCATTGTAGTTAAACCCACCCAGATAATCCAAGATGACCTCAGCTCAAGCTCTTTAACTAAATTATATCTGTATTGACTCTTTTCCCAAATAAGGTCACAGTCACAGGTTCTGGGGTTTGGGACATGGACACAACCTTTAGGGGGCCACCAGTCAACTCACTACAAAGGCAGAATTTGAAATACCATGAGCGTCTATATTTATAGTAAATGTCTGCTTGCCATTTCTATGAATTCAGAGACTGCCCATTTGTTGGATGGTGAACATTCTTGAGGGCTGCCCTCATTTTCATTTGTTTCCACGTATTTTGAAAATACCTTCTTTGATTTCCTGGTTCACCCATTCATTGTTTAATAGCATGTTGTTTAGCCTCTGGTATTTGTGGTCTTTCCAGGTTTTTTTCCTTGTGGTTGATGTCAAGTTTCTTGTGGTCAGAAAAGGTGCATGGTATGACTTCAATCTTTTTGTATTTGCTGAGACCTGATTTGTGACTTAATATGTCATCTACTCTGGAAAACGTCCTATGTGCACTTCAAAAGAATGTGTATTCTGCCGTTTTAGGATAGAATATTATGACCACACATCTGTTTCAGTGTCATTCAAAGCCATTGTTTCCTTGTTCATTTTCTGCTTAGATGATCTGTACATTGATGTAAGGGGGTGTTAAAGTCCCTTACTGTTACTGTATTTTTACCAGTTAGTTCTTTTTTTTTTTTTTTTTAAGATTTTATTTATTTATTATTTGTCAGAGAGAGAGCAGGAGAACATAAGCAGGCAGAGTGGCAGGTAGAGGCAGAGAGAGAAGCAGGCTCCCTGCTGAGCCAGGAACCCGATGTGGGACTCGATCCCAGGACCCTGGGATCATGACCTGAGCCAAAGGCAGTGGCTTAACCAACTGAGCCACTCAGGCGTCCTCCAGTTAGTTCTTTTATGTTTGTTATTAATTGTTTCATATAATTGGGTGCTCCCATGTTGGTGGCATAAATATTTATAATTGTTTGATCTTTCTGTTTGATTGTCATTATTATTATTATATGTGTCCTTTGTCTCTTATTACAGTTTTTGTTTTAAAGTCTAGTGTGTTCAATGTAAGTATTGCTACTCTGGCTTTCCTTAGACAGCCAGTAGCATAATAAACGTTTCTTCATCAATTCACTTTCAATCCTTCAATCCACAGGTGACTTTGGGTCTGAAATGAGTCTCTTGTAAATAGCATATAGATTCTTTTTTTTTTTTTTTTTTTTTGGTCCATTCTGACATCCTTTGTCTCTTGATTGGAGCATTTAGTCCATTTACATTCAAAGTAGTTATTGAAAAGCATTCCTTTCATGAAAAAACACTAACATTAAAATGTGAGAAGATCCAAAATTCAGTTAGACTATTTTTCAAATTTCTATCTGTCTCCTCTCCTGCTAGGGTCCACATGGTAGAACAGCTTTGACTGGGAAGGTTTTTATAAAATGACTTTCTTAGTAGGTCTTTCTGTTTTCTGTTGTTACAAGATTAATTACTTCATTTTATTTATTTGTTTGCTTATTTGTTTAGAAAGGCTGGAGGAGCAAATGAAGAGGGAGAGAGAGAATCTTCAGCAGGCTCCACATCCAGTGCAGAGCCTATGTCCAATCTCATGACCCTGGGGTCATGACCTGAGCTAAAATCAGGAGTAGGATTCTTAATGAACTGAGCCACCTGGATACCCCCAAAGTTAATTACTCTAGGATGTCACAACTGCCCAGCTGGGAGCCAACTCTGCTGATCTATTCCGTCCTGCAGATGGTGGTTGGAGCCTGAAGTGGCCTCATGCAAGGGTGAAGCTGGGAGCTCTTGTCACTGCCCTTACTGTTACGTGATCCCAAGAAGGCATGGATTTGGGAGAAGACTGGTGCTATTATACTTGTTGGGCTTCTAAAGTATTAGGGAAAATCTCTCTTTGAATTTGATTTTTATTCTGTCTTACTGGCCTCCTATGTTTTTGATGTCAGTTGGCCAATAAGTCCCTCTATGTTCTCCCTAAATCCATTAGCCCCCACAAGTACCGTGAGCCAGACATGGTGATGAGTGCTTTATGTGGAAAAACTCATTGAAAGAACCCCAAAGAACCACCACCGCTTAACACAAGAAATACAAGCTGTAATAACTTAGCAATCTATTGGTCAAAATTGCACCAAAGAACGCATGTAGGGTTTTCATCTTAGTAGGCTTGATTCTCTTCTTTCCACGAAGCAGGAAAAGCCTTCAGTATGTGGGTTTCTGTCATTACTTACACATTTTGTGAGTCAGTTGCTGCAGGAGAGAGATCGCATGTTGGTCTAATTATCATTCACATTCTACTTAAAAAAAAAATGACAGACAGAAATGCAAATGGCCTTCTTGCAGGCCATTTCAGAAATTGGGTTAACTATTTATTGACTTGCCAATATCAATCTTTTAAATAAAGGATTCAGCTCCTCAGTGAAGGAGACATTTCAAAAATTGAGTTGTGTAGCAATATCAGAATGATGAGGGCAACCATTCCACCTCCAGGCAAAAAGGGCCAAATGGAAATAAAAATCAAGAGAAGAATATTGATCTAATACTGTGAAGATGTTCACTGGAGTGGGGTCATAGACAGGTTGGCAGGTCTGGCTTTCTGCCCAGTGGCTTCCTTCCTTCTAATCCTGACTGAGAAGGAAAGGCAATCTTGGGTGCCTCCCCAGCAGGTGACATAAATTCACCCAGGACCTACTGGGGGCAGAAGAAGCTGACTATGTGTTCAGGCATGACTTAGAATGTGAACCTCTAACCTGTGCTTGTCCCAAGGTCTCACTTTTTTATTTATTTATTTTTTAATTTAATTTAATTTAATTTTTTTCAGTGTTCCAAAATTCATTGTTTCTGTACCACACCCAGTGCTCCATGCAATACATGCCAGGGTCTCACTTTTTAAAATATTGTGAGGATGGGCTATTGATTCTTAGAAAGGAATGAAAGCATTGAGTGGAAAATCTCAGATCCATTGGATGGCATGAGCGAGACACTGAAAACCAGCGTTTCATTAAAGATAAGCAGCCAGGGTTGAAATACATAAACCAAGCCTTTCACCCCTTGAAACTTCCTTCATTAAACATGGAAACACATAGACAGCTTTGAGTCTCACAAGTGCAGTGCAAAGAAGGACGGACGCAGAGCTGTGCCTCCTGAGCCATTGTCAGCTGTCCTCTCTCTAGAGTGCTCTGGGCACACTTGTCAGGAGCTGCTGTCCGCCTCTCTGCATCAGCTCTGCAGTGTGGGGAAGAAAAAGTACATTTTTATTCCTTTCAATTACAAGGATGTTGTATATCTGGCATACTAAAGAGGGAAATTGGGTCCCTTTTAATTAGAGGAAAAGCAGAAAGACTTTCATAGGCGAGCACTGCAGCCAAGGGTATGTCATCTTTGCTGCTTAGAACTCCTAATTGCTTCTTTCTGCGACCGCCTGCCGATCGTAGAGTAGCAGCCTACTTAATTTAACACGAGGCAACTGAGGGTGCTGTTTTGGTCATTGACTAGTGAGAGGAACCACCTTTAGAACAAAGCTAACTTCACTTCTTAAGAATCCCTTCTTAATGAATCCAATTTTTTTTTTCTTTTTTGTCAATATGGTTCTTGCTACCCTAACCTTTCCCATCATGCTCTTCACCGTGCTATCATTTTTAACTCACTTTATTCCCTCATCTTCCTTTTTAAAATTTTTTAAAAAAATTTTTGTTAATTTTTTTTCTAACCATAGCATGTACCCTCCCCAATGTCATCTTTCTTTTTTTTTTTTTTTTAAAGATTTTATTTATTTATTGGACAGACGGAGATCACAAGTAGGCAGAGAAGCAGGCAGAGAGAGGAGGAAGCAGGCTCCCTGCTGAGCAGAGAGCCCGATGCAGGGCTCGATCCCAGGACCCTGGGATCATGACCCAAGCTGAAGGCAGAGGCTTTAACCCACTGAGCCACCCAGGCACCCCTGTCCTCATCTTTCTTAAACGCAAGTGGGACATAATCTGGTAGGTTTATCTGTGGAGCAATATGTATTTGAGCTATGTATCTATTTTTTTATTCCACAGAACTTGGGGGGATACCTTTACAGGCCAGGAACGGTGGTCAGGAGGGCCTGCAGGTAAGGTCTTAATGATGGAAAGAGAAATAGAACCAGTCATTTCAGTGCAAGTGGTGGATACTGCAGTGAGGGTCAGGGTCAGTTCACTGAGAGTCGAGAGAGGGGGTAGCTCTTCTGATAAGGAGTCGGAAGGGGCTTCCCTGAGAGATGGCTTTAGTGGAGAATTGGGGACCCTGGCCAGAGGAGCAGGGGAAGAATATTTCAGGCAAAGGGAATGTCTTGGGCCAGGACAGGAGAGGGCATGCTTTGTTCAAGGAACCATAGATGGGCTCGTGTGGTTGAAACAATACCTGTCAAGGACAAGGAAAGACCCAGAAAGATCCTGACTGCAATATTTGTATGGGAACAATGGATCCTCTTTCAAGACTTCATATAGATTTTCCTTTTGCCAAAATCTCAGAAGATGAACTGAAATGGAAAGTGGGGGTGCGGGGGCGAGAATAGACAGGGCATCAAGGGACCAACCAAGATGACATCACAACAATATGGAGAATGGATTCGCTCTGAACACGGGTCGGGTCATGAGGGCAGGACAGAAGACAGCGGCATGAGGAGGTAGGATATTGGCCGAGCAGTGAAGAGAGAGACGGCGGTGTCTCCAGGACTCCCAGGGAACAGCTGATGTTGAGGAAAGAGACGTCTTTATAGAAGGACCACAAGGAGAAGGGTGTCTTCTGTTTGGTTCAACAGATCTGGAATGGCTGAACAGGTTCAAAAGGGATAGCTATGCAAAGAAAGTTCCAGGCAGCAGACAAAGCCTGGGGCCAGAGGACTTGTGTGTGAGGGGATGCGTGAGGAGCCCAGCCCAGCCAGTGGAGGGAACCTCCCTCTGATGGGTTCTGAAGGGGGGTTTCTACGCAAAGGTTTTAAAACGGAAGCCAGAAGAGGTAAGGCATTCAAAAATAAGGCGTTCAAAACAATGAAGGCATGTCCGTGCCCTAAGCACCACTGCAGATGAGCATCTGAGAAAAATCTGGCCAGAGAGTAGGTTCCAGAACTGAGGTGAGGCAGAACCTCCAAGGGCTCTTCTCTGAGCAGAACTCCCGTGGCAGGGGAGGGGGCTCCAATCACACGGGGTCCCATTAGTCACGGGCTCTCTGCTTTCCTCTGAAAGAATTAACGAGTCAGAAAACAACTCTCCATGGAGTGTGTGTGCGGCTGTTTTTAACACTTTATCGTTAACAATCCTGTGTCGTTGCCCTCTCAGGGGTGGCACTGAGCCGGCCCCGCCTTGTCAATGCCTTACAGCAGCCCTGGGAGGCAGGTGGAGGAGGGAAGCCCGAGTGGTCAGAGCCAAAGGGAGCCCTGCTTTGGGAACTGGACCAGTCTCGGCTTGCATTTCGCCCGCGGTACGGATCTCAGGTTCATTACTTGACTTCTCTGAGACCCGGTTTCCCATGTACAGAGCGGGAGGCTAGTAATGTGTGCTCGTTACTGTAGCCTAAACAGTCTGTAGAGAGCCCGATGTAAAGCTGGCATCCGCCCATATCTGCATTTTATTAGAGCTCTACAGCAGGGGATAGATACAACCTGCCTCTCTTCCCCCTCCTACCCTTCCCGTCCTCAATGCCAGGATCATCTCACCCTACCCCCGCAGCCCTCAGGGGCTTCCCTCTGCATGTGACCAAATGAAGGTTTACAAAATACCCATGAACCACGGTGTCCTTGTGGGTTTATTGTCCTCAATGACAGGGACCCCGTTGCCATCGAGTTCTCAGAGCCCAGTGCCTGAGCGCTGGGGGACTGTTGTCGCTGCTCACCCGGCCCGCATATTCCACTGTGATCTTCAGACCTGTGTGTTTATAATAACGGAAGGGTTACAAGACAGTTAGACTCAGGACTCAAGTGGACAATTATGGTCAATTCCAGATACTCAGACACGGAGCTGCCGAGACAACTGCGCCGGTGTCCTGTGGCCGTTGTAACAAATCCGTACAAACCCAGTAGCTTAAAACAGCAGACGTTTACTCTCTCATAGTTCTGGAGAAGAAGTCTAATGTTGGTATCCCCAGGTCAAAATCAAGGCTTCCACTGGGCTGTACTTCCTCCAGAGGCTCTAGGGAGACTCTCTTCCATGCTTCTCCAGCAGCTGGTGGCTGCCCGTGTCCCCTGATTTGTGACACGTCACTCCAGTGGCTTGCAGTCACATTGTGTCTTCCTCTTCCAGATGCACATGGATTTCCCTCCACATCCCCCTCACAGAGAGACATATGACTACATCTAGGAGCTGCGGCGATAGTCCCAGATAATCTCTTCCTGTTAAGATTCTTAATCACATTTGCATGCAAAGTCCCTTGTTGCCACATAAAGTACATCTTCAGGGTCCAGAGACCAGGAACTTTATAGGGCTCGGGGGACATTTTCTGGGTCACCCCCGTAATCTCCAGAAGCATCTCTTACGCACCCTGGCGAACCCTTTACGTGCCGCACTCCGTTGTCTGCTCAGAACTCTTCTGGCGGTGACCCAGGTCTGTCTTTCCTGATGACCCTCGTCTGTGTGCCCCTCTCCCCTCTTTCGGTCACACCTGAACATGACTTACAAACGGGCGACACACAGAACTGCCGACATTCTGGTTCTAAGTGACCGCATTTTCTCTTGCTTTGCTTATTACTGTTTTTTTTTTTTTCTTTGTATTTGCACAACACTGACAACTGCTTCTTCCTTCATGCACTTCTGAAGTCCTCCTTCTGGGTCCGGACCCATTCCTGGGGCCCACCGGGGTGCGGTCAAGTCCCCACAAGCTTTGGTAAGGGGTGACTAATTCAGTGACACATGACTAACAGGAACAAGTTTGTCAGTCATTCTATTAATGTCCTCATCAATTTTTAGCCAATTGGGATATAAAGGAAATGGATCAATACATTTTTTAAAAAAGCTATAGGAAGAAATCAATTGCATTTATAATGTCTCTTTTTTTTCTGAGTTAAAAATGACATATTCTTCTTTAGCCCTTAGCCAAGACTAATTTCCCCCACAAATCTTTTTTTTTTTTCTTATAGGATTGGTCTAACACAGACAACCCTCGTTTGTATTTAACATTCATACATTCATAAATCTATAGGCGCGATGTTTCTGCTTCGACGCTCCCTTTACCACATGCAGGCAATGCTCAGTTGCTCAAAATCTGCGCACTGTCTGGTGCATTTTACAACCATTTGCTGGTAAGAATGTGGGGTTTACCTGAAGGCAGTTTTAGTTTGGTAAATTTTTTTTTTCTAATTTTAGGAAAACGCTTTCTTGCTGAGCTCCAGTATCCCCTGAAACTAAGTCTGATAAGACACGGGAGCCCCACGGGAGCCCCACTCCACTGCCTTCTCAGCGCGTCATGCCTTGTTGTCCACATGGGCCTTTCCTCTCGCTTTTATTGCTCAATTCCTGCTGCCTCTGGGACCCTCCGCCATCAGCCTCCTCTTTCAAGCACCAGACATAGTCACCCAAGACATCCAACAAGAAAAACGTATGGACAAAAACTGCCAACCAGCATGATGACTCCCTCACAGAGACATCACGGTGCGGAAGCCTGTGAGGACAGCGTGGAGATGATCACTTTGGGGAACGTTCTTGATCTCTGGGGGAAATGCCAGCTGCACCAGAATGAAAAATAACGGGTAGATAGAAGCTAGTGAATAGATCTCTGGGTGCTGTACTATGACCCCGCATCTGGACAGTTTCATCTTCCCCTAAAGTAGCTGCTTTAGGGATGGCAAGCTGCACGGAGTTACTAAACTGCTTCATAAATTAAGTGTGCCTTCTGTAGTTTCTCAGGTCTCTGAAAAACTAGGACATTGGCACTGATTTTAGAATTCTGTAGGCTCACAATTTGGTCTATATATTCATACAGTTTTATAGTCTTCAGTAGGTATATTCATTTCTGATTATTTTGACAACGAGAGAAGGGAATGGCATTTTGAAAAATCACACTGACTTTTAAGCAGGATAGACCTCTTGCATACTGAAGAAAACAACTGGTAGAGAAAAGTCCAGTTTTTCACAAACGATGCCCTTTAGAGGAAGGCAGAGTATTCCAGAGAAAGACAGAAATCACATTTGGATACAACTAAATCAACTTCCCATTTGACATCTTTTGAATATAAAAAGAGACCTAAAGTAAGTAGAGCTTTGGTATACGACCCCGAAATGTTGGGATGCTTATAAATATTTTGTTGGGTTTTCTTGTGATACTTTAGTAATTTTCTCTAATTATAAAAGAAAATCACATTCATTGTAGGAGGAGTGGATCATTCAGAAGAATGTAAGGGAACAGAAGACCTAAATCACCTGTAGTTCTGCCAGGCAGGGCCAACCACTTTGCATATGTTGATTTTTCATCTTTCTGTTCTATGGTTAGAGTTCAGTGTCCTGCATTATTTTTTCTTTGACACATGGTACATTTCCAATGGTCTGGGAGATGTCCTGCAATTGCCCGGTCTCTAGGATGCTGTGACTGACCTGCCCAAATGGTCAAACCATCAAGGCTGTGGCTGATTTTCTCAGCTATTATCAATAACACTCAATGAGCATTCATGGGCTCAAATCTTTTCATCAGCTTTTCTAATTATTCTGTTCCAATACAGTTAATATAAAATTTTAAAAGTCTCTAAAACTTTCAATGTAATTCTAGAATCCAACGATGTTGTGGATCGGTCTTACTTCCAACCATGTGGAAAAGGGAGATGTGCCCATTTGTGGCTTATGAAGAAAACTCAGAACTATTACATCCTCTTAGAAAACAGATGTGCCAATTGATATTTTATTATTGGGACACATATTTAAGTAAGACAAACAGAGCTGTAGACCTCAAGTTTATGTTTGTCTTTCACAGGATGCAGCAACAAGGGTTTTTTTTGTTGTTATTGTTGCTTTTGTTTTTCTTGCTGTTAAGATAACTGGCAGTTTTATTTATTTATTATTTTTTAATTCTTTAAATTAAATTTCGTCAACTTATTAGTTTTGGGGTAGAATTTAGTGATTCATCAGTTGCATACAACACCTAGTGCTCATTACGTAAGTGCCCTCCCTAATACCCATCACCCAGTTACCCCATCCTTCCACACATGCCCCCACTAGCAACCCCTCAGTTTGTTTCCTAGAGTTCAGCATCTTCATTGGTTTGCTTATCTCCTTATTTTCATCTTATTTTTTTCCCTTTCTTTCCTCTATGTTTACCTGTTCTATTTCTTAAATTCCACATATAAGTGAAAGCATATGGTATTTATCTTTCTCTGATTGACTTATCTCTCTTAGCATAATACTCTTTAGTTCCATCCATGTGGTTTTAAATGGCAAGATTTCATTCTTTTTGATGGCTGAGTAATATGCTACTGTATATCTATCACATCTTCTTTATCCAGTCATCTGTTGGTAGACATCTGGGCTCTTTCCATAGTTTGGCTCTTGTGGACATTGTTGCTATAAATACTGGAGTGTGCGTGCCCCTTTGAATCACTATGTTTGTCTTCTTTGTGCAAATACCTAGTAGTGCAATTGCTGGGTCATATAGTATCTCATTTTTAACTTTTTGAGGACCCTCCATATTGTTTTCCAGAGCGGCTGCACCAGCTTGCATTCCCACCAACAGTGTAGGAGGGAGGGCTTCCCTTTCTCCACATCCTCACCAACATTTGTTGTTTCCTGACTTATTAATTTTAGCCATTCTCACCAGTTTGACATGGTATTGATTGTGGTTTTGATTTGTATTTCCCTGATGGTGAGTGATGTGGAGCATTTTTTTATGTGTGTGTTAGCCATTTGTATGTCTTCTTGAGAAATATCTGTTTATATTTCTTGACCGGATTTTTTTTATAGTATTCATGTCTCTGTTTCACAAAACAATTTAAAGGACAATTTTCATCTCAGAAATGGAATAGGTTTATACATTTGAGGCTTCACATTGGACAAGAGAGTGAGAATGGGAAATTCTCTGGTTATTCCCAATTTTTCCTACTTTATAAAAACTAGAATATGTGTTAGCTTATTCACAGAGCAGCGTCAGCTTTTCTCTAACTATAGGGAAAGGGAAACATTTTACCTTCTTATTTTCCTGAGATTTCTTTCAGTGACAGTTGAGAGCTTTTGGTTTTCAAGGATGTGAACTGGCATTCCATTATTTTTATCCCCAAGAAAGAGGAAGGAAAAATCCTAAGATGCTTAAAACACAGTATGAGAAGGAAAAAAAAAAATCTGCTGCTATTATGCCTTCTTGAAAATAACATTTCTGGATCAAAGGGTATGTAATGTGTTTAAAGGCTTCTGCCTCAGAAGACCAAATTATCTTCCAGAATGATTACATCAACTTACATTGCCATCAGCAGTGCGTTCCCAATTCACTGCACATACTTTTGAAAAAACCAAATACCTGTACTTATTTCTAGCAAAATAATGCTGCCTATTTCTGAAAATATCCTATTTGAGCTGATATAGAGAAGCAGAGAAACACATTTTGGTTTAAATACTAAATTGTATTTAACTTTGAAAGACGATGGATACTGGCTTCTCTGTGTAGCTTTTGTGTCCTGATTATGGCCCAGGTCATTTTGAGAGTTGGTCCCTGATGAACAAAACCAAGATGTGAAGTTCGGAGAGTTATTGCAGAAACAAAAAACCCAATATGACAACTTTGTGTTATAAACTGGCTAAGGAAAAGGCCCCAAGGACATCGTTCTTGCCGTGGACGCTGTGGGTAATGCAAACTCTATAGAACTTTCCCACACTGGCTTCCCATTGCTACCGTGCCTGCACTGGCCAGAATGCGGCGCATCGTTCCTGTCTGCTGCAATTGTAGGAGTCAGCTCCAACAATTTGCTCTTCTTGGGTGATAAGGGCACTTTCCGCAACTCTGCCATCGCTGGACAATATATGATGGGACAGCCATCGAGCTGTCGAGCTGCTACTGACAAGCCCCCACCGTCCTGCCAAAACTAATATTTGACAATGTCAGAACAGGATGTGGAAAAACAAACAAGGCTCCCAGGAGGCACTATAAATCTCCGACTCTTTGGCCTCTGGGATCCATTTTACTGCGAATAAGTCAACAGAAGAAATACATGCTTTGAAGGAAAGCCAAGCATATCATTTAAATAAATTTTAGTGAAAAATAACAACAAAATTCAGGAGAATTGAATGCCAGTATCTCCCCACTCTATTGTCCATCATTCTGGTTGTCCCATATCCCAGGAGACATTACAGAATCTGCACCAAAACTCAGGCTTTGTGAAAAGGGAACATTTGGGCAGGAAACATGCTGCCCTGGGAATGTGACCCAGTTGTCACCTTGTGTTGGCTCGTCTTCTTGAGTCTGTAAGGGAAAAATAAGTGCCACAATAATGGGGAAAAATAAGCTTTTTCAAAAAGAATATTTGCATGTGAACAAGCACTGCTCTCTACAGTGATTTATGTGAGGACATTTTACGGACTCAAGAGTTGAAGTGTTCTGGGGACTAAATTCAATGCTTTGGCTTTAAGACACAAACCCACTGGATGATAAAACCAGTAGTTAAAAGTTGTGATAAAAATGCCAAGTGTGAATTTGGCTTCTATTGATATCTGCAAAGCCAAAGTAAACAAGAGAGGGAAAGAAATACAAGGTGGTGTTACCGATTGTATTGCTACAAATGACACTTTGAAATGGCCAAAAAACTGAGAATGAAAGAGAAACATAAAAGGTTGGAGTGCCATGAGGAGGGAAACTGTTTTGTTCTAAACTGTATCAGTATTTTCCATCTAGAGTGCTGCAGGGGCCCTAGGCTACTTGGATACTTCCTAGATGCATGAATGAAATGAATGAATGAGTAGGGCCTGGTAGGTACAAGGGGTCATGGAAGGTATTAGGTCTTCAAAATCCACACTTGAAGGATGACAGGCAAGAGCTAAGTGATCTACCAGAGATGGCCTTATGGAGGGGCATGGGCTGGGTGTTATAACTGTGAAAATTCCTTGACCTACCTGCAATATTTCTCTGTTCTAGTAGAGATCCTTAACAGTATAGATATACCTAACACATAGTACATTTCTCCCAATTTTATAAGATAAAGAATACTGTCAACTAATTTTAGTATGTATAAATTATATGTTGAGTATATAAATATATATGTTTGTTGGTATTTAAGTCAGTTACCAAGTAATTAAAGATAAATATGTAGGGACACACAATGCATGGGAAACTTGTGATCTTTCATATCAATTAAACTACTAGTCATAACCATTAGGCACTCACTTTGATATTGTTTTTAACAGCCTAACTTTTGGATTATTGGCCTGCAGAACCATTCCCTGAAATAACCAAGTTAACATGGTAACTAAACTCTGGAAGCAAGCAGAATGAACTTGCTTCTCTAGGGGAAAGGAAAGAATAAACAGCCTTAGCTAGCTCAGTGTTTTGATTTTATCAACTTTGGAAGTCAAGTTGCTGAACATCTATTTTTAGAAATGGGATAGTCTAGAGATGTGTTCTTGGGTTACTCTCTTTCTGGACTATGCAGAGGTCCTGTTCCCACCCACAGATTAGAAGTGGAGTCTATAGTTTTATTTGCCCTTAAGCTACTTGAGACCAAGGGTGCACATTTCTGAGCCAGGCTCTTCTCCAGTGTGTTCCTCCAATGAATAAAATTCCCTTCTTGAAACACTGCAGAAGAAACACAGAAACGGGACTGTCCCAATATGTTCACTTTCCTAAAGAACATAATATTAATGTGCCTTAAAAAGAAATCAATGTGCACATTTCTAAAGACTTCTGACTTTTTTCCTTTGGACATTCCACTGTCATCACTGTCAGAAAAATATCACTGAGGTTCTGTTACTTTCCAATAAGAAGTGATCTATTTCTAGCAATTTTTCTGCCTGAAAAAGTGGCTTGTTAATGGTTTCATGTTTGCATATACCCAAGTGCACACTGTTCGTGCAGATATCTGGGGTCAATCAGACAACCTTTCAACAATTTATATTCTCTATGACTGACAGCTCAAATAATTATCTCTGGAGATCTGAATTTTAATGCTAATAATGGGGTTATCAGAGCTTTACCTGCAGTGCCCTTGGGCTATTTCTTTAGGAATTACAGTGTAGATTTAACTAACAATGCTTTGAGAAATAATCCTATGGGAATTTTAATCCTCAAAAAAAATGTTCACATCCACTTGGAATATTCTGTAATCAAAGTGGAATTTGCAACACTAGAATAAACAATTCTGAAATAAATAAAAGCCAGCATGTCTTGCACCATCTTTGACTTACCAGCCTACTGGCACTGACAATTTAGAAGGCTTGACAGAATCTGAAAATGAGGCTAGGTTTACGAGGTTTGATTCTATTTTTAAACCAAGGAGGAATATGAGGTTTTAAAGGGAGGGACAAATCTCCCTTAAGCACTGGCAGTAACTTTCCAGATCTTGCTATTCCAAATTGATGGCTGAATCCCAATTGCCTTAAGGCAGGAAAAAAAAAAATTATAGCAGTTAAAGAGGAAAGGTCCAAA
Organism: Neogale vison; assembly: GCF_020171115.1. Taxonomy (NCBI): domain Eukaryota; kingdom Metazoa; phylum Chordata; class Mammalia; order Carnivora; family Mustelidae; genus Neogale; species Neogale vison. Next base: position 311,899,236 of record NC_058091.1, on the reverse strand, counting down.
GCTGGCCTTTATTTCTGAGCTTGCTCATTGCCAAAGGCAATCTCTCTGCTTGTCAATATTCTGGGTTTTGGTGATGGAGGACACAGACGGTCTCCCTGAGAAGAGAGTCTTCCTCAGAGCGCTTCTCAAAGCTTCTCCAAATAGCTGCTGTCACTGACATGGCTTGGAGTGGAGGGCAAAGGGAACACTTTCCCCAAACTTTAGAATGTGGATGAGTCCTAAGGTGCATCATAAAAAGTTCCAGGTTTTGGAACTGATAAGAAAAAAGGCTTGTGCCTTATTCAAAACTCAAGATGTGTAGGGGTGCCTGGGCGGCTCATCGATTAAGCATCTGATTCTTGATTTCAGCTCAGGTCGTGATCTCAGGGTCATGGGATTGAGTCCTGGGTGGGGCTCTGCACTCAGTGTGAAGTCTGCTTATTCCTCTTTGTCTCCTCCTCACCCCTCCCCCACCAACCCCACTCAGTTGCTTTCTCTCTCTCTTTCTCAAATAAATAAATAAAATCTTAAAAAATAAAACAAAAAAAACCCCACCTCAAAATGTGGGAAGATAGGTAACCACACAGATGCTGTATTAGCCAGCACTGAAAATGAAATAACACAAACCAAGAATGAGCTGGTCTTGGTAGGATACCCTGTCACTACTGTGTATGCCAGTGATGCCAGCAAGTGGTCACAGAACTTCTAAAATGACTCCCACATGTAAGAAGTTGATCCGTACCCATTTATAAGATACATCTAATTCCTTTCTAGCTAACGACCTTATTGAATCTTTGCCAAGATTTCTGTGCAATCTAGATGGTTTAGACACGGCAGGTCATCCATGGTGCCCAGAGCAGAAGTATGGCTCCTCTATTGTAATTAAGACGCTGGGGATATCCTGGATCCCAGTGATCCGGTAGATCGGCCAACATTGAGATGCTACAGAACCCCAGAAGGCTCAGGACACAGAACTTGGGTAACAGGCTTCCTTTGTCTTGCAAAAAAGTCTTCTATTAAAATAATAGAGGTAGAACAAGTACCATAGAATTTTCTCAAATTCTAAATATTTACTCTAGCTGAATGATGAGTGGAATATGTGAGTAACAATGAAAGGAGACTGAGGGACAGACAGATGGTAGATGGATGGATAGATAGAAAGATAATAAAAGATGATAGATAGATATAGGATAGATAGATAGATAGATAGATAGATGATAGATAAACAGAGATACAGATTACCGTTCTGCTTCTCTGGAGAATCCCAACTGATAATACAAGCAATTTAACACCTGAGGTTCCTACAGAAAACCCCTCACCCACAGATTTGCAGAAAACACAAGCTTGTTACAAAATCTCTCTCTGCACCAGCATCTGCATCTGTTCAATGGAGGTAACATCAGCACCTATCATGTAATTTTTATGAATATTCTTATAAATATATTCACACATTAAAAATGCCTAAAATGGCTGTAGGCCCATAGTAAACATTTACTGTCAGATATCCATAGTAATGCTGATAAATACTGTTGCCTACTAATAATCCTTTAAAATCCTTTAAAAAATTCTTTAATAATCCTTTAAAAGTAGCCTCGGATGTTGAATTTCCTGTGAAATACAGTGACTCTCCTCAAGCAATCTGCTTCAGGAATCTTCAGCAGGTTTCTAAGATGGACAATTTGCATAGGAATCAATTTAAGTTGCTGGTTCCCGTATTTGTTTAATTTGTTGTAAGAAATTTTAGCTTGTGAAAATCCTACATATTAGAGTACTTGTTCAGCCACGTGATGATGGTGGCCCAAGAGCCGCGATACCATTTTGAGAAGAAGTTGGCCATGATTTAAAAAATTATTACCTTGGAATTCTCCACCACATCACAGTGATCCTTGCTTACTCACACATCATTGGTCACTCATGGTGGAAAACCACTTGCATTTGAGAATTTATACTGGATCTTGGCATACTCTCCACTTTTTTTATTCTGTGATGCCACATATGCTTTGAAATGAGGATTCTTCTTTTTTTTTTCTTATAAAAATTATATATGTTTATTTTAGAAATTTCATGAAAATTTAGTAAATGCAGAAATATGTAGGGAGAGATATTACAAAGAATTCCAGTCTCTTTCTGTACTTATTTTTAAACACAATTGTATGGTTTTTCTGACTAGTATATTTTAATTTTTTTTTAAAAGATTTTATTTATTCATTTGAGAGAGAGAACCTGAGAGCACAAGTGAGGGGAAGGGCAGAAGGGGAAGGAGACTCCCCAGGGAGCTCTGGTTTGATCCCAGGACCCAAGATCTTGACCCGAGTCTAAGGTAGACACTTAACTGCCTGAGCCACTCAAGCACACCTAATATATTTTAATTCTAATATCATATCAGCTTTCCTGATTAAAAGTAATATAGGCTCATTGTAAAAAATTGAAAAAAAAGGTAGAAAAAATAATAAAAAATTACTTGGAAGTTCATAACAATAGAAAAACCTAAATTTAAGTGTTATGGAGTGTTATTTTTCCCATGAATTTTGAAATTTTAGATATCATAATTAATATAATGATTATAAGGAATATCAGTCCAGAATGAAGCATGGATTGTTAATGAGATGAAGAGAAGGATTGTATCAGATGTTAAGTCCCTTTTATCTCTGAGAAAACATATCTTTCAACCCAATGCAACATTTGTCAGTTATGTCTGTGTTCCTTGTCCCTGTTGTAATTGTTCTTGTTACTTCTGGGGAAACAACTTATAATTCGAGGCTTGGATAAGCTTTCCATGTCTTCCATCTCTGCCACTTTCTCTGTCATTATGTACATTTTTCTTTTTGGGTTCCCACCCATATAGGATGGCTTGCCAGACTGACCCCCTCAGGCCCCTATTAACACCCTGTGGCAGACGTTGCTGCTCCAGTCCACCTGCATTGCTACTGAGCTCCAACTTGCCTGCAGCTATGCCTTCTGTATTCCTCTGACTACCTCTTCATCTCAGCCAGTTTGCTCCGAAAGCCTTTCTGCTCCTTTTGATGGAGGACAGATCAATTTGGATCTTAGTGAGTGCACCCCCCGCATTTCTAAATTATCATCTATTTATGTGGCTAATTTTTTTCAGAGACATGCTCTTTATCTGAATTTTCATAATGATGCTCCCATTTCATTTCTTTCTCACAGTGTTCATTTTTATATGTTCTATTTTTTGCAGTATTTTTTCATAAGTTCTATTTTTTCTCTGATTAGTGTCTGACTCTCCTACACTCCAGAGTCTGAACAGATGAAACCCATTATAATCTGTAGCATCCATTGCTACCAGGATTCATTCTGCTCTTGTTCCCACCTACACTGTGAGGACTAAGTCTCCAAGATTCAATGTGCTACCTCCTGTCTCTTTTGTGCGGCTGTCTGCATGGCTGTTTCTGGGGCATCGTCACCTCCAGGTGAGTGTTGGAAATGGTGGAAATCAGAATCTCAGCAGCTTCTAGAACCAACAGTCAAGATGAAGAAAGACAACTGCATTTTTTTTTTTTTGACTGGCAAAGGTCTTACTTTTTTAAACTTTGGCACACAGAAGGCCCAAAGTGCTTCATGCTATAGAATTAAAAATGATAACTCAGCCATAAAAAGGAATGAGATCTTGCCAATTGTAATGCCATGGTTGGAGCTAAAGAGTATTATGCTAAGTGAAATAAGTCAGTCAGAGAAAGACAAATACCATATGATCTCACTCATATGTGGGATTTAAGAAACAAACAAAGGAGAAAGGAGGAGGGAAAGAGAGAGAGACAAACCAAGAAACAGACTCTTAACTACAGAGAATACACTGATAGTGATGGGGAAAGGGATGGGTGAAATAGGTGATGGGGTTGAAGGAGTGCATCTGTTGTGATGAGCACTGGGTGTACTTTGGAAGCACTGAATCACTATGTTGTATACCTGAAACTAGTATTACATTGTATGTGAAATAACTAGGATTTAAGTAAAAACTTAAGAAAATAAAAGTGATAAACCCACATTTTAAAATTCGGGAAAAATAGTTTTTAACATAAAGGACACGATTGTTAGTAGACTTGTTTTTGAAATACTGAAAAATAATGAGCAACTCTTAACACAAAGCCTTGATAATAAAATGCTGTCAGCTGGTTTTGCTTTTGTTTTATAGATTAGTGTGATTAGATTTCCATTGTGCTATAACAAATTATCACAAACTTAGTGGTCTAAACAATATAAATTTATTATCTTTCAGTTCTTTAACTTAGACGTCTCTAAGATTCCACTGGACTAAAATCACATACACTGGACTAAGTTGTGCTCCTTTCTGAACAATTTCTTTGGGGAAGAACACATTTGCTTGCCTTTTCCAGCTTGCAGAGGCCACCTGGGTTTCCCTGGCTCTTCAGCCCCTTTCTCCGTCCTCAAAGCCAACTCCTGGATCTTTCTTGGTCATCACAGTGGGAAAGAGTCTCCATCTTTATGAACCCATGTGAGTACATTGGCTCTACCCACGTAATTAAGGAGAATCCGTCATCTCAATGTGCCTAATTTAAGTCACATTTGCAAAATCACTTTGCAAAGTAAAGGGGGGATGGGAATTAGGGCATTAACAAGGATGGAGGCCATTATTCTCCTACCACAAAGAGTTCAGTTGGAAAACACCACTGTATGAACTGACAGTGAAGTTGAAGGGTAAAGGACTTCCACCAGATTTGTAATTATTTCGTGTATTATAATAAAAGAGAGCAAACTGTTTGCAGGAAACTCTCCCACAGTGGTCATTTTGCAAACTTTAACCTTAGGTTGCTGATGTTTGCTTACTAGTCTACTGTTGAAAATTGTATTTTTTTCACAATAATATAACTACTTTGTAGAGGTATGATTGATGAATGAAAAGTTGTACATATTTAGTGTGTATAAGTCAATGAGTTTGGGATGCATGTGTATATCTGTGAAGCCATCACCACCATCAGGACCATAAACATATCCATCACCTCCTGATGTTTCTTCCCATCTCCTATATTATTATCATGATTTGTGTGTAGATATAGTCTTAACATAAGGTCTACTCTCAGCATATTTTAGGTACACAATCCAGTATTGTTAGCTATAGGCTCCGCACAGTATAGTAGATCTCTACAACTTACTTATCTCCCATAATTGAAACTTTATACTCTTGGACCAACATCTCATATCCCCCTCCCTTTGGCCCCAGAAAACCACCTCTCTGTTCTTGGCTTCTATTAATCTCACATACTTTTAATTAGTACTTGGTACTTTTTGTGTGCTAAAATGTGCGTGATAACATTATATAAATAATATCTATTATGCATTATATGAAAAATGAGTTTACAAGTAGAAAAAAGCAGATAATTAAAGAGTATATTTGTTATATCCCCATGTCAAACATATAAATGTATGAATGTTCACAAAAGACATTTAGAAATACAACCTCTTAAATCTTTAATGGTGGTAGTCTCTGGAAGGGGAGTTACAGGGGATTTTCTGCTCCTCTTTTCCTTAATCCCCAATTATATTTGATGACTTGGATGAAAAAATATTATCATAATTGTTACCCTTTGAAAGGGTCCCCAAAACAAACTTATAGATAGTATAACTTGTGAAAAATAATCTAAGGGCAGTTAAGGAAACTCTTGTCTTCTGAGATAACATAACCTTAAATTTTTTAAACTTGTTTTAGAATTAACATTGTTCTAAAATAGAAGCTTTGGTACTAGGTGGTGTTTCTAATAAAGGAAGTATAAAGAATAAGAGCCAGGAATTCTTCCATACATTTTAATAGCATAAATTCAGATATGATGATTCCATGGCACTTTGGGCAACACCTAACACTGGAGAATTCATCATTGTCGGTTGCATTTTCTAACCACTAATGGGGTTGCACAGCCCCCCACTCTGTGGGGAAACACTATCAGCAGCCCTGTGGATGGGACCGGTGAAGCATGTGCATAAGATGGACTTTGTCTCCAGTGAAGGTGACGTCAGGAGTTGGTATGACCAGGCAGGCAAATCACGTATTTCATATCTTCTTTCCTCCTGCCAGTGTAGCAAAAGACTGGAGGACTTTGAGAGTTTTATTTCCTAGTGATTCTGTGAGAACACAAATGGAATTCTCATTCCACACCAGGGCTCTGGAGTGAAAGCTCTCTACCACCTTCTCCAAGTTCTACCACCTTCTCCAGGAGACCCAGAAAAGTCCTGTCAAATACTGAGTCCCAATTTTGAGTGTCTGCAGGGCATCATCTGTGGCAAGCTATAACTGCAATCAAAGCCAACTTTGGAAAGACTCTTCCCCCCGCAAAAACACCCAGGAGAGACAAGGCTGTGGGTGTTGCTCCTCTGTTACCAAGGCTAGGATAATCCCCTGAAAGCACCGAATATTTGGTGGGCTTTGGCATTGTTGCAATCCACAACATATCTACATATGACTGGGTGAACAGGATCCTTTTAAAAATCTATATTCAAGGACATATTTATAACTTTCCAGTAATTTAGGGGCTAGTATCCTTGGACAGGATGGTGTCTGGCTGGGTGGCTGGCCACCATGGGGTGAACCAATCCAATTCCTCCAAAGGAGATTTAACTCTATGCTTCTAACTAAGTCAGTTTTCAGATGCATTTCACAACTCAACTTCCTACAGCATCAACTGCATGACAATTAAAATCTTGCTGAATGTATTTAATATCAACAGAGTTGGCAAAAACTCTTGCAGAAAAATATTATGGAAGGAATGATTACCAATTCTTGATCACTTCTACTTCCAACATTTTCTACTGAGATTGATAAGTATGACATTCCTTGTTTTTCTGAATATTTTCAACCCTGGATCTTTATAAAAGAATAAGGATTCAATAATTCAAATGAATCGTGAAGACCATGTGACACTACAGAATAAAACAGTTCCTAGGCTCCACCCTGAAGAATCAGATATGAATTATTTTCTCAAGGTATTCCTTTTTCCAGAATATATTGTACATTCTGAGTGTGGAGCCTGTGCAGGCATACAACCCAATAGACAGGGTTTGGGAAGCCTGAAGTCACCTTCAAATATTTCAAATTCAAATTTGTTTGTTCTATAAGCTTCTTCATGTTCTTTTTTTAATTTTAATTTTTATTATTTTTTAATTTAAATTCAATTAGCCAACACATAGTACATCATTAGTTTCAGATGAAGTGTTCAATAATTCATCAGTTGTGTATAACACTTAGTGCTTCATGTTCTTTCAATATCAAGGGCATTTTATGAGACATTGCTACTTTAATTTTTACAGCATGTATTAACCATTTCCCTGGCAGTGACTTCTCTTGAGCCACAATTCATGTCAATATAGCTACCTCAAAGCCACTTACCTCCTGCCTCAGGCTTTCCTTTACAAACCTGAATTGAAGGACTTGTTTAACCATCATGGAGCCTTTAAAACATTCTGCAACAGTTCATCACAAAGACCCTAATGTTCAAAACTGAGCATACCATTCAGGCTAGGCTCAATTACACTCAGTTGACAAATGACAGCCAACTCTCAGTTGTATGGCATAATAATAATTTTTTTTTTTAAAATTCTCATGGGTCTCAGTGCCTGTCTAGAGCCACTTACCTCCTGCCTCAGGCTTTCCTTTGCTTGGATCTAATGGTATCTCTGTGCTAACATGTGCTCCCACCATCATCATGTCAGGAGAAGAGAAAAGAAGGGAATGTGAATCAATTTAGAAATCTCTCCCACTCGGAGGAACACAACTACTCTCTTCAAGACATGAAACAAGGACCTCTGCCCCACATTTGGTGCTCGCACACTGTACCTCAGTATCTACATAAATCTTCCTTTGATGAGATTTCTCAGGGCCAAAGTCTTTCTCTCAGAAATAAATCAACTTCAGTTAAAGACCTTATAACATATATTTTAAAAATTTTAAAAAGCTCTCAGCATACAAATTTCAATAAACATGCTGATAAACATAAATTTTTAAATATAAAACCCCCACATCAAACAGCCATTTTGTGCTATCTACATTGAACATATATTTGGAAGCATGCCAAATAGCATTTTATTTACCATATTGTAGGTTTTATAAGTTTCTTTGTAAGCTCTTGCCACATTATTATGTGACATAGTCTTTTCTGATTATGAATTAGCCCGTGCTTACAATTAACCTGAAATAAAGATGCATGTCAAAAACAAAGTAAAAAAACACCCCTGCATAGTTCCTCATCTCAGGAAAAGACAGTTATGATTCTGGGCCCTTAAAGTACAAATAGAGTAATACACAATATTGATCCATCAGGGCTATGGCCCCATGTAAACCCAGCTATAGCCCCATGTAAACCCACACAATGCATTCTGGGAGTTATAAAACTAAGGTTCTTTCAGAATCACTGAAGGATTGTGTTAAAAATAGATTCCTGGGCCACTTGCCAGGTTTAATATATCAGAATTTCCAGGTGTGAGGCTCAAGAATTTATAATTTTAACAATCTCCCTAGACATTTCTTATAAAGCCAACTCAGTGCAATTCCAAAAATAGGTGTTTTGAAGCCATTGGTATCTATCATGATTAATGATACTTCATGATTGCTTTCTTCTTTTTTCCCCTACATGCAATATTCAACTCAACCACAAGCTCTGTAGCTTTACCAATATCATAGATCTCAAATCTAACCAATAACACCACTTAGCCACCTTGCTACCATGTTGGGTAAAGCAATCATCTCTTGAATGAAGGAACTTCCTCAAAGGCTTTCCTGGTTTCCTAGAATCATATTGTTATTTTTTTCTTATGTTATGTTAGTCACCATGTGGTATCATATTGTTAAAGTAGAGGTAGTTAGTATCACCATACTGACTATTATCTTCCACTGATTCCCACTGTAGTGACAATAAAATGTAAATGCTTTTCCCAAGCTTCTAATGCTCCACACCAGTGGTTCTCAAACAGAGGAGAGTTTGTCTCTAAAGACCATCTGGCAGTGTCTAGGGGTTTTGGGATTGTCACAGCTGGAAAAGGGAATGCAACTGCCTTACAGCTGTAGAAGCCAGGGATGCTACTAAATATCCTACAGTGCCTAGGACAGCCCCCAATAATAAACAATTATCTGCTCCCAAGATCAATAGTGTTGGCAGTGAAAAGTCTGTTTCTACACAACTTGGCTTATGCTTATTCACCATTAGAACCTTTTTCTTCAATTTTTCCATCTGGCATATTTGCCAGGCTCATTTCCACATCAGAAACTTCCTAATTTCTTATAGGAGAGCCAGGATGGAAGGTCCCCAACCCATATCAGGTGTTGTATGGGCATGCAAGAAGCTTTGAGTGTGCTAAGCCATGAGATACAGGGGCTATTTGTCCCCACAATACATACAGTCTCAACCTGACTCATACACATATCTCCTTAAATCAAAATACACTTTGACAACATTTTCCTTCTAGGCTATACCACGATTTTAATTATTTCCATCATAAGAAGGATTTGTTTTGACGAAGAAGAAATGCCACCTACAAAAACCAAAAACAAAAAATAAATGGATAAACAAAAATCTGCTAGACCTAATAAGCTATTATAAGAAGTCTGTCCTGTTCACTGCAGGATATTTACTAACATCCCTGATCTCTACACACCAGATGCCAACTGCAACCCCTCTTTCAGTTGTGATAAGCAAAAATGTCTCCAGATGTCCCCAGGAGTTAAGCTCTTCCCCTGTTTGAGAACCATTGGTAAGAGCATTACAAACCTGGGAAATGCATTTATTGTGTATTTTATTGATACTGTAGTGGAAAGCCAGTGGATTACAATATGCAGCATAGTAATACAAAGTTAATATACAAAAGATAATCAATGTTTTTACCTTTTTACCACCAACAACTAATTGGAATTAAAAAAATATATATATATATATATACATATATATATATATATATACACACACACACACACCCCATTTTCATTAGCACTCTTTAAAATGAAATACCTAAGTATAATCTAATAAAATATGTACAAGATCTATATGAGGAAAACTACAAAACTCTAGTGAAGACTCCAAAGGAGAACTAAATAAAGAAATATTCTGTGTTTGTGGATAAGAAGATTTAATATTGTCAAAACGTCAGTTCTTCCCAACATGATGTATAGATTCAATGCAATTCCAATCAGAATACCAGCAAATTGTCTTGTGAGTATTGACAAACTGATTCTGAAATTCATATGCAGAAGCAAAAGATGCAGAATAGTAAACACAGTATTAAAAAAGAACAAAGTCAGAGGACTGACACTACCTGAATTCAAGACTTACTGTGAAGTTGCAATAGTCAGTACAATGGTATGGGAATAAACAGATAGATCTATGATACAAAACAGAGAGTTCAGAAACAAACCCTCATAAATATAGTAAATTGATCTTTGACAAAGAAACCAAGTCTTTCCAACCAATGATGCTGGAACAACTGGACATCCATATGCAAAAAAAATAATTTGGACCCAGACCTTACACTGTTTACAATAATTAACTCAAAAATGGATCAGTGACCTATATGTAAAATGCAAAACTATAAAAGTAGAATATAACACAGAAGAAAACCTACATGTCCTTGGTCATGGAGATAACTTTGTAGGTACAGTGGGAAAGATGTGATCCATGAAAGGAATAATTGATTAGTTGGACTTCATTAAAATGAAAAACTTTTGCTCTGAGAAACATAATTTCAGTAATGAGGAGAAGACAAGCCACAGATCTGGAGAAAATACCTGCAAAAAGCACATCTGATAAAGGACTATTCTCCAATATATACAAAAGCTCTTAACTCAACAATAAGAGAACAAACACCCTGATTAAAATGGTCCAAAGACCTTAACAGACATCTCACCAAAAAAATACAGAGATGGCAAATAAGCATATGAGCTGATGTTCCACATCAGTGGAACATCAGAGTTATCAAGGAGATGCAAATAAAGCAACAATGAGATACCACGACACACCAATTAGAATGGGCCAAAATCCAGAACCCTGACAACACCAAATGCTGAGAAGGATGTGGAGCAATTGGAACGCTCATTCATTGCTGGTGGGATTGCAACATGGTGCAGCCACTTTAGGAGATGTTTTGGTGGTTTCTTACAAAGCTAAACACTTTCTGTGACATCCAACAATCATACTCCTCTATATTTACTCAAATGGACTAAAATCTTATGTCCACACAAAAACCTGTGAACAGATGTTCTTGGCCTCTTTATTTATAATTGAAAGCTTGGAAGCAAACAAGATGTCCTTCAGTAGGTGATGGATAAAATATGGTCCATCCAGACAATGAAATTTTATTCATTGCTAAAAAGAAGTGGGCTATTAAGTGCAGAAAAAAACCTTAAACATATATTACTAAATGGAAGAACACAATCTGAAAAGGCCACATTCAGTACAATTCTAACTATATTGTATTCTAGAAAAGGTAAAACTATGGAGACAGCAAAAAGGTCAATGTTTTCCAGGGGTTTATGGGCTGGAGGAATCAATAGGACACAGAGAATTTTTAGAGCAGTGAAAATACTGTGTGTGATACTATAATGATGGATACATGTCATTATATGTTTGTCTAAACCCATAGCATGTATAATAACAGAGTGAACACTAATGTGAGCTATGGATTCTGAGTGATTATGAAATATTGTTGTAGGTTTATCAGTTGTAACAAATGTACAACTTTGGGGGATAAATGATAAAAGGGGAGGCTGTGCATGTGAGAGGAGGGGAATATGGGGACTCTCCATATCTTCCACTCAATTTTGCTATGAACCTAAAACTACTTTAAAAAAATAAAATATAGAAAAATCCTGAATACACAAACTATCTTTACACCTTAAAAAACTGGAGAATCAACAATAAGTTCAGCCTAACCCATGCATGAGAAGGGAAATAATTGAGATTAGAGCAGAGATCAATGAATTAGAAACCAGAAATACAGTAGAACACATCAAGGAAACTAGAAGCTGCTTCTGGAAAAGAATTAATAAGATCGATAAACCACTGGTGAGACCTAGTCAAAAGAAAAGAGAAAGGATCCAAATTAATAAAATTATGAATGAAAGGGGAGTGATCATAACTAACACCAAGGAAATAGAAACAATTTCCAGAAATTATTATCAGCAACTATATGCCAATAAGTTAAGCTACCTGGAAAAAAATGGATGCATTCCTGGAAACCTATAAACTTCCAAGACTGAAACAGGAAGAAAGTGACAACCTGAATAGAGCAATAACCAGTAATGAGATTGAAGCAGGGATCAAAAACTTCCCAAAAAACAAGAGACTAGGACCTGATGGATTCCTGGGGAATTCCACCAAACATTTGAAGAAGAAATAATACCTATTCTCCTGAAGTTGTTTCAAAAATAGAAACAGAAAGACTCTTTCTAAGAAGTCAGCATTACCTTGATCCCAAGGGAAAAACCCCATCAAAAAGGAGAATTACAGGCCAGGATCCCTGATGAATATGGATGCCAAGATTCTCAACAAGATCATAGCTAATAGGATATATTAAAAGGATTTTCCACCACAACCAGATGGGATTTATCACTGAGATATAAGAGTGGTTCAACATTCACAAATCAATCAATGGGATAGAATACATAAATAAGAGAAGATACAAGAACCACATGTTCCTCTCAATTGATGGCAGAAATAGCATTTGAAAAAACACAGTATCATCTCTTTATTAAAATTCTTTGGAGTATAGGGATAGAGGGAACATTCCTCAATTTCATAAAATCCATCTATGAAAAACCCACAGCAAATACTGTTCTTGATGGGGAAAAGCCAAGAGCCTTCCCTTAAGATCAGGAACATGACAAAGATGCCTACTCTGGGGGCGCCTGGGTGGCTCAGTGGGTTAAAGCCTCTGCCCTCAGCTTGGGTCATGATCCCAGGGTCCTGGGATCGAGTCTCTCTGCTCAGCAGGGAGCCTGCTTCCCCCTCTCTGTCTCTTCCTGCCTCTCTGTCTACTTGTGATCTCTGTCTGTCAAATAAATAAATAAAATCTTTAAAAAAAAATGCCTACTCTGGTCAGTATTGTTCAACATAGTACTGGAAGTCCTAGCAACAGATATCAGACAACAAAAAAGAAATGAAAAGTATTCCAACTGGCAAAGAAGAAGTCAAACTCCCTCTCTTCACAGATGACATGATACTTTATGTAGAAAACCCAAAAGACCACCTACAAACAACTGTAACTCATATCGCAATTTAGTAATGGCAAGATATAAAATCAATGCACAGAAATCAGTGGCTTTCTTATACACTAACAATGTAACTGTGGAAAGAGAAATTAGAGAACCTGCCCCATTTACAATAGCACCAAAAACCATAAGATAACTTGGAATAAACCTAACCAAAGAGATAAGAGATCTATACTCTAGGAACTACAGAACACTCATGAAAAAATTGAAGAAGCCATGAAGAGATGGAAAAACATTCCATGCTCATGGATTGGAAGAATAAACATTGTTAAAATGTCTATGCTGCCCAGAGCACTCTATATTTTCAGTGCCATCCCCATCAAAATACCAACAGCATTTTTCAAAGTGCTGGAACAAACTATCCTAAAATTTGTATGGAAACAGAAAAGAGCTGAAATCACCAAGGAAATGTGGAAAAAGAAAAACAAAGCTGGGGACATCAGGTTGCCTGATTTCAACCTATATTTGTGATCACCAAGACAGCATGGTACTGGCACAGAAACAGACACATAGACCAGTGGAACAGAATAGAAAGCCCAGATATGGATCCTCAACTCTATGGTCAAATAATCTTTGACAAAGCTGGCAAAAAATATCCAATAGAAAAAAGATAGTCTCTTCAATAAATGGTGCTGGTAAAATTGGACAGCTATATACAGAAGAATGAAACTTGATCATTCTCTTATACCACAGACAAAGATAAACTCAAAATGGATGAAAGACCTCAATGTGAAACAGGAACCATCAGAATCCTAGAGGAGAACATAGGAAGTATCCTCTTTGACATCAGCCACAGCAAATTCTTTCAAGACACATCTCCAAAGACAAGGGAAACAAAAGTGAAAATGAACTTTTGAGACTTCATCAAGATCAAAAGCTTCTGCACAACAAAGGAAACAGTCAGCAAAACAAGGAGGCAACCCGCGGAGTGGGAGAAGATATTCACAAATGACACTACAGATAAAGGACTAATATCGAGGTCTATAAGGAACTTCTTAAACTCAACACCCAAAAAACAAATAATCAAGTCAAAAAATGGGTTGAAGACATGAACAGACTCTTCTCAAAAGAAGACATATAAATGGCTAATAGACACATGAAAAAATGTTCATCATCATTAGCCATCAGGGAAATTCAAATCAAAGCCACATCGAGATTCCAACTCAAACCAATTAGAATGGCAAAAATTGACAAGGCAAGAAACAACAAATGTTGGAGAAGTTGTGGAGAAAGGAAACCTCTTACACTGTTGGTAGGAATGCAAGTTAGTATAACCACTTGGGAAAACAGTGTGGAGGTTCCTCAAAAAGTTGAAAATAGAAGTACCCTATGACCTAGCAATTGCACTACTGGGTATTTGCCCCAAGGATACAGATGTAGTGAAAGTAAAGTCCATATGCACCCTAATGTTCATAGCGGCAGTGGCCACAATTGCCAAACGGTGGAGAGAGCCAAGATGCTCTTCCACAGATGAATGGATAGAGTATATATGGTCCATATATACAATGGAATATTATGCCTCCATCAGAAAGGATGAACCCCCAACTTTTGTATCAACATGGACGGGACTGGAGGAGATTGTGCTGAGTGAAATAAGTCAAGCAGAAAAAGTCAATTATATGGTTTCACTTACTTGTGGAACATAAAGAATAACATGGAGGACATTAAGAGAAGGAAAGGAAAAGTAAGTTGGAGGATTGGTGTGGGAGAAGAACTATGAGAGACTGTGGACTCTGAGAAACAAACTGAGGGTTTTGGAGGGAAGGGGCTGGGGGATGGGTAAGCTTGGTGGTGGGTATTCAGGAGGGCACAGATTGCATGAAGCACTGGGTGTGGTGCATAAACAATGAATCTTGGGTCACTGAAAAAACAAAATAGAATAATATAAATAAAATTAAATAAATAAATAAAGTCTTTAAAAAAGTGTCCAAAAATATCACATTTTCTGCCTGTATGATCTCTGTGGGGTTAAGACATGTTTTGTCTCCCAGGTTTGACGGGGGGTTCTGAATGGTGGTCTACTGAGATTTAGTAAACAAGCCCCATGAGTGTCATTGTCTTGTAATGTTGGAATATGACATGAAACATGGCTTTTGATCTGCCTGTAGTTAATTTCTCCATTTTTCTGACCCCAAATCCTAAAGAGATCCTAGCCGGGGCCTCAGTGAGTGGCTGAAATCGATTATCCCAGATCGCCCCCAGCAGTGTCACACAGGGCAGACGCCCCCTGAGTCTGGAAGCTTGTGGTGGCCGTGGCCTGGTGTGGGCAAGATCAGATTCTCAAGGGTTGAGCAATTGTGGGAATCAGGAAAGGAAGCCTCCTCTGCTGAGATTCACAATGAGGGAAAGAGAAAAACAGAACAAAACCCAGACAACAGCAGAGGTTAAAGAGAAAAGACTATTGGTTTATTTTGGATTATAGCTCCGTTTTGGAGCTCTCTGTGAGTAAACCAGTCCATTGACTTAGATTTAACGTTGGAGCCCACTTTATGAGGACTTGAAGTTTTTTGCTATTAACCCGGGAGTGCCTGGGCGGCACAGTCAGTTGAGCATTTGATTCTCGGTTTTGGCTCAAGTCATGTTCTCAGGGTCTTGAGATCCAACCTCGAATGGGGCTCTGTGCTCAAGGGGGCATCTGCTTGAGGATTCTTTCTCCTGCTCCCTCTCCTCCTACATGCCCCCTCTCTAAAATACCAAATAAATAAATCTTAAAAAAAAATAAAAACATAAAAATAAAAAAATAAAATCCTCCATGAGATGAAGAAACACTTTTTGTAACCTTTCTGTTCGCTGTAAACTAGAACTTTGTCCAGGTCATCCCAGGATATCATAAACTTGCTCTTGAGTGAAGTGGTTGAACTTGGTGACTGTACTGTTTTTAGAGGAGAAACCTGGAGAAATCTAGGAGATTCAATCATGTCAAGCTTAAAAGTTTGGCAAAAACAAAAGTATAGTTTTCAGTTATACTTACAGAACTCTAAAGGTTACTGAAATGTAACATTGAGAGATTTTGAAATTTTCTTCCAAGAGGATTATAAGATGTCTTGGGCATCTAACTGTCATGTCTATTGCCATGTACAATAAATTCTACCATCTTGGCTTGGTGATTTGATAGAAAGAGAGCAAATGAATCAAAATAATGTGGGGTTTGGAAGTATTCCCCTGGCCACATATCTAAGTGTCCCGCGGTAGTTTGATTTTGCACACTGTGGAATCCTAATGAGATAGGAAGAAAGCAAGCCCAGAAAACAAGTGAATTTCCATATTGGCATGGACTGAGACCAGACAGCTGAAAGGACATAGCAAAGCCTGCAAGCCTCACTGTGGGTTCTCCTGACCCAGCAATTTACAATGTCCTTATTTTCAAGCATTGGATTGCAGACTCTTAGAAAGCTGGCACTGGGACAGGTAGAAGAGGAAAGGCTGGGTAATTGCAGAAGGAGCATAAAATGGAAACCGAGTCTCAGTCTGACACATGACAGACTTTGCGGCGATTAAACGACCTTGTGATAACAGGCGGTTTCTGCTGGCCGCAAGCATCCTCTTGGTGTAGAAGCCCAGGGCACACTTGCTCGCAAAGACCCGGTCGGCTTGCCAGTGACCGAGAATGACCCCTCCGCTGGGGACGCCAGAGGGACAGTAATATATTTAAAGTCTTTTTGGCATAGGTGCCAGAAAAATCAGACTGCTTCTGCGCATAGTAGGTCCTGGGGACGTGCAAATGACATGCAAAGTTCCTGGAAATCCTCGCCCATTCCGAGAACCCCACATTCCTCCTAAGCGTAACTGCCTGCAAAAATCACAGCCCCAGATCTGCCCTGCCCGCCCTAGATCCTCTAACTCAGTGGGCCATTGCTCTTAGCCCTTGGAGCGTGCACTCCCCTGTGCAGTAACACTGCTTCTGCTGCACTGGACTCTGGTCCTTGAATTCTCTCCCGGGGGAACGGGAGAGCTGGGCACCTGCACCGCCGATGGTGAGGTTCCCTAGCCTCCTTCCTGGGCCTAGCACATCTTCTAGAATGGAATAGGCCAGGTGACAGCAGGGCTAGGGATGTAAAGAAACTTGATTAGCTTCCAGCAAAACCTATTTTGTTTTGTTTTGTTTAATGGTCTTCAATGTTCAGAGAGAAAAGGGGTGGACAACGGAGAAAGGCGTTTTGTCAAACAGAGTAACCGCAGCGTGTTGGTCGAAGTAGGTGTACCAAAGAGCACAGGGAATGGTCTCACTCCAGGGAAAAGGAAAATGAAATGTTTATTTTCAGAGCTCAGAAAGTCTAAAACAGCACAGTTAGGTAGCCTGTATGTAGATGTGATGATTTATGTTGGTATTTGTTTTTCTGGCTGGGGGCAAACAGCTCACATTTTTCATGCCATGGGTTATGCAAGGCATTTCTGTGTCCAGGTGGTTCATCAGTTCTTCACCTAATCCTTACAAGACAGGCATGTGCCCCTACTTCTTATAGACGAAGCCACAGGATGCAGAGAGGAATGGGCTCGGCCAGCATCCAGTCGCCCCTGGAGTCCGGCTCTGTGTGCCGCGCATCGTTTGTAGGAAGGTGGCTTTTGAGAGAGCGGCCGCACCAGGGTGATGGGGGCCACGGCTGGGGGGGGGGGCTATAATGCAGCATTTGTATAGTAACAACCGGACACCCCCCTTCCCAGACACCGCCCAGCGCCCAGGGCCTCTCCGAGGGGCATATGAGGTCATTTTAAAATCTGCTAATCGGGAAAACCTCTTTTTGAAAAATAGACGTTTCTTCACCCTGCCCCACTCCCCAGCCCCGAGGAAGTTCAGATTTAAGAGGTCCGTGTTATGATCCAGAAATCTGTACTTTCAAAAGTATTTTGGAGGGGACCCCAAGTGAGTGGAAAACCTCTGGGCTCTGTGGCATTTCAGGGCCGGGGTTTGTGGTGGGCGACTGTGCAGACGATGGTCAGAGGCCTCCAGCGTCTTCATCTCGGCCTCTGAATCTTTGCCCTGGCTCTCTCTGAGTTAATAAATATAACAAAGAGAATGTTAAAAAAACAAAATTCAAAAAGCCGAGTACATTTGAAGACAGAATTGGCTTTATTAAGCGCTTTCTGCGTCATTACCGTCGCATCTGGGAACAAGAGACTTGTGGGAGGGGGAGTTGGGCCGTGTGGACAGGTGTTAACAGGGCAAACCAATGGGAGGTACAAGAACGTGTTAGCAAAACAAGAGAAAGCATTATTTCAGGCCCGGACACCTTCTTTTAGGCAGAAAGGATGGGGGTTGGGGGGATTATCGTGCAGTGACCTCCCTAAATCTCATCAGGAAATGTCAGACTGACTGTTAAGAGTCACATTCTCAGGAAAGAGGGTAATTAAGTCTAGGTTTCCTGTCACTGCGGGCTAATGACTCCATTTTGGCTTTGTTGTTTCTTTTTTCATATGAATAACAAAACAGACAGTCGTGAGCCCAGGGCTAGAGACATCACCTTGTCATATGTGCATTATGTATTAATTTGGAACAAGACTGTGTATCACGTTGGTGGTGAAGTTGAAGGTTGCCTTCTGTGGTTGTAATTTGCTCCCTCTCCGGCCTCTTTTGGCTGGAGGTATCTTCCCGGCATTCTCCTGGAACCATTCCCAATGAAAACATAGTCACACGATTTGCTTAGTCATCAATCCCACTCCTCAAGTGTTCCTTGAGGGAGCTCTCACCTACCAAAAAAAAAGGAAGTGCCTATAAAGGCCCTCGCTTGACCCAAAGTAGTCCTCACTGAGAATTAGGTCTACTTGTCAACAATCAGCCCTCCCTCCTGCTGCTGGGGGGAAGGGCAAACAGGCCCAGGAAGCACCCCCCTCCCCTTCCTACCTGCAGAAACAGACTTCTAAGTCATTCAGACTGAAATAGCCCTGTACCCTCAGTGCTCGGAAAAGTCCTGTTGTACACTGCTGGTAAATGCAGCCGGACAGGTACAGATGCTCTTCAATTAGCGCAACTCTGGCTGAAGTTTCAAATCCCTCAAAGTATGCCTTTGAACAAATGAGCGCAAATTTGTGTTGCCTCCCACGGTCAGCCTGAAGTCGCAGAAATTGCATTTTAGGATACCCCGTGGTCACTGCAAATTGCCCATCATTAACCTTCCTTACCGGTAAATCACCAGAATCCCGGGAGGTGGTGTTGGAGACCTGTAATGAAGTTGGGGGGGGGCGTATTTTTGCAAGAGGTCGCTTCATGCGGATTTCTTCTAGGGATTCTAAAGACATCCCGTCTGAAAATCTCAAACGTGTCAGTACTTAATCTACAAGAAAGCCCCGCGCTCAGAGACAGAGGGAGGGTGGAGGACGAGAGGATGTGTTTTCTTCTCGGTGTAAATCCCATGCTCTCTGTACAACCCTCACGCGGACGGAGCAAGAGGGACAATTCATCCCCTCCGAGCCTGTGGAAAACGGAAAGCTCAGAGGGGGATTAAGAATCTGTCAGAGAGTGTGATTCATAAACAAGAAAGCAGAAAGAAAAAACTATCCCAACCCTATGTTTTTTCCTCTTTGATCACTCTCTGTCTCTAAAAACCCTCTTTAGATGATTCTGTATCTGAGAATAGATTAAGGTAAAAATAGAGGGGTTTAGCGAGTTCTTTCTGGAATGCTCCAGAGATTGTTACTAGACAACACCATTACTGGTATCTTATTGTTGCCAGGAAGGACCTCAGAGCAACCTTTTCAAAGTAAACATACCTTATTTTGTATTTGCTTTTCTGTCTTTGAACTGCGCGAGGACAATGTGGAGCAAAGTACTTCATCTGCTTCTCTTAGGTGTGTCCCCAGAGACGTTACTCAGGGAGGCTTCGTGGGGATGCGGCCATGCTCCAGGCTAGTCCCACGATGCTTCCGTGAGGCCGTCTTTTCCCTGGTGTTGCTTGGTGCAGCCCACACTCACCCTCACCCAGCCTCAACCATCTCCTCAAAACTGAGGGGAGCGGCTTACGGTGTGGGGCCCCGTCGTTCTCCAGATGTGCGACAGAACAGATTCACAGTGAAATTCGGGAGACAGCCTCAGGCTGGCTGGTGGGATCCGCCCCTCGTTCACACCATGCAGAGGGGTTGTGTTCGGTAGCGGCGTTGGACTCGGCTGCATTCCGAAGGCCCCCGCTGTCTGCACGTACATGTCCTTCCACTCAGCACTCCCCCAAACCTCAGCTGAAAAACACAGTCTCCAAGAAAGATAGTTCAGGGACACACAGACTTAGACACTCAAAAACAAATCCTGAGCTCAAGGCAGAGCAGCTGTTAGGTCAAGTTTTCCCCAAGCATGCACACTCACACACTTACACATTCACACACACACACACAGTCACATGCACTTATACTCCTATCCCTTGCACATGCACGGATGCACACCCGGCACCTACATGTGACCATGCTATGTGCACACACTCATAGGTTCACACACCCACACAGACATATCCACACTCATATGCAATCCATAGACAACCACACACATATTCACACTCAGATAGACAGTCACACCTACACATACATGTGCATATCCACATCTGCATCCATGAACCCACACTCGTGCAAGCACCTTCGTACAATCCACAAACTCATACTCACATACGTGTGCAAGCTCATAAATCCACATACACTCACATAGTTACATTCAGGCACACACACACACCCGTATACATACAACTACACACACACGCGTGCATTCATATATCATGCACTTAGTACATACATGTACACCACACAGTCACATCTCACCTCACATCTCATATCTCACACATACACTGTTACCCACGCATACTCACACACCTACACACCGCAGAAATACTACACACAAACACACACGCACAGTGTAACTCCCAATGAATGGCACCATGCCACGGCCATCAGCCTGTCCTGAGGCCTTCATAAGACCCAGCCTGCCCCCTACTGTGGTGCCCACCATGGGGCAGCCCAAGACAGCTGTGAAGGGCATCGGTGATGTGCCAATACCATATGGGTACTTTTCTGATCTCAGTGCCAAGGGCAGCTATAAATCCTTACCGCTCAGATTGGTCTCGGTTTATACTGTTTGCTTATTTTATTATTTCTTTTTAGCTCTTTACCTTTTGGCCCCCTTCAGCCAGGTCTCCCGTCCACCCCGCCACTACCACCACTGCCTTCACCTCAAGCTACCACAATCTCTTCCCTGTATCTATAAGGTTTTTAAAAATGTTCTTTTTTTTTAAGATTTAGATATTTTAGACATTTTTTCTGGATTTCACATATAAGATAAGAGAGATCATACAGTACTTGTCTTTCTCTGTCTGACTTACTTCACTTAGCATAATGCCCCCAAGGTTCATCCATATTGTTACTAATGGCAGATTTCCATTTTTAATGGCTGAATAATATTCCACTCCATGCTATCTACCACATCTTTATTCATTCATCTGTCAGTGGACACTTAGGTGTTTCCATACCTTGGACACTGTAAGTAATCCTGCTGTGAACATGAGGGTGTTTTAAGTTGGTGTTTTCATTCTCTTTGGATACATACCCGGATGCAGAATTTCTGGGTCATATGATAATTCTGTTTTTTAATTTTTTGAGGAACATCTATACTGTTTCCACAGTGGCTGCTCAGCTACAGTCCCACCAACAATGTAGGAAGATCCCTCTTCTCCATATCCTCACCAACACCTGTTGTTTCCTATCTTTTTGATAATAGCCATATAATAGGTATGAGGGGATACCTCATCATGGTTTTAATTAATGATGTAGAGCATCTTTTCATGTACCTGTTGGCTATCTGTATCATCTTCTTCAGAAAAAGTCTATTTAGATCTTCTGCCCATTCTTTGAAGAGATTGTTTGTTTGTTTGTTTGTTGCTCTTGAATCATATGAGTTCTTTATATATTTTGGATATTTGCCCCTTATTATATATGTGATTTGCAAGTATTTCCTCCTATTCCGTGATTGCCCTTTTGTCGGAGGCAGGCCCCTGGCCAGGGCTGCCTCCACCATTAAAAGATGGCGCCTGGCTAGTTGCTAGGTTAGGATTGCCTCGTGAGACTAAGCGGAACGCCCAAAGAGGAAGTAAACAGCATTGGTTGCTAGCGAAGTTGTTCGTTTAGGTGCACAGCCTGATTCGCTCCCTTCTGTACCCTGCTCGCTGATTGGTCATGTAAACGTATATAAGTGTGTAGACTTGCGGAAATAAAGGGAGAGAAGATACATCTGAATTGGGGCTTCTTGTCGTCCTTGCCGGTCGAGGGCGATACCCTTTAATTTTGCTGATGGCTTCCTTTGCTCTGCAGAAACCTCCTAGTTTGGTGTAGTCCCACTTGCTCATTTTTGGTTTTGTTGCTTTGCTTTTTGAGTCAGATTAAAAAAAAAAAATCATCACCAAGACCTACATCAGAAAACTTATTGCCTATGTTTAATTCTGGGAATTTTATGGCTTCAGGTCTTTATGGTGTTTATTTAATAGTTTATACTGTTTATTTCAGAGCTTCCTGTGGACACTGTTCACTATGAGGTGAGGTCTTCATTTCCTGCCATCATAGCAGCCATGTTGGTTTCATTTTAGCTCTCTTCTACCTCAGATTCTAATCTTCTTTTTCCCACCTTCAACTCTCTTGCACTTTGCTATGAGTTGAGCGTCTTGGTGGGGCTCCTTGAGTCATTCCCCCAAACTGATGAATAAAGGCATGAAATGCTTAAAGCATGAGAATTTGGGTGGAGACTAGGTGGATTTTGCTTGCACTATGTATATCAAACCTTTAATATTAAACCTTGACAGAACTGAAGGATTAAGAACATCAAGATTATGGGATGTCTGGGTGGCTCAGTCAGTTAAGTGTCTGCCTTTGGCTCAAGTCATGATCCCAGTGTCCTGGGATTGAGTCTCTCATCAGACTCCGTGCTTGGCGGGGAGCCTGCTTCTCCATCTTCTTCTCCCCCATCCAATTTGTGTTTTCTCTCTCCCTGACAAATGAATAAGTAAAATCTTTAAGAAAAAGAAGAACATAAACATTAAAATTGTTGTAAATTATTCATTTTACTTCCCTGCAGTCTTTTACTCACTTTTAAAAAAACTACTGGGTATTTCCCCCAAAGATACAGATGTAGTGAAAAGAAGGGTCATATGTACCTCAATGTTCATAACAGCAATGGCCACAATTGCCAGACTGTGGAAAGAGCCAAGATGCCTTTCGACAGACAATGGATAAAGAAGATATGATCCATATACACAATGGAATATTACACCTCCATCAGAAAGGATGAAAACCCAATATTTGCATCAACATGGACGAGACTGGAGGGGATTATGCTGAGCGAAATAAGTCAAATAGAAAAGGTCAATTATCATATGGTTTCACTTACTTGTGGAACATAAGGAATAGCATGAAGGATATTAGAAGAAAGGGAAAAAGGAAGAGGGGGTGGGAATCAGAGTGGGAGACGAACCATGAGAGACTATGGACTCTGGGAAACAAACTGAAGGTTTCAGAGGGGAAAGGGTGGGGGAATGGGTTAGCTCAGTGATGGGCATTAAGGAGGGCACGGATTGCAGGGAGCACTGGGTGTTATACACAAACAATGGATCATGGAACACTGCATCAAAGACTAATGATGTATTGTATGGTGACTAACATAACATAATGAAAAAAAAAAGATAAATAGCATTATGTTTAGCCTCCTGAATTGCTTTGAATATAAAATACATATTTTAAAAATACTAATCTGATAATAATCTCTTCTCTCCATCGGTTTTAATCTGGTGCATTTTGGTTATGTTTTCACAATGTTCACTTTAGCTTTATAAAAGCATGATGTTAATATTGGGAAAAACATAAAGAAAGTATTTTCACAAACAACTCAATTGGTGTTGAGTACAAATAAATACCTGAAGTTAGGAAAGCCTCATCAGTCAGTGGCTGGCTGTCCCTAGCATCTGGGTTGTTGTGGAGAAAGAGAAAGTTAACTACCCTGTCTGAAATCTTCACTTATTCATCAGATGAAAACATGGTCTGCGGTGCCATGATCTCTTCTAGACTTTTTAGCTAAAACCAGGTAAAATGGTCCTCTACCTCTCACCCATTTCCTTGTTTCATCCCAACACATGTGCACACAGGTGTGCGCACTTCTTTCCAGTGGGGTAAGAGCCTTTGTGTAGTGGTGCTGCGGTGAGCTGAGAAGCCCGGGGGTGCTGGGCAGCAGACGACCACCCCACCCGCACTGGCTGGCGGCCAGCTTCTCTTCACGCACGTCCTCATTCTGGGGCCCATCTTCACATCCGCCACACTCCAGCCTCCCTCTGGCCTTTCCCTTCTCAGACTGCCCTTCCAATTCATATTCCATCTGCCCGATAATATGACTTATCAAATCAGACCTTTATAAGCCTTAAACTCTAGCACCCACTCCCAGAAGTGGCTTCTCAAAGATTCTCTCAAATGAGAAACAGCAATGCTAACCTTTAGGCTTCCTGCAGTTGAAATCCTGTTGTTTCTTAAAATGCCTGTCCCCCAACATTGTGCACGAGGGGTGGTCAGAAGAAT
The DNA here is from genome assembly GCF_020171115.1 of Neogale vison. NCBI lineage: Eukaryota > Metazoa > Chordata > Mammalia > Carnivora > Mustelidae > Neogale > Neogale vison. The sequence continues at coordinate 311,874,515 of NC_058091.1, read as the reverse complement.
TTCTTTATGCGTATCCCCTGCAAAACACACTGCCCTACATATGGTGGGTGTTCATTGTTGAGTGAATGAGATTGACCCATAATGACCTTAAAAGGTTGGTCTCTCATACACTTTATTACAGAAGAAGTTAAGAGTGACAACGAAGCAACCACGCCCAGAGGTAATATTTAATCTCTGTGACTCAAGAATAGGAAACACAGATTTACATGTGGACTTTATTTTGAAGGTATTGTGCACTTTTTCAGAGTGTGGTCACGGTTTACCAGTAAGGATTTCTGTATCTGTCAGCCAAAAGCAATGGTCTATCTTTAAGGCAGCTCTAAAATGTGTTACATCATTCTTCCTTTGTTTCGTACCATGAGCTTCCTAGAAAAATATAAAATACTACAATTTGTATACCACATATTTACTAGACTTTTGCTTTGTCATGAATTAAAAGCCATTTGTTTTGATGAGGTACCACTATGATGGGGGGGCAGGGAGGTTGGTCAAAACAAAACAAAACAATTAACCCTGTGTTTTTTGCCAGATGTCTGCATGGGGCCAGTGCTCCGAACTCCTCCCAGGTAATTTGAATTTTGTTTTCGTTAAAAAATTCAACACTTCTCCAATCAAGACATACAAATGGCTATCAGACACATGAAAAAATGTTCATCATCATTAGCCCTCAGGGAGATTCAAATTAAAACCACATTGAGATATCACCTTACACCAGTTAGAATGGCCAAAATTAACAGAACAGGAAACAACATGTGTTGGAGAGGATGCGGAGAAAGGGGAACCCTCTTCCACTGTTGGTGGGAATGCAAGTTGGTGCAGCCTCTTTGGAGAACAGTGTGGAGATTCCTCAAGAAATTAAAAATAGAACTTCCCTATGACCCTGCAGTTGCACTCTTGGGTATTTACCCCAAAGACACAGATGTCGTGAAAAGAAGGGCCATCTGTACCCCAGTGTTTATAGCAGCAATGGCCACGGTCACCAAACTATGGAAAGAACCAAGATGCCCTTCAACGGATGAATGGATAAGGAAGATGTGGTCCATATACACTATGGAGTATTATGCCTCCATCAGAAAGGATGAATACCCAACTTTTGTAGCAACATGGACGGGACTGGAAGAGATTATGCTGAGTGAAATAAGTCAAGCAGAGAGAGTCAATTATCATATGGTTTCACTTATTTGTGGAGCATAACCAATAGCATGGAGGACAAGGGGCGTTAGAGAGGAGTAGGGAATTTGGGTAAATTGGAAGGGGAGGTGAACCATGAGAGACTACGGACTCTGAAAAACAATCTGAGGGGTTTGAAGTGGCAGGGGGGTGGGAGGTTGGGGTACCAGGTGGTGGGTATTATAGAGGGCACGGCTTGCATGGAGCACTGGGTGTGGTGAAAAAATAATGAATACTGTTTTTCTGAAAATAAATAAATTGGAAAAAAAATTCAATTTGAGGAAAATGTCAGCATCTGCTTGCCTTGCACAAATTTTGCCCAGAATCAATTTCTAGACAAGCTTTACAAGATTCATGGAGGAATTTGTTGGGCAGAAACAAACTACATCATCGATATTATTTGTTAGGAGTTACGTCATTCAGAAGAAGAAAAAGAGGTTTAAAATTCAGGTAGATCGATACCATGAAATTCTTTCTTCCCCTTAAGCCCTGAGTGTCCATTACCAGGGCGTGGATGGTGTGATAATGAAGCCTGTTGGATCAGAAAACTGTGAAGGGGCACGTGCGCACATATTCTTTAACTGAAGATTTCTTACAGTCAGAGAATGCTGCAGGGTGATCTAGTTTAGCTCTTTCATATACTGATGAGGGAATTGAATTCTGGAAAGACAATGTTCAGTCAAAAGCAGCTAAGGGAAGCAAGAAGCTGGATGGTCACCAGACCTGCTCTCTCATTAGAAGAACCCTCACTCCCACCTCCCCCAGAAATTGCTCATTGCCAAGTCAGTTTCCAGATAACTCACAAGGCCCCTCATTGGAGGCAGTTTTCTGCACAAAACCTAATATGTTGATCCCTTGCTGTGTCAGGGCTCAAGTGCTTTGAGCTTCATCCTTCTCAGATGATTCCCTGACACCACGTCACTTAGGACTGCTGACCCCCATGCCAGCATACCAGGGACCAGTTCCCTTGTCCAAGGGCACATAACCCCTGTTGCCCAGAGATTCCTACAGATGGGCTCATCATTAGCCTCAGTAGAGTCTCTGGACTTGGTGAAGATTCTTTCTGAGGTAAACCTAAAGAAGATATTAAATATATTTTGACATGGTTGGGGAAAAGCTTCTTCTGTCTGAGTCACAATATGGGAACAGATTGCCTGCTGAATCTACCAGAATTTCTTAGTATAGATACCATGATAGTGAAGTAATGTGTTGTTTTCACAGAAGATCAGTTACCAAGATACAATGTTTCCAATAAGGCAAGTCTTCTGTCCTTCTGGTAGCATACACTATTGTGCCTGGGGGAAGAAGGCAGGTATAGGTCCCATGTACTTCAGAGACAAGGCACTGTGGGCTCCCCCTTGCTGGCAAGGCTAAGTTTCCATGCAGCTCTGATCTTAGAGCCAGATATGGCCCTTTTCTTCAATGGCTTTAGAGTTTTTTTCCCAGTTTGATTTCCTTTTGGATGAGCTTGTGGCCATCCAATAAGTCTGAGTTTTTTTTTTAAATTTTTAATTTTTTATTAACATATAATGTATTATTAGCCCCAGGGGTACAGGTCTGTGAATCACCAGGTTTACACTTCACAGGACTCACCATAGCACATACCATCCCCAATGTCCATAACCCAACCACCCTCTCCCAACCTCCCTCCGCCTGGCAACCCTCAGTTGGTTTTGTGGGATTAAGAGTCTCTTATGGTTTGTCTCCCTCCCGATCCCATCTTATTTCATTTTCTCCTTTCTTACCCCTCAAACCCCCCCACTTTGCCTCTCAACTCCCTCATATCAGGGAGATCATATGATAATTGCTTTCTCTGATTGCAGTAAGTCTGACTTTTTTTGTTTTTTGTTTTTTGGGGTTTTTTTCCTTTTAATTTTGTTTTAATTTATTTATTTTCAGCATAAGAGTATTCATTGTTTTTGCACCACACCCAGTGCTCCATGCAATCCGTGCCTTCTATGATACCCACCACCTGGTTCCCCCAACCTCCCACCCCCTTCCCCTTCAAAACCCTCAGATTGTTTTTCAGAGTCCATAGTCTCTCATGGTTCACCTCCCCTTCCAATTTCCCTCAACTCCCTTCTCCTCTCCATCTCCCCTTGTTCTCCATGCTATTTGTTATGCTCCACAAATAAGTGAAACCATATGATAATTGACTCTCTCTGCTTGACTTATTTCACTCAGCATAATCTCTTCCAGTCCCATCCATGTTGCTACAAAAGTTGGGTATTCATCCTTTCTGATGGAGCCATAGTGTATATGGACCACATCTTCCTTATCCATTTGTCCATTGAACAGCATCTTGGTTCTTTCCACAGTTTGGCGATTGTGGCCATTACTGCTATAAACATTGGGGTACAGATGGCCCTTCTCTTCACTACATCTGTATCTTTGGGATAAATACCCAGGAGTGCAACTGCAGGGTCATAGGGAAGCTCTATTTTCAATTTCTTGAGGAATCTCCACACTGTTCTCCAAAGTGGCTGCACGAATTTGCATTCCCACCAACAGTGTAAGAGGGTTCCCCTTTCTCCACATCCCCTCCAACACATGTTGTTTCCTGTCTTGCTAATTTTGGCCATTCTAACTGGTGTAAGGTGATATCTCAATGTGGTTTTAATTTGAATCTCCCTGATGGTTAGTGATGATGAACATTTTTTCATGTGTCTGATAGCCATTTGTGTGTCTTCATTGGAGAAGTGTCTCTTCATATTTTCTGCCCATTTTTTGATATGATTATCTATTTTGTGTGTGTTGAGTTTGAGAAGTTCTTTATAGATCCTGGATATCAACCTTTTGTCTGTACTGTCATTTGCAAATATCTTCTCCCATTCCATGGGTTGCCTCTTTGTTTTCTTGACTGTTTCCTTTGCTGTGCAGAAGCTTTTGATTTTAATGAAGTCCCAAAAGTTTATTTTCGCTTTTGTTTTCTTTGCCTTTGGAGACATAGCTTGAAAGAAGTTGCTGTGGCTGATATCGAAGAAATACTGCCTATGTTCTCCTCTAGGAGTCTGATGGATTCCTGTCTTACATTGAGGTCTTTTATCCATTTTGAGTTGATCTTTGTGTATGGTATAAGAGAATGGTCGAGTTTCATTCTTCTACGTATAGCTGTCCAGTTTTCCCAGCACCATTTATTGAAGAGACTGTCTTTATTCCACTGTATATTTTTTCCTGTTTTGTTGATGATTATTTGACCATAGAGTTGAGGGTCCATATCTGGGCTCTCTACTCTGTTCCACAGGTCTATGTGTCTGTTTTTATGCCAGTACCATGCTGTCTTAGTGATCACAGCTTTGTAGTAAAGCTTGAAATCAGGTAACGTGATGCCCCCAGTTTTATTTTTATTTTTCAACATTTCCTTAGCGATTTGGGGTCTCTTCTGATTCCATACAAATTTTTGGATTATTTGCTCCAGCTCTTTGAAAAATACCAGTGGAATTTTGATCGGAATGGCATTAAAAGTATAGATTGCTCTAGGAAGTATAGACATTTTAGCATGGAATGGTCTTCCATCTTTTTGTGTCTTCTTCAATCACTTTCATGAGTGTTCTGTAGTTCCTCGAGTACAGATCCTTTACCTCTTTGGTTAGGTTTATTCCCAGGTATCTTATGGTTTTTGGTGCTATAGTAAATGGAATCGATTCTCTAATTTCCCTTTCTATATTTTCATTGTTAGTGTATAAGAGAGCCACTGATTTCTGTACATTGACTTTGTATCCTGCCACATTACTGAAGGGTAATGGTTTTTTTGTTGTTGTTTTTTGGGTTTTTTTGTTTGTTTGTTTGTTTGAGTTCTAGTAGTTTGGGGGTGGGGTCTTTTGGGTTTTCTAAATAAAGTATCATGTCATCTGCGAAGAGAGAGAGTTTGACTTCTTCATTGCCAATTTGGATACCTTTTATTTATCTTTGTTGTCTGATTGCTGTTGCTAGAACTTCTAATACTATGTTGAACAAGAATGGTGAGAGTGGGCATCCTTGTCGTGTTCCTGATCTCAACGGGAAGGCTGTGAGCTTTTTCCCATTGAGGATGATATTTGCTGTGGGTCTTTCATAGATAGATTTGATGAAGTTCAGGAATGTTCCCTCTATCCCTATACTTTGAAGCGTTTTAATCAGGAATGGATGCTGGATTTTGTCAAATGCTTTTGCTCCATCAATTGAGAGGACCATGTGGTTCTTCTCTCTTCTTTTATTAATTTGTTGTATCACATTGATTGATTTGTGAATGTTGAACCATTCTTGTAGCTCAGGGATGAATTCCACCTGGTCATGGTGGATCATCTTTTTAATGTGCTGTTGGATCCTGTTTGCTAGGATCTTGTTGAGAATCTTAGCATCCATATTCATCAGTGATATTGGTCTGAAATTCTCCTTTATGGTAGGGTCTTTGCCTGGTTGGGGGATCACGGTAATGCTGGCTTCATAGAAAGAGTCTGGAAGTTTTCCTTCTGCTTCAATTTTTTGAAACAGTTTCAGGAAAATAGGTATTATTTCTTCTTTAAAAGTTTGGTAGAATTCCCCAGGGAATCCATCAGGTCCTGGGTTCTTGTTTTTTGTGAGGATTTTGATTACTGCTTCAATCTCGTTACTAGAAATCAGTCTATTCAGGTTGTCAATTTCTTCCTGGTTCAATTTTGGGAGTTTATGGTTTTCCAGGAATGCATCCATTTCATCTAAGTTGCTTAGCTTATTGGCATATAACTGTTGATAATAACTTCTGATGATTGTTTCTACTTCCTTGGTGTTAGTTGTGATCTCTCCCTATTCACTCATAATTTTATTAATTTGGGCTTTCTCTCTTTTCTTTTGGATTAGTGTGGCCAATGGTTTATTGATCTTATTGATTTTTTTCAAAAAAGCAGCTTCTAGTTTCATTGATACGTTCTACTGTATCTCTGGTTTCTACCTCATTGATCTCAGATCTAATCTTGATTATTTCCCTTCTTATGTGTGGAGTTGGTTTGATTTGTTGTTGATTCTCCAGTTCTTTAAGGTGTAGAGACGCTGGTGTGTTCTGGATTTTTCAACTTTTTTGAGGGAGGCTTGGATGGCTATGTATATCCCCCTTAGGACTGCCTTTGCTGTATTCCATAGGTTTTGGACTGATGCGTCTTCATTCTCATTGGTTTCCATGAATCGTTTAAGTTCTTCTTTGATCTCCTGGTTGATCCAAGCAGTCTTAAGCAAGGTGGTCTTTAGCTTCCAGGTGTTTGAGTTCCTTCTGAACTTTTCCTTGTGATTGAGCTCCAGTTTCAAAGCATTGTGATCTGAGAATATGCAGGGAATAATCTCAGTCTTTTGGTGTCGGTTGAGTCCTGATTTGTGACCCAGTATGTGGTCTATTATTGAGAAGGTTCCATGTGCACTTGAGAAGAATGTGTATTCTGTTGTTTTAGGGTGGAATGTTCTGTATATATCTATGAGGTCCATCTGGTCCAATGTGTCATTCAATGCTCTTGTTTCTTTATTGATTTTCTGCTTCGATGATCTGTCTATTTCTGAGAGAGGTGTGTTAAGATCTCCTACTATTAATGTATTCATATCAATATAACGCTTTATCTTCATTAACAGTTTTCTTATGTAATTGGCTGCTCCCATATTGGGAGCATAGATATTTACAATTGTTAGATCATCTTGGTGGATAGTCCCTTTAAGAATGATGTAATGTCCTTCTGTATCTCTGACTACAGTCTTTAGTTTAAAATCTAATTTGTCTGATATGAGAATCGCTACCCTGGCCTTCTTTTGAGGCCCATTGGCATGAAAAATGCTTCTCCATCCCTTCACTTTCAGTCTGGGTGTATCTTTAGGTTCAAAATGGATCTCTTGTAGACAACATATGGATGGGTCTTGTCGTTTTATCCAATCTGCAACCCTGTGCCATTTTATGGGTGCATTTAGGCCCTTCACATTGAGAGTGATTACTGATAGATACGTTTTTATTGCCATCGGGTTACCTTTGAATTCTTTCTTTCTGTAGATTGTCTCTATATTTCTGTTCAATGTTATTCTTAGGATTTTTCCTGTTTTATAGAACCTCCCTTAATATTTCTTGCAGTGTTGGCTTGGTGGTTGCATAGTCTTTTAAGCCTTGCTGGTCTTGGAAACTCTTTATCTCTCCATCCATTTTGAATGTCAGTCTTTCTGCATAAAGTATCCTTGGCTGCATGTTCTTCTCATTTAGTGCCCTGAATATATCTTGCCATCCCTTTCTGGTTTGCCAGGTCTCTGTGGACAGGTCTGACGTTATTCTGATGGGCTTTCCTGTGTAAGTAAGGAGCCTCTTTGTCCTAGTGGCTTTCAAGAGATTATATCTACAATTATGATTTCTCAATTTGACTATCAGGTGCCTTGATTTTTTTTGGAATCTATAATCTTGGGTCGAGATTGTTCGGCCTCTAGTACATGAATGATGGTTCCATTTGCGAGATTGGGAAAATTTTCATTAAGAACTTGTTCCACTATATCTTCTAGACTTCCTCCTCCCCTTCAGGGATTCCAATAATTCTGATGTTGGAACGTTTCATGGCATCATTTATTTCCCTGATTCTGTTTTTGTGGCTTCTAAGCTGTTTGTTCCAGGCTTCCTCCTGATCCTTTCTCTCTATCTGTTTGTCCTCCAGATCACTAATTCTATCTTCTGTCTCAGTTACCCTAGCTTTGAGAGAATTTAGATTAGATTGGAACTCATTGAGAGCATTGTGAACCTCAGCTCTGGTAGCTTTCAGCTCTGCCCTAACATTGTGAACATCATCTCTGGTCACTTTCAGTTCGGCCCTAATCAATTCCATTTGGTCATCCATGGCTTTCTCCAACCTAGCTATTGCCTGGATAATTGTTAGCCTAAATTCTCTTTCTGACATATTGTCTATGTTGATAGCCGTTAGCTCTGTTGTAGAAGGCCCATCCTCTGTATTTTTTTTCTGTTGGGCATTCCTCCTCCTAGTCATTTTGGTGAGAGATGACTGAATGGATGTAGCTGGATGTATCAACCGTGGTGCAGTCAAGGTGCATCCTGGAACGCTTCTGAGCAATCAAGATTCCCCACCCAAACAGAAAAAAAAAAAAAAGAAAAAGAAAAAAAGAGAGAGAGAGAGAGACAGGAAAGAAAGGGAAAATGAAAGAGAAGGTTCAGCCCAAATAGGCCCCAAGGTAAGATTTATGAAGTATACAAACAAAAACTGATAAAAGTATATGACAAGAGAAAAAAATATATATATATATGCAAATAAAGGAAGAACCTTGTCAAAAAGAACCCCAAGTGTAAGATTTATATATTATCAGGACAAACACAAAAGCACAGAAACACTGGTGGAAGAAAAGATGGGAGAGTGGTTATAAATTCTCAGTGTGGGCGAGGAAGGTTGTTCTGATTCTTCCTGGATGTATCTTGGTATCTTTGTTAAAGGATTCAACTTTCCTAAGATAAAGGGGGATTAAAAATTGGTTTACCTATAGGGGTAGTATTGATTGGGGAAAGGGGATTACTTTGAAGTTTAACTTTATATGAATATTAGAAAATAAAAATAAAAAAGGAATAAACTAGACTAAAACTAAACTAAAATTAAAAAAAAAGAAATTTAAAAAATAGAAATGCAAAAGAAAAACACAGGTGTATGTATCAAAAAGTTCAGGTTAGAAGGTTATTATGGAATTTGATGTACTGTACAGCTCACTGTGATGGTTATTAGGTTAAAAAATTATCTATATTTTCAAAAAATGAGCCAGAATAGTGGGAACAAATTAAAAATAAAAGTTGTCTTATGAAATAGTGGTGGTTGTTATCTTGTCATCTTTTTTTTTTCTTTCTTTCTTTCTTTCTTTCCTGGTTGGTTTTCTGGGGGAGGGGCCTGCCACGTGGGTTTTCAGTCAATGATGTTCCCTGAGTTAAGTCCTCCCACCCCCCTCAAGGGAGTGGGCTCTGAGGAAACCGGTTTGGGGTATTACTTTCCAACCGGTCACCTCTGGTGGCTCCCTCCCTCTTTTGTTTATCTTCTGATATCAGTCCGCCGTTCCCACTCCGCTTTACCTGCCCACTGGCATCTTCTGCACCTGTAGAGATCCAGACATGTATAATTCTGATCTCAGGCTGATTTCATGGGTGATTGGAGTTCTTTGGTAGGTAATTAGCTCACTTTAGGGTACAGGTTGAAAAGGTGCCTCCTCCTACTTCCCCGCCATCTTGTCTCCAGTAAGTCTGAGTTTTAAGTGTGTCCACTGTTCATAGTTGTAGGATTTCAGGGTGTGGCCTTGCTGTCAAAATGTGTCAATAACCCGTGTGTTTAGTGGCACTCAACTTCAAGTCTTTGTGGCCACAGAGATGAAAGCCCTTGCTCCCAGGGACCTGCACTTGTTTAGAAAAGAATGGAGATACTTGTTTTGGATAACCAATCTGGTGGGAGCCAAGGAGATTCCAATAGGGCACTGAATAGGAGAAGCCAGGGGAGTGGGAATTCCCAGGAGATATTCCTGACATGGCTGGCCACCCATCCCAGAGATGCTGGTTGAACCATCTGGGCAGTTGATGATGGTTGATGATGGTTGTTGATGGTTGTTGATGGTTGATGATGGTTCGTGATGGTTGTTGTTGTTGGTTGGTGATGGTTGATGGTGGTTGATGATGGCAATGTCGTCAACCAACAGGAGTGGAAGGTAGACATGGACCGTGCACTGACAGGGGTAACTGGGTTCCTGCAGACATACTTGTATGAGCAAAAGGTACCTGTGCAATCCAGCACACATCTTCCAGAGACCAGAGCCTTTTCTATCCCTAGATGTAAGACCCTCAACCACCATCATCACATCCCACCCAAGTCACTGTCTACTGTCACATTTATTTCCTTGGAGAGAGTGATGTCTTACCTCAAAGAAGTTTTTCCTGACTGACTTTCATCCTATACTGGCCACTTCTTTCCTTTTTATTAACTTATTTTTTCTCATTCTTCTGTGTAAATTTCTCCTGCTCCACTTTGTGTATGTTTTGTAGGGTTTCTTTCAAATTAGGTATATCTTTTCTCTCACACTGTAAGTCCATTTTGCTCAAAATGACATGATATATGTTCTGATCTTCCCCACCCCAAATGCATTTGGTGTCCCTGCCAGGTGTTCTCAACACTTGCCTGCAGTGGTATCGAGTGACTTGCATTGATTTTGTGGGGAAAGGGGGCCTGTTTGCCCAGCTCAGTACTACACACAGAGTTCACCCCACCAGTAAGCAATCAATAGCTTTTTGTGGAATGAATGAGTGAGTGAATGAATGAAAAATTTGCTGATTAATTAACAACAGAGCTATCACCAGAGGGCACCACTTTGCCACATAAAACTGGCATCGCGATTTCACACCTTCTCTCTTCTTTAAAGTAATCTCTACACCCAACGTGGGGCCCAAACCCATGACCCCAAGATCAAGACTCACATGTTATACTGACCGAGGCAGCCAGGTACCCCTCACAACATTCATCTTAACCATCATTGAAAACACAGCTAACCTGGCTGGTTCCTAACTCTAAAATTAAAATGGATTCCATGGCTGATCAAGAAAAGATAGAGAAAAAAAAAAAAAACTTGTAATGTTTGAACATTAATATCCGTAGCTTGGTTTTTATTTTATCCTCATGATAAATCAATACAAGCTCATCCTAGACCATTAGGATTAGAATAGCACAAAAATTTATTCTAATTTGATAACCCAGAGATAAAAGTGATTAATTTTTTTCACTTCTCTGGTGAATTCTCCTTCAACCTTGTCTCTATGTCTTACACTCTTAGTGTCACCCTGCAGAGTCATTCTTGGGTTCTTTTTCCATTTATTGTGTGTTCTTCCAAATTGCTTGTAGCTCTCTTAAAATTTTAGATTAATACTGACATGTCAATGGATCCATTGTTTAAATTTTGAGGCATCTCTCAAAGAAGTCTGAAATGTGTGAGTGTACCTTAAAGTCTTCCCTCAAGGAGACACCCCTAAAATCTCACAGCCATGGCATCTAGTGGAGACCAGCTTGACCAGCTTTTTTTTGTTTTTGATTTTTAAAAAATATTTTATTTATTTATTTGACAGATAGAGATCACAAGTAGGCAGAGAGGCAGGCAGAAAGAGAGGGGGAAGCAGGCTCCCCACTGAGCAGAGAGCCCGATGCGGGGCTCAATCCCAGGACCTTGGGATCATCACCTGAGCTGAAGGCAGAGGCTTTAACCTACTTAGCCACCTAGGTGCCCCCAGCTTGACCAGCTTTAAAGAACAAGCAGGTCCCACCACCTGAGATCCGGAAAATGTCCTGAGCCAACAAAATACTAAATTTCTCATCCATCTAACCTCTAGTTACAGAAATAGTGTTCTCCTTCCCTTTTACACAGGCTGCACACTGCAGAATATCCATCTCGTGATATCCCTCCACTTCCCTGACATGTTCCTGAGGTAGCCACTAATTGTTAAGTTGGAGAGACTGCAAATGAATGGGCACTTTATAGGGTGAATTTTGGCAGTGCCCTCCTCTTCCCAGTAGTGGGGAAAACCAGTCTTTCATCCCTCCTCGTATTGTTTTGGGAGGTGTTTTTTGTTTGTGCCCACAATTATACAGCCTTGTTTTAAACACTGTCCTTTTTTATAACAATGCTAGACGACATCCCAGAAATACCCATTACAATATTATGTTGGCAGTCCCATTGGGTACATTTTCTGTATATTTGGGAAAATTGTCCTGGCCAAATGATTTCATTTATAGAAAAGGATCTTCGTTAAAATATGTAATCTCTTGTATAAACTGTGTTGACAAGTTTGGTTTGATTTTCCTTGGCATTCGATTTTCTTTAAAAAAAAAAAAAGACACGATTTTCTTCTTTCAATGTTGCTTTCTTCTTTTACTCTTTTCTGAAAACTATATATCCATTTGACAGTTAACAGTAATTTCAGAGAAAATACTAGCAAAGGGATTAAGGAAGAAGAAAAAGAGTGGACTAATTTATGGCTCTTTGGAGGTGAGTATGAAAAAGTTTAAGCAATAAATAATATATAAGCAAAACACAAAAAGTTAGTAACGGAAGATAAGTCCTGGTCTTCAGGTTTTTCAGCTTAGCAGAGGAGCCACCTTCTCAGCAATCACAGGAAGCATATTTGCTCAGCTGAGCAAGAGGTCAACTCAGAGCCGAGAAGTGAAATCATCTCCCCTTGCTGTTTTGTTTGCCAGCACCTACAGCAAATGCTCCCTGGTGACATTGCCAAAAATAAGACATTAGTGGAAGTACTACCAAGGGGTATTGAATGATATGGCAATGGAACATGGGTTTTGGCTGAAGTAGCCTTCTATTCCAGAGAATCTAGGGTCAACTCCATTACCTTCAGTGGGAGTGGAAATCAAGAAACCCCTTGGCAACATCGCCTCTGTTTAATTTTGCTAAGGTTGCTAATATTTTCCTCTTGAGAAACTGATGCAAAATGGGACTCAGTCTTCATGATTCTGTTGGTTCCCTTTCCTGAAGGCTAATCTTGAAAATTAAGGTCAATCTCAGCAACGAACCACGCTTGGGTATCCCCCTATGAACTTTATTACTCCAGGAACTGTTATTTTGTGATTAACATTATTCGGATTCGCCCTTTTGATCGAAGATTTTAAAGGAGGAGAATGAAGTGCGAGGTGAGTCTGACTAGCTCAGTAGACTCTGTCATCACTTCATTTCAGTTAAACTACCAGCACCTGATATGCGTAAAGTGCTCTGCAAAGTGTCCCACGGCAGGAGGGGGGTTTCAAAAAACAATCATAAGTTATTCTGAGAACCTCAAAGTCAGTTGTATTTGCATTGCTTGTAATTAAGTCAAACTTCCTTGCATCATTAGTGCCCCTGAAACTAGACTTCTCCCCAGAAACAAGGGGGTATTTGTGGCCATGCCTGTGAGGGAGCAGTGAGGATGCATGGGAGAGAGGGCATCCTGGAAGCTTCTCGGGGGTGAGGATGGGGACAAGCAAGCATTTCCTTCTCTCTTTTCCCTAAACACACCTGGCATCCCCTTCTGCGCCTGCATGAAGGACCCAGCAGGACAGGCACCCCTGCCCCCCAGGAGCATCTTTTCTGTCTGGGAAGGTAGAAAACAGAGAAGTAGATATTCTCACTAATGAACAAGTGGTCTGAGGAAGATCGAACAGGTGAAGGGACAAGGGTCGGTGGGCAAGGCCTCTTCTATTTAGAGATGGAGAAGGGTCTCTCAAAGTAGATGACCTAAATCCTGAGGAAAAGTCATGATATTAAGACCTGGGTGAATTCCTCTGAGCAAGAAAAACAGCAGATGTGGAGTTCCCAGAGCCAGAAAAACAAGTTAAAGGACAGGGCGTCCGTGTATAAGAGTGGGAGAAGAGCCTAACCTAAGATCCTCAGAAATTCTGTTCATCGTGCAAAACAAAGTGAGCGAACATGTAAGAATCCACAAACTAAGACTCCATCTACCTGTTGACTGAAGGACAAAGGGTCAGATGGGCCTTTTCCAGTCAGACCTCACTGAGAGGACTCAGTATCAGACTGTTGGTGTGAAAGTCACCCTCTCTGATGCGTTGTCTCTGCTTTTTCTCAGCTCAGCTCCTGTGAGGGTTTGTCATTCAGATTTCATGTGACCCACTTATCAACACAACGCAGCACTGGGACAGGATTTAGCGCTGCTTTCCATGAAGAAAGACGTAGGACCTAAAGGGAACCGCTCACAGGCAGGTAGCAGAGCAGCGTGGACACCGGGCAGGGGATCCGCCCGCTCTCCTGGATGATCCTGCGGGCCCAGCGCAGTAGTTATGCTGTAATTCTATGGAGATAGATGACACAAATCTTAATAGATTTTCCTGAGCAGGGTACCATGGGGCACCCGGTGGATTCAGTGTCTTACATTGGCTGGGCCCGGGCAGAAGGCCTCTGCCCCTCCAAACCCTCAACTCCCATCCCTCCCGCAAGAGCCGGGTGGGGCTGGCAGCTTCCCACTTTGCTGTCTGGCCATCCACCGGCAAGCCCTCGAGTGTGGTAACTCAGAGAGGACAACCTTTGAAACATGTCCCTCTGGCCTTTATGGAAAATCATTGTAATTACTTATCTTAGGGCCAAGCAACTCTGTCTCCTTGGGACTCAGAATTGTACTGCAGAGGAACCCCTGAAGCAGCCCATCCATTTGCTTTCCCTAACCTGTCCCGCACCCTCACATCCCCCCTGGCTATGAGATGTATCTGGATGGGTGAGGGCCTTGCCAAGGGCAGAAAGGCCTGGTTTCAAAACCCTGAAGAAATAATCCCTGGGACATTTCACCGTCCACAGGGCACACAGTACCTCCCTCGTCTGGGCTCCAGGAAAACTCTGAAGGTAGTCGGACATTCACACTGCTTCACTTTCTTCGGAATTTTTCTTCCTCTTGCTGCTGTGGTTGAACTTTTCAAAATTCTAGTCCCTGTGATCCACAAGCATTTTACTACAAAATAAGAAGCTTGCTCAAGTTCATTGGTTCACAAAGAATATCCCTTCTGAGCGCTACGCAGGGGGTCACAGGGAATGAAGCACTTGCTGGCCTCTGTGGGACTCAGGAGTTGAGAAGGAGGGCAGCACAGCTCCCCCTGGGCAAAGCCCAGCATTAACCACCTTTGCAGAAATGGGAGCAAAATGACCAAGTGACGTTACGGAAGTTAGACTTGCCCGTACACCTCATGCTTCAGTGTTCGGTTGCCAGCTTCGGTCCTGGGCTCTCTAAGCAACAGACGCTGACTGGGGCCAAGCTGGAATTCCTTAGCAATGCTCTTCCTGGGGGCTTATGCTCAAGCACTGGGGAGACAGAACAGAGGACAGGGTCCTTCATGCTGGCTCTCTTTACAAAGGTCGGGGAAAAGAGTGACGTCTAAGTATGTATAGCTGGAGGGAGACACAGAAATTCGAGAGCACAGGCCCTGCGAAGCTTGCTTGGTCATACATTGTATGTCCCACTTGCATGTTCCATGGCCACCCATGGGCATGGCTTTTACTGTTCTACTGACGGGAAAGTCATTGAAAAGTTAGCGCTGGGGTCCACCTTGGCACACACTGGTTCGGTTGGATCTTGTTCAGTCTTCATAGTTGAGGGCACTTTTGGTTAAGCATCCCCCTTCCAGGTTCCAAAATATGTTGCAAGGTGCGCTACTCAAGGGGGTAGGGTTTCAGCTGTCAAGGAACTCTGAAGTTTGCTAGCAGGGTTGAGGACACCCAAGTCCAGTCTCTGCTCTGTCTCAAGCCAATGTCTAAGACACTGGTTTGGAAGCAAAGAAAGCTTTGCTTATCAGAAGTGTGGCCCAGTGAGAAGGCTGGGGATGATTCCCAAAGCCCCCTTTCCCTGCTGAGCCTAGGGACAGCTTATCTGTGTTTGAGAGGAGGGAGAGGAATTTCTTAAAACCTTCAGGAAGGGGGGCTTTGAAACAGTCTGGAGGCATGCACTCTTCCAAACAATGAGGTGCCTTTCGGGGCCTGGTACCATGAGGTACCTTGGATGACTTCAAGTCAAATGTTATGGCTCATTCCCCACTAGGTTTCCACAATCAATGCATAAACAGAGAGTAGGGGTAAAAAAAGCATAGTTAATGATTGATTGAACATGCAGTTAAGAGGTGCATAAAACATAATTGCCTAAAACAGAACTTGGAGCTAAGTTAATAATGCAACCAAAGCAACCATCGTCCTGCTTAAGCTTTCGAAAGAGGTCCAGGAGCCAAGTGTCTGTCCTCCTGACACAGAGGAGGAGGCATGGCCTTGTGCCTTCTGATCCCTTTATTCTCAAAGAAAACTGTGATCTCCCCTTATTTGCAGCTCATGATCATAGATGGGCTTAGAATTTAGACAAGACAGTGAATCCAGCTTAATACTCTGTTGCTACCATTACTGACACCTGAGTCTCCGTCCCCTGCTCTACCTCTTGTGGCTTGGTACAAAAAACCTTTTTTTCTCCTTTCTTGCTGTGGCATGCTTAAGACCAATTTCTACAGATATTGGTGAATAGACCTCTATCCCTTCACGCCTAAGATGGTTCAAGCTCACCCAACTTGATATTGTTAGGTTGGTGGCCCTGGGAATGCAGGAGGCACAATAAAATGGCCGCCAGGCCGCCATCTTCCCCTACCCAGGACTTTCCCACCAGAAGGACATCTGTCAAGGACACATCACCTTGAGCAAACCGAACCCTATGCAAGAAACAGAAACCAGCTGCTTTGGGACTTTCCAAACCCCAACCTCTAACCTTACCAAATACGGTTATGAGCCCCCACCCTGCCTTGGCCCAATAAAAACTCACCCAACCCCTTCCCACCGGCGACTTCCCTGACTCACCTCTCCCGAGTCGCAGAACTTCACCCGAGGGTGCCTTTAATAAACCTTGCCTTGCGCCTGTCTCGCCTGGTGTCGTGTGTATCTCGCCTGTAAAACCTTATAGATACCAAGATCTTTTTCCATGTGTTCATGTTTGTCTTCAAATCATCAGCTTTCCCTTCCGCTGCCCAAGGATCTACATTTGGGGTTCATGCTTCAATGTATAGATAATTCATACATAGGTAAAATAAATTAAAACAGACTTATAAAGTTTGCCATTACAGTAAATTATTGTGTAGCTATAACAGCTTGGGCAAGGAGACATTTTAAGATTCCTCACACAAGCTTACCACTTTCCATTTCACTCTGAAGATGTTGGTAGCAAGAACAGTTTGCTAATAGGCCTAAGGCCTAGGTGCTTTTATTATGATTTTTCCTTTAATTTATGATACAAGATTCTTTCATACTCTGATTCCGTTCTGTGATCCCATGATACCATGGCCAGGGGTCTACCTGCTTTTTTGATGTGCTCACTCCTCTTGGGGTGTTGGCATTCTTTCCTGAGCTGCCGCGGTGCAGAGAAGGGGAAGGCTGCCTCAGATCTTTGAATTTTTCTGGAGGGAGGACTTGTAATTACTCTCACCTTTCAAGTAGGGACTGGTACCTGCCCTCCCCTCCCCAACACAGCACCCTTGAAATAACGGTGCTATGGTTACTCACAGGTTCAATTGCACCTCACATTATCCTTACTAGGCAGCTGGTGACAATCTACCTTCAAATAATGCTCAATTAATATTGCTTGAAATCACGAAAACATTATCTCACCAACATGAGTGCTGGATACAGCTGGTCATTATGTCCCTTAAGATATCTTATCACCAAATGGAAACAATGAATGAGGAATACAGCCCGCATTTCAAATTCCATTAGTTCTAAAATTTGAACCTCTCTTATGGGAGATGTGACTTGGAAGTTCTTTTAAAATACACTCGCGGGGCGCCTGGGTGGCTCAGTGGGTTAAGCCACTGCCTTCAGCTCAGGTCATGATCTCAGGGGCCTGGGATCGAGTCCCACATCGGACTCTCTGCTCCGCGGGGAGCCTGCTTCCTCCTCTCTCTCTCTGCCTGCCTCTCTGCCTACTTGTAATCTCTCTCTGTCAAATAAATAAATAAAACCTTTAAAATACACTCGCATGGGGGCACCTGGGTGGCTCAGTGGGTTAAGCCTCTGCCTTCACTTCAGGTCATGATCTCAGGGTCCTGGGATCGAGTCCCGCATCGGGCTCTCTGCTCTGCAGGGAGCCTGCTTCCTCCTCTCTCTCTCTCTGCCTGCTTCTCTGCCCACTTGTAATCTCTCTCTGTCAACTAAATAAAATCTTAAAAAAAAAAAAAAAACACTCTCATGCCTCCCGAGCCCATAATCAATACCCATGTTATTGACTTCAGCTACTACTTTTTTTTTTATTTTTTGTTTTTCAACTCTTTCTGTTAGATTTCAGCTATATTTCTAGTCTACTGATTGAATTTTAAAAATTGTGATTGCTTTCTTCCACAAAAGCTAACAGGCTGTGAGGCTGCCGCTGTGGCTATATATGTCTCTGCAGGTCCTCTTATGAACACTTTTTTTGGCAGAGCCTCTTAGTGTTTTAATTGGCATCACTAATCATTCAAGTTTCAGTGCTTTGCACAGGATGTCCTGGGGTTAGTTTAACTAGGTCCTCCTTCATTTCCATTTCAAAGCCTTTTACCTACAGAGACAAAGGATGTCTTCTAAGCGAACCAAACCTGGAAGTGGAGCCCAGATCAGATAACAATCTCTCCAGCCACCTGGGCAGAGGCTGCTGTTGTAGAGACTTAATCCTCCTCACCCAAGAACAGCTTGGGCAAGGAGACAGTCACATTACCCACAAGGACACTTTTCCTAAATTGCACAGCCATTATATACACATGGTTCAAATAGACCTAAAACCCTGAGGGATTTTTCAAGTTAGCCTCTCTTTTGTTTTCCTGAGAAATGTTAGCAATAGTAAATGTTGCACCATTGCTCCATCAAAAAAAAAAAAAAGAAAAAAAAGCAGACCATTAACTCATTCATTTGTTCACTGTTCGCTGAGTATGCACCCATTCTGTTCCATGCATTGTTCCAGGTTCTGGAGATGAAGCAGGAAATGATACAGACTTTGCCTTCACAGATACTTTTTCCTTTTTCCAAAAGGAGAAAGAAGAATGGGCCATAATGAAGCGTGACTGAGCCGATGTAGTTTTTTTTTTTTTCTTTTTGCAAGGTCGGTGCAGTTTTCTCTGAAGAGGAGGGATAAATGATGACAAGAAACCACTCTCGATCTAGAAGAGCATTCCACATGGAACCAAGGGCTGGAAGAGATGGAGCCTGGTGTTAGGAACTGGCTGGTCTACTACAGAGACAGTGGCCCAGGAAGGTAAGTAAGGAGAGTCATTGGCACAAGGTGGTGAAGCCAGGTGAGTGGGAGGGGCTGGAATATTCAGGACTTGGAAACACTCAGAACCTGACTACATTGTTGGAATGTCTGTGAGAGTGGTAGACATGCGCAGGATTCCACCAGACAGTCGGAGGTCATCTATGATCACGGGTGGTGATATTGCTGAATTTCAGCTAACCAGCTTGATGGTAAAATTAAAAGAAGTTATAGAAGAATTACATCAGGAAGTAACTTTAGCTCCAGAAAACTTGAATGTTATCACATTTCCCTACAAGAGCCATGTTGTCATGAATATTATAAAATGAACTCAGAGTGCCCATCTGTGGTACAGAGTCTAACCCAGGATGTATGGTGTCCCATGTTCTACTTCCCAGCTTCAGAATCCAAGGCCTATAAGTACCCATGGCTCTCCAGATATGACCATCCTAGTGGGGTCTCAGTTCCCTTGAAATGAGAAAACCCTTTCCTTAGTAGGTAAGTGTCTTTTTTTTAAATATTGGAAGGATCTCCAATTAAATATATGAAATAAAATTATGGAATTAATTAATACCATGTCAGTATTGTGTGCTGAATTTATAATAATTTATATATGTAGGCTACTCAAAATATAGGAGATATTTAGGAGAACTTGGCATTTTAGAAAGCAGGACAGTAGGAGTCAGAGATGATGATGATATTCAAGATTCCTGTAGCACTGAGTGGGTGTTTCCCAGGATTCCCAGACCTCTTATCTGTTATCCGAGAAAACGCTATGAGGCTGGTTCTGTTATGATCTCCACTTTGTAGGTGAAGCATGGAGTCCTGGAGAGAGAGGAAATGGATCTGCCCAGGGCCACACGATGAGCAGAGCTGGGAATTTTGGAATTCTGGGCTGGAGAATTTTGATGCTGGACGGGGCACCTCACCATTGCTCAGCATGCCATCTCTAGATGGAGAGTGAAGTGGGATTTGTCTTCTCATACACATGACATTCTGAAAGCAACAAACTGTGAAGACAGAAGTCAGGCAGTGAGAAGAACCCCTGGAAGAAGACCAGTGATTGACATACATTGGGGGTCAGGATGAGTTGGTTCAAGGGAGCACCGCAAGGGAAATTTAGGGTGATAGAACTTCTCCGTATCAGCAAATGATGCCATTTACACAGCTTTATGTATTTAAAAAGATTTTAAGACTGTATACTAGAAGGGTAAAAGCTATTAAATTTAAATTTTTAAAAATGAAATTTAAAAAATAACCTCCTCCAAATGAAAGCATGCATATTTGTCAGATCTTTTCAAATGATATGTTTTACATATATGCATTATAATATGCAAGATAAAATAAAAGGAAAAAGAATTATAAGAAATAATAAACTCTAGTTAAGGATATACATGCTGAAGTCTTTACTGGTGAAATTTACTAATTGCTAACTTGAAAATGCATCCAAAAAGAAAAAAGAGAGACATGAACCATGGACAAGAGAACGGATGGACTAGAGATGTGATTAAACAGAGCAAGATGTGAGATGGAGGAGAGTGGTAAGTGTTATACAACTCTCCGTTTCCTATATGTTTGAAAAGTTGTAGAACAAAATATTGGCAAAAAGAATAATGTGTTGGGCACCTGGGTGGCTCAGTGGGTTAAAGCCTCTGCCTTCGGCTCAGGTCAGATCCCAGGGTCCTGGGATTGAGCCCTGCATCGGGCTCTCTGCTCAGCGGAAAGCCTGCTTCCTTCCTCTCTCTCTCTCTCTCTCTCTCTGCCTACTTGTGATCTCTCTCTCTCTGTCAAATAAATAAATAAATAAAATATTTAAAAACAAAACAAAACAACAAAATTAATAAAAAAAGATTAATGTGTCAAAATGTTACACTTGTCATTTTAAGTTGAACAGTGTTAAGAGAACTCGATTTAGTTTGTAACAAGTGTGTCAACTTAGCACCATTGGATATTTGAGACATATATGTATATAGTTTTAATATCTTAGATCAAGGGTCAGCAAACGTTCTGTAAAGGGCTGGATAGTAAGGATTTGGTGAACTGTGGGTCATATGGTTTCTGTTGTGACTACTCAGCTCTGTCAACTGTACCTCAAAAGCTGCCATTGATAATGCATCAATAAATGGCTGTGTTAGTGTTCTAGCAAAATTTCATTTACAAAAACAAATAGCAAGGGGGCATGGCCTGTGGGTCAGTTTGCTGTGTGCAATATTAGGCACATGGGAGTTAGTCACAGGAGTTAATTCTTGGACAGTTTACTTGCCATGGTCTTTAACTTGCCTAGTTATTAGAAGTACTCAAAGTGAATATAGATGATTAATTTTATAAATGCAGTGGAAATTTTAAAGAAATTCACTTAAATAAGCTTGCAAATAATAAATCATTTAAGGGAGTTTATTATGGTGTGGATTTGAGCTAGTCTAACACTGCCCATAATCATAAAAATTTATCATGGTCAGAATCAGAAGGTGATTGTTTTTATTTTGTTAGATTTAGTAATCAGGCTTACAACTGGCAATTAAAAGATTAAGGAAAACTGAGTTTTAAAATGTATCCTTCTGGGGCACCTGGTTGGCTCAAGCCGCTGCCTTCGGCTCAGGTCATGATCACAGTGTCCTGGGATCGAGTCCCGCGTCAGGCTCTCTGCTCAGCCGGAAGCCTGCTTCTCCTCCTCCCCCTCTCTGCCTTCCTCTATGCCTACTTGTAATCTCTGTGTCTGTCAAATAAATAAATAAAATCTTTAAAAAAAATGTATCCTTCTTAGTCATTTGGATATTAACTTATAACCCAATTAGCTATAGTTAATCCTCTCTGCACACAACTCTGACTTATCAAAAAATTCATATCAAAATAAGTTGGGATCAGGCATTTGGGTTTATATAAAGTAAAAACCTAAATTATCAGATGGTTGTCAGGGGAGCGGTGATTGGACTTATGTTTATTTATTTATTTATTTATTTTTTAAAAGATGTTTTATTTATTTATTAGACACCGAGAGAGAGATCACAAGTAGGCAGAGAGGCAGGCAGAGAGAGAGGGGGAAGCCGACCTCCTGTTGAGCAGAGAGCCCGATGCGGGACTTGATCCCAGGACCCTGGGATCATGACCTGAGATCATGACCGAGATCATGACCTGAACCAAAGGCAGAGGCTTAACCCATTGAGCCACCCAGGCACCCTGGACTTATGTTTTTTTAGAAAGATTCTTCTGGCTCTAAGTGGAGAATGGATTTGAGGATGGGGTGGCAAAGAGAAGCAAAGACCAGTTAGGGGGCCATTGGAGTATTAAGGCATGATGACATGATGAAGACATGGATTAGAATGTAATTTGACCAAATATGGGTCATGAACTAAAAGACAAGTACTCCAGTCTTTGTCCTGAGCCATGAGGGGATATAAACACTATTAACAAGGTGGCAGCCAAAGGAGGAACAAGATAGATGGTTTCTACCTGTTAGATACCAGTGGTCCTTCAGAGGTGACCCATATGGTCCTGGGAACAGGTTGGGAGACTGAGGTTGGTTCTGTGTTCCATGAAGTAGGGCAGGGAGCAGATTCCTCCTTCTTTGTTGCCTTGCCATCCCTCAGCCTGTGAGCTTTGGCCTTCTGGTGGCAGAGGACAGTACTTAAGGGTTAGGTTGTGGTGACCACGTAAGCCGTGCCTTCACACCAGGATCACAGTCAGTAGATGACAACCTAATAAAGAAATTGAGGGATGTATAGGGATCTAGGGCTTGAAACAAAATCACAAAAAGCATTTTAGTGAAAATAGTCATAAAGAACAATCTTGGAATAGTTCCCACTTTATGTCTCTGATCTTAATCTGTCTTAATTCATTCTTTTTGCATAATTATGATGGAACTAATAAGAATCTTAAAGTTAGGCCAAATCAAAATTCTTTAAATATTTTGTGATCACTCCACAGAAAATAGATTTGGGTGTTGAGGATCATGACACTCTATATACCAAGAAAATTTGGGAGAAAGCATTTGGGCAGACACAGGTAGTCTGGGCTGGCTTGGGCAAAGGGGAAGGAGAGGTCGACCTTTGGGGTGGCTAGGGTTGGGACTGGGGGAAAGTCTCCATGTGTGGGAGATTTGGATCTCCTACCAGTGCCAAACGGTGAAGGCATGTTCGATCTTTCTTATCAGTCTGTCCAGATGTAAGCAAAAGCAGAAAGTAGGGTGAGGCCTAGGAAGAAGTCAGCAGTGACACATCAAAAACGGGGACAGACTCATTCTTCCCTTAAAGCCACTTGTAAGTATGTTTGGTGGACTATGCTGGAAAATAATGAAATGATACACTACAAGCTAAGATACTTGAAGCTCTTTCTCAGGAAATACCTCCATATGACTTAGTTTTAGAGGTGGCATAATGCATTCAGAGCAAATTAGAACAAAATAACACAGTTTACAGCTGGTCTTTCACTGGCTCTGTGACCCCAGTAAATAATTATCCTACCTAGCCTGGCTTCATTTTCCCCAACTGTAAAGTGTTGAAGATAAGAGTACTCACTTCATAGGATTGCTAAAAGGATTGAGCAGGTTTATATACATAAGGCCCTTAGTGTTTGGTACTTTTTAGCCCTTAATGCATATTACACAATATTGGTGCTATTAAAATAGCTTTTTATATGCTATTTTAAATGCAAACTTTTCATATGCAACTTTTAAATGCAAAGTCAATGGTAATCTTTAGACCCTTTCCAAGATGGCCCACAAAAACAAGTAGTTCAAAGCAAATACACAAAGGAATTAGCTGATAATTTTATTAGGTTACATATTTTATTCCTTCTAGAAAGCTTAGAGAAATCCATATAACTCAGGGGATCTGAATTCCTATCTGGGAACCATGTGTTTTTGAGAGAAGGGCCTCCCTTGAGCATCCAAAGTGAATTTCATCAGAAGGTCAATTTTTATCATAGATGACAAGGAATTGTACACATTTTCATTTATATTATGTAATCTTAAATTAGCAAAACACCATTTTAAAGGAATTACTCTGGAAAGCCCACATTAAAAGTCAGGTCAGTGATAAAAACCTTTAGATGCCACATGCCAGAGGGAATGCACAAGAAAACACATGTGTTACACATAAAGAAAGCATGAGCTCAATATAGAACAAAGAACACTCTTGGTCAGAGTCCATTTCTCAGTGGGGGAAGGCACATTAGTGCCTAGAAGTTCCCTGGGACCAACGAGGCCCCCCTCCACATTCAGGTAGAAAGAAAAGTTATGGCTCCTGAGAGATTCAAGATAACCTCACCCTGAGTAGACTTGGTGAGGAGAGTCTTTGGAAAGAATGTCCCAGACTTTCCTCTCAAGAAGGTAAAGAACATTCCTACTTGTCTGCATCCAGGAGATGTGCAAACTACTTTATCTGGAATTATAACGCTAGAATTTTACCTAGCAGCATATGTCAACAACAGTGGTATTGGACGGGTTTTTATTTGTAATATTCATAACAGAATGTCAAATTGTGGGGCAATGGTTTTTCTTTTCCTTTTTAAAAGTGAGTTCTTCTAATAAAAAAAAGAACTATGAAGAAATATGGAACATTAGTTGAAGAAATGCACATTGAGGACTCAGACTGACCTGTACTGATGCCAAAAACCTACTTTGTTGTGGAGAAAAATTAAGGTTGATTGATAGATGGATAGAGGGATGCATAGATGGATACATATGTGATGAGGCAAATGTAATAAAAATAGTAAAAAAAATAGAATTTAGGAGGTGGCTGTGTTGATTTTTTTTATAAAATTCTTTTAAGTTGTCTTTATGTTTGAAATCTTTCTAAATAAATTGTTGGAGAAAAAACACTTTATATTGTAGTTAAGCTGAATAAAATGTTTGACAGTAATGAGATAAGTATTTCATGGTTTCAGGTCTAGGACAGAACCAATAGTTTCTATTAGAAATGTGTGTAAGAAAATATTTTTACTAGGCATTAGTCTTTGGACCAGCAGGGTAAATCATGCTCAGCACCAAGGACAGGGACTAACTCCAAAGAAATTTTTCTCCAGCTATTCCTGTAACACTGGAAACCTACTGCCTTTACAGAAGAAAACACCCAATATTTAGATTGGGTTTTATTTTTGAATCTAGTAGAAATACTCTAACAGCTCCTTTCCAACTTTCCCATATGGTATGCATCTTATAGAAGCTATTATTTGGATCCAAAGAACAATAGGACTTTGCCCTAAACAAGCTTAGAATCAAATAGAAAAATGAATACATATAAATTAAATACTCAGGTGCTCCAGACCCTGTGGGAGATGCAAGTTCCAGTTTCACTGTGAAGTACAATCTCCGTGTCACTTGTAAGGGTAACTGCCTGAAATCCCTCCCTGTGTTAAATGCAATATGTATATAGCAAGGTCCTCATAGTCACGTGCTGCCAAATGACCTGTGTGATAAATAGTAATAATACATAATAAATCTATAAAATAAAAACAATAGAAAGTTAACATACTATATGCTGTGCTACATATGTAATACTGACTTGTATTACATACTTATATATAATAAAACATATATAGTAATAATTTCAATTATATATAATGAGCATATTATGTATTAATATCACTATATTATATGGTTATGTAATATAAATATAAATAATAATATATAATATACATATTATGATACTATTGTTGTATATGAAATGTAAATAAAAATTATTATATCTTGGAAATGTAATTTTGCCAAATAGTAAGTTTAAACATTTTTAAAACCACTCATTTAGTTACACAGTTCCAGATGTTTCTCGTCATTTTGGTTCTTTGGTCTATGAATGTCAAAAATTCCCTTGGGAACCTCTCATGTAACTATTCGAAATTATTATGAGGTGATGTGAATGAAAAGGACTTGAAGATCAGAACAGGATTTAGAATTATTGCTAACCATTTAGAGAACTAGGATGTTATGAAATTCTTGTTAAGTTACTGGAACCAAGTAACTTGGTTTTTTTTTTTTTCTTCTTCACAATCCCTAATGTTGATATTTTGTTAAATTATTTGCTAAATTACTGGGGAGTAGATTTGATTTTAATTTAAATGAGGTTGTACTTTCGTTTTAGATAGATGGATAGATATTTGGGTCGGTGAACAGATGAAAATGATCAGATAGATAGATAAAGAGATGGATGGATAATAGATGATGGAGAGATGGATGGGTGATAGGTAGGCAGATAGATGACAGATACTTTTCCCTCTAGATTGTCTCTGAGAGCACTTCTGCTTTCTGACCTTATAAAAAGGAGCAACCAAGATTTATTCTATTAGTAAAAAGGAAAAGAACAACAAAGTAAATGAATTACCTTCTTCAGTTTGCTAGAAGGTCACTGTGTCCCACTTTGATATTCCCTTAATATTTAATTCGTCTGGATGCCAAGCACAATCTGGCTGAAACTCTTCATCAACAAGATCTAAGCCAGTGTGGTGGGCCAAACAGGACGGTTAAAATTAAATCCAAGTAGGAGAATATTTAGTGGTTGCCAGGGGACAGGGACGGGGGTGTGTGGGGGGTGCAACTCTACAGGGTAGCAGGAGAGAATGCCTTCGTGGTGACAGAATGGTTTTGCATCTTGGCTGTGATGGGGTCACAGGTAGGATCAGATCACACAGGATGGTACTGTGAATGCATTTGAGCACACTCACACACACATGCACATGAGTGCAATTTAAAACCCTAAAGACTGGTGGCAACTGAATGCAGTTTGTAGTCTAGTGAACAGGTTTATACCAAGTCAATTCCCTGGTTTTGATATCATTGTACATTCATGTAAAATGTCACTGTTAGAAGAAGCTAAATAAATTGTTCATGAGAATCTATGCACTGTTTTTATAAGCCTGTGAGTCTGTAGTTACTTCAAAAAAAATGTTTAAAAAGTAATATGCAAAAAAAGTAATGGTATTGAGTCCTAACAAATATCAGTTAGAGAAAGAATGCCAGCCTTCCATCCAATTAAAATAAGTCTGACCATGGAAATTTCTGTGTGGTAAAGTGTTTTTAAATGAATGCTCAAGCTCGTTTATTTTCTTCTTTAGTTATTTAGATCTTACTTATTTACTTTAGGTTTGTTTTTTTTTTAATTGTTCAGGTACCAGTATATACAAAGTCACTTATTTATGACCCAGTAACTAAATATTCTATTTTAAAATAGAGACTTGACAATTTCAGTGGTTCCTGGAGAATCTTCACAGGTTATGGTTCTTTAAAATAATATTCTAAGCAGTAAGAGCTAGAGAGTATGAAATAGAACTTCAACATTTAGCTCTCCTTTCACAATAGAATTTAGGTTAAAATTCCTTGTCTTTCAATATTTAAGTCACCTTGAGCAACCTTCACATGCTAGATGGTGCACAACTTGGGGTAAGGACAAACTGAATTTTTCTATAATTTCCAGCTGCTGGCATTGGACCAGGTACATAGTGAAGGCTCTGTAAGGAGTGTTTGCTGAACCCTCATGATACAAAGCTCTGCTTCTTTTTGAGCTGGGAACCCATTTTTACTTGTATAAAAAGCTATAGAAAAGTGGCTTTTCTGAATGCTGACAGGGAATAGCATTTGAAATTATCCAATCCCCAATTTATAGCAGGCATTAAAATTGACTTCTGCAGGAGTGAGTTTTATAAATAGAACAGCAAAGGTGACCTGGCTCTTGAGGCACAGAGAGCAAGGACTCTGTATCAGCCAGGCCTGACCATTATTGCTGTGTCTGATCCCATATTTTCCACCTGGATCTTCCTTCTGAAGCTTATTTCCTGCTGGCAAGTGAACACGTTTAAACATTTGAACTTAAAATAATTTCATCTGATCTCTTGGTGACAGCAGAGAAGCAAGGTAATCCTCTTTCCTTCCTATTTGAGTCCTGTGAAGTCAAGGTGAGCCAGTCTGGAAGTGATTTACTGAGATAGGACTGACTCTACAAGAGGAAATTGCCTGTCATTTAGAGAAGAGGGAAGAAAGGAGGGATGTGCCTGCAAGGATTCCCATTCAGCTCTACATTAGACCTGGACTCTCAGTGCTCATCTCTGTGGTCAGTCACTCTCTCTAGCAAGTCTGACATGCAGAATCCTCCTTGGAACAAGAGTAATTTTCAGAAACTGAGGCTCTCCCACTCCCTCTGGGGGTGAGGTCTGAGCAGGAAAGGGCCTGTCCTGGGCTTGACCCTAAAAGGAATCATGAAAAATCTCCAAGCAACCACAAAGCAACCAGATAGGAACAGCTGCTCCTGCAAAGAATTTCTGCAGAGGAGAACAAAAGCAGAAATTGTACTTTGTTCCTAAAGCTTTCTTACATCAAGTAGATATGGAATTCTGTTCTATGAGAGTGGCTGACTTGCCTTCCTTCAGCACTGGGGAGTTTGGAGTGAAATGAAAAAATGGAGCAGTAGACAGTACTGAGCGGTGCATTGGCACAATTTCCCCATGGCCATGGCATCTTCCAGGATTCCAGCTTGGACTATCCATGCTATTCCAGAGTGGATAGGAATAATGCATTTCAGAAGTGAGCTAAAGTTAGGGCAATTAGTCACTGTGACCTGTGCTTGTCATCCTGTGTTCATGATCTCAGTGGGTTTGCTGACTGCAACAGGACAAGGTGAGGTCAGAGTGGATCTGAAGAATCACTGTGGGGTAGGCATAGCCACCAAGATGCATGTGACTGGGGAGTCCACAGGTGATCGCCTTCATGGGAAGAGCTACTGGCTGGGGTAGGTATGCATGACAAAGAGGGCCCCAAGGGGGGCAGCATGGACCAGGAAGACTGAAAAGGTCCCAAGGCCGAGGTGAGTTCAGAGGGAGAGCTCAGGTGCTGGAAGAAAACTCCAATGCTAAAGCAGGAATCTGGGGTTGAGGACAAGTCCCGTGGACCCGACTTACAGCTCAGAAAAGCATTTGATTCATGTGATAGGGAAATCCTGAGCGTGGTAAAAATGTAGAGCTGGACATGTCAGACCAGACCTCCTGCATCATAGAGCTTATGTTCTAGTGCATGTGACCCATACACCTGCAAGTTTGCTGAGGGCCATAGATGCTGATGGGGATGTGAAAGGGATAGCGCATGGAGGGGGGCAGGTTCCTAGAGGGGAATCACTTCAGCCAGGGGCAGGAGGGGTTCTTTGAGGAAGGGTCAGGGAGCTGCTGCGGGAGGCTGGGGGTTTGTGGCAGTTTTGAGGAGCAGTGAGGACGTCTGTGACTTAGATGTGGTAAGTCAGCTGTGATACAGATGACAGTAGACACAGCCTTAGGGCAGCACTGCTAATCCATGTGGAATCCTGCTGTTCCCCAGGCTTGCTGGGGATGACAAGTGCCAGGCAGGGCTGGGCTGGGGAAGCAGAAATGATGTTCCTTTCTACCACCTCGCTGACACATTCTGTCCTCACAGGGCTAGGTTCCACCCCAAAGACAACAAGGGAGAAGTAATTCCTCTCAATCACATCTTTAAAAACATATATAAAATAAATACTTTGCATCTCAATCATTTGCATTCCCTTCCAGACTTAATAATGGTCATTTATTATATTTATACCAATCACAAAAATAAAGAAAGAGCTATTTATTTAAATCAACCAGGGCAACTGTATTATTAATCATTGTCTCCAAAATATCATTTGATGAGGGGGGAAAAAAAGAAGCTAAGCCAGCAAAAAGATGCTTGAGATAAAGTAAAAAGGAAGGTTTATTGTTTTTTGTTTTTTAATAAAGATACTAGAAGTTTGCTGTAAAGATAAACTTGGAACTTAAGACAAAAATTGCAATTGCATTAGAGTCTCTCCTTTGTACCCAAAGAGCAAAAACTTAGTGGAAACCAGAAGAGCAACCCCAAAGTACCTATAACACCAAACACAGAGAAGATATAACCTGATTCCCAAAACCCCCAAACTTGAAACCAAAGAAAGAAAAGGGATTTTGAGTGAAGTACAGCATAGTTCACTCCTGACTCTGCTCCATTCCTCAGAAACTCGAGTGGTGATTTCACAAATCTCGAGAGTTTTTGGTCTCTGTCTTCCAAATATGTGGAAATTCAAACTGAGAGGTAACCTTAGCTTTCTTAACTGAGGGGTACTGGAAAGAATTGCTGGGGAGAGGGACGCCTGGGTGGCTCAGTTGGTTAAGAGACTGCCGTCGGCTTAGATCATGATCCTGGAGTCCCAGGATCGAGTCCCTCATCTGGCTCTCTGCTTTGCAGGGAGTCTGCTTCTCCTTCTGACCCTCCCCTTCTCATGCGCACTCTCTCTCTCTCTTTCTCTTTCTCTCATTCTCTTTCTTCCAAATAAATAAATAAAAATCTTAAATAAAAAAGAATTGCGGGGGGGTGTGTGTGGAAATGGGCAAGAGAGGATAAGTGAGAAAGGAAAGTAAGGGCTCCATAGTTCACCATTTGGGGTCCAAGTCTGAGGCTTTAGGGCACCTCCCAACACTGAGTGAGTAGAGGGCACTTAAGAGACAGAGTGATATGGCAGAAGAGAGAACAGGACCTCATCAAGATCCTCTTCCATATCCTCGGGCCCCACAGAAAACCAAACAGCATCCCTATATGCAGCCCTCAAACTGAAGTTCAGCTGGGAAAGCAAATCTGTCCTAGATCTGATAGGAAGTAGGTGAAAACACCAATATCAGGTCAGAGCAAGGAGAATGTGCTGGCACAGCCTTTCACTCCAGAGCAGGATAAAGAATTCTGTGGGGAGTCTACAATTACACCTCATCACAGAACATACAAGAAAGGAGAATGCCATGTAAATGACAGACTAAGAAGTTAAAAGGAAAACAAAATTCAGGAAGTACCAGAGAATTTGTCACAATGGTGTCATGCTGCATGACAACTTAATGAGACACGCATTCAAAGAAATAATAGCTCAAAGGCAATATGAACAAACAAGGGAACAAGATGGAAAGGAAGATGGTATGCCCAAGGAAACACATCTGAAGATGAAATATTCTCTCTGAATTAATAAAGAAGACTGAAGAGTGAGGAAGAGACAGGAAGCCACATCATTCACAAGAGGATTTGAGATGATCAGAGATGACAGAAGAACAAATAATTAAAACAAGTATTTCACTATAATCAGAGAAGCTAGTAGATATGGAAAACAGACTGCCATGATCTAGTATAATTGCTAACCTTGAGGGTAAAATCACCACACATTCTGAATCAGTAAAGGACTGAATCTGTAGGTTGGAAAATCACACTTGGGTTCACACAAATTGATGTGCACTCTTCTTTATCAAGGCCATTCTGAGGAGAAGTTCAAGGACAAAAGACAAAAGAGAACAAGCTAACTTGAAAGAGATGTTGGGTGGGCCGACGAATCCAGGGCAGGGTTTGACATGTGCCAGGTAACCAAGAAACAAGGTAATGAAACATATTAGTGTCTGTTGTCATTGTCACTGTCACTGAGAAATAAAGTCATTTAAACATGAAACAGCTTAGTATATACAGTTCCCATGTGCCCTACCTGAGTAAAAACTTAAATGATAAAATCTACCAACATAATGTAGAAGCAAAATAACTCAGGTGCAGAGAAACCATAGAAAAAGCAGAGAATCCACATAACTCTGAGCAAAAATGACGTACAGGGTCAGGGCTGGAGTATGGTATGTTTTCATTTCCACAATTTAAAACACTTACAATATGAGCATTTTGTACAAAACAAAATTATGGAACTACAGTTGACTATGTGGACTAGGGCTTCATGTTAATTGGCATCATTCTTTTTCTGTTTCAAAATGATGTGTCTACTTCTGTTTCTGGGATTGTGCTCTCTTCTGAGAACTGGCTCCTATGTTTGGCCGTCATAACCCTAGCAAACAGGTGGCTCTAGCCTGTTGGTCTTTTCTCATCTCTGACGGCTCTTCCACCCCAAAACCATTCATCTGAAGCTGGCATGTGTATCGTCCCTGAGTTTTTGAAAGAGAGGGAAAAAAATCTTAGTAGTATAACTGCTATTATAAAGTCATTTGTAAGTCATCTCTTCCAAAGACTTAATGATCTACCCCATAAAATGGAATTTAGTAATTCTAAGAGAATTACAATATTTAAATCAAAGCTACTTTAAAACTTTGAATTTTTTTTTTTTTCTTGTAGAGCCCAACATGGGCCTTAAACCCACGACCCTGATATCAAGACTGAGCTCAGGTCAAGAGTCAAATGTGCTCCCAAACTTCCAAATTCTTAAGTATAGTTTCTCACCAATTTTTAATTTTCCTAATTCTAGCTTAAGGTAATAGCCTTGACTAAGAGCAGTTTATAGGATCTTTACACTTCAGAGAGTGACTGTTTTGGAACCCATGGGCCACAGAAAACCGTAAAGCACCCCTAACACCCAGACCTCACACTGAAGCTTGGATGGAAAAGTAAATCTGTCCTATATCTGAGAGGAAGTAGATCAAATACCCAATATCATACAAGCCTATGACTGGTACCTGCCCACCCCTTATACTTAAAATTTAGTTATGACATATCTCTAAATTTTAATTCATTGATCTTTTAAATGTAGTTTTAATTTTCATTATTGAAGTATAATTGGGATACAATTTTATATTGGTCTCAGGTGTCCGACACAGAGATTTGACAATTCTATACATTACTCATTTATTTTAATAGAGTATAAAGTAACAGTCTGATGTTTTGAGAGGGGGCTAAGAAGTGGGCTTTCCCTGTAACACTTAGTAGAAGCCCCAGTAACTGAAGAATAATAAGTGAACAGCCCACAGAATCCTAAATATTGAACCTTTCCACAATTTTTGCAATCATATTAAGGGTGAGTTAAAGGTGTTTCCACACCACGTTGTGTGTTCGTTCATTCATTCACCATCCTCTCACTCACTGAGTGAGCCCTGCTTGAGAATTGGCTGTGTGTTAGGCACTGGGGATATGAATATTCACAAGGAATCGCCCTCGGCTTATCATCCAGATCAGTTCACCAAACCACAGAGTCAAAGTCTTCAAACAGGCTCATCTTTGGATTATAATGATTAGTCTCCTTAGTTCAAATCCTGGCTCACACTTACCACTCCTGGAACCTCAGGAAAGATAAGTCTCTGCTCTGTGACACAGATTTCTTATTTTTAAAATCAGCACAATAATAGTACCAACCTTGTACGGTTGTTGATGGCACGAAATAAATTCTCCCTGCATGACACCTAATATGTCCCTAGCACAGAGCCTATAGCAAGAGCTATTTATTTTTACTTACATAAAATAAATAAATGAAACATCCATAAATCAGTACTTTTATTTATAGATGAAAACAAATAGCGTCATGTGAACCTCTACCCACTGAATGTTGGAATTATTGCGGGACCGGGACAAATATCTCAGATGGTTTGGTTGGACGCCTTTAACGGAGGCGGCTGGAGTTTGGAGATGATGAATAATTGGCTCAAAATGTGTTGATTCATTCTGTTAACAGAGACTTGGTCACGAGCTGCTCAGTCTCGGAAACGGCATCCGTGGCTAGAGACAGCATTGGGGAGGAATTGGAAACACACACCCCTTGCCTTGCTGGGTTCCAGTCTTGGGATAAACCAGTGTGCCGGGTGTGATCCAGACCGTGATCACCAGAGCTCGAGGGCCAGATTGCGGCCACCGTGGATTTGCACCAGCCCTTACAATCCTTTCGGCAACACTGTCTCACTGGATCTTCATGCTTTCTTCTCTGCCTATAAACAAAATGCCCCCAAATTTAGTGACTTAGAACAATGCACATTTATCATCTCACAGATTCTGTGGGTCAGGACTTCTTGGGAGTGGCTTCGCTGGGAAGTTCCGGCTCAAGGAAACGACCCAAAATGTTGGCTGGGGCTGTAATCATTTGAACATTTGACTTAAGCAGGAGGGCCCCTTCTAGAGGGATCCCTCCCACAGCTGCTAAGGGGGACGCCTCGGTTCCTCATCATTAAATCTCTCCATTGAGAGGGCCCCCTACTCGAGTGTCCTCCCAGTAAGGCAGCCGGCTTCCCCAAGCAAGTCAGTCATTCAGGAGAGAGCACCACAAGAAAGCTGCCCTTCGTGACTCAGGATTCATATACCATCAATGGGATTTGCTGGAAGCAACTCACCAAGTTCATCCCGCACTCCAGGGAAGGGGAAGCAGACTCCAGCTTGGAAAGGGAGAAAAATATGGAAGACTTTTAGAGACACATTTTAAAACAAACACCAAGTATTTCCAATTAATAGGTTAGACTACAGAAGTTCAGAATATTTGTTTGATTTGACTGGGGTCACTGTTGACTCACATCTTGTCACTTTGGAATTCTCATCTTTGTTCTTTCCCCTCTGGCGTGCTGAACATCCCTGTTAGAGGCTCACCACCCTTCCCTCCCCTCCAGAGGATCTGGAGTGTATCCACTCAATTGCTCTTAGGGAAGATTTTTCCAAACACAGCTTCTCCTTCAACACCACTGGGCCTTTAAAGAAGTTTCTACTCTAAGGCAAATATAAAAACAATTTGTTCAAAATTTGTCAGTTAAAATTTTCTTCAACTGTCTATTTTAGACTTTTTTTTCCAGGAATAAAAGCTTTTTCCATCTCCCCTCTTCCCTGACCCTTCCAGGTTAGCTTTTAAGAAGATTATGATGTCAATGAATCATTCTTATTGCCAGAGGTAGATCTGAGCTTCTTTTTATGAGAATTTTAAAACACTTTCTGTTTTATTCATGCAGGGAGAGAATTCCTAACAGGATCGGATACGTTTTTCTCTCACAGACAGAAAGCAACTAGGTTCCAAAGAAAGGGGAATTAAGATGTCCAGCTAAAGTCTGGAAGGACTTTTCTTACGCTGGAGGGATCTTAATTGACCTGAAAATCATGCACCAGAAAAATTCTAGCTCTCAGGCTGGAGAATCTCTCCAGAGGCCCCATCTTTCCTCACAGCAGCCCAGAATGATCCTGCTTCCCTTTGATAGAGGGAAGGAGCTTGAGCAGTATCTCCAAGAGGCTGTTTAGACCTTGTGCTTGCCTACATCCTGCTGCCTCTGTCTCCTGGCATCCCTCTGTTTTTTCTCATTCCCCGTCTTCCACACAGGAAGGGAGAGCAAGATAATTTGTTCTGTTTTCTAGCTCTCTGGAACTTGATTTTCAAGTCTCATCATATACGTAGTCTCTAGCTACCCATCTCGCCTGAATCGGTGTCTACTTTGTAAGTCTCTGTGGTTTCCCTAGGATGCTAATTCCCACCCTCCGTTCCACTGCTTTGTTCTGTGGCTCTGCAGGTACCACGCGGGAGACAAGACTGTGCACTCGGAGCATACTTCATTTCCTCAGCCACAGCGGACTTGTCACTGATCTCCATGGTCCTCAACTTTGGGGGGACAACAAATGTGACAAAATTTGGAGTATAATAAAGGTCACTTCAGACTGTGTATTAACTCAGGGAGTGCCGTAGACACCATTTATGGTCTTTCTGTTTCTGGATTCTTCTCTTTTCTCTTTTAGTTAATATGGTGTAGATTTCCTGACATTTCTTCTTTGTAAGCACATCTAGAATGACATTCTCTTCCAACCTGGGATGCCCTTTCGAAGAAAGAGGAAATATGCAATCGATATAGCTCTGCAATACAATATATGTATGTGATTATTCTGCATCTCGGTGGAAAGAATGACTTCAGTTGACATGAACGGCTGTGTCCTGAGTGTGTGTCAGCGAGCATCCGCACACCATATGCTTAAATTCCATGAAGCATCCTTTTTTCAGTCAGAAGAGGTGATGTCTAGTTTTGTTTCTATTTACCTCAGAGTGAGATGGAGACCATGGGTAGAGAAGAGAAATTGTGATTTTAATGAAGAAGTGGTTAAAATCCTTTTTCTTTCCCTGTTGGTTTCTTGGTTTGGTGGAAAACTTGATTTCATCAGCCTCCTGATGCTCTTGATTTCATCGTCACATTTCCACACATCAAACAAAAGCACGCTCCATGTGTTCTTGATTTTGTTTTGGAATTAGCAGTCACCCAATCAAAAGCCAAAATGTCAGGCAGCCCGCTTCCTGCGCTTTGCTCAGTCATTCCTGAAGTGGCTCCTCGGGACACCCTCCCTGTTCTGTTTGGATCCTGAGCCCTGTCTGCCAGGTCCCTCTGCCCACACCGCGCCCACTTTCCTGTGTCCTTTCTCCCCAGGTCCCGCAGACGGCGCCCTCCGCAGGCTGGTGCTCCCCTAGCACTGAAGCTCCCAGGCTGTCCCAGCTGGAGGCCGCCTTGTCAGCCAGCACCCAGCCTCCGCCAGCAAGACGCGCTGTGTGCTGCCCGCACTGCGGCCACCAGGCACGCCCTTGGCTCTGCCCTTCACGCCCCAGTTCATGCACTTGTCCCTCATCTCCGGACAGGACGTTCTCTCCTCCCACGGAATTCTCAACCCTGTGCTCCAGTCAAGGCTCAGGGCGACTTACCTTTTCCAGAAAGCTTTCCTAGACAAGAACTTCTTCAGTTGTCATTTATTCTGTCTCTCTGTCTGTCTGTCTGCCTGTCATTTCTCCTTTTCTCCCTCCCCCTTCCTCCCTCTTTCCCCACCACACACAAGCACACACACACACTCATGCCCATACAGACTCACAGATACACACTCTTATGCTCACACACAGACACACACTCACACACTCATGCCCACACACTCACAGACACACACTCATACTCACACAGAAATACACATTCTCTTACACACTCATGTTCATACACAGGCTCACACTCAGACTTACACTCGTGCTTACACACCCACAGACACACCCTCACACACTCACACACATGCACGCATCCATCTCTATCTCTCTCCTCCCTCCACCTCGCAGGGCTCCTTCTGGGCCCACAGCATCTCACACTGGTGCCAGCGCCGACACTTGCGCGCATGCACAGGCACGCTCACATGCAAAAGGATTTGTTTGCTTTCGTGGCTTAAAAATACCAGTCTCAGTATTTTATTACCTCTCTGTTGTTCATGTCTCACCGTCATGACAAGCGGGTCTCTGTAAGTCTTTATGGAATATTATGCTCTAGAGTTTCTCTCCAAAACCTCCACCTTCTTTTTCAAGTATTAGAATTAGATCAGTAACCTCAGGGATACTTTCCCCTCCCTTTCATTCATAAAAATGAGCTACACGGATCCAGGCAATACCTAATTTAAAAGCGCGGTCCGTTAGCAGGGCAGCTTCTCCCAGCTTCCGCAGTCTTTGTTTCTTCTGAAAGACAAGAACGAGTTCCCTCCAAGGCTCTGTCTCTCTGCTGGTTCATAATCTCTTGAGAATAATCTTTGACCTTCCTGACAGCTTTTCTCTTCTCTAGAAGAGTTTTCACTGCAACACTGTAAAATCAGACTATTATATCCCAGATAAGAGACTCACATTTCTTTTTGGCTAAGGAAGATGAAAACGGCATGTAGCCATTTTCCAACTAACTCCTGAATGCTTCCCAGTTTTGTCTCGCAAGGCTGGTTGATTCGCAATGCCAATCCAGCGCCGACAGGCTCCGCTGAGCTGAGGAGTGGGAATGATTTGTCCGGCTGGATTTTATGCTTCCTAGACATTTCTACTGGGACTTGTAACACATGCAGGCAAGGAAAATCCTTAATTGGGCAGCCATTAGATCATTCTACCTATGCACCCAGGTTCTACTCACGTGCCCAGAATCTGAAATGATTGGAGCACGTTTATCTAACTATATCAATACCAACACAATTGTGATTTTGTACTATAACCCATAAATGATATGCAATAGTGTCTTGATATGAACATCCAATTCCTCTTGCCCATGAGTTGGTTAAAAAAAAAAAAAAATTAAGCCAGATATGGCTAAAGCAAATCCTACTGGATTTGTCCTCCAACGTCCTGCTGAATCTCTTCTTTGTGACGGAGGCTGCTCTCATGTCAGTTCGGGGTGTCTGGTGTATTAGCTGCGTTCCTTGAGAAGGACCCTGAAAGGAACATTGGCAGGAGCACGGAGCAGGGCAGGTGTGAAGCACTTGGCGGGCTGCCTGCTGACTGGGTGCAGCTTCCCAGCCAGCCACAAGGGGACACCGCGGGCCACCCAGCGGGAGTGCTCCCTGGGCATGAAGGAGGACTCCTCCAGAAGGTGCAAGGAAGAGAAGGTGGGGGTTGTGCTCCCGGCCGTCCCATGCTCCTCTTTCCCATCAGTCACAGCTTACCACTCGGAGATCAGTCTCTTGCATTTCTGGATGGAGTTCTGGCTCTTGTGGACTCTCCAAGCCATGATCCTGGTGTTTTAGTTTATCCAAGGCCAAAGTGCTGGAGAAAAAGAAGTCTCTTGCATTTCTGGATGGAGTTCTGGCTCTTGTGGACTCTCCAAGCCATGATCCTGGTGTTTTAGTTTATCCAAGGCCAAAGTGCTTGAGAAATCCAAAGAATGACCTGCCATTCGAGTCCCACTACAGATGGCTACTTCCTCTTAGGACCTACAGGGCATCTGTACTTACCCAGAATTCAGAATTTACACAGGAGTTTTTACTGCTTTCAGTCAGTCTAGGGGGTCTTTGCTTTCTTCCAAATAACACCTCAAAATTCCTGCCACCAGGTTGCTTCTTTATAGGGTCTTGAAGTTTTCTTAATCTTTTTGAGTACTTCAGGGCCAGGAACAATATCTTACCTTCCCTCCCCACCGTATATTCTGGAATGGAGAGTGTATACCATATAAGCTTGTCAGATAAATGAGTTCAAAGAATAAATGACATTCTTTGTGGTCTCCCTGTCCTGCTCCCCTCCCCTGAGGATTCTGCCCTATTATGATGTAGTGGCTTGTCTTGTATCCCATTACCTGGGACAGGAAAACTAAGTCTTCACTTATACCTATGAAACATAGCATTCCTTATTATGCAAGATCATGGCTATTATGGTATCCACAATGGTACTGAACACTTTCTCTGGATGCAACAGTCTGCCACTTACTGTTGTGAATAATGGGGACTATTGTGTATCGTCTGATCATTATAGTCCAAGAATTGTGCCAAGTACTTCACAAAGATGCTCCAAATTATTCCTCAAAGGGACCCTACGAGGCAGGTACCCTTTCTCCATTTTCCACATATCCAAAAAGCCTAAGTAATGGTAAATAACTTAATTTGTTAAATAAATATAAAGCTGTATGTCGTAGAGTGGCAGGGTGTGATTTGAATCCAGGGATGTCTGACTCCAAACTGGTGACAACTCCTCTCTTGCAGTAGCTGGCATATAGTGAAAAAGAAATCAGCATTATCGTACAGCAAAGATTCTTAACTCTGGGCAATTTGCTTCTCCAGGGGGCATTTGTCAATGTCTGGAGACATTTTTGTTTGCATTAACTGATGTGTGGAGGGGATGCTGTGTACATTGAGTACACAGTGGCCATAGATTCTGCTGAACATCCTATGGCACTCAGGACAGCCCCCCTCGGGAGGAATCATCTGGCCCCACATATCCATAGAATTGCCCTGAGAAGCCCTGGTCAACGTGTTAGATCCCCCAATAATGGGCCCATGAGCAAAGAGCGAGACTGATGCAAAGCGAAGGTCAAGCAAAGCTTTATTTCGCACCAAGCATTGAGAATCAAACTGACTGGTCAGGGCTGCCTCTTACAAAGAGGTGAGGCAACCCCTCCCAGCCTCACAGACTGACTTTTATAGAGCAAAGGCCATGTGGTTGAGCCTGGCCACACACAGGTGGCCAGTGAGATTGCAACACACAGAGAAAGCTGCACAGTCATGCTCGGTCACACACGGGTGGCCAATTGAATTTAAATTTATCATAGTAGACATTTGAACTAGCCTATCACCTTGGTCAGAATTGGCACCCAAAAGGTGGGA
This sequence comes from Neogale vison, assembly GCF_020171115.1. Lineage (NCBI taxonomy): Eukaryota > Metazoa > Chordata > Mammalia > Carnivora > Mustelidae > Neogale > Neogale vison. The sequence goes on along the minus strand of NC_058091.1, from coordinate 311,834,844 downwards.
CCCACCCTCCTTGGTAGCTAGGGAGACAGTATGCGTGCCCCACTGGTTGGATGTGTCCACCTAGCCTGACCTGCCCTTGTATCTGGGCTTTGCTACCTGGGACTGGTTTCCCGGACTTGCTTTTAAATAAGTTCCTCTGGGAGGGGCAAGGTCAATCTAAGTTTACTGCATAAACAACAAAATGGCTCCTTCTGGCTAAGTAGGCCCTTACAAACAGAAGACATTTCCCTAATGACAGGTGAGGCAAACAATCCAAGCCCAAGATGTGTAATATTTAAAAGCTACTTCACTTTGGTTTAAAATGTACAAGCAGCCTCACAGACTCCCAAAATATCTATTATAAACTGTGTCGTCCATGTCTGTTATTTCTACAGTAAAATTCAATTTATTGGGTCATTGTTGATTTATCTTTCTCCTTTCTAAAACTGAATTTACTATTGTTCTTTGAGTACAAATCTATGTGCATCATTGTACCCTCTCAGTGCTCTTAAAATATCTAATAATCATTCGTTGACCATCAATCACATCATGAACACACTAGGAGGCAGTGGGCTTAACCTGACCTCAGCCACCTCTTTGTGGATCTCATTGTCCAGGATGGAAAGCCTCCCAGTCATGGGGATGGCGGGCTTGAGTTTTAGGACTACATGAAATGCAAATTTGACAGAAATTTTAACCTGAAGTCAGCTTTGATCTATGAAGATTTCTGATTTTTTCCTTTCAAGTCTAAAGTACATTTCTTTTTTTCATTAAAATGTATTTAACCATTAAGCCAAGGTCTTGTAAAAGATTGGTCTGTCTTACAGAAGCAATATATTTGGAACTGATGATCAGCAAAAATAAAACATATTTTAAGATAGTGATTTAATTTCCAGATCAGACCAATTTGAAATGTTTAAGACACACAGACATTTTTAAAAGTATCACAATTTATGAGATGTCTTGCCCACCAGGACTCCCTGGCATTGGGTCTCAAAGATGTTTCACTTCCTGCTTGGGCTGCTCCAAAACCACAGGTGTGTGTGGTGGGGGAAGGGTGTTCCCTGGGGAATCTGCCACAGTGGAGGGAGAAAGACATTTGGGGATATGACAGACTGTTTTGACCCACCCCCAAAAATTCCAGACGGTATTGAGCCTCAGCTGTCTTAATGGTGACCTTGATGGTGCAGCCTGATATGGACTTGTCCTGCTTCCTGGACTGCATCACCTCCCATGTACACACACTTCTGTCCCCAAATATGACCTCCTCATAGGCCTCTGGGTCACTTGATCCTAAATTAGACTCTGCTTTGGGGGAAGCCATGTGGAGAGAGGTTGAATGGTGCCTCTTCCCCACATCCTAGTCCCTGGCCCCTGTATATGTGACCTTATTCAGAAAAAGAGTATTTGTAGATATAATTAAGTTAAGGATCTGGTGGTGAGATCATCCCAGATTACCCGAGCAGAGCCTAAATCCAATGGCAAACATTACATGGAGAGAAAGTCTTGTGAAGACAGAGATCGAGATTGGAGTGATGAAGCCACAAGCCAAGGAAAGCCAAGCAGTGCCAGCAAACCACCAGGAGCTGGAGGAGGCAGGAAAGATTGTCCCTTGGAGCCTCCAGAGGGAGTGTGGCCCTGCTGACACCTTGATTTCAGACTCATGGCCCCCAGGACCGTGAGGGAGCAGATGTCTGCAGTTTCCGCCACTCAGTCTGTGCTTGTTTGTTACAGGTTCTCCAGGAAACTAACATCAGGAAAAGACAATTTTTGTATGATCCTTTTTAACCCCATGAACCTGGAATTGATTAAGTACAGGTACACTTACTGAGTGCCAGCAATAATAAAAAAAGAGCGGAAGGAGGTTACTCTAGCCTTCTGGATCCTGCACAGTGTCTGCGGGACAGTGAGCAGGAGGTGGAGAGCCAAAGTCCGGCTGCACCTGTCACTGGAGCGTCACAGTGAAGCAGCAGGTACACAGATGAAGGCACCAGACCCATCTGTTTGGCTCCACTTAACCTACTGTGTCTGAAGAGAAGCTTTTGATAAAGCCATCGATGTACAAACATTTCTACTCAGTCGCGATCAGCGACGCCTGGGACATGAAAATTCCAAACCGGTAGGTGGGATGTCATAGCTCACTGTTAGGAAACATGTATTAACTGTGCGCTGTGTGGAAACAGCCCGGTAATCCTCACATTGGGCAAGTTACAGATCTTCCTTGGGTCTCATTTTCACAGGTGGAAAATGGCAACTGTAACGGCTGCCTTTCACAATTTGGCATGGAAAAGTACAAGGTATGCCGGTTGACTGGCAAGAAGGTTCCTAATTGGTAACTGACTGTCACTCAAATTACAATTTTTGTTATTACTATTGATAGAAGGCAAATAAAAATATTGATCCACAGCCACAAAGTATTTACTGAAGCATCTGTTTCCTTACATGTCAAATTCATACAATAACATCTCCTAAAATAATTGTGGGTTTGAAATGAACTATGTAGAAAACTTAGAGGATAGGGCCCAGCACATAGTAGGCACGCTATACCTCTTAGATATCAATACTGCTGTTAGTATGCACTGCTCTTATTACTGCTTGGTTATTATTACTTTGGTAATATCTAGCACTATTACTTTGTGTCATTTACCACATGCTGGCAACTGTGCTGCGTGCTGCAGGGACAGCAACCCCCAAGCAAACGTCTTTGTGCTCATAGAGCTTCCAGTCTAGCACAAGGGCTGGCCAACCCTTTGACTTTGAACCACAAGAAGAAATACACTTTCTGTATATATAATGCAAATTGACACACACACACACGAAAACACTCAAACAATCAATGTTCACTATTTTCTTGAATGGTGCTCTTTGACATTTTTCTCTTTTGTTCATTCTAAACTAGTCTATACCATCTGTGAAATGCTCTTTGTGACCTACCAAGTTGAATTCTGACCCACTAATGGGTCCTTATCCTCTGTTCAGAAACAAATGTCCAGCCGGCAAGACAGTCTGTGGGTCAGTAGAATGCAAACATTCTCACAGGGGTTTGGATGGTCTGCGCATGTAGCAGAGGGGAGTGTGTTAGCCTGGAGGGTCAGGAGAACATCCCTTTGGGGGGCTTTTAAATGAAGCAGGCAGGATGAGGCAGCAGGAGGAGGGGGATCTCCAGCTGTGGATGCTGTCTGCACACTGAGTCCAGACATGGGTTCATGAGAACATGCTCTTCAGAGAGGGAGGGAAGGAGGCAAGACAGAGAAGGGAATACACTGATGGAAAGGAATTATCCTAAGGTTTAGCGCAGGATAAATCAGATGGGGCAGGTGCAGGCAAACAATCAGGGGTGGGATTTGGAAGGGGGTAGGGACAGGATTTGGAAGGACAACACAGAGAGGTCCCCTTTGAGGCAAAGGAGTGATCCTCTGCATCCTGTATTTGTCTGCCTCAGGGGGTGAGGAGCTTCTATCAGCTGAGGTCATTTTTGAAAGCCCTCCAAAAAAAAAAAAAAAGAAAGAAAAAAAGGTCAACTGTGAGCAGGAAATTCTCTTAGCTTGAAGGCTTTTGACTTAGAAATATCCTGTAGGGGCTCCTTGGTGGCTCAGTCCTTAATCATCTGTCTTTGGTTCAGGTGATGATCTCAGTGTCCTGGGACTGAGCCCCACATCATCCTCCCTGCTCAGTGGGAGGCCTGTTCCTCCCTCTCCCACTCCCCCTGCTTGTTTTCCCTCTCTCGCTATCCTTTCGGTCAAATTAATAAATAAAATCTTAAAGAAAAAAAAGGAAGTATGTCTGTGCTCTTTTTCCTTCCTTCCTCCCTTCCTTTCTCCCTTCCTCTTTCCTTCCTTCCTTCCTTCCTCCCTCCCTTCTTTTTTAGAGAGAAAGAGCATGATCAGGGGGAGGGGCAGAGGGAGAGGGAAAGAGACAATCTTAAGCAGTCTCCACGGCCAGTGTGGAGCCCGAGATGGGACTTGATCTCATGACCCTGAGATCACAACCTGAGACGGAACCGAGGGTCTGATGCTTAACCGACTGAGCCAGCCAGGCACACCCATTTTTGTATTTTGGATATTTGTTAAGTAACTACTTATGCCAGTAGTATGCAAATATTTCCACCTGGGCTAACTTTGAGGTTTGGAATGTCATCTTGTGTCATACAAATATTTTCAATTTTCATCTTGTATAATCTGTCAGCCTTTTCATTTATGGGTACTAGATCTGTGACTTGCTCAGAAATGCTTTCCCTCACCAGAAGACTGTAAAAAACTTCCTCATTTCTTTTTGAATAAACACACATTTTATCTTAAGCTCTTTATTTTTAGTCTATTTCTGTATCTGTTATAAATTGGGGCTCTAACTATATTTTTTCCCAAATACATCATCAATCATATGATACCATTTATTGAATAATCCCTTAGTGCCTGCTGGTTCTAAGTGCTGCCTCATCATGTAGTAAATTCTCTCTCTGTTCTCTTTGATCAGTTCATTGGCCCATTCTGGAGCCAATAGCAGACACTTTTACCACCAAAATTTCACAGGTTGCTTTGTTATTTAGAAGGCAAATTCTTCCTCACTATTTTCTTAATATATGTATTTTTTATTTAAGTAAAATCTATCCCCAGTGTGGGGCTTGAACCCATAGCCCTGGGATTAAGAGTTGTGTGCTCTACTGACTGAGCCAACAGGTACACCCTCACTATTCTTTTAAACATATCTTTGCTTCTTATGTGCATTTTCTTGTGATATAGTAATGTATGTTATTAGGTTGTACTCAACATCCACTGCCCTTTTTACTCCCCTTAGATATGCCACGTTTCATTCAGTCGTCTTCCCTTCACCATGCAGCCCACATCCCTCCGGACAGAGCCCCAGAGCTAGGATGGCTGGGTGACATGCACTGAGCCCTGAGATGGGCTTGGGCAAGTGACCCTGTTCAGGCTGAGGTTGAGCAAGAGGTTTCCTGGCAGTTCCAGGGACAGGGCCACCTTGTCTTTAGGAGAAAGAGAGAAAGTCGCTCTGTAAGAGGCATTTCTTCCCCAGGCGGTCCGGGTTTCTGTTCCATCATGGAGCAGGGAAGACAGCATCAGTTCTGCACACAGGGGAGGGAATAAGCATGAAGATGGGGGACAACGTCCAGAGGAAAATGTAGCCCAAATCAAAGCACAAGAAACCCTGACTTACTGAACTAGACCAGTCTCACACAGCTTTATTACTGGGATGCCTGATCCAAGCAATGGATGTCTCCCCTAAACTACTTTGGGTTGTCTGTTACCCAAATGCAAAAACTCTTAACACTTCAGAATTAGAGGCTCAGATTCCATGGGCATTCCAAACTCCTTTTGGATTTTTTTTTAAGATTTTATTTATTTATTTGACAGACAGAGATCACAAGTAGGCAGAGAGGCAGGCAGAGAGAGAGGAGGAAGCAGGCTCCCCGCTGAGCAGACAGCCCGATGCGGGACTCGATCCCAGGACCCTGAGATCATGACCTGAGCCAAAGACAGAGGCTTAACCCACTGAGCCACCCAGGTGCCCAATCCTTTTGGATTTTGACTGAGGTAACATCAAATGTATAAGTAAGTTTTGAGAGAACTTACATGGTTGCAATGTAGTTCTAATAGTTTCTGTCAACACAAAAATGTCTTCTATCCATGAATAAGATTAATCTCTGTGTTTCCATGATTGACTTTCTAGGCACCTATTGTTTGGATGGTGTCCTTCAGTCACATTTATATATTGGATGATCCCCCAACTTCTATTTCCGGCCTCCATTTTCTCTGAATTTTGGGCTTGTAAATCCTACAGGCAACTTGTGATCTCAGCTTGAATGTCTAATAGGCATTTTAAATTTAACATGTCTTTTTAAAAATCTTTCAATTTCCTCTCAAAAAGCTGTTACCACTCGTCTCAGTGAATGCTAGCTCCAACCAGTTGCTTGGGCCAAACACACAATTTGTGTGGCTCATAGTTTTCACAACCCACATTCTGTCCAGTGGCCAAGTTTGTTGGTGATATCTTCATGATCTACTTCAAATAGGACCGTGTTTCATCACCTTCATCTCCATAACTGAGACTTATTTCTCTACTTCTATTCTTGTCCCGTGCAAATTTCCAGAATGAGCTTTTAAATTAGATGACATCACTCCATAGAAAATCAGTCTTCAAATGAATTTCCATCATGATGTAAGTAAAAATCTAAATCTCTTCCTCAGACTAAACAATCCCTAAATATCTGTCCCCTACCTCACTGACTGAACCCCGCCCCCCCGCCTCTGCTTTGTTCTCCCGATACCCCATATGCACGTCCATTCTTCTCTGCCAGGCCTGGAACAGCACGTGAATCAGGAAGCATGGAGTCTTTGTCGTGGGCTCAAGTGTGGGCAAATCTTACAGTGTTTGTTAACGCAAATGCTGGTGGCTATGGATATTTTATGAAAATTAATAATATAATAAAATTTGAGGGGCACCTGGGTGGCTCAGTGGGTTAAAGCCTCTACCTTTGGCTTGGGTCGTGATCCCGGGGTCCGGGGATCGAGCCCCGCATTGGGCTCTCTGCTCAGCAGGGAGCCTGATTCCCTTCCTCTCTCTCTGCCTGCCTCGCTGCCTACCTGTGATCTCTGTCTGTCAAATAAATACATAAAATCTTAAAAAAAAAGATTCTTTCTCTAAAAAAACTGTATATATATGGTGTAAGAGAATGGTTAAGTTTCATTCTTCTACATATAGCTGTCCAGTTTTCCCAGCACCATTTATTGAAGAGACTGTCTTTTTTCCACTGTATATTTTTTCCTGTTTTGTCAAAGATTAATTGACCATAGAGTTGAGGGTCCATATCTGGGCTCTCTACTCTGTTCCACTGGTCTATGTGTCTGTTTTTATGCCAGTACCATGCTGTCTTGGTGATCACAGCTTTGTAATAAAGCTTGAAATCAGGTAACATGATGCCCCCAGCTTTATTTTTGTTTTTCAACATTTCCTTAGCGATTTGGGGTCTCTTCTGATTCCATAAAAATTTTAGGATTATTTGCTCCAGCTCTTTGAAGAATGCCAGTGGAATTTTGATCGGAATGGCATTAAAAGTATAGATTGCTCTAGGCAGTATAGACATTTTAACAATGTTTATTCTTCTGATCCAAGAGCATGGAATGGTCTTCCATCTATTTGTGTCTTCTTCAATTTCTTTCATGAGTGTTCTGTAGTTCCTCAAGTACAGATCCTTTACCTCTTTGGTTAGGTTTATTCCCAGGTATCTTATGGTTCTTGGTGCTATAGTAAATGGAATCAATTCTCTAATTTCCCTTTCTGTATTTTCATTGTTAGTGTATAAGAAAGCCACTGATTTCTGCACATTGACTTTGTATCCTGCCACATTGCTGAATTGCTGTATGAGTTCTAGTAGTTTGGGGGTGGAGTCTTTTGGGTTTTCCATATAAAGAATCAAGTCATCTGCAAAGAGAGAGAGTTTGACTTCTTCATTACCAATTTGGATACCTTTTATTTCTCTTTGTTGTCTGATTGCTGTTGCTAGGACTTCTAATACTATGTTGAACAAGAGTGGTGAAAGTGGGCATCCTTGTCTTGTTCCTGATCTCAATGGGAAGGCTGCAAGCTTTTTCCCATTGAGGATGATATTTGCTGTGGGTCTTTCATAGATAGATTTGATGAGGTTCAGGAATGTTCCCTCTATCCCTATACTTTGAAGTGTTTTAATCAGGAACGGATGCTGGATTTTGTCAAATGCTTTTTCTGCATCAATTGAGAGGACCATGTGGTTCTTCTCTCTTCTCATATTAATTTGTTGTATCACATTGATTGATTTGCGAATGTTGAACCATCCTTGTAGCCCAGGGATGAATCCCACCTGATCATGGTGGATAATCTTTTTAATGTGCTATTGGATCCTGTTTGCTAGGATCTTGTTGAGAATCTTAGCATCCATATTCATCAGTGATATTGGTATAAAATTCTCCTTTTTGGTAGGGTCTTTGCCTGGTTTGGGGATCAGGGTAATACTTCATAGAAAGAGTCTGGAAGTTTTTCTCTTACACCATACACAAAGATAAATTCAAAATGGATAAAAGACCTCAACGTGAGACAGGAATCCATCAGAATCCTAGAGGAGAACATAGGCAGTAATGTCTTCGATATCAGCCACAGCAACTTCTTTCAAGATATGTCTCCAAAGGCAAAGGAAACAAAAGCAAAAATGAACTTTTGGGACTTCATTAAAATCAAAAGCTTCTGCACAGCAAAGGAAACAGTCAAGAAAACAAAGAGGCAACCCACGGAATGAAAGAAGATATTTGCAAATGACAGTACAGACAAAAGGTTGATATCCAGGATCTATAATGAACTCCTCAAACTCAACACTCACGAAACAGGTAAACATATCAAAAAATGGGCAGAAGATATGAACAGACACTTCTCCAATCAAGACATACAAATGGCTAATAGACACATGAAAAAATGTTTATCATCATTAGCCCTCAGGGAGATTCAAATTAAAACCACATTGAGATATCACCTTACACCAGTTAGAATGGCCAAAATTAACAAAACAGGAAACAACATGTGTTGGAGAGGATGTGGAGAAAGGGGAACCCTCTTCCACTGTTGGTGGGAATGCAAGTTGGTGCAGCCTCTTTGGAGAACAGTGTAGAGATTCCTCAAGAAATTAAAAATAGAGCTTCCCTACGACCCTGCAATTGCACTCCTGGGTATTTGCCCCAAGGATACAGATACGTGAAAAGAAGGGCCGTCTGTACCCAAATGTTTATAGCAGCAATGGCCACGGTCGCCAAACTATGGAAAGAACCAAGATGCCCTTCAACGGATGAATGGATAAGAAGATGTGGTCCATATACACTATGGAGTATTATGCCTCCATCAGAAAGGATGAATACCCAACTTTTGTAGCAACATGGACGGGACTGGAAGAGATTATGCTGAGTGAAATAAGTCAAGCAGAGAGAGTCAATTATCATATGGTTTCACTTATTTGTGGAGCATAACAAATAGCATGGAGGACAAAGGGTGTTAGAGAGGAGAAGGGAGTTGGGGGAAATTGGAAGGGGAGGTGAACCACGAGAGACTATGGACTCTGAAAAACAATCTTAGGGGTTTGAAGTGGCGGGGGGGTGGGAGGTTGGGGTACCAGGTGGTGGGTATTATAGAGGGCAAGGATTGCATGGAGCACTGAGTGTGGTGAAAAAAAATAATGAATACTGTTTTTCTGAAAATAAATAAATTGGGAAAAAATGTTAAAAAATGTATATATAATAAGATTTGAAAAGAAAAATCTATCTAAGAATTAAAAAGGAAAAAATGAGAGGAAATTCTCGCTGCATTAGGGCGAGGGTGCCATGTGTTTTGTGAAGGCTGAACTCACCTTCATTTGCCCCTTGGCTACATTTCAACCAGCCTCAGATTTCACACTTGTTTGCCTTGCTGCACTTATCAATGAATCGGTCAATCACTAATTAAGTCTTGCTAGGCTTCTGACTCTTTTTTTCTTTCTATAATGCATTTTATTTGGAATATTTCATCATAAACTTCAAGAGTGATTGGCGTCCTCCTCTTCCACAAAACAATCCACTTTTGACCACCAGGCTCTGCCTGTGATTCGAGCTGTTGTAACTGGAATCGAGTACCCTCCGCGGTATTCTTTGTGGTTTTTCAGCTCCCCAGACGTTCAGTCATGCGCTCTGCTCTTATATTGGCCCATTACAGCGTCACTGGGGATCGTGGGCCCTCCTTTGTTGCTCTGCATACCCTGAGGAATAATTCAACCACACTTGTATTTAGAACATTAAATCCACTAGAAAAGCATCAGTTCCATTTGCATTAAGTCCCTTCTGTTCTCTGTTTTCTTCTTTATGTTTTAATTATATGTGCTCTTTTAATGGTGCTTGTAACTTTTAAAAAGGTTTTGTGACACATTATATGAACGCAGTTATGTAGGATGTTTCCCTTCCCAATCAGGAGGAGTAGATGACTCTTTTGTAAATACCGAGGCAGCCATAATGGGTTTTAAGAATGTTCTCACCCTGTCCCTCAACTCTACCACACAATATGTATCCATCTAGAGAAAGTGTTCTGTGTTGCCGCATGTGTGCATGCACGCACGTGTGTGTGTGTTTGTGTGATTCTACACATACATGCACACATGTTCACATTACTTTGGGACTTTCAAACCACAGAAATGTAAAGAGGAGCAGAAAAATCATCCATAGTTCTGCCACCAAAAGACAGTTATTATTAACTTCCTGCTGTATTATTTCCTGCTTTTAGAATAAGCTTGCTTTGTGCTCACGTTGCATATTCAAATTTGCATCCTGCTTTTCATTTAGCATTGACCAAAGTTTTTCCAGAGAGTGATGGCACAGATGCCATCTTGATGGCTGTGGAGTATGTTAGCAATTGGGATCCAGGAGCCATGCAGGTGACTCTCCCTGGGGTCAAGCCCCCAGATGGGCACTTCTCATGAAGATGTAGAATCCATTACTTTTTTCAGACCCGAATCTGGGCTGAGCTAGAACTTGCTTTGGCCAATAAAAAGCCGTTCTTGAGTTCTGAGACGGGGCTTCAAGAACCTTTGCGTATTCCCATTTGCACTCTTTGAGCCCTAAGCTCATGCACTGGAGGATGACGACTGGCTGGAGAGGAGGTCCAGTCACCCCAGCTTCCCAGCTGAGGCACAGACAGGACATCGCCAACAGCGAAGAGAGCCAAATCCAGAGGAAACTAGAAGAACCGCCAAGCCCAAACTGTCAGCCTGTGAAATAAATGACTTTTATTTTAAGCTACTGAGTTTTGTAATGGTTTACTTTGCAGCAGAAGTGATGCGGCATATATGTAATTGGACTAACTCTCCAACCATATTCAATGTTTAGGTTATTTCTAGACTTTTACTAAAATATGAAACAATTCAGTGAATGTCCCTGAACACAAGTAATTCACATGCAACTCCAAGAACTTGTCTCTTCCGTATAAACACCTAGAACTAGCACTGACAAGGGAAGAGGCATATCAATGTTAAGAATCTTGGTTAAATTCTACTTAGGATTTTCAAAACAGTTATATTACTTTACATCCTCACAACCCTGGTCTGAAATTGCTTATTGCATCATACTTTTGCCCACATGAGACATCTTATTAAAAATGAATTCATGGATAATATATACATTTAAGTCTTTGTTTGCAATTGCCATGTTATGGTTGGGGGGCATCAATCACTTTCATACACGCACCCCCCCCCCCACCAAAACACACACATACGCATTTTCTCTTTACTGGGCAGAACTCACGAACAGTTGAACGAGACCTTTATCTACAGAGTTGCATCTCGGACTTGGCATGGGTGCCACTTGATGACTCTGGGAAGGTGCGCTGGCCCCTGACAAAGCCTCACAAGGACGGCAGTCCTCAGGAGAACAGGCAACGCTGAGCCAGAAGAGACCTGTTTTGTTCAGCTGGACCCGTATTCAGCTGCCACGGCCCACTTCAGCTCAGAGACCTAAGCCAGTCCTGTCTCACGCGCCATCACCGGCACCGGCCTGCCCGCTTTCTCCATCTCAGTCATCGAGGGTTTCCCTCGTTCCTCGTCGTCTTCCTCCGCGCACACTGGTGTTGCACACGTTCTTTCTCTTCCTCGACCTCAGCCCTCACAATCCGCAATCACTCACACGTCTCTGCAGGAGAACCTTCACACACTAGTTTTGCTTGTGCCCACGAGGAGTCCCTTCTTTTCATTTTATTTTTTGGATGTTGTAATTGGTGTGATGAGAAACACATGTCTTCCTGGAAGATGGGAGCCCTTCTGGAAATGTCTGCCTCCTCCACTCACTGGTCCGTCTGGGACACGCGGCCGGACGAGCAGACCCACACGTGCATGGAGATTCAACACGCGCTGTGTCCTGAGTCAGGAAGGCGCTTAATGGCAGCGTGAGGTCCTGTAACAACAGAACTGTGGACGCAGGACCACCCTGCCACTGAGCTCCTCCATCCAGGCTTGTCCTTAGCTGAGCTTCTATCACATTTTAAAACCGTTGCTGTCCAAACCTGGACCAGAAGCGCTGGAGAGCGATTGACTTAAGGAACATCATCCTCCTTTTTTGTCGTTTCCAGACATTTATTTCTCAAGCTTAAGCTCTTTGGTCTCTAGTTTCCTCTTGCCAGTGCACCAGAACTTTTTTTGTTTTTAAGATTTTAATTATTTGTTTGACAGAGAGAGAGAGAGATCACACGTAGGCAGAGAGGCAGGCAGAGAGACAGGGGGAAGCAGACTCCCCACTAAGCAGAGAGCCCGATGCAGGGCTCGATCCCAGAAACCTGGGATCATGACCTGAGCTGAAGGCAGAGGCTCAACCCACTGAGCCACCCAGGAGCTCCCAGAACTTTTGCTTAAGATTTTGTCATGGATGTTTCCACATTTATTATAGCAGTTTCTACTTCGGAGGTCGGCAATTAGAAACATCTCCAGCTGCCAAAGAACCTGCTCAACCATGGACTGATATCACTTGCCATTTGCTTAAAACAGTTACATTTTGTTGAGCAAAAAACTTTGATGGATTCAGTGTAGATCACTCACTTGAATTTGCAGCCTCAAGCATTTTGAAGTTTCCATTTAATACATGTTCAAGAAGATGAACTTGATCTACTCTGTAAACAAGGTCAACTCAATAGGTAATTTTGGCTTTTTGTTTTCAGATAAAAGCAAGTCAGTACAAATAGGTTCCTCTGTAAAAGGGAAAGACATGTCAGTATGCTTTTCATTGCTTTATGGAGGTTACCAGAGAATGAAGGAACCATCCAGGAACTGCTCATTTAAGAGACAAAGACCTGTGATTCCAGGAGGACTTAATTTTCCTTGGGAGGCCTTATGGACATGAACTTGAATGATGCTGGTTTCATTTCATAGATTTCCTTTGTCTTTAATGTCCATGGCGTCATTGATTTGTTGAAGGATCATCTTTCCATCTGGTCTAACACATCATGAACTCACATTGTATTATGTTCCCTTTTCCACTTTGTTTGCAGGTCTGACTTTCTATAAAATCTCTTCTCTTTCAATTATTTTCCTTTCGTATTTATCATTGAAACAACTCTAGAATTGCAATGGCAACTGCCACTATATGCGTTTCTGAGTTTTTGAAAGTAAGCATTGAATACCTATAAAATAGAATGTTAATTATGGTCATATCTTTTGAACTTAGCCAGAATTAATACTGGCAAAAATGTCACTGAGGTCATAATCACTCACCTGTTTAGCTCAAGTGACTTCTCATTGTACTTAAATAAGAAGAAAGAATGAACATCAGTGATCTCAATACCCATCTTAGAGCATTTGCAGAAAAAGCTGCAAATGAACCAAGAGATACTAGAAGTAAAGAAATAGTGGAGATAAAAGCAGAAATTAATTATGTAGGAAAATATATATAATATCCATGGTCAATAAAAACAAAAGTTTCTTCTTTAAAAAGACTAATATAATTGCTAAGTCCACGATAAAACAAGAGGAGAAAAAAAAAAAAAACAAGCAAAAGAGGAGAGGAAGTATAGACTACTCAGACTGGCACCAGAAATGGAACATATCCACACACTTTAAAAAAAGATCACAAGAGGATATTACAGGCAGCTCTAGTAAATTTAAAATTTGGATATAACAGACACATTCGTAAGAGAACAGATCACCAAAGCTGGTGCAGAACATTCCAAGCCCAAATAGCATCACCAGTAAAATCTATGTGATATTTAACCAGTTTTACACAATCTCTTCCCAAAAATTGAAAAAGGAAGTATTTTTCTATTGTGTATACATAGTTTTTGAAGTTTTTTGTTTTGTATGTACACACAAAAATGATCACATTTTAGGGGCTCCTGGGTAGCTCAGTCAGTTAAGCTTCTGACTCTTGGTCTCAGCTCAAGTCCTGATCTCAGGGTTGTGATTCAGGCTGTGTTTTAAAAAAAATCACATTTTAAAAACATGATCTTAAAAATCCTATATGTATAGGAATATGTGACATTATGGTCAGCTGGCTATAGATTTCAGAAACACAGAGCTCATTCAAAATCAATATTATAATTCACAATGGGAATAGAATCAAGATGGAAAATGGTATGATTATCTCAATAGATGCAGAAAACACTTTGTATAGTAATCAGTGTTTGTTTATGATTTTTAAAAAACCATCACATACCACAGCAGAAAGAAATTCCCTTACTCTTAGAAAGGTATTTTTTAAAACCACTGCAGTAAACACTAGCTTTCTGAAATGGCAAATATCACTTAAACAGCAAGACTTTGGAAATCTCCTTTCTGAGACCGAGATCAAGCCAGTGTGGTCACTTTTCTACTTCTAGTCAATTTCGTACTAGGGGTCCTGGCCTCTGCAGTGAGAAAAGAAAAGGAAAAAAGTATGTAGAATATTTGGACAGGAAGAAATGAAAGCAAACACTGGCAGAAGTTATAAATGTTTATATCTTCAAAATATAATAAAACCTATGATAAATTATTAGAATTTATAAGTGCAATATATTTGCTATTATATCAATAAACAGAAAGAAACAAGTCTTTCCATAAATGAGAAACAAGCAGAACATGAAGTTAAAGATAGATACGTAAACTAGTATACAAACGGCAAATGCTTGAGAATAAGTCTGATAAACTATGCCCAGTAATTCAATCTGGTAACCTGTGGAATGTGTTTAAGAAGGAATTAGGAAGTAAGGAAATGGAGAGTTATAACATGTTTATGGAATAGAATATTCGATATTGAAAAAATATCAGTTCTCGCCCGATGTCCTCTATGGATTGAATGAAGTAGAACAAAAATCCCAACAGCTGTTTTCAAATGGATCTTGAAAAGCTGCTTTTAAAATGTCTACAGAAATGAAGACAACCAGTAATAAGCAAGGGACTTCCGGCAAAGAGGTAGAACTCAGTCTCCTGGACTGTCCGAGGACCGTCGGGGTGAGGTTACCGCACAGTGGTGAGCCGCACAAGCCAGGCGAGCTGTGCTATCTTACACTGTTGAGTAAGGACATGAGTCATCCATGCTCTATGGACCCTTTCATAAGGATAGAAGATGGGCAAAACCCAACTATAGAAATAAGCTGTCTACGAGTATTAAGAGATTATATACATACATCAAAATAAAAATACTATAAAATTTAAAAGAACGTTTATATACAGGAGGCTTCTAGGGTTCTGGAATTTTTTTTTTATTTCTGGACCTGGGGGATGAGTACAGGGTACTTTTCCCGTTACTTGGTTATCTATTAATTTTCTGTTAAAAACATCTAAACAAAAGTAGAAGAGAAAAAGGAAACGGATAATTTCTGAAAATTTGCTAGATTTCTATATTAATTTCCTAGAATAACAAAGTATCACATTGTGGGTAGCTTAAAACAACAGAAACTTGTTTTCTCTCAGTTCTGAAGGCCAGAAGACCAAAATCAAGGTGTGGGCTGGGCTGTCCTTCCTCCAAAGCCTCGGGGGAGGGTGACTTCCTGCCTCTGTCTGCTTCCGGCAGGGTCGCCTGGTCTGTGGCAGAGTCTCCATCTCACACAGCTTGTCTTCGCTCTGTGTCTGTGTCTGCACATGGCCTTCTCCTCTGTGTGTGGGTGCCTGTGTCCTAGTCACCTCCACTTAGAAGGACCCTTCTATTGGATTGGGTGCTGGATGAGGACCCACTCTATGACTTTATCTTAACTGAATATACCTGCAAAGATTACTTCCAAATAAAGCCACATTCACAGGTGTGGCCGTTAGGGCTTCACCATACCTTTTGAGGGACACTGTTCAACCCATGACAGTCTCTGTATACAGGTGTAGACCCTGTAATGAAACCAAGACTCTCCCATTTGCTAGCCAAGTGTGTCTTTGAGCAAGTCACTTTCTCTCTTCAGCCCCTTTATGCAATGGGGATAATATTTTATCAGAGGGTCTTTTTTTTTTTTTTTAAGATTTTATTTGTCTATTTGAAAGAGAGAGAGAGAGAGAGTATGAGTGGGGTGAAGGCAAGAGGGAGAAGCAGACTCCTGGCTGGCTGATCAGGGAGCCCAAGGCGGGACTTGTTCCCAGGACTCTGGGATCATGATGTGAGGCAAAGGCAGGCGCTTAACTAACTGAGCCACCCGAGTGCCCTGGGTGTTTGTTTGTTTGTTTGTGTGTTTGTTTTCGTTTTTCTAATGGACTATTATAGGGATCTAAGCTGCTTAGAACACTTCTGGGAACACAGTAAATGCTACACTGCAATTCTTTTTATTTATACCATTATTATCTTTATGGTGCACCAGGGCAAGCTCAAGGATTGAGGATGGTATGGGTGGAGGGCGGGCTAGAGGAAGACTATTTTGCTGAACATTGTAGAGTGAAATTTCCATTCTGGGCAGGAGTATGCGAAGATCCTGATGCACTGAGGGAAACGTTTTTATTTCCCAAGATGGAACTAGACGATACCATCGTTTAGAATTTATTCTGGTCTTTGAGATTCATGGGAAGAATTTCACTGACTCATGATCCAGTCAGATTTGATCCAGTCTAATGTCTACACAGAAGGGGATGCCTGCGTGACCCTGGAGCACCTGGCACAAGACTAGATTTGTCCTTCTTTGGTCCATCCTCTTCTGGTGCCCCCTAAGCTTCACCCTTCCATGTGTCCCTCCCGACTACCACCTTCTCCTTAGCATTAGTCTGGCCCAGACTAAATAACACAGATTGGGGGTATTTTGGTTTCCTGGAGCTGCCAAAAGAAATCACCACAAAACTGATGGTTTAGACAAAAGAAACCTAGTCTCTTATAGCTTGGGAGCCCAGAAGTATGAACTCAAGGTGTTAACAGGCACACTCCCTCTGAAGGATCCCTCAAAGGACCTTCTAAGAAAGGTCCTTCCTCACCTCTTCCTCTGCTTTAGGAGTTGGACATATCTTTTTTGGGGACACAATCCAACACACTACATGGGGAAAGTTTCTGCGAGGGATTCCTTTGTCCTCGGACCACCTAGTCAGGGAAGATGCATAACTCTACAACAGGTCGGTGGGAAATGTCCTCTTCTGAAGGCAGATGCATCAGCATCAAGCAAAACACAAGAGTCTCTTGCACACAGTTTAACTCCTATTCAGGCCTTTTCACTGAATTAAGGAAATACTCCTTTGGAGTTCACAGTTTATAAATTTCTCTTCCCATGTTCAAATTCCCTTTCTATAATCCCTATTCTTCATTAAACCCAAGGGTCCTGTGTAGACCTAGAGCACTGTTATAGGGGCAGTAAGGTAAAGTCAGGTGTGGCTTTCCTAAATGTCACTTCTCTAGATTCTTTTCAGGGGGCTGTTGATAGGGTTCCTGCCGGTCTCCATGTGTGGAAAGATTCTGGATAACATGGTGCTGGGAACCATGGGATGGAAGTATGTATCTGCTGGAGAACTGGCAGCCATGTACAGCCTTGGAAACATACCCAAGCACACCACCTAGAGCAAGACAAACCTCAAAGGTAGGAGGTCTGATGTTTGGCCTGTGGACATCACCCACGCAATTGTGAGCTTCGTTGGTCAGAGGATACCGGGTACCAGGGTCATGCACTTCTTCTTTTTTTTTTTTTTTTAATTTTTTTTTAAATTTATTTTCAGTGTAACAGTATTCATTGTTTTTTGCACCACACCCAGTGCTCCATGTAATCTGTGCACTTCTCAGAACATGGGAGGTCTCCTAAATACGTAACGAACATCATCAGCGACCTCAGTGGTCTATAATGATGACAGCAATGATGAAAACCTTCAATGAGACTCTGGGCGGGGGTAGGAATGACTGAGGCAACCTCATACCTTAAGAGCAAATTGTTCTAATTATCATTGACTTGTTCATGATTGTTCGGAGTCCTTCAGTGCCTTCAAGTGTATTTTAAAGATCTGAAGTTGGTAACACCAGCTTTCCTAAGAGTCCAGATGCTTCCCTCTCCCTTTCTCTTGATTTCTGCCCATGTCCGCACCTGGATGTACACTTGCAGTTCTTCTCAGGGAAGCTGGAATTCCCTTTGTGTCCTACCAAAAGTCTCTGAGGCTCTCTTCCTCTGCTGGCATGCCCATCCTTGTCTTTCTCGTTCAGCCCAGGGAGGGCCACGTGAACCATGGTGCAGCTCCTTGGCAACCGTGTGGTGTTGGGAGGCCTATCGACTCCTCACCAGACCTGAGAGTGTTTAAATCACCCCTGACCTCCCAGCTCCACCCAGAGCCTGCATCTAGGGGTGATAAATATAGGGCAGTGCTGAATTGGCCTTTTCTGTGAAAGTAATGACTTTGGTCTGCTGGGGAATATTCTGAAGGTTAATATCTCAGAGTGCAAGAGAGAAAATGAACAAATTGCTTCCAGTCAGCTCAAATACATAATGATTTTGTGATGTTTCCTAATTACATTTTTTATTGAAAAATGTAGTTGGATGCCCACATCTCCGGGAGCACAGCCGCAAAGAACTATGTGGTCTGGAATCTTGCAGGTTGAGGATTGTGTCACTTTCTTTCAAACACATTTCTTTTAAATTTCACTCTTTTTATGAAAACAATGGTATGACAATGCAGGTTACAACAGATATTGATTATGTTATTTTTAATGAATTACTTTTTGGTGAATGACTCTGATCAGGAGTCACATGAAAGGAGTCTATGTAGACAGGTCTAAGTTAATAAGGAGACAGAAGGTGAAAACACAGACGTCATAGCAGAATCATGTAAAAAACAAAGCAGTGAGGACATCTCCCCACCTGGATTTTGTTCCAGAAAATCGAATCCAAAATACCATGTACTTTTTAAAAAATGGTGTTACACAGCTTCTTCTTCTTCTTCTTCTTCTTCTTCTTTGACCGCAGTGAATTCACTTTCAACAGATTTCCTGGCTAAGATAAGTGGCTAAATACGATTTTCTTTTTAACTGTCTTGACCTAGTTGTGCTCAGCTGCACTTTCCAGAAAAAAAAATTATAAAAGAAGAAGAAGAAGAGAAAAAGAAGTAAAAGAAAAAAGCCCAGATCAATTTTAGGAAAAGAGCAAATATGATTCTGAAGCAAAATCCTGTACCCTCGTTGTTTCATGACTTCCTAGTCTTTAGAATTATTATAATTATCATATTAAAATTATTACATTATAAAAAGATTACTTCAATTATTAAAATGGTTGTAGCATATGATTATGACATTACTCAGATTACTAGTTTAATTATTAAAATTATTTCAAACTTTGGAAATGGAGATGTGCAAAAGTATTTTTTCAAGGCTGTCCCATTTATGATTTAATTATTGGAGAACATTGTATTCAAATGGAAGAAGTGCTGCCAACTGTATTTTTATGAGATCTCCCATTTTAAAACTTTAATATCTGGGTTCCACGCCTAGTGAAGGCCTGGCATATGGCAAGCATTCAGCAAATGTAGGTATTTCTGGAAAACACGGAACAAAGGATACAAAGTAGATCCTGGAGATCATGAGTGCATATTTACAATTCATTCAACAAACATTATGTGTCATCAGGTGGACAGCGGGAAACAGGCGAGGGCCAATTGAGGATAATGACCTTGGTAGTTCGGATATGTGCTTAATTAGAAACGCTGAGTAAGATGTTTCTTACTAGCCATGGGTTTGATGCAAACTTCTCCATCTCCCGGCAAAATAACACCAGGGCCATTGTTGCAGGGGTTATTTTTGAGGTAATGCATGTGTACTGTGAGTAATTAAAGACAAATGCATGAACACACAGTGAAAGGTAATTTTATAAAGATGAGCCTCCCCCATTTGTTAGAAGGTCCGTGGAATTTTATTGAATAAGCATGATTTGCAGAACCAAGTGGTATTGACTCTAGGGCTTAGCCACTCAACCAGTGTCACACTGGGTCCCCTGGGTGTGAGATTCTTGCCACAGGACTTGTCCAAGGGTGAATCTCCTTTGAGAGCATCCCCAAGTCAGAGTACATGCTTCTTAGATTTTGATAATGTTATTGCCATGTTACTCCTCAAAGAAGTGATGTTAAAGAATGATTCTACCACAACACTTCAGAATGATTTCTCCACACTTTTGTCCACTCTTATGGAACTTATAGAACATTTTTTGCCAATCTAAAATTTTAAATGGTGTCCGCATTTAGTTCTTATTATAATTTGTTAACTTTTTCCATTTTTCTTATGACTTTTCATCTGTTTGGGTTTTCTATATCATTGCATTTTTTTTTAATAAGCAAAGTTGAGTTTCCTTTTATGTATTTAAATTTTTTTTCACATTTATTACTGACTTTCTATTGAGTTGAGTTTTTCTTTGTTTTTGCTGATCTGTCTTAAAGGCATTAGCCCTTTGTCTACCATATATGTTAAAAGCATTTTCTTAGTTCGTTGTTTTGTTTTACTTTGATTTTTATTTTATTGTTGTCATTTATTTTCCCATGCAGGAAATTTTATTTTTTTGTGTCATTGAATATAACATATATTAGTATAACTTGAATTTTGGAATTTTTGCCCAAAAAGACTCTCTGAGGCTCTTAGTAACATTTATATATGATCCATCAGTGTTATCAAGTTTGAATTTTTGAAAAATTTCATTCTTGTTTATGTTTCATTCATTAATCTGGGGTTTTGCCCAAAAAGACTCTCTGAGGCTCGGGCGTGATCCTGGAGTCCCGGGATCGAGTCCCACATCAGGCTCCCAGCTCCATGGGGAGTCTGCTTCGCTCTCTGACCTTCTCCTCGCTCATGCTCTCTCTCACTGTCTCTCTCTCTCAAATAAATAAATAAAATCTTTAAAAAAAAAAAGACTCTCAGGCTCTTAGTAACATTTATATATGATCCATCAGTGTTATCAAGTTTGAATTTTTGAAAAATTTCATTCTTGTTTATGTTTCATTCATTAATCTGGGGTTTATTTTGATGTAGTTGGTGAAGTATAAAACACCTATGCAGTTTTTCTCAGAAGCTGCTTAAACACCTCATGTACATACACACATATGTTTAGATATTTGTGTATTATAAGTAGTTCTATAGAGTCACTTGTTGAACAGATGGTAGAAGCTACACAGAGCTGAGAGGTAGGCTTTAATGATTTTCTAAAAGAATATAGAATAAGTCTTTTAAAATATTTAGAACTTCAAACTTATTTATTTATTTTTAAATTTTATTTTATTTTTTCAGGGTTCCAAGATTCATTGTTTATGCACCACACCCAGTGCTCCATGCAATACATGTCCTTCTTTATTTTTTCCCCCAAAGGTTTTTATTTATTTGACCCACACAGAGAGAGAGAACACAAGTAGGCAGAGCAGCAGGCAGAGAGGGAGGGAGAAGCAGACTCCCCGCTGAGCAGAGAGCCCGATGCGGGCTCTCTCCCAAGACTCTGGGATCATGACCCGAGCCGAAGGCAGTGCCTTAACTGACTGAGCCACCCGGGTGCCCCAATACATGCCCTTCTTAATACCTACCACCAGGCTCACCCAAACTTATAAAACCCAAAGGAAAGGAAGTATTCAATAGGATGTTGCTAAGGACTGAATGCTTGTGTTCCTGAAGTTCCTACGTGAAAACCTTAACCCCGAGCATGATGGACTTGGATATGGAGTCTTGAGGGGGTGATCAGGGTTGGTTGGGGACATGTGGGTAGGTCCACGTTCTGAAGGGACTTGTGCCCTCACGGGAAGAAATGGAAGAGTGCTCCATCTCCCTCCTGAAGCCAAAGAGACCATGTCAGCGCAGTGAGAAGACAGAAGGCAACCATACAGGCATCCACACTTCAAAATGGGAAGAAAATACATTTCTGTTATTTAAGCCAGTCTGTCCATGATATCATGGTAAGGCAGCCCAAGGCAAATACTTATTTACCAGCTAAAGTAAGTCCACATAATGTTTAAATTAAGATAGAAGAAATGGGAATTAGATGGAAGGAAGGAAGAACTTTCCATCAATCATGCTGACCAGGATACCTGCATGAGCTGCTGAGGGTTTCGGGAAGATTCTATGGGGGATGGCAGGAGTTGGGGGGTGGGGTGGGTGGAAGGCAAATCAAGCCTTTTGATCCTAGGAAATTAAAACAAACACCTGTGTGCAGGCAAGGAACTTGACTACTTGATTCTTGAAGTTTATTTTCTATTTGCTGATTTGATTATAGGATGTCCAATTTAATATTTTTATTTACTATTTCTACATGGAGACACTGACCAACTGATTTAGGAGCACTTTTTACTTCAGGATTTAATACTGTAGGAGGAGTTTTATAGACATGCTCCCCAGTTCAGGAAAGTGGACTCTCCTTCAGTGTGTTCACTTGTGTTCAATGGAATGAATCAAGGTTGAATTCTGTGAAGAGCTGGGCATTTCTAAAATAGCAGTTTTCCACCTATTTTGTTTGAGTGTTGAGGAATCCAGTTAGATTCTCTGTTGAAGTCTACAAACATGCCTACAGCCTAGACTTTTCAGCTTGAATACATAACACCCCAGTGGTGGGCGGGTATTAAACCCATAGCCTCTCTAAGCCTGGCTCGTGCACACCGAGCCTTCCCTCCTGCAGGAAAACTGGTATTCACAAGGGGCAGTGGTACAGGAAGCGTTTGGGGATACACTGATGTCATGTTTAAATGGATATCTTTTTTGCATAAGCTCTCGGTTGCCTTCTCAGATTTGGGGTCCAGGGAAGCTGCCAAGGACTCAGGTCATTCCCATTCTGCTGAGGTTGAAGGATGCTGTTCCAGAGGTGAGAAATCATTCATTCCTCAGAAGAGCCTTTGTACTTTCAGGTTGAAGGATGCTGTTCCAGAGGTGAGAAATCATTCATTCCTCAGAAGAGCCTTTGTACTTTCAGGTAGTGACTGGGGAGAAAATTTTATCTATATCTATATCTATATCTATATCTATATCTATATCTATATCTATCTATCTATCTATCTATATATATATATATATCTGGTGAACACTGAAAATCATTTGGAGGCAGCCAGAAAAGAAAGAAAAGAATGATTCAGAAGACGCACAACCTTAGAAGTTCCAGCTAAGAAACTATGATTTGAGCAGAAATTATTCTGAGATATTACTCCTCCAGTTTCCCAGCGGAAAGAACAACCCTGCATCCAGCAGTGAGAAAGAGGAAGCTGCTCACAGCCCCAAAGGGGTGCTGCTGACTGACAAGCTGGTGGGTATGTGGGTTGAGCCATCCGGTACCAACACACTAATGAACATCGCACAGTTTTAAAATCGTTGGTGCATATCGATGAGCGGCTGCAGTCAGCGAAGGTCATTGGCTGTCCGTGTCCCAAGGACAGTGAGATGCCAAGGGAAGCCTGTCAAAACAACTCAATTCTGGTTGCCTGGTCACCCACCAGAAGCATCATACCAGTTGGTTCCCCTCATTGTGAGGTGCTGGTGACTTGGAATCTGCTGCGACTACGGGTGGGATTAGGTCTGTCCTCCGCCAGCAGCAGGTGGCTGCTGGGAACCATGGTCTGTGGAAGAAGAAAAAGAGGTATGGCATTTAGCTACTTCACCAAGGCACACCATAGGGAATGCAGAAATGATTGATGAGAACATCACATGTGTTTTCCCTTGTGGCACACACTCTGGTCAGCTTCCCTGTTCTTACTGTGGTTCTGTCCGCTCTCCTGGGGCTCCTTAGCCAGGTTCAAAAGTTCCAATCCCTCAGTGTTTAAAAACAAAGGCATTTTTCCTCAAAGCCAATGCTAATTGCCTTTCCTGGAAAAGCCTTCTTCTCCGGCTCTCTGAATCATGCACTGGTAAGCCATGGTTGTTCACCTCAGAGAGGTAGTGTATCGCAAATAACTGAATAAAATACTGGGTATTTTGTTCATGCGATGCTGCCTCTCGACAAGGCGGATAGAGCTGAACAACCCGGTGTACCCAAAGCTCAGGGAGCACGGACCCTTGGACTTGGGGTAGAACACAGTTCAGCATCTAAGCAGCTCCAGTGTCACGGAAGCCACAGTTCATCTATCTTTGTCCCAATTCTCTGTCCGTCGCTCTGTTCTCATTCCTCCGTGTTTGTCTTGCAAGAGAAAAATTGCACTGGGTCAGTTAAAGAGGTCAGAAAGACTTTATTCAAGACGTCTAGAGTAGGAGAGAGATTCTAATAGAAGAGATTGAAAGCATCATACACGAAGGAGGACATAATTTCAAAGCCCTGGGGAGATGCTGGGAAAGCATCACAGGGCAGGCATTATGGGCATGTGGCTAACGAGATTAGGCCATCTGAGTTTGCTATTCGGTGTTTACCAAAGTTAGGCTCCTGCCCTCTTACAGAGACTGGGTGGCAGGTGTCCCATTTTTCCTGATGACCACAGTTCACAGGCATGGCTCCCAGGTCCCTGAGAAAGACATTTCCTGGGTTTTAAAACTGGTAACAAAACAGGAAACAATATGTGTTGGAGAGGATGTGGAGAAAGGGGAACCCTCTTCCACTGTTGGTGGGAATGCAAGTTGGTGCAGCCTCTTTGGAGAACAGTGTGGAGATTCCTCAAGAAATTAAAAATAGAGCTTCCCTATGACCCTGTCATTGCACTCCTGGGTATTTACCCCAAAGACACAGATGTCGTGAAAAGAAGGGCCATCTGTACCCCAATGTTTATAGCAGCAATGGCCACGGTCGCCAAACTATGGAAAGAACCAAGATGCCCTTCAACGAATGAATGGATAAGGAAGATGTGGTCCATATATACTATGGAGTATTATGCCTCCATCAGAAAGGATGAATACCCAACTTTTGTAGCAACATGGACGGGACTGGAAGAGATTATGCTGAGTGAAATAAGTCAAGCAGAGAGAGTCAATTATCATATGGTTTCACTTATTTGTGGAGCATAACAAATAGCATGGAGGACAAAGGGTGTTAGAGAGGAGAAGGGAATTTGGGTAAATTGGAAGGGGAGGTGAACCATGAGAGACTATGGACTCTGAAAAACAATCTGAGAGGTTTGAAGTGGCGGGGGGGGTGGGAGGTTGGGGTACCAGGTGGTGGGTATTATAGAGGGCACGGCTTGCATGGAGCACTGGGTGTGGTGAAAAAATAATGAATAATGTTTTTATGAAAATAAATAAATTGGGAAAAAAAAAAACAACTGGTGAGAGTTGAGGAGAAGATCTGCATCTCAAAAAGGGCAGAGAAAGGATTTCCAATAGCAAGTTTTCTAAAGCAAATGCTCTAAGTAAGAGAGAACCAGGGGCTTGAAGTCAGGAAGAAACCTGCCTGTATTCGAACAGTTCCCATACTGCCCGTCCTTTTCCCCAGACACAGGATGTCTGAAGCTTCTGGACTGGCCTTGCCTTTCTGAGTCCTTGGGGCCCAGACTGATACTTAACACATCGTGGGGATTCATTCAGTGCTTACTGATTGGTGAACAAGTGGGTAAATGCTAGTTTTTTCTATTGTCTCAAGAAAACTTTCCGATATGGTAAGTTTTCCAGAACTGGAAATTTATTCACTTTTAAGTATTGGTAGGCAATGCTGTTCCAATTCTCTACCTTGCACTCACATAAAGGAGACAATGTTACACCATATGGTGATCATATGGGATTCCTCCCGAGTGCAGAAATCCTTCCTAAAATATGCTATATTTGTTCATCACGTTACAGTTTATATAAACATTCTCCATTACTTTATTTAATTTTTACAACTAGCCTATGTAATAAATGACACAAGATCCCTTCTCCCCCGATTAGTACTGTGCTATCAACAAATCGCAAGGTGTAATACAAGACTGCTTTTGTTACCAGCCCTCCCCCTGCCCACCCCATCCCCCACAGTCCACCCCTAACTCCCACTCTCCACCCCACCCCCACCCACCTTTACCCCATCGGCCCCCCCTCACTATTTCCAACAAAATCTCCTTTCTTCCCACCTACTCTCAAACACATCAATTCTCACATAATATGATGTAAACTTATTTGGTGCTGAATTTCCTCAGACATAATACCATTTTTTTTTAACACTTTAAGGATTGAAGGACCTGGAAAAAAGTAATATTAACTATTACTGAGGGTTGAATAAATTTTAAATGGCTCTTCCCAATTTTTAAACCATGATAGGGCCTGTGGCCCTAATGTCTTCATGCTTCATCTGGGTAAATTAGACTTTGGTGTAATGCTTCATCTGGGTAAATTAAATGTGGTGTCTTCCTTGATACCTAAGGATACATCCTTGAAATCGTCATTCACCCCTGAAGGCACCCGGTGTTTGGTCACCTGGCCACCCTCACCCGCTCGCATCTATCTGGGGTCTTTTTATTTTTTTTTATTTTTTATTTTTTTTCTCATTTTGCTTCGTCGGGGAAGCAGAGAATTTCTGCCAATGAAAGGAAGTGAGAGCAGCAGAAATCTGTTCTTTATCCTAAAATACTAAGAATATTATAATAATAAAGATAATAAGATAATTACCCCAAATAGCTTCCTTAGAAAAAAAAAGGGGACTAGTAGAGATAAATGATCTGAACAATAGATAGTAATGTGAGCTGAGAAGGCATTTCTAGATATCATATCCTCCAAATTTATGGATATCGGTAAAGCTTCAAGTACTTTCCTTGAAGAACTCATTAAGATATTTAGGATTGGGGGGCACCTGGGTGGCTCAGTGGGTTAAGCCTCTGCCTTCGGCTCTGGTCATGATCCCAGGGTCCTGGGATCGAGTCCAGCATTGGGCCCTCTGCTCAGCGGGGAGCCTGCTTCCTCCTCTCTCTCTGCTTCTCTGCCTACTTTGATCTCTGTCAAGTAAATAAATAAAATCTTAAAAAAAAAAAAAAATATATATATATATATATATATATATATATATATATTTAGGATCGGGGCGCCTGGGTGGCTCAGTGGGTTAAATGTCTGACTTGGGCTCAGGTCATGATCTCAGGGTCCTGGGACTGAGCCCTGCATCAGGGTTCCTGCTCAGCAGGGAGTCTGCTTGCCTTTCTCCCTCTCCCTTTGCCCCTTGCCTTTTGTGCATTTTCTGTCTCTCAAATAAATAAATAAAATCCTTAAAAGAGATTTAGGGTCATATTAATGAAACAGTTGATATTTTTTTTCCTTGATACAAGATGCCGGACTGGTGTTAGCCATCTTAGTTGCACATAGTATCTCTCTGTAAGTGTTTCACGATGAAAAGAAGGAAGGAAGGAAGGAAGGAAGGAAGGAAGGAAGGAAGGAAGGAAGGAGTGAATGAATGGGGAAGTGGGCACTGTTATGCTCAGAGCAGTTTTGATGAGCCTCTGTATCACTACCAGCTCCCGTCTCCTCCCTTCCACAGACCTGAACCTGCTCTTCCTGACACTTGGTCCAAATGTGGTGCCCGTCCCCACTGTGTGTGTCAGAGAATGAAGATTTAGGGATGGCCAATGTCAAGCCTGTGTGGCTGACCTGGGTCTGAATTCTGGTCTACCAATCTCAGAGCCTCAAATACAAAGTCATCGGCTCCTGGCATTGCCGATATTTCTCCTCCATTAGAATAAAGGTGTGATTGTCTGCGGATGGCCCCCATAGAAGGTCTGCTCCTGCCACCTTCTCCAGAATGCAGCCTGGAATGAGGGGCGACTTGTAGCTACACTGGAGCACACTAAGAGCCTCACGGAATCAACAGAGCCTCTGCCGCCCTGTAAAGCAGCAGGGACCCAAAGGTTGAAGGAGGAGCCGAGGAGAGGGTTTCTCTAGCTTTCCGAGCATTCAAGAGAAACTGTATGGCTTTTAAGGGTGTGTTGAAGGCACTTGTACAGTGATAGTCATAAAAGAAACCAAAATAACCTGCTTTCTAAGAAGCTGTCTGGTAATTGAGGAGTTAGGAATGCATCTGTCCTCCTCATTTTAGTAGACCTAGCATCTGCTTGCTTGCAAATAATTTCAACAGGTGCAGAAGTATCACTGCATTTTAGAGCCATTATGCAAATTTTTGTGACTACCTTAGGATTGGCCTATAAATGGACTTCAAGGATCCAGCAAAATCTGAACAATATATGCACTCTGGCAGGTGTCTGTGAGTACATGCATCCCCCCCCACCACCACCAGGGAAATAGTGCTTCAACTCATTATCTCAGGGTCTAGGTCAAAAAAGTGTTTCAGGCACAAGTCTGGAGTGACAAAGCACAGACAGACAACAAGCACCGTAACTAAATGGAGCGGAGTAAACCCCTTCTTCCAGCAGAAAGCCAATATGCAAATGCAGAAGGAAGGTCAGGAAATCGGCATTTTGCAGCCATCACAGCGCTGAGTGCTTCGAAGCATGACTCATCAAAGAAAGCTAAACTCCTTGATGGAAGTTCGATGAAGAAAGAGTATATGTGCTCAGCCTTAAAGAATCTTCACAGAGATTCCTTCCTACGTATACAAAAGGGAAAGCAGTCACTGTGGCAGAGGACCCCAGAGGACACCTCTTGGACCAAGTCATCAGAGGGCATGTCGCTGACAATGAGCCAAGTTGGCCGCACAGTCTTTGAGCTAATGCACAAAGATACCACCTCCCTTCTTGTGCCCTAAATGCACAACCCAAATCCGAACGTGAGGGAGCATCACGTTAATGCAAAACCCTGGCTCCGTAATCCCAAAAGATCAATGTCACAAAAGACAAAGTAGATAAGAGAAATGTTTCAGATCAAAGGAGACCCAGGAGTCATGTTGAGTTCAATGGAAGTATGATCCTGGACTGGACTCTGGGTTAGGAAATATTGCTACAGTGTACATTATTGGTACATCTGATGGAATATAAATATGAATTGTGGTTTATATAGTACCAGAGTATCAATGTGAATTTTCTGACTGATAATTGCGTCCTGGTTTTGGAAGAGATGGTTCACAGAAGTAGTTAGACCTGAAAAGGCTCAATGTCTCCAGTTGATTCTGAAATGCTGTGTCAAATACTAAAAATTTCATCATCATTATTATCACAGAAAAGAGAGAAACAAGCATAGCACCAGCGAATCCCAATGAACGGGGCTCGGAAGCTCACCGTACTGTTGCTGCAACTTTCCTTGGATGTTGAAATTTTTCAAATAAAAACACTTTAAAGAAAGTAAACAACTTGACCTGGTCCTTCTCCCCCACGTTAGAGGTAAGAATCAGTCTTATAGCAATTAAATAAAACATATCACTTTAGGGAAAGAAGCTGTATTTCCCAAGTCCCCCCAAAACTGCTCTTTTTACCTTCCCAGACAGATGGAAAACTCATATATGTTAATTTTTTAAATTTTTAAAATAAATGCAACCTAGTTCACATTGTCCACAGGCTGGCTCTGGTCTTTAATTCCTCTTAATGAATTTAAACACTGTTTCTTTCCTAAGTGGGTAGGATGCGGGATAAGCTCTTCTTATTTTCTTGCTCCCAGTAATTGGGAGACACTAAGCTCATTCTATGTACCCCCAGCTTTCAACTTCTGCCGAATATATGTAAAGCAGGCAGATTTTGCAGGAACTGAATATTGCTGAATGTTGTCCTTCTTCCTCAAAGAGCCTGTGACAATAACAAAGAATTTTGCTCAAACTCATGACATCCTGCCTGCCCTCCCAGGAGTCAGCCCCTGGGTGTTTGAGAGCCTTGGAACAGTTGACTTGACAAGCTGTGCCTCAAAACTCCTACTGTCTCTTGGAAGGGACAAAATGGGCCATGCGTTTCCAGAAAGAATGTTCATACATTCAGTTATGTGTGCAGTAGAGTTTCCAACGGTGGAAACATGAGTCAGGCTAAACCCGAGCTATTCGGGTGCCTAAGCTAGTTCAAGGTATGTGACAGGACAACATTCCACAGCAAGGCCTGCCCAAATTAGGTCAGATACATCAAAGAAGTTGTCCCACTTGTTACTGTAATTATAATACAGTGTTCAGGGAACAGATTCTAGAACCAGAACGTGTCCATATTCTGGAATGCCAGTCACCAGCTCTGTGACCCCGGGCAGCTCAGACTAACTCTTCCAGTTCTTCCCTGTAAAATGGAAATAACACAGAAATCTTGATTTATGCCTTAAAATGTCAGTAACTGATAGTTTGTCAAACAGTGGTGGTCTTTATGTACTTATTTATAGCCTACCTTGTTTCAACAGAAGATCACAATAGAACAGATGGAAAGGAGTTAAATGAAGAAATTGGACTGTAGGAAAAACAAGGCAAAGAGAATAAAGTTCAGTCTTCATTCGTACGCACCCATTGTGGCCCTACACCGTCCTCCTGGGTAAGCTGCACTGACTCTGTGCTTTCTAGTGCCCATGATGGAAAAAAACTGTACATTCATAATGCAGTCTAATGTAGACTGAGAGTTTTCTTGCTGTCCTGAATTTTGGCCAAAGTCTTAAAGCTGAGAATAGTGAGTGATGTTACCCCATGGTCTAAAGAGAAGCCTGGAAACATCCCCAAAGGAACGACTCAGAGATAGCCAAACTGTTTTTGTGGGCTCCGTCCTTAGTAACTACCTGAGAGAGGACTGTGGTTGTAGGGGAAGGATTCTCCCATACCACCCTGAACGCGCCTGATCTCATCTCCTAGAGCTGTAGAGAAGCAGCCTCGTTTCCCTCCTTTGCCCGTGCTCCTCTCCTTCCAGACTCTGAAGCCAAGACAGAAATGGGAGCAGGTTAGACATTTTGACAATGTTTATTCTTCTGATCCACAAGCATGGAATGCTTTTCCATCTTTTTGTGTCTTCTTCAATTTCTTTCATGAGTGTTCTGTAGCTCCTCGAGTACAGATCCTTTACCTCTTTGGTTAGGTTTATTCCCAGGTGTCTTATGGTTCTTGGTGCTATTGTAAATGGAATCGATTCTCTGATTCATTGTTAGTGTATAAGAAAGCAACTGATTTCTGTACATTGATTTTGTGTCCTGCCACATTACTGAATTGCTGTATGAGTTCTAGTACTTTGGGGGTGGGGTCTTTTGGGTTTTCCATATAAAGTATCATGTCATCTGCGAAGAGAGAGAGTTTGACTTCTTCACTGCCAATTTGAATACCTTTTATTTCTCTCTGTTGTCTGATTGCTGTTTCAGGATTTCTAGTACACTGTTGGTAGGAATGCAAATTGGTGCAGCCACTTTGGAAAACAGTGTGGATATTCCTTAAGAAATCAAAAATAGAGCTTCCCTATGACCCTGCAATTGCACTATTGGGTATTTACCCCAAAGATACCAATGTAGTGAAAAGAAGGGCCATCTGTACCCCAATATTCATAGCAGCAATGGTCACAATGGCCAAAATGTGGAAAGAAAAAGATGCCCTTCAACAGATGGATGGATACAGAAGATACAGACCATATATATAAAGGAATATTACACCTCCATCAGAAAGGATGAATACCCAGCTTTTGTATCAACATGGATGGGACTGGAAGAGATTATGCTGAGTGAAATAAGTCAAGCAGAGAGAGTCAATTATCATATGGTTTCACTTATTTGTGGAGCATAAGGAATAACACAGAGGACATGGGGAGATGGAGAGGAGAATGAGTTGAGGGAAAATGGAAGGGGAGATGAACCATGAGAGACTGTGGACTCTGAGAAGCAAACTGAGAGTTTTGGAGGGAAGGGGGGTGGGAGGTTGGGTGAGCCTGGTGGTGGGTATTAAGGAGGGCACGGATTGCATGGAGCATGGGTGTGGTGCATAAACAATGAATTCTGGAACACTGAAAAGAAATTAAAAGAAGAAAAGAGAGAAAGAAATAGGGGAAGGGTTGCTTACAAAAAGGGAGGAAGAGATCTCAGTCCGGCTAGATACTTGCTGAACCACAGCAAAAGCCCACTCAATTCAAACGCTGTGTGAAGAACGTAGTAGAAGACCTGGACTTGTGCCAGCCCCCACATTGGGGGGCCATAGAGACAGGTGCCTGGACAAGTCTGAAGGTGGGAAGAAGGCTGGTGCAGGAGTCACCTCCTCTTCCATGCCTTGGGACCATGGAAGGACCCTGCCCAGCAGCCTGCCTAGTGACAGCAGACAGGCATGCTTGGCGGAGACATCACCTGATTAGGAGCCTGTGCAGAGCCACAATTCAAGGTAGGGATATTTCCAGAGGACCACACAAGCACCCAGAGAGGCAGAGTCATTTTTTAACCCAAGAGAAATTTTTTAGAAAAACAGCACCAGCTAAAACAAAACTTTTTTTTTTTCTTTAGTTCTTCCTCCCTTTATCTCAGACTCTGAAGGAAGGAACAAAATGTAGGAAAAGAGATGGAGCAAGGAAGGTTCTAGAAAGTCTAAATACCTTCCCTCCTGGCCTAGAGAAACCCGCATCCCATTCCTGCTGGAATGGTGAATGAGAAACTCAGATTTTGTTTAGACTTCATCAAGTTGATGATGTCTCTGAAGACTATCTTAACACCCGAATGGAATGAGAAATCTCTGGAAGCTACCCAAGGCTGACCCAGCCTATTTAGAGACACTGTCAGGAAATATATATTCATTTCCAGGATTATAGTCCATGGGGGTCCATAAAAAAGTGGCACAGATTTGCCAGGTGCACCTGATACTAAGGACCCAGTTTCTTAGAGTGAAGTTCTCCTGTCCTGACTCCAAGAGAAATATTCCCATTTCAATCCGAGGGGAATGGCAGCAATCTTTCTTCATAGCTTTATATCCCATCCAAGTCTAGTAAAGGAACTGCCAAGAAATTTCTGTGACCACACTTGAATAGTTTTAGCTGATTATGCATCAAGAACCCATTATTATTTAAAATACATTTGAAGAAAACACAAATTTTCTTGGTTTCATTTTCCCCCATACTAAACTAACACATAAACCTCCCCATCTTTATGGAACAAAGCCTTCCATCTTTTAGGGATTTTGTTGTTGTTGTTGTTGTTGTTGTTATTATTACTATGTCCAATTAGCCAACATACAGTACATCACTGGTTATTGATGTAGTGTTCAATGATTCATTAGTTGCATGTAACATGTAACATCATTAGTTGCAATGAACACTGGCTCATCACAACACATGCCCTTCTTAATGCCCATCACCCAGTTCCCCCATCCCCCCAGTACCCTCCCTTCTGTAACCTTCAGTTTGTTCCCCAGAGTCCAGAATCTCTTATGGTTTGTGTCCTTTCTGATTTCTTCCCATTCACTTTCCGTCTCTTCCCCTATGATCCTCTGCGTTATTCCTTATGTTCCACATGTGAGTGAAACCATATGATAATTTTCTTTCTCTGTTTGACTTATTTCACTCAAAATAATCTCCTCCAGTTCCATTAGTGTCATTGTAAATGGTGGGTATTCATCCCTCCCAATGGCTGAGTAATATTCTATTATATATATGAACTACATCTTCTTTAAGCCTTCCATCTTTTAAGAATTTATAGTGGAGTCATTGTTTCTGGTTCATGCTTTAAATTCTTTATCATTAATTGTTCCAACAAATCACAAGGAAAGGCTCAGAGATGTTGTACTAGTTGTCCTAAATCACAGTGAGAAGATGGTGGATTGGAACCCAGATTTCCGTTATCCCAATGCCTAAGTTCTTTTCAGTTGCTTTGTTGCCTTGACTCTTTCTTCCATTCATTCTCCCCTTCACTCATTCCTTCACCCACATGAACCACTATGCAGAAACCTAGCTTATCCTCAGTGCTCAGGGAGATTGGAGAGGACAGTAAAGAGGACCCCTTCCCCCCATTTTTGTCTCAAGTATCCTCACCTCCCTGTTGCAGCTTGGGGTGGGAGGAGCCTAAGAAACCCATGAAAAGAAGTTGGGGAACTAAAGAAAATATAGCCCAAACTTGATATAACTCTGAATGAAAACCAGGGGAGCAAGAAGTTTACGAATGAGGTGCTCTTAGACATCAGTGTTTGAACAACTGTTGTCTTTTCTGCTCTGTTTGCCTTTTTCCATCCTCAGGGAAAACCTAACACTTGTCAAGGTAGGACCTGGTTCACTTACCCTGGCACCAGCATGGAGAGGTACAGGCAGGCACTGGTGTGAGGGCGGGGGTTGCTGGATAAAAGTCATTAATTTGGAATTTTAAGAAGGTAGTGAAAGAATTTGTTAAGAGCAATCTTGATCCAGTGTTTAGCACACTGAATCAAACTCTTGAATGTTACCTGTGGTGAGCAGAGTAATCCCCCTGCTAAAGACATCCACGTCCTCCTGCTGTTACCTCAAAGGTTAAAACAGAAGTAAAAAGAAAAAAAAAAAAAACCCTCACGATCCAGATTCCAGAGTATAGTCCTCCTAATACATAATTTCTTCCTTATTACATTTTATACCATCATTTATGTTCTCGCGTCCTGCCTTCCTTCCCAAATAAAGCCTGAGCTCTTTAAGGAAAAGTCTGTCTTATTCATATTCATGCACCACATAGAGCTCAAGACAAATACTGAATTAATAGGCACATGGATTGATTGTAAAAGAACAGCAGATTGCAAGAAATGACAAGGGAACTGGCTTTTTGGAAAGAATTGTCTTTGAACAAATGTAGACCTGCCTATGTTTTTAATGAAATAAATGAAACTCCATAAAAATACCATGCTAAAACTATCAGAGAAACACTGTGAACCCCTGAAAACTCATTTTAAATTTTATTTCATTTTCTCAGTGTTCTAAGATTCATTGTTTGTGCACCACACCCAGTGTTCCATGCAATCCGTGCCCTCCTTAATACCCACCAGCAGATTTCCCCTACCCCCCAGCTCCCTCCCCTCCAAAACCCTCAGTTGTCTCTCAGCGTCCACAGTCTCTCATGGCTCATCTTCCCCTCCGATTTTCCTCAACTCACTTTTCCTTTCCTTCTCCTAATGTCCTCCATGTTATTCCTTATGCTCCACAAGTAAGTGAAACCAGATGATAAGTGATGATAAGCAGAGTACTCTCTGCTTGACTTGATTCACTCAGCATAATCTCCTCCATATTGATAGAAAAGTTGGGGATTCATCCTTTCTGATGGAGGCATAATACTCTATAATATATATGCACCACAGCTTCTTTATCCATTCATTCTGTTGAAGGGCATCTTGGTTCTTTCCACAGTTTGGCGATTGTGGCCATCACTTCTATGAACATTGGGGTACAGTTGCCCCTTCTTTTCACCACATCAGTATCTTTGGGGTAGATATCCAATAGTGCAATGGCAGGGTCATAGGGTATCTCTATCTTTTTTTTTAAAGATTTTATTTATTTATTTGACAGACAGAGATCAAAAGTAGGCAGAGAGACTGGCAGAGAGAGAGGGGGGAAAGCAGGATCCCCGCTGAGTAGAGAGCCCAGTGCGGGGCTTGATCCCAGGACCCTGAGATCATGACCTGAGCTGAAGGCAGAGGCTTAACCCACTGAGCCACCCAGACACCCCTCGTAGCTCTATTTTTAACTTCTTAAGGAATCTTCACACTGTTTTCCAAAGTGGCTGCACCAACCTAACAAAATCCAGCATCTGTTCCTGATTAAAACACTTCAAAGTATAGAGATAGAGGGAACATTCCTTAACTTCATAAACTCTATCTATGAAAACCCATAGTGAATATCATCTTCAATGGGGTAAAGCTGACAGCCTTCCCGTTGAGATCAGGAACATGACAAGGATGCCCACTCTCGCCACTGTTGTTCAACATAGTACTAGAAGTCCTAGCAACAGCAATCAGACAGCAAAGAAAAAATAAAAGGTATCCAAATTGGCAATGAAGAAATCAAACTCTCTCTCTTTGCAGATGACATGATACTTTATATGGAAAACCCAAAAGACTCCATCCCCAAACTACTAGAAATCATACAGCAATTCAGTACTGTGAAAACTCATTTTTATATGGTTTTTTAACCCCTTATGTGGACCATCCTTATAAAAACTGAGGGAATATTCTTTTGATGGCATTCTAAGAGTCCAAAAAGACTGGAAAATCCAAGATTTAGCTGAGGGATAATGCAAAGCAGAATCCTAGTAGTCTTTTGCTGCCACCTATGAAAACATTTCTACCCCACATTAAATAATTCTCTATTTCTAACCACTGAATTGGGGTTTTTGTTTCCACATGTGGCTTCTGGGATGGTCAGCAGCGTGTGGTGGATGTGAGTGCTGTCAGCAGACAATCCCATCATCCTCTGTCCTTTCTGGCTCTGCCCCACTCCCAGGATCACTGGTTTCCACACTGGGCTGCATTTCCCCCCATGCAGCTGGCTCTTGACCTCATTCAGTCCATGGAGGGAAACAAGGAATGGGAAGAACAGTACAGATGGGGTATTTCTCACCCTCTGTCTCAGCCTATGCCCAGCAGACAGGCCTGGGCACATGTCTCCTGTCCTCAGCCTCCTGGATCATCACCTCCCCCAGGCTGTCCACTGTCTGCTGTTGCCAATCTCTGCCTTCCCCCCACCCCCACAGTCTTCTGCTAGCTTCCTGACTTCCTCCATCATCCACTTACCAATCTCCTGAATTAAAGTCTTTCGTTCGTACATATTTAGAGTGGTTCTTACTTTCGTGGTTGGACACTAATAAAGACAGCAACCATAATTCCCCAAAGGAAAGAAGATAGAATGAGGTTGACAAAGGGCTCTAATGGATACATTTCATTACAGGTTGTGTCATTTCTTCCATTTTAAAAGTGAGGAAAGAGGGACTCCTGGGTGGTGGCTCAGTCAGTAAACATCTGACTCTTGATCTCAGGTCAAGTCTTTTTTTTTTTTTTAATTCAATTAGCCAAGATATAGTACATCATTAGTTTTTGGTGTACTGCTCAATGATTCATCTGTTGTGTACAAGGCCCAGTGCTCATCACATCACATGCCCTCCTTAAAGCTCATCACCCAATTATCCTATCCCCCACCCCCCTCCCCTCCAGCAACCCTCAGTTTGCTTCTCATGGTTTGTCTCCCTCTCTGATTTCTTCCCATTCAGTTTTCCCTCCCTCCCCCTGAGGTCCTCAGCACTGTTTCTTATGTTCCACATATGAGTGAAACCATATGATAATTGTCTTTCTCTGATTGATGTATTTCACTTATATAATATCTCCAGTTCCATCATGTCAGTGTAAATGGTAGGTGTTCATACTTTCTCATGGTGGAGTAATATTCCACTGTATGTATATATAGATAGATAGATATAGCTATATATAGATATAGATATATAGGTATATCTATGTACAGATATATCTTAATATATGTCTTTATCCATTCATCTGTTGAAGGACATTTCGACTTCTTCCAAAGTTTGGTTATTGTGGACATTGCTGCTACATTGTGAACATTGGGGTGCAGGTGCCTCTTCCTTTTCACTACATCCACATCTTTGGGGTAAATACCCAGTAGTATAATTTCTGGGTCCTAGGATAGCTCTATTTTTAACTTCCTGAGGAACCTCCACATGGTTTTTCAAAGCAGCTCTACCAGCTTGCATTCTTACCAACAGTGTGAGAGGCTTCCCCTTTCTCCACATCCTTGTCAACATTTTATTGTTTCTGGTCTTGTTATTTTAGCCATTCTGGTGGGTGTAACGTGGTATTTCATTGCGGTTTTGATTTGTATTTCCTTGATGCCAACTGATATGGAAAAATTTTTTGATGTGTCTATTGGCCATTTGTGAGTCTTCTTTGGAGAAGTGTCTGTTCATGTCTTCTGCCCATTTCTTGACTGGATTATTTTCCATCTCAGGGTGGTGAGTTGAAGCCCTGCATTTGGGTGAGTAACATTCCATTGTACACCTGGGAGGAGGCTACTTAAAATTTTTTTTTCTTTAAATAAATAAGATTTTAAAAACTGAGAAGAGATCCTAAAGATAGTAAGCAACTTGTCAAAAGTGACATGACCAGTTATTGGTGGGGCAGGCAATGGAGCACACAGTGTGATTTTCTCAGTAATGATGTGAATGTCTCATGATCCAAGTATTAGGGAAAGAGATGGGAGTGTTGTAAGAAAAATCAGGAAGTGGAAAGGCAAGGAAAATGTTTGCTCGTGTTTCAGATCTCACTTTTGCTGTTAATACAACTTCCCTTGAGGTAAGCACCACTTGCACAGTAGAGATGAACACGCTGGCTTGGAGAGATTGGTTCTCTACCCAAAGTCACCCCACTACTATGGGACAGAACTAACAAGGAAGTTGGCTCTGCTCTGATTTCCACTGATGCATGGATTTTGCACTTTGTGAAGATTTATCTCCCTGATTTGTAGAAATACAGATTCAATGTAAGGACATTTCCCTCCATGAGATTTCTCATCTGAATAGTCATTCTTGTGGGCTGCGATGTGGGACACTGTTTCAATTCTCCCCTTCTATGGGCTATATGTGTTTTTCAACTCATTCATTCACTGAATCTATCCTGAGTCCACTGTATGGGGTCTTAGAGTGCAAGAGCAGACAAGGCCATTCAAGACAGAGGTCTCTGTGGGTTAAATAATCTTAGATTAATGTCGGCTGCTGGATAACAATGGTCAATCAGGGTCTTTAATGCTACTGTACTTGTGTGTTGGTACATTATTTAGCAAAAACAAACAAACAAATAAAAACAAAACAAAACCCCAAAACCAAACCAAACCAAACACCCCCCCCCGAAAAAAATGCTACTTCACTGGGTTGATAAAATTTGGTGAAGAATTTTCTTATTACCTGTTTCTTTGTTGTGCATAATGCTGAAAGCAGTTATCTTCATGATGTGATTTTTTAAAACCACTTTATTGAGGTATGATTGACACGTGCAAAGCTGTACATATTTAATGTATACAACCTGATAAGTCTGAGTAAAAACCCATGAAATCATCACCAGCATTGGGGCCACAAACATATCCATCACTCCCCAAGTTTCTTCCCACTCTGCATATTATAATATTTTTTAGTGTGTAGTAGGAAGCATAAGGTCTCCCTTTTTAGAAAACATTAAGTGTATAACACACACCGTAATCTAAAGGCACTATACTGCATGGTCGATGGTCACAGAGTACAGTTTTCATTACACAACCTGAAGAATTTCCAGAGATCAGCTCTATAGCATGATGGGATTTCCAACATGGTAATAAAGCCTACCCCAACCACATTCTCCTTCTCTCTCTCTCTCTCATTTCCTCATCTAAGGAGCATAGTGGCAGGGATATGACTGGCGGGCACTAATTCCAGTAAATTCTGTAATTTCCCAGCCTGTACTCTTAAAATACAAATTCTGGGGTGATTAGCCTGCTGGGCTACCAACTCACCAACATGGTTATTTTCTACACCCTTCAGTTTATGGCAGCAAATGTCAAAAGAGTCCAAGTACATTGACTGCTCAAGAACAAAAGGGCTTAAAGATAGGGAGGAAAAGACAAAGAAATACTTTTTTTTTTTAAAGTAGGGTTCAGGGGCACCTGGGTGGCTTAGTCAGTTAGGCTCTGACTTTTGGTTGTGGCTCATGTCTGATCTCAGGGCTGTGGGATGAAGCAGCAGGCTCTGTGCACAGGGGGAATCTGCTTGAGATTCTCTCCTTTTCCCTCCACCCCTTCCCCCTGCAGTGCTCTCTCTCTCTCTCTCTAAAGAAAAGTAAAAAAGAAAAAGAAAAGTGAAAAAGAAAAAGTAGGGTTCATTGGCTTCTAAAGTTTGGCAAATAGAAAGAAATTGGGACTGAGAGGTCGTAAACTCACCCCACAGTCTACACAGACAAGGAGAGTGAAGTGAAAACACTCCTGTGACTCATTTTTCCCCATTTGTCAGCACAGCCTCATAAACAGTCCCTACCCACCAGGAGCTACCTGCTGTCACGGGCAAGAGAGAATGAGGCAGCCCTTGCAAGGTTCATCATTGAATGAACAATTAGGTGGAACCCTCCACACTCTGCTTCATCTGGTGATTTTGATAAGACATTGATTTTATTGATTTTGTTTTATATTTTTATTGTATGTAAAAGTAAAAAAGAAACAATGTTTGGGCATACGATGAGGCAGTAAACACAGACAATGATCAATCCAGGCAGTGGATAAGGGTATAACTATTATTCCAGATCAAACAGATCAGCAAGATCACACACCCATGGAGAGGTTAATTGATAAGATCAATGCAAAACTCTGCAGGTGCAAAAAGCTATCAATACCATTCCAGAGGCATTGCCACAGACTTTTCTTTTGAAACATCCACTGTTTATTGAAGGAACAGAATTCATCTGCCTTTCTGCATGCTGTGACAGAGAAAGATGACGTGGTAGGAAGTCTAGAAATATTAGTTCAAAGAGTATGTACTGGGGAGAATCTTTGTCCATGGAAGTCACTGCAGACCTTTGCATCTTAAGATTTTTAGTTAGAAATGGCAATATGGGAAGAACGAATTATTTTCCTTAGATGATTAGAGTCTACAGCTGTGTGCATATGAATATATAATTATAACATTAGATGTGTGTGCAAAAGAAATATTATTTGTAATTGTTACCATAATTATTTATTTCAATGCCTTCTGTTAACTTATCTGAGATGAAGGATGTGAAACCCCTGGAACTCTTCAATGTCATGTCAATTCATGAGACTCACTGGTCATTTTCAGATGAAGTACGCAGTGGTGGTGAGCAAAGAAACCTTCCAGAACTCCAGTCAGGACTGAGTCTTTTTAGAACATGAGCCGGGGGAGAAGTCACCCCTGGTTGCCCATAAGGCAGATCTGCCTTCCAAGCATGATTCATTCATCTCAGCTGGTTGTTATATTTGTGTTAATATTTAAATATTAGTAGTATTCCTGCAAAAAATCTGGGTATTTATCTCTTATTCAAAAGCAAGTTTCGGCCACATGTACTCTCATGTTTCTATGTGGTCGTTACTGGCTCTAGCCAAACAGTCTCATTTTGCTGTGGTCCCCAACCTGCCTCTCGTGATTCCCTTAACTACCTGTTCCTCTAGGAATGTAAATCAGTGACCCTTTGCATAGGGATTGGACTTCAACTCTGCAAGTTCAAAAACTTTAACAAAATTCATAAAAAGTTGGACCAAGCATAATACATCTATATCTCAGCATCCATAGAGCCTACCTGGTAAATAAAATGCCTGTTTGTTAACTTGCCATGGCAATATTGACCAAATTATCTTTGTCGAAGGATCTGTGTGTTCTGTCCCAAGCACACATGTCAATAAGAGAATCAAGCTGACAATTTTGGTGAGCTCAAAATGCAGTGCTCAGATCATCGTAAAGACAAACTGTTATATTGGGATGTACCATCTCCCTGCAAAATACAAGAAAGGACATTTGTCTCTTTGTGCTGTATGCTCAGGAAGTAGATTTCAAGATACCTTAGCACTACCAAGATCTACGAAGATGGCTTTTAAAAAAGGGGGTGCGTCACTGTCCTTCTGTTCCCCAACCACCACTGTCACCAACACACAGTGCACACTTAGAGCACTTCTCTGTTTACACATATTCCGTGTAATTGGCTGTCTGTGTGAGGGGAGAGAGTCCACTAAAACCTGAATTCATCAGGAATCTGGAAGACCACATGATCAGACATTTTTTTTTTCTTACAGCTTAATTGAACTAGAATTTACATATGATATCACATTAGGTTGAAGACATATAGTGCGTTGACTGGATACATTGATCTATTGCAAAATGATGAGCACTATAGCATCGGCTGGCACTTACATCATGTCACATAGTTACCCTTTCTTTCTTATGGTGAGAACATTTGAGATCTACCCTCCTAGAAACCGTTCAGCACATCATATAGTTTTATCAACTGTAAACACCAGGCTGCACGTTAGATCTGCAGAATGTATTCATCCTAACTGGGAGTTTGTGCTGTTTGACCACCACCTCCCCTTTCCTCCCTTACCTTAGTCCTTGGTAACCACTGTTCTGTTTTATGTTTCCATGAGTCTGGCTTTTTAAGATCCCCAGGTGGGTGACGTCATATGATATTTGTTGTTCTCCACTCTTCTTGACATTGCCGAAGACATATCATCAATTGGGAAGGGGTTTTCTGTGCCATCAGATGGATCACACCATTACACCCCAGCTGTGCTTCCCAAGAACACTCCCTTGGACTCCTGAAGGAGATTTGATAAACATGTCCATCCCATCGGTTACACGTAGAAATGTTCTCTTAGAGCAGAATGCTCTGCAGATAACTGGGCCTGCATTTTAAATACTGGTTCCTGCAAGGAGTGTTTCAGAGAGTGGCCATTTCTTAAATCTCTTGCATCTTAGGGATTATATACATATTCTAGAATATTTATTTGCAGAATGTGCAGAGTTAAATAAGATCATCTTTAAGAGGAGAAAATCTGCTTTCCACTAGGTGGAAGGGTTAACTTGGTATCTTTTCCACAATTTGGTTTATGTCTTGCACCAAGAAATTTATAGGAGTTTACTGAATTATGAAGCTAGTGGTTGCTTTTAACGCACTCGAAGGAAGAAATCCTAAATTTTAAAATGTAAACATGTTTATTTGTAAATATAATCAATACGTTTATGTGTATATATTTATATATGTATAAATCTTACATATTTAGGTTAATTTATTTTTTGGAGAGAAAGAGCGTGGGAGCAGGACGAGGGGCAGAGGGAGAGAGAGAATTCTCAGACTCCCTGCTCAGTGCAGAGCCTGATACAGGGCTGGATCCCACACCCCCGAAATCATGAGGAAATCAAGACTCGGAGCCAAACCGACTGAACCACCCAAGCCCCCCTCTACTTATTTCTTAATGAGAAAATGACGCACTTTGTGCGCTTCTATTCAAGGTGGTGGTTTGCTGCTGGCAGTAGTAGTAGTGGTGACAAAGGCACTGACATTTCTCAGCCTTTTCAAGGCCTCGGAGAGCAACAGCATGACCTTTAGAAGGGAAGCTGATTCCAGGGTAGCATACGTAAGGCTCACATCGTCATCTTTCAGA
Source organism: Neogale vison (assembly GCF_020171115.1). Taxonomy (NCBI): domain Eukaryota; kingdom Metazoa; phylum Chordata; class Mammalia; order Carnivora; family Mustelidae; genus Neogale; species Neogale vison. Next base: position 311,792,150 of record NC_058091.1, on the reverse strand, counting down.
TTCTGCCACGTTCGGCTTTTCCTCTGAAAGGTTTTTCAGCTTGTAGTTCTTTTAACCCCTTCAATATCATTCTCTCCCAAATTGTGCATTTGTCTCCATTGCTGTGTCAATGAGGGGGGCTTTGGCAAGAGAAGTACTCGGATATCCAAAAGATGCTCCTGGAGCTTCTTTTAAGAATTGAGCAATTATTCACAACATTTTGCCTATAGTATATAGAATGACAGTCAACCTGCTTCAGTATGAGTTCCTGTAAACTAGATACTAAGTAATTTAAATACCTCCTATTCTATGTACTATCAAAAGTTAATACATTTCACACAACAGATAATGACATTCAAATGAATTTTGAAAATTAATATTAATTATTATTTTTAAGGATTTTTTTTCTTTATCAGAAAGAGAGAGAGAGAGCATGCTCACAAGCAGGGGAAGACCAGAGGGAGCCCTCTCCTGAGCAGGAAGCCCAGGGCAAGGCTCAATCCCAGGACACCAGGATCATGCCCTGAGCTAAAGGCACACCCAGGGGTGGCAGAATTAATATTAATTATATAAGTTCATGTTAAAAAGTTTGCTTTCCTCAGACACATTGATGTTTCCATAAGCATACCTATTCTCATCAACATCAAACTCATTAGAAGAATGAAGTGTAGCACAGCTAAAGAATTGCACCTCAGTCTTTTAAGATTTTTTTTTCCTAATAAAAGTGTCTTTTTTATCATCCACTTTTTAGCAAGGGGAAACAAGTTACTTTTTGAGGTCAAAATGAGAGTTTTTATCCCAAACATATACAGAAGCCAAGATATTAATAAAATCGAAGTGACTAAAAAGAAGATATTCCCTTCAACCTCACTGAGGAATGTCAGGTAAGAGCCAAAGAAAGTGCTGTTGAAATAACACCAGGAACAGCGAGGCGTCCAACAGCTTCATGTTGCCTCACCAGAGCGACTTGGAAACTGGAGGAAAAATGCGAAGTGCATCTCCAACTGCCTTCTCTGGTTTCTTCCTGGCCGTTCTTTTGGTTTATTTAACATTGTTTGCTTAAAAAAAAAAAAAAAGTCTAGGGAACAGAGATGTGGAGACTTTCTCTTCTAAAAGCCATCCCCGACTCCTTTCAGCTGCTATGCTCCAGACATGTATTTTCCTTGAGGGAATACTTGGCATTTTTTTGCTAAAATTCCAAAGGATTCAGAGAAAAACAATATATATGCTGAAAAGTATTTGTTCGGATAAGAGTCGGGGTTTAAGCAAATGATCCATGTTAATATTAGAAAATCCATTCTATTCAGCCACTCTATGTATTTGCACATACAGATTCTTCTAGATGTGTTTAAAGTGGACTAAGTCTTGTGGAAAGCCTTTATGAAGCTGGTATTTAACTCAGGGATATTAATAAATCAACACCCAGAATCATCAGCCAGACCAAGGGCTTTGGCTTTTTAAGAAAAAAGACTTACCATAATCCAAGTCAGCTTTTCTGTCAGGATGTGTCCACACAGCATTGACAGACTTGGAAGTAAGTTTCAAACGTTGTGTCTTTGTTCAGTGGGATTTAGGAATGTTTGAATTACTTTGTGCATTGGGGAAATCAAGTATGATAACTCAGTTGGATACTGCTGGGATTGAAAAAAGATAATCCTCTACCAGTATCGGATCCAAATGGAAAATATGCTAGACGTAAATGTAGATAACACGAGGAATTTTATTTGAGTTCATGTCTATCCATTTCTAAATTGACCTACCAACTGTACTGTTACTTCTAAAGGGGGAGAAAATGGGAGTGTGCTGGGAATGTTGGGATAAAGTGGATCTCCTGAGTGAAAGGAGAAGTGGTCTATTTTCTCTTCTTGAGCGCAGCAGAGAAAGACCTTGTGGCAGGGACAGACTCCCAATCCCCCTTGTTCATTCTGTTAGCCTTGTACATCACTGCTAGAGTAAAAGGACACATATGTTCTGGTCACCTGAGAGATCAATTGTGTGTAGACCCCTGAGATATGCACAGCATCGTAGGCTATGATCACAGCCTCCAGAGAGCAGTCGGAAGCATTCTCTGGTGTCCCTGTGGCCAGGACATGTTACTGGGTTTGTTGGGAGAACACCAGTCCGCGACCAGTAGATGAGCTGTGTCAGGAGGAGTGTTCAAGGTAAAGAATGGTGGATTTTGTCATTGGATTTTGGATGATCTAATACCACCCCCCCAAAGTACAAACCCTTCTTCTATCAGTAACGCGTGGGTAGTCAGTTATGCCGCCATCTTCTTGGGTGACATTCGTGGGTTAAGTCTTGAGGGGAGAATATGACTTATCCAAGAGAGAAGTGGGTGTAATGACAGTTCAGGCAGGAGAATCAGCAGGTACTGGGAGAGGAAGTGTCTCACCTGCTGTCATTGTGCGAATTTGTTCCATCAAAGACTTTCCTCATTCTTTCTTTCGGATATCTTGTCTTCTTCCTTCTACTTAACAACAATAACAACAACAACAAAAGGTAACAACTTTATCCATATAGAATTTAAGTTTTGCCTTTTTTTTAAATAGAGCCTTAGAAACATTTATTTTGTCACCAAGAAAAACACTGATAATTATCTTAAAGTTACTGATGTTGCCATATTTCAGAGTTTGGGGTTTGGAGTTAGAAAGATCTCAGTGTGATTCTTAACTCTGCCATTTACAGGCTAGGACCACAGAAAAATCATTTCCCCCACCCTACTTGTCCTCCTCCTCTTTCCCCTTCTTAAGGGGAAAATATTCTATCAAAATATTCTTTAAGAATATCTTATTTCTTGGGGTACCTGAGTGGCTCAGTGGGTTAAGCCTCTGCCTTCGGCTCAGGTCATGATCTTGGGGTCCTGGGATCGAGCCCCGCATCGGGATCTCTGCTCAGTGGGGAGCCTGCTTCCCCCTCTCTCTCTGCTTGCCTCTCTGCCTACTTGTGATCTCTCTCTGTCAAATAAATAAATACAATCTATAAAAAAAAGAATATTTTACTTATATCTTTTAGGAAATCTCAATTATACAATACGGTGTTATCAGCTATAATCCTTGTTAATAGAAATGCATTGTTAGTGGAAATATAAGACAGTATAACCCTTTGGAAAATAGTTTGGCTGTATCTTAAAAAGTTGAATATAAATTTATCATATGACTTAGTATCTTGACTCCTAGCTTACCTACCCCAAAGTAATGAAAACATATGTTCACACAAAGACTTCCATGTTAATGTTTATAGCAACATCATTAATAATAAACAAAAAAATAAAATAAAAAATCCAGAAGTCCACTAACTGGTGCATGGATAATTTATCCATTCAATGGGATGACATTCAGTAACACAAGGAAACGAAATACTTACACATGTTAGGATATGGATGAACCTGAAAAACATGACATCAAATAAAAGAAGCCAGACACAGAAGACCACATATTGTATGATTGTTTTTAAATGAAATGTCCAAAAAACACAAATCTACAGGGACAGAAATTGCTTTGTTGAGTGCCAAAGGAGGAAGGAACAGAGGTTAACTACCAGTAGGCATGAGGGGTGTAGTTAGAGCAATAGAAATGTTCTAAAACTGGTTTATGCCATCCGTCGTCCACCTTGGAAAATTCACTAAAAGTGATCAACTGTAATTTAAAACAGGTGAATTTCACAGTCTGAAAACTATACCTCAATAATACTGTTTTAAGAAGTTAATATCATTTGGGCGCCTGGGAGGCCCAGAAGGTTGAGCATTCTACTCTTGATTTTGGCTCAGGTCATGATCTCAGGGTCGTGAGATCAAGCCCCCTGTCTGCCTGTGTTCAGTCAGGATACTGCTTCAGATTTTCTCTCTCTCTGCCTCTCCTTCACTACACTGTCCCTCTCGCAAAACAAATGGATAAATCTTAAAAGAAAAAAAAAAGCCAATGCAATCAATTGAAACTATCAAATCTTATGAGTAAATTCATTGTAAAGATTAGGTAAAAGATTGATATACAAAAATCAATAGTTTTTTAATAAATCAGTAATCACCAATTAGAACCTTTAGTGGGAAAAAAGGCCCCAATCTCAAGAGCAGCAAGTAGTTTCTGCTTCAGTTTCGTCACCTATAAACAGAATGATTGTATCTGCCTTGTAAAGCTGTGAGGGTTACGTGAAGTAAAAATTGCCAAGTGTGAGGAACAACGTCTGCCGTATTAGTGAGAGCCCATAATGTTATGAAATGTTCATATTCATCCACAAGATATATAAGTGTGAATATTTATTATAGCATTTCCCAGAAGGGAAAAATTACTCAACATTTATTAATTTAAGAATGATTATATAAATAATGCTGTTACCATGAGTTCTATATAGTTCTTTTTAAAGAATGACATAGATCCCTATGTTTTACCCTGAAAAAGATCTCGGAGATATATTATTAATTGGAAACCACAAATTACAGAATGACAGAAATGGGATGATTCTATTTAAGTTAAAAACATGTTGTGTGTGAAACAAAGAAAAAAAGAGACAGACCAAAAGGCAGACTCTTGACTACAGAGAACACAGTGATGGTCCCTGGAGGGGAGGTAGTTAGGGGGATGAGGAAAGGTGAGGAGGGTGAGCAGTGTCCTTGTCCGAGGGAGCACTGAGTGATGTTTAGAATTGCTGAATCCCTGTATCGTAACGCGTGAAATAATACGACATTGTCTGTGAACTGCCCTGGAATAGCACACATGCCACATGTGTATGCATGATAAATCAGTAAAGCGATGAATTCTGAAATGATACCAACTAATCTGGACTGTTGGGGAAGAGTTGGGGAGGGCTTTTAACTTTTTATTTTGCATGTGTGTGTTGAGTAACTCTTTAAACCTAGGACTATATTCAGTGAGTGACATATGATCAAACTGGACAGGGGAACAAACAGGCATTCCCGCCCACCTCAACGAGCAGGGTGCCGCGACCCAACGGGCCTTGGTATACAAAGAACCGCACGGAGAGCACAAGATGTCTTCCAATGTGTTCAGTGGGTCTTGTGAGTGATGGCCCGCACACTTCTAGGAGCTGACAAGATGGAATCTTGCCTCACGGGTGAATTTCAGAGCCACAAAGAACAGACATCACTTGGGGAACCCAAAGCTGCGGGGATATTTGTCTGTTTTGTATTTTCCCAAATTGAGTAAAACCATTCCTTTCAACTTGAGTTGCAAGGATGACTTTTGTTCAGTTCATATTGGAAGAACACAGCTGTCAAGAACTTGCTTATTATACAGAGTTGTCCAGACTTAAATAGAATATTCTTGCTCCCATATGGGGTGGTCTGGAAAGGGAGAATCTAAGAGATACGCAGATATCAACAGAAGCCCAGCTTCCATTTCTCTGGCTTTGATCTAATTTGAAATGTTCTGAGTGGTAGAACTCCTATCCGTCCTCCTGAGAGCCTTTCTATTAATCAAATATTTCCTATAATCAGGAAACATTTCCTGAAATTCAGTCTAAATTTTTATCTTTCCTATGGCATTACGTAATTTAGTTAATTACATTATCCTATTAGCAGATGAGAAACGATACTTATCTGGTTACCCATTTAGTTGTTGTTTTGTGACCATGCGGACCTATGGCTAATGAGAAACAAAGTGACCACCGCTTTCAAAATGGAAGACACAGAGGAGCAGATAAACAGAAGACGGAGTTCGGTATGATTGTGCGCCTCAACAAAACCCCACCCAGATCTATGCATGGAGAGGACACACATCTGACCAGAAAAGTTCTGCCTCAACAAGCAAACTCTTTGGTTACTTATTTCTGTTCGCCCAAACTCCTCCCGCTGGTTATTAGTAAGTGCTAGAGGGGAAGAACAAAGAGAAAATAAGAAGCATCAGTTTTAAGACCCTGAAACCAATAGCAAAAAATTCATTTCCTATTGCTTGTACGTCATACTAACCTTAAGTTTGCTCAGACATGAATGAAAAGTTAGCCTCTGAAAAGGCAGAGAAAAGCTACAATTCTCTCGTTATGCTGCACAGGAAGAAAAAGGCCCCAAGGTTATGAGTCACATGGACTGTTCTGGGAGCAGGTGCCTGCAGCAACTGTTTTCCAGTTGGTGGATGATAAAAACAGGAGATGGGAAAATCAATACTTTGGGCCAGTACTGGTTACAGTTCATTAAGACAGCAAGCTCAGGACAAGGGAAGGAAAAATACGCCTGGCTCTGAAACATCTGAATCAAGATTCCCCAGGCTACTTCCTTCTCTCCTGAGTCACCAAGCCTCCTTAGTCTTTGACCCCCAACAACGGGAGAGGTAGCATCACTTAATGGGCTTCTGGGCGTCTTTCACTTGATGAACCAATAAAAAGTCATACTGAGAAATCCTCAAAACCCAACATGCCCCATGAGGTCACAACTGCACCACCATGTGATCCCACCCACATTCCCTTCTCTCCTCCACAATTCAACATGCTCCTTGACTTTCATAAAAATCATGGGGAATGCAAGGACACATGGATGGCTCAGTCAGATGCTTAACTGACTCTTGATTTCAGCTCAGATCATGATGTCAGGATCGTGAGATCCAGCCCTGCGTCAGGCTCCATGCTCGGCATGGAGCTTGCTTAAGATTCTCTCTCTCCCGCTTCCCTCTCTCTCTCTCTAAAAACAGAAAATCATGGTGAGTGCATTTTGAAAACCACTTGAATACATGTTTTTTAATGTTATTAATTCACAAATTCAGAGAAAGTGACTTAACTCATGAGGTGCCATCAGTCAAAAAGCAGAACTCTTGGGTGGGCAGACCTCTATCAGATTCTGTTATGGAGAAATAGAGAATCTGGGACCACAGTGTCACGGACAGTGTTTGGTGTTAAAAACAGAGGCCAGCAAACACAGAGGATGCCGGCCCTCAAAGCACTTCTGTGACGTGTATGCGAGTGTTGAGAACCGCATTGGAGATTTCGTGCGCGGGGGACTACTTCCTAAAAGGAAAGCCCAGGGCGACTTTGTATTTCCCTTTGTAATCAGCATTAAAGACATTTAAGTAGTATTAAATCCAGGCAGCTTTATTTAATGCTCAAGTCAGTCTAATCTCCTACCCGTCCACCTCCCACTGCCTTCTTCCAGCACATCCACTAGTAAGGGTAATTCCTTTTAAATTAATTTCTCTGTGGGCACCGCTTCCTTCCTTGATACCAATGCATCCCGCTCTGTGAGCTCTTAGACTCGAGAGCATTGTAATCAACAAAGGTACAACCAGCTCCACCCAGTGCGGAAATCGGATTATGTAGTGTGGGGGGGGAGACTCTGCTCCCCTGAGCTGTGCTCTAGGAGCAAACTCAACAATGGGGACTCTTCTCCCATGTCTAGCCAGGGTATTTGTGGAGCCCGGAAAGGTTGGGACCTGGATTTGGGAGAGTCTGAGTAGAACTTCCCTGGGAGGTTGGGTCCGGGAGCCACCAGAGGGTTCTCCTGAGTGGCTGGGGTGCCTGTGGGAACAGAACACTTCTAGAGGGATCGCGACGCTGGGTCTGGAGGAACCACCCTTCCAGAGATCTCTTGTGGGCCATCTGCAGAATGTCCCAGTGTCCAATTCCTGTCTCCTACTGTCTTTATTCTGTGGCCCGGTCCTACCCCGGGGGACACCTTTCCTGGGGTCCTGTAATCTTAAGTGAAGGACAGTCAGTAACGCATATGAGCGGTGCCTTTCTGGAGTGGATATTTCTAGATTCTGTCTCCACGGCTTGTGACCCTCCATCTTACAGGGCTTATTCTGGGGGCCTCGGAGTCTCTGGCACCATCACCAGTAAAGCATTTCCTAAGGTCCCCTTGCCCAACACAGGCTTTACTTTTTCTTAGAGAAGAAATCACTGTCACATGATTTGATGAGCAGAACTTTCATCCGTGTCTTATAAGAGCATGGTCTCACACTTTTATAAGAAAAGATCAAAGAAGCCCCCAACAAAGGCCAACACTGGGCCTTACAAAAGCAGAGCAGAATCACGTTCTCTCTAGATGAGAACAACTCTGTCGTTAGAGACCATCCTTTTCTCCTGGTCATTCTCCCCTGGATCTTCTATCTGCTTCTCATCCACAACCTTTCACCCCCTTTCCTCGCTCCACCCTTCAGGGGGTGGCAGGGGCCAGCTGCGTCCGTAAAAATATCACACACGTCTCGAACAGAATCTTTCCTAGCTTAGCCCTCAGCGTTCCCAGAACACTCAAAAAAAGCAAAAGTCCAGCCCAACCTGATGATTTTGGAAAACCCAATTAAAAAATAAACTGTGATCTGGAGAAAGATGAAATGTATCCAGCAAACACTAATTCAGCTCTGTCACTGGTAAAAACAAAAGGATTCATGGTGAATCAAAATACCTCTTGCTACAGAAATTGTTATGTCTGCTTGGTTGAACATGGGACTGACACCTTCTACAAAGTTTAATTGCCTCTATGGCTTGATCTCTGGGATTGGGTTTGCTGTTTGTTTTATCACAGCAGTAAGGTACACCGTGTATTCTCCTGGCCAGGCATATCTCGTTTCACCAGCTAATTGTTGAGATTGGGGAAAAGGTCAGCTAAGCTTATCTAAACACCGATTACAAATAAAAAATTTTTGAATTATTTCTTTCCTACAAGATGGCATAAATCAAAATGCATACTAATTATAAAATATCTTAGTCTGCCTAATAATCTCGCCCAAGGAACTCACCTTTCAAATATAATATTAAGGCCCTCATGACATTTTTATTCATGTTTTACAGATTAGAGAGTATGTGTATGTATGTAATCTTATTTACTTTTAAACACCATTGGGGGGGAAATCATTTGGAGATAGGTAATATTATTTTTTTGTTTTATTACAGATGGCAAAATTGTAGTTTAATCAAGCTACATAACTGACTCACAAGCATTTAGCCGAAGTGGCAAAGCCAAGTGTATGTTATACCACATTGCCTATCCTGAGTTCTTAGCTTGACCAGTGGATAGTTCGTGGACTCATAATGAGTGATAAACACAAGAGAAACAGATGGGCTCTTGATATTGTAGCTGAGGCTTGACACACCCCCCTTTTCTTTACAGGCTGGAACAACATTACATCACGCCCAAGGCATCAGGAGCCCATAAGCAGCACCGAGTGAGAACCCCAAGTTACATAGAAAGCCCAAAGGTGCCATCCCCACTATGTATATCTTCGTGGCACATAAGACCAGGAAACAAACCAACGGTTTAGGCCATCTGATTATCATGGTAGAGGGGGACACAGATTCTCAAAATTAAGAATTTTTCCATCTCTCTTTTTGTTGCTCAGATGTAATAGATACAGAATTTGAAGGCATTCAATGCAGAGATTAGAGACGGTCATCTTTGTATATTTTCTGAACAACGTTCTTCCGCCCATGAAGCTGCCTGTGTCAGAGGCACACAGGATATTCTGATTGGGTGTGCGCCCACTCCTTGGTTCAGTCACAGAAGGACGTGGCTTGTTCACCCTCTGTGCCAGTTCTGGTTGAACGTTGGCCTGACTGGGACGCCTGAGTGCTTCACTCAGTTAAGTGTCTGCCTTTGGCTCAGGTCATGATCTTAGGGTCCTGGGTTCAAGTCCTGCATTGGGCTCAATGGGGAGCCTGCTTCTTCCTCTGCTTGCTGCTCCCCTCACTCATTCTCACTCTCTAATCAATACATAAAATCTTAAAAAAAAAAAAAAAGTTGGCCTGATCCTGAGGGTAATAACAGCTATCATTTGTTAGAAATTAAGCTCTGAGAAGCTTTGTGAGGACAGGGAGGTTTTCTGGTTTTTTGTTCTTTTCTGTTTTGTTTCCTTATATTGCCTCTAAAAGTGCCTGGTAGAAGATACGGTGGGGTATGTACGTTTTGGTTAGAGTAAATATCTAACTATCTGTCTATCTGCTCAAATCTGACCACCATAATTTTAAGGGACATTTATGGTGGAGATTTATTATTGCCCCTCATACTCATTCTCCCCATTCCTCCCTGTTCATAAAGCCTTTCATTTTTATCAGGGCACCTGGCTATTTAGAAAAAGCACTGCATTTCTCATTTTCCCTGGCAGCCAGGTTCTGGACAGTGGATGGGAGAGGAATGTCCTGCCCCCGTTCAGGCATGTCTGCCTGCCGCCTTCCTGCTGCCGGGGATGCGTGTGCAATGGCTGGAATGCCAGAGCCCATGACAGGGAGCCACATGTGGAGGACAGCGGGGCAACTGCCCAGATAGGATCTGGGATTCTGATAACCACGGTGCTAGGAGCAGCCCCACAAAGCTGCCCTCTGGATTCTTTCACACTAGAAATAAATAAGCCGATTCTGAATAAGCCACTGCTACTCGGGGTTTTTACCACTCCCAGGGAAAACAAATCCTAGTGCATACAAATGAACCACCATACATATTAGTGATGGGGAAATGAACACGTCTTTCCAGAATAGATTTATAAAGTTAGTGAACAGTTGGGCTAACACAGCATTTTATTTTATTAATATATTGTTAGTTTTGTGTTTCCTGAAAATAAGCCGAATGATATGTTGCTCGGGCGTGTAGTCAATGCCCGTGGGTCCCTAAGAAACCCAGTCACTCAACTGCATTGGATGGTGGAGGGCATCTACAGAGCACCTCAGTGCGTCTTCTCAATCTGACTCCTGCTTCAGAGCTTTACTCTTGGGTTTGGAGGAAATTCAGAAGACCAGTGCTGTGCTTTTTCAGAGCATGGCAACGGGCCATGCTACAGAGTAATGATTTTTCCAGTAATCTGACATGCTTTGTGTGAGCAAACTGAACCCTACCCAGACTGCAAGCACCACCTCGACCCTAGTGACCCCATATGCTTCTGTTGCTCTATCTACCTTGTGATCATTCTTAAGGCCAGTATCGGATTGAAATTAATTTCATATATTTATTTATTTATTGCTTTCCAAAATTTTAATTTCTGAATCAATAAGCAACTTAGAATAAATTTATTAACTTTTTGTTTCTTTGTATTTTGTTATGTTAGTCACTATACGGTACTTCATTAGTTTTTGGTATAGTGTTCCATGATTCGTTGTTTGCGTAATTCCATTTAATTTAAGGTAAAACACCATAATAAGTTTTTTCACTACCGCCTTTGTCATGATTTTCTTTCCTCCAATCGCAAGGGGGTTGTTTCCATCAGTACTTTTTCCTTGTTGAGAATTACTGGTTTTGTCTTGATATGTTCAGTTGTGTCTTAGATTGCCTGTAGCTTCCTCAAGCTCAGCCTTTTCCTGTTTGAAGCAATCAGCCTCCTGCTCCCCATCTTCTCCATCCTTGTCACACGGCTCCCTGTCCTCTGTTCCTCATGCTGACGAATCCACCGTAACCGTCTCAGTGACCTGAGCCAGAAACCTGGGAGGTAGTCAAGACTTTGGGTTCTACATTCACTTGGTCAGCAACTCATCAGCGTCAACCCACCCGGCTCGCTTTTCGTTTTTTGGCTGCTCCCTTCTTTAATTCCTCATCACTTACCTGAACACAGCCTCCAATCTGCATGGACCAGTCTCTGCTCCAGCCTGCAGACCCAGAGCCCTGTCTACGATGGAAGTCGGGATTGTTCACCTCGTAAGTCCGGAGCTGAGCAAGGCTGAGCAGAGGACCTGGCCACGGCCTCACTCTTTTGCCTCATCAACCAGCCTTCCTTTGTAGCCTACACTTCTGTCCCTGTGGCAGTGTGCAGCTGTGGCCAGCTGGGACATGGACTTTCAGCTTATTAGGTCTGCGGCCACCTCCATATGCTCATTTTTATGTGGATGGCCTTCAGAACTCTGCAGAATGGGATATTTGGGGACATTCTCTCGACCCCTGGCCCTGGCTAGGTGTCAAGTATTAATCCATGGAATCTATTCAAGTAGACCGTGAGCAGTATCTTAGCTGAACCTCACTTCCCTCCATCTCCAACATCGGTATCCGAGTGACATAGAGAGAGCTCTTGATAGTTGCTTGAGTGAATACGTACACCTCAATTCAAATCACCCAAGTCCCTTAAGACAGAGCCATGGATTATAAGAATAGGATTCTTTCTCTCCATTCTCCAATTATCTATTCAACTGCAGAAAATTAAAAAAAAAATGGTCCATGCAGATAGACTAACTCATTTCTAGAGAATATCTGCTTTTCTTAAACACATAGTGCCTTCAAGTTCTACCTGATATTTCTTCTCTCCACAACCTGGAACAGGGCAACATTGAAACCATGTTCTTTTTGTTGTTGTTGTTTGTTTTGTTTTATTTTTAAAGCTTCTAGCTTTGTGTGCAGATAATTCACAGATAATTAAAAATTGAACATTAAAGAATTTCTTTCTTATGGTCCAACCACACATGGCATAACCAAAATTATTTTAACAGTTGATCAAGTACTACAAATCTAAAGAAAAGAGAGAGTGTGACTAATTCTGTATTGAAAAGGAAGTGAAAAGGAATACGAAAGGAGTTTATACTGCCTACTTTACACAATGTTATGTGTCAGACATTGTGTGGAGGTTCGCCAATGTTGAATTAAATCCTCTGAGACAACCTGTGAAGTAGTTATTATGGTGAAGTAGTTATTATTAGTAGCTAAACTACAGTTTAACAACCAAATACAAGGAGTTTCGGAGAGATATACAACCATGGAAACAGGCTTACTCTTTCCAGTTAGTACCCGGACCACAGAGCCATTGTCAGTCGTGGGGAATCCTTCACATTAAAGCCGTGGTAGATGCTCGAGATCGTAACTGTCTGTCAATATGTTTTTTCTTTAATTCCACTAGCTAAACCACTTGTTTTCATTTAGTCACGCAGCTTTTTTAAACCTAGACTTTTTATTTCAGAAAAGCGTTGGCTCTACTGGAGAATGACGAGGGTTGGAGAATTCTCTCACACCCCACACCACGTTTCCCTCTAGTATTAGCATCTTAGCTCAGTGACATATACTTGCCATAGTGAGCCGATATTGAACCGTTTCTATTAACTAAAGTCCATACTTTTTCCATATTTCCTTCTTTTTTACCTGATGTTCCTTTTTGGTTTGGGACCCCCATCCGGGACCCCACATTACATGGAGTCATCATGTCTAGTTAGGCTCCTCTCCGTGGTGACCATTTCTCAGACTTCCCTTCATCGGACGACCTTGACTGCCTTGGTCAGTATTTTACAGAACGTTCCGCATTTGGTATTCATCTGTTTTTCACACAGTTGGTATCTGTCTGTTTTTCACATAGCTCTTCCACCAGTGAAACACGAGGATGGAACTGAACGTGAAACGGGCAGCTCCCATGTCCCCAGTGCCCATGCTCGCATGTACAGAGGAGCTTACATCGTGGACCTTCTGGAAGCCATACAGAATATAAAGACGGACAAACACTGTACCAGGGACTATTGTAGCTTGGCCCAGTAGGGACACGTTTCAGAGAGAGCCTGAGGAAGGGCAGGGGTAGGCAGTCAGCAGCCTTTTCCTTTCAAACACATTAGGGCAACCGTATGTGCCCGACAAGAAACATGACAGTTCCTCACAGCTGCTATCAATCCAAACACGCATTCGGACTTTTAAGTCCTTTCTTCTCCCATTTCTCATTACACGCCTATAATGCCACTGAACGTCAATGGCCGTTACTGAGTAAGAGAGCTCTTTTAATGTTCCATTGCTCTCAGTTTTAAACAACTCAGAATTTTTGAGTGCTGGTGATTGCCCTTTGGGTTTGAAATCTCCAGAAATGAGAGGTGAAGGAAATGTTCAAAGACCGTGGCAGTGAGTTCAGGATATCCTGCTTGTCCTGAGGGTTTGGGGGACTCTATGGATTAATGGTTAGAACTCAAGGAAGAAGTGAAGTAGAGCAGTGTCACGCATGCTAGCAAGACAGAAGCTAACCTGCTCAATGGCAGAGAGCTGGCTTTCAATAAACGTTTGCCAATTTGAAGACACAACTGCCCCGATTATATAACAACAACAGCAAATAATAAGACAAACACTTATTGAAAACATGCTATGGTTCAGTCTCTCTCTGTGCCAAGTGCCTTCCAGGCATGCTTTTCTTTAATCCTTATGAAACCGGTACATGGCAGGTGCTGTAAGTTTTCCCATTTTAAAATGAGGAAGGGGAAGCTTGCGGAAGCGGAAGTGACTTGCGGAAGGTCACACAGCCAGTAAGGAGTGAAGCTTCTGGGAGTCGCACTCCTTCCCAGAGAATATTGTTCATTCTCCAGGTAGGACCAAGGCAGCTGATCAAGAGCACAAACTAAGGGCAAGGGAAACGCCTTGGAAAATCTCACAGCACAGAGATGAACACTTCCTTCCAGCTCCAGAACTAGGGAGCCATACCGTTAGCTGAAAATGGCTCCGGAGCTTTACTCAGCTTCCAACATCACCATCCAAAGACCCAACTGACCTGCTTTTCACAGAACATGTGTGTCCCACCCCAAATCCTGGATCATTCTCTGTACACAGAGTCTTGAAATTTAACTGTTCTCAATTTTTGCAAAAGACAAACAGAACTTCTCGTAACATTCCATCATTAGCTGAGTGTCTGTTCTCTGACACTCAGGATCAGACGCCTAGCAGGACAGCCCAAGGCTCTGAAGAACCAAAATCTTTCATGTCTTAGACTACAACCCAACCCATATTTGCTTGTCACACAGAAAATTGTATTTGCCATTTTCTGCTTGCTTAGCATAAACTGTTGGCTGGTTTTCACATCTCACTAGGGTTGATAATATTATTAACCTTGCAGTTCAGTCTTAATGGAATACAAAGGGTGGTAATTCTTACTACTATCAAAACCCTAAATTGATGGGCTCTGAATCTAGGCTAGTTGAGTAATGGCCGTCCCCACCCATAAAACTTGGAGAGCTGTTTTGCACACTGCAGCGAGTGAGCTGTGATAAGTGAGTTTCCACACTTGGAAACATTATGCAAATTTTAATAGCCAGTGCAATCATTTGTAATAAATTTGGCAAAACGAGATGCTCTTTGTTTAATACTCGAGTGCATTTAAAAACCTGGCATCAACACAGGAGGAAAATTTGCTCTTGAGAATCAGTAGAGAGATTCAGTGTCACCAAATCATTCCAGAAATTTCAGAACGGTTTCTTTGTGTGCAATGCCAAGAAGTGCCTCCCTTTAAAACCTTCCTATGAAGCTTCCTCCCAAGTCTCCTATATATTGTTTTAAGTTGCACAGACATCTCTATTGTCTGGAATGTTGGAGCTCAAAATTATGTTTCTTTTGAAGCACTACCAGTTACCTTTGGTGTTCTCTAGATCTTCCTATATGTGCCTATTTTTGTCAAAATGCCATTCATAAGAGGAAGGTACAAGGTTGTGCTTAGTTTTACAGTTCTGAGCTCAGATTAAACTGGGCTTCCTTTCTGAGAGCACAGACTGGCTGCTTTTGTTTTCTTCTTTCTGTCCTTGCCCATCCTTCATAATGCCCCGTCCTCCACAGAAGCCTCATGGCCGACATGGGTGAGGTACTGTAGTCAAGCCTGAAATGTGCACTTTCCTCCTACAGTAGCTACACACACACACACACACACATACACACACACACGAATCAATTTGCATTAAATGATTTAAAACCCAAAAGTGTGTTTGATTTAGCTATAGATGCTTTCTTTCTGGGCTTCTGAGTATAATCAGATATAGTGATCTGTTCAAGATAGAAACACTTTACAAAGAGGGAAAAAAAGCAAATAATAGGAAAGACAGGGAACTAAAGTCAGCAGAGATGCGTGGACTCCAGCGTGCAGGCGGAGCGTGGCCCCGCAGAGAAGCAGGAGGGAACGAACAGCACCCGCCCGTGGCAGGAAGTTTGGCTTGACGGTGATGGGGACGGAGATCTCTCCTTTTTTCTGTTTTCTCAGTGAGATCAGGAACAGGACCATCAGCTGAGGCCGAGGAGAGAAGTTGGTGTTAAGGTTTAAGAAGAACAGGCCTGAACTAGTTTCTCTGGGCCTGTGAAAACAATTCTCAAAGGAAATATAGCGTGACTTCTGGGCAGTGCTAAGGATCTATTTAGAATTTGTGGTCATAAATGAAAAAGCAAAAGCACTCATCATCACGACGTATTTTTCTCAGTCCACATCAAGCTTTTCAGGTGCAGGCGCAAAGAATACGGAGAATTGGATTTAACCACTGTCGAGATTCTGCCAGGTAAATCTGGAAAAATGACAAGTTGGTACCATGGCATCCAAGTCTTGGGAGGAGGACATAGAAATGTGGGCCCCATAAAAAGTCAAACCAAAAACTTGAAGACCCCAATACCAACAGAGACTATTAGAATTGGGGTACAATGGAGAGTGGTCAGGCTTATTTAATAAAAATACAGGATTCAAGTTAACTTGAATTTTCAAATAAAATAAATAATATTTTAGTATGATTGCTCCCCAAATGTTGTATGGACATGGTTATTTTTTTTTAAAATTACCTGAAAATGTGTGTCTAAAATTCAAATTTAACTGGGAATCCTGTATTTGATCTGAAGACTCTGGCCCAAGAGAAATTGAGTTGGGAGTCATTGTCTGAGAACCAAAGTCCTTACTGAGAGGACAGGCAGTGATCTGAACACTGGCTCCCAAGAGGAAGGTGTAGGGATGGCCTGGTCATGCGGAGAGGCTTAGTGGAGTGCTGGGAGCACCCCAGGAACTAGAAGTCCAAGGCTGAGAATTTAATGGAGAGGAAGAGTGAGAGATGAATCAGAAAATAGTCACTGCTTATCATTTATTCTTAGAAAGCATGGGCTATGGGTTATGTGCCCCAGTGGCTCAGTGTGAGACTCTTAATTTTGGCTCAGGTGGTGGTCTCAGGGTCCTGAGATCAAGTCCATACTCCCCACTGGGCGTGGAGTCTGCCCCAGATTCTCTGTCTCCCTCTGCCTGCTGCTATAAATAAAATAAAATAAAATAAAATAAGATAAAATCAAGTAAAATAAAATAAAATAATAAAATTGCAGGATATAAATGAGCAGATTTTATATTTTATAACATTTTTTGCACTAAATGGTTTCGTTCTTTGCTGACCTTGGCACCTTGTCACAGACCGAGATCAGGGTTTGTGTTTTAAGCAGACAGCACCTCCCCATTTTGTACAAGCATAGGCAGTTTGCTCAGGAGAAACTTGTCTCTCTCTCTGTGGCTTTAATCCAACAAAAGCATTTAGGATTCAACCACTGTGATTCCATACACGTCCTGCAGGTCCTTGTCCCACTGGAGCTTAAAGCTCAGATTTGGGAGACGGACGACAGACAGAGGACGGCAGGAAAGGTGCCGGTGACCCTTGGCGGAGTGTGGTTATTTGCGTTTTGGTGATCATTCGGTTGAGTAACCATTTACAGAAATAAATGGAAATGCCATGTGATCTCAGGAGCTGTGGGTGCCAGGGAGGGGGACCTCTGTCCTTCAGTGTTCTTTTCTAAGCAAAAGTTGTCACTGAGATACACTTTCTGGATTCAAGCTAAGAATTCCAATCTTTCCTTTTATGTCACCAGTAGCTCAGTCCTCCCTTCCAGGGCGGTGCCGCACGGAGGCACCGACACCCAATGAGGGGGGAAAGGCCCATCTTTGTCCCGTGGCCACTAACCCAGGACTCATCTGCGGTCCCAGGGAGATGAGAACCAGGAGTTCCAGGTGGTTCGGTGCCCCCAGGCCACGCCGGGGTTTCCGCTCTGGTCTCCTTGGCTTGGAGGACATCATGGAATGTGTGTGTGTCCCTGTCCTACTGCCCCGCAGCCCCTCACGAGCCTCCGCGGGGTCCAGAGGCGCACCCCGCCAGCTGGCCTCGTGGTGTCGGTCTGCGGGGCCCCATCCTAGGCCTTGTGCCTGCTCCCTCCGCTGATGGACGGGGCGGGGCGGGGGGGGGCGGACTGTGACCGGGGTGGGACTTGATCCCTCTGCGGTGCCTCTGGGTTGCTTGCAGGTGTATGGGTGTATGTTGGGGGGAGGGGCGCGTGTGCACTCCCGTCCGGACCCAAGTGCAACCTCACCACAGCCATGGATCCTCGACCCCGGGGTGGGGGCGTCCCATGGGATGCTCTCAGAGCTGCGCTCCGCGTGGAGCTGCACAGTGGAGCTCAGAAGCAGCATATGCTCCGTAGGAGAAATATTCTTATTCTTATAAGAATAAATGCCTGGAAGACAGTAGGGAGGGAAAGGAGAATGGAAAACCAAGCCCGGAAAGCCAGGCTTCTCTCCCCAGCCCTATTTTTAGATTTGAGTTGCTGATTAAGGAGCCGGGTTCTGTAAGCCCCGGCTGGGCTCTGTAAGCCCCGGCTGGGCTCTGTGAGCCCCGTGCTGGCGCGCGCTCCCCCCATCTCCGGCTCCCCCGGGTCCCACCGCTGCGACCAAGCTCTCAGGTGCCCACCGCGCTTCCAGTTCCAGATGCGATTTCTGGGACTAAGTGTCCTATTCCTGAAAAACACGGAGTTATTTGATCTTCAGTCACTGCGTGGAACTGCCATTCCTTGGACGACATAAATCACTTAAAATTGGCTTTGACCATCAGCTGGAACCAAGCGGTGCTTCCTTCTGCTCTCCCCCCATTTTGGAGCTCAAGTGTACTGTAATTAAGGCCATTATGGGCCACTTGGTTTGGGAGGAAAGGGGGAGACACTGAACAAGTGGTGAGTGAAGTGGCTGAAATTTCAGACCCGCTCCAGCAGCCGGCGGCTCTGGGACATTATCACCATTTTAAAGGATGCTTTATTCGCTCGTTCCTCCTGAACATTCAAAGCAAGTTTCTCCCCTCAGGAGACCCATACCTGGTTTCCATTGATTTTACAAGTTACGAATACAGCCACTTTCCAAAATCAGCACTTAGGCTTTGCTCAGTTTTATAGGGATCATCTGGAAATCAAGTACAAAGTTTACGCGTTTAATGGAAATTACGCTTGTGATAAGAGGTCACGACTTGGCCTTGTGTCCGTGGACAGATGCTTTGCTTTCCCGGTGTCCCTGTCCAGCTTCAGTTAATGTTTTCAGGAAGGTTGAGTGAGCAGGGTTAATTACTCCTGCTCAGAAACCTGAGCCATGGTGTTCACAAATCACAAGAAATGAAAAGCAGACGCAGAAGATGCGGGAGCATAGGGGGCCCAAGAGCATGTCAGCTCTCTGAGGAGGTGGAGGAGCCGCTTACCTTCCAGATTTGCTGCCACCTCCCAAACATCACCAAGACCACAAAATCCCTCTTCCCTTGTCAGGAATAGGCCCAAGATTTACAATTTGGAAAAATGGTGGTGTTTGATTCCCATTTTTTAGCGTTCCGAGTTCATTAGGTAACCAAGTGGGAAATGTGTTCAGCATTTAGATATGCATTGTACCTGCAGTCTTGAGTGGCTCTCTTTTTCATAAAGCGAGTCTTGACTTCATCCGTTTGATTCAGGGGGTGAAGCAGTATCCTTGTAGGTTTCTGAATGACAGGGAGGGCGATAGCTCTGTGTGTGTGTGTGTGTGTGTGTGTGTGTGTGTGACTTATTACCCTCCGTATCACACTACAAACTTGAAAGGGAATTTTACCCGCCCTTGAGCTCCCTGCTGCCCCAGGTCACTGGAGCAGCGACACTGTGAAGCCCACTGAGGCTCTAGAGAGACACATCTTAGCACATGTCTGTCAACAGGTCAGCGTTTGGCTCTGTTTTCTGCAGGCACCCACTGCGCACGGGCTGACCATCCCCACGGTGATAATGTTCCGGAATTTTCTCACTCAGGCTGCCTTCACTTGTCCCCTGGGCCCCCTAAATCTGAGGCAACAAGGCTCAGGTCCCCCACCAGGGAGGCCATTGGAGCTGCTCTGGTGAGGTGCCCACCCTACCCCGCCGGTGACCACTGTGTCCCCCATGTCCTCCCTTAAGTGACTGCTCATGTCCTCTTATTTTTCTCTCCTGACGGCTGAAGCTGATGTCCTCCCTCCCCCAGCCTTCACTCTAGATGCTGGACTGAGGCTGCTGCTGCCCTTAATGGAGGCAGCAGGGAACGTGCGAGCTTTCCCGTGGTCGGATTTCAAACCTCATCCACCCCGTTAGCAGCTCAGGAAGACATCTCTGCCCTTCTCCGGAGCTCACTTCTTCATTTGGCTCAAATGGAGACCAGAGCTGCCTCCTGGGTGACGGTGAGAATTCCCGGGCCGACGCGGCCAGCGCTCAGTCCTAGCCGGACTTCAGTAGGTAAAATTAAAATTGGCTTTGACCGTAAGCTGGAACCAAGCAGTGCTTCCTTCTGCACCTTCTGCACAGGAAAGGGAGGCCCCTTCCTGGGTGTCCATTCCCGAGCCCCATTTAACACCAGGATCAGCCTGGGCTGCCGAAACCAGCTGCCACCGTCCTGGCGGCTTGAAACGACACACGTCTTTTTCTCTCACAGTTTTGAAGCTAGAAGTCAAGTCAAGTCAAGTCAAGGCCCCGACAGGCTCCAGTCTTCTCTCTGAGGATGCAGGGAAGAATTCCTTCTTGCTCTTTGAGCTTCTGCTGTGGCGGGCGGTCCCCGGCGGTCCTGCCATCGGTCTCTGCCTCTGCCCTCACTGACCTTCTTCCCTATCTCCGGAAGGACACGAGTCATCAGATCTGGGACCCAAACTAACACAGCGCAGCGTCATCTCGACTTCATTAATTACCACTTCAAAGACCTCATTTCCAAGTAAGATCCCATTCTCGGGCTCCAGGTGGATATGAATTTTGGGGGAACAGTATTCAATGCACAAAAACACTGTAGCTTTGGACAATTTTTTTTTAGAAGGATAAGATATTAATTTTCCTTGAAAGGTCCAAAACACTTTCAAAGCACATGTCTTTTATAAACACCTACCTTATAGATTTTTTTCTGCAAAATACTCTGCTTGACATTTTCATCATTACGAAGGAACGGTGGCCTACGGTTGTTCTGATGGTACAGAATGTGTTTTTGCACCTTTGTGCCGTCCAGCTGGCTTGCGGCACAGCTTTCCACCAAGTGTGGATGTGATTATCAGGTTACAAATCTGCAGGGAGGTTTTGAGACCATTCAAATCCTGTGATCTGCTCTATGCCCAGCCCTTTCAAAAGATACATTGTGTTCAAACTGTGTTCTAAGTACAAAAGATCTAAAGTTTGGCATTCCTGGTTTTTACTCCAAGACATACTTTTTTAAAAATAAAATTTTGAAGAAACCCAGCCGCTAAGTGGCTGTTTCAATATGAAGCAAGTTTAGTATTTATCATAAATAAGATTTTTTAAACTCTTAATAAGAAATATTTAAAATCAGAGCCATAGAATCTCAAGGATCAAATGGTCCCAGAGATAGTGACTCCCATCCTCTCAGTTTACAGTTGGGAAAACTGCCGCGCAGGAGGGTCAGGTGATGACTGTCACATGATGGACAGCTGGTCACTTGCAAAAACCACGTTACTGTTCAACCTCCAGGTGTGAGCTCCTCCTCCCATACCAATATCAGATCTGTAGGTTCCGTTCTTAGAGAATTCTTCCAGATGGTATCACTGTCTTAAAAGTCTCCCCCAGTTCCGGACTTGGGATACTGACCATGCTTCTTGCTTCCCGATTTGTCACTTGGCAACGCCAATTTTTAACAGATACACTTGAATATAAAAGATTCAGAAACCATTTGGCTTACTTAATGATGATTCTTGTGTAGTCATAATACAAATCAATGCTGTGCCAGAAAAAAAGAGACTTGATACTGTATTAAAATTTTGATGTTTGATTTCTAGATGAAGATGATCTAGAATGACCTCTCCAAGATTCACAGTTGGGGCTTATCCATCAGTCATTAAGACGCTGCATGCTGAATTTAATAAGACGAGCAAGAACGTGTATAATGTTAGCCGAGATGGGAAATGTCCAGAAAGGATTCACATATTATGTGAGGCAACCACATAATTGTCGGAAGTACAGAAATAAATGTTAGCGTATGAGAGCATCCGGCAAGCGGAGCGCCCCGAAGTCATAGTTGGACCATAGCTCATTTAACTGATTCATTCAAAAGGCTTTTTGGGGTCTTACTCGTGTCTAGGCACTGTTAGGCACAAGGCATAGAGCAAAGAAGACATGATGTCCGCCATCAAATGGAGTGGATCCTTCTATCCTGATTTAGGATTTGATCAGCTCCGAAGAATTGATAATCCAACTCCACACATTAGTCTGCCAGAATGAGGAGCCTGCCACCTGGATTTCCATTTGGTGGACAGCCACAGGATAGAGGGTCCACGGGAAGGAAATCTGGGCTACGGGTGAGGAAGCATGAGGAGGGAGTGTCTGGGCACATGAATGAGGAGAGCAGAACCTCTGCCATACTTGCAGGCTGATGACTTTAATGATGCTAATTTTTCTTAAATTGACGCCAGGATTAATTGAGACATAACAAGACCCAAATCTCAAAGAGCTATTTAAGAGCAGAAACTAAAAAGAGATTCTGTAAAGAACCCATTGTCCAGTTCACCACTGTGTTGTTTTCTATTGCTGTATGAGCAAAAACTTAGTAGCTCAGAACAGCACAAATTTACTAACTTTTTCCTTTGGAAGAAACAATAAGAAAATTACCTAATGACTTGTTCTAAGGAACAGAAGGCCCCCCTAACTTGTGCCAGCGTCAACAAAATACTATTAACCACACCGGGGACACTAAATATACACAGATCCACACCCTTATCTCATATTTCAAATTCATTAAGTTACTTGAAAGTTCTAGTGACCCACTGAACACTGTTTCTACAATGGTCAATGCTTCTGTTGGACACTTACAAAGTTCTAAGAGAGTAGATGTCATGTTAAGTGTTCTTAACACACACACACTCACACACACACGTATACACACATGCATACAGAGACACGTTCACAGACATAAACACACACAGCCCATAGAAAGACACAGGAAAGATTTGGACGTGATGCATGTTTATTCCCTTGGCCATGGAGGTGATATCATGAGTGCATGCGTTTGCCCAAACTCACCATATTGTACACATTAAATATGTGCAGTGTTCTGTGTATACATTATAACTCAGTGAAGCTGTGTTTGGAGAAGCTTGTCATTGTCATAATTCTAGGATCATTAATTTCTGCTATCAAATATCTTATGTTTACATCCTCCCTACACACAGTCCTCTCTGATTTATGCTTTTATGTGCTATGACACTAATACACCTTCCATACCTTCCTCCCCCCAAAAGTTAGAAAACTCACCCATTTCCATGTGTTCTTATGCATGAACATTTCTTCTGAGAAAACCACCCATTTGAGCTTGAATGAGAAAAAACTATTTAAGACACTCACTGAGGTCCACTAAAGCCTTTTTCACACCTCTCAGTCACTTTGATGATTTCTGATGGGGATATAGGTATGGGCTTTGATGAGATGTAGCTGCGGCATACAGCTGCTATTACCTCTGGCCCCAGAGTCCCTGAGTTCAAATCCTACCCCAACACAGACGAGCCGTGGGACTTCAAGTTATCCAAGCTCTCAGGAAGAACACACGGTCAACCTATTTGTTGCTATTATTTCTTCCATAGCTAGAAAGGTAAAGGATGTGTGAGTCAGTAAGATAAATGTAGTTACCTTTCTAAAAGCAAAAACTTGTATTGTTGGAGGTATTCTTAGCTTCAAAAATGTATCAAGTGAAATAAGTCAAGCAGAGAGAGTCAATTATCATATGGTTTCACTTACTTGTGGAGCATAAGGAATAGCATGGAGGACACTAGGAGAAGGAAAGGAAAAGTGAATTGGGGGAAATCGGTGGTGGGGGGGAGATGAACCATGAGAGAACCATGTGGGCTCTGAGAAACAAACAGGGTTTTGGAGGGGAGGGGAGTGGGGTTTAGGTGAGCCTGGTGGTGGGTATTGAGGAGGGCACGGATTGCATGGAGCACTGGGTGTGGTGCACAAACAATGAATCTTGGAGCACTACATCAAAAACTAATGAGGTACTGTATGGTGACTGACATAACATAATTAAAAATATATCACATCTAGGAGCCTTGGCTTATCAGGCCTGTGTTCTTCCGTACCTTGGGGGAAAACAGATAATGTTTCTCTTTCTTTAGATAGTAGCTTCTAAGTCTTGAATGGCTCAGGGGGTTATTTACAGACACACTCAGAGGATGATCCTAAGTTACCACTGAAGGGTGCTGAGATCAGACAAGACAAAAATTCTTCATAAAGCCATTCTTGTACAATCCAGGTGTGGAGTTCATGTCACTCTTCTCTGTACAATGAGATGAGCAAATGTACCTATCTCTTAGAGAACACATGAGGGTCAAGGGGCCAAGAAACACGAAGTTCATACCTTGACTCAGAGTATCTGCCCTTCCAATGTTACCTGCTCCTTATTACCAACATCTTCATCCTCAATGTCATCCTCATCCTCTCCATCATGCTCACCATTGCCATCTTTACTACCACCAACACCATCACCGCCGCCATTACCATCATCACCAGTATCCTCAATTACCATCATCACCATCATCACCATCATCACCATCATCGCCACTGTCATCACCATCACTAACACCATCTCATCATCTAGCATTTGTCAGGCTTTCTTTCTGACTCCAAAGGTGTTCTCCTTTTTTCCAGGGAGTTCCATGTTGACCCTCCTTCTCTAAGCACCACACAAATTCCTACAGCTCTGACTGCTATTCAGACCCCTTCTACCAATACCTCTGGCATCACCTCTCAATGGTGACCACCCAACAAAGCCATTTTGACCTTTCTTTTTTTCCATTTTGACCTTTTATTCTCTTTTTTTATTCACTCTGTCCCCCAAAATTGCATTCATCATAAACGTCAATGAGCTCATTTGTTAAAGGTATCCATTTTCAGTCTTTTGTCTTTTTCACTTACCAATAGGATATTCACTTTGGAGATCCTACATGTAGAAAAATGTATTTCAGATAGATTTCAGCATTATTTCTCCAAACTAAAATTTTCAACATGAGTTCACTGATTTCTGTTCATTAAGAAATGTAAGGAAAAAAAAAAGAAATGTAAGACATAATGAAAGTGGAAAAGAGCCAGAATATTCTGTGAAGCCTTGTTAGGAAGATCTAGGGACATTCCTACTGCTCAGGACCATTGTTTCAGCCCATGGAAGAGATGTTGCAATGGTGGACAGTGAGAATCACTGAGTCAAACAAGACTCCTGGGACTACTGGGACAGGCTAGGCTTTGTTCCTAATCCATGGCAGTGACCCTTCAAGACTGGTAACAAAGGTATCAACAAACTTACTTTGTAAAGATTGGGAGTGGGACCAGGAAAGGGAGGCTGATGTCTCATTTCCTCTCAGTCTGCAGTTTACTGCTAGTGTAGCAGGCTGAACTCCCATCCCTTGCTGATACAGGGATGATTGGGTTTCCTGTGGGTCAAGTGGCCTTGGTGGGAAATGGACTGGCTTAGAAGGTTTCTCCAGGACTCCAGCAAGAGGATCATTTGTAGCAGGCCAGCAAAACCAGAACTAGGGGTCACTGGAAGAAGGCAAGTCAAGTGCAATGTCCTATATCAAGGAGATGTGCAATGGGGCCCCTTATAGAATCTCTGGAAACAAATCACACCATGCCACAAGACTGCAAGCAAGCAGATGCTGGCATAAAGATGGCCTCGGTGCCAGTCTGGGTTACCAGAGAAGCAGGGAGCATGGGAGAACACTACTTCCATGTCTTCCCTCCCTCTTTTTAGTTTCAGCCTGGGAAAGGAGGAGGAGGGGCCAACCCACATTTCGTCTTTACACCCTAAGGAATAGCATGGGTATTAGTCTGCTCCGGCTGCTATAACAAAATACCACAGACAAAATTTATGTCTCATAGACTGGAAGCTAGAAGTGCAGGGTCAGGTTGTCAGCAGGACTGGTTTCTCCAGAGGCCTCTCTCCTTCCCTTGCAGATAGCTCCTTTCTCACTCTGTCCTCACATAGACTTTCTTCTGTGAACAAGCACCCCTGATGTCTTCTCCTCTTCTTATAGAGACGCTTGTCCTATAGGACTCCAGCTTTATGACCTCATTTAACCTTAATTCTCTCTTTAAAGACCCTATCTCCAATACAGTTATTTTGAGGGTTAGGATGTCAATTGATGAATTGGGGTGGGACACAATTCATCCCATAATATCAGTTAAAGAACCATCATAGACCCATCACGGGTAGTCCTTATAGTAAACTTGATTATAACACCGAATGATGACAGGGTATCAAGAAGGAGACTCATCCCAACTCTCAGACCCAAGTCACAGCACTTAGTGCCAACCCTCATATCCCCCATCCAAAAATACTCTGAACTTCCTTCTATTTATTTTACTTGCATGAAGATGGGACTCTGCCCACTGATTTAGTTCAATCAGGAGCAAGCTCTGGAGGGTGGGCGGCCACAGGCAAGGGTAGGAGAGTGGAACAGTTGCTGGGGACATCAGGGGCAGTGACCATATGATTTGCTTAAAGATTTCATATCATCTATGCCCTGTTTCATTCCTAAGTTGATCTGCACACAGGTTTCGTTGTCTAATTAGATCAGCTAGGGCATTGTGATGCTCTTCTCCTTAACTAAGCAGCTCTTGAATCTATCTGTAAAGTCAACCAGTTTACTGTTTTTAATTTGTTCACCCTTGTTCAGAAGCAAGAAGTTACCTAAAGTTCTTTGGAAAGAAATGCTCTGCATGGAGGGACTTAAGTATTCTCTCTTTGAATAAAATCCCTGCAAGAGATGGTGATGCTAGTGTGGCAGTAAGCCTTTCGTCTTGTGATGCCCACAAGAAAGGACCAAATAAGGCCCCTTGGCCCTGTCATCAGTGTGATTGTCATGGAGTCTTCGGAAGGCCCCAAGACCGTCAGCCCTGGAGCCCACCCATCAGTGAACTGTGCTCCCCACTCTGCCTCCTACTTTGTGCATGACAGGGAGAGGAGTGTGGCACTATCGTATAAGACCGATGAGTCCAAAAAGATCAAGGCTGAGTATGGAAGAAGAACCTCGGGCAATACCCACCTGCAGCTTGGAATCCAACACTCTCCAACGCAATGGCCTCTGTGTTCTGTGGGATCATGCGCTGCCTGTGGACCCTCATGCAGGCATATTCTGAAGCCCAGACCCAACCTTCTGTCTCCTAAAGAGCTGTGCACACAGCTTCTGCCTCATTGCTTCTCTGCTTTGGCCATTCCTCAGCCTGAAGTGGTTTGTCCCCTTCCTGGTTACCTCTGGTCTCCTCCACAACCTCAGAGACCTTTTCCACAATGTGTGGCCCCAGGTGGCCTCCCCAACCCTGCTGACTGAGGTGGAAACCCACCCTCCCGTGGCTCCAGTGGCCCCTCGTCTCTCTCTGTTCTTGAAATCCTCTGGCTGACGCATCTGTGACCTCTAGTGACCTGAGAACCCTCACGGGCAGGGCGTGTCACACCTGTGCACCTGAAAGACTCTATCGGGCATGTGAGGAATGTTCCAATAGTGGCCAAGACAAGATGTATCAGAAAGGCATCCTTGGAACTGAATGACTGAGCTCATCCCTCACCATGACGGCTGCATGGAAGAAGTAAGGACTAAGACCCAGCTCGTGTTTAGCTGGACAATGAGAGCGTTTGTGAAACCCTCGTTCTATAATATTTTGAAACCCATTCCAGGAAGTCCCTTTGCTCGTTCCCTGGAGAGGAGCAGGTATCACATGAGAGCAGATGTGTCAGGGTTGCACAGAGCACACGGTGCCTCTGGACCAGGCCTGTGGGCTGTGCTTGCGGAAGGACCACGGGGGGACGATTGGGAGAGTTCAGCTGCCTGTGGTATTCTGCAGGAATGAGCTTCACTTCCATGGACACATTCTGGCTTCTTCTGCTCTACAGCTGCACATGCTCCTATGGCTGGGTGACATTGTTTCCTCTAATTATAGAATTTTTATATAAATAGAGCTCAGCTGGTGGTTCAATTTGAGTTATAATGCTAGGATTTTTAACATGACTGTAGGAGTCTGGTACCAAAAAAAAAAAAAAGTTTAAAATATTTCAGTGGAAATGCAGCTATCACAGGAATAAGTTCATATACAAATATCGACAAGTCGTTTTCTTGTCTAAGTGCAATCTTCTTTGGGAAAGGACAAAAGGTGTCCCAGGGTATCATTTTGCTGGCTTAATTGTGTGTGTTCTAGGTTTAAGGGCACTCTAACGCATCACTGGGAAGGATGGCCATGTCTCCCCCACTGTAGCTGACCATCTGAATGCGTACGGGTCTGGAATGCCAAAAAGACCAGGCACCAGAGAAAGAGGACACAATCTCTCCATGGTTACTTCCCACGAGGTAACTGGCCCCATCCTTCATCTAAAAAGTGGGATAATTGAATTAGGAACAATCTTTTTTCACTCTCAGATTTGAGTTCTCTCTCTATTTGGCTGGGACCAGAAATCTGCTTCCCATGCACATGCTGGTGTTCACTTGTACAAAACAGAGACTAAAAAAAAGTTAACCTAATTTTGACAACCAGAGCTGTCACGTTCTCCATGCTGCTACAGCACACCAGAATGACAGTAGGAAAGCATGCCAGCCTGGTTGCTGGTGTCATTTTCTGAATGGCCACACCCCACCCAACATCACTTCTGTCCAATCGACCCACCACACTGTTGCAGGTGATCTTTGCTTTTTCTTTTTAAATTGTGAAATATTTCAAATATGAAACATAATAGTCACCCACAAACCCAAGGACGTGGGCTCAATAAGTCTTCAAGTTTGAAAAGTTAGTGGTAGAGTCCTATGAGTTTTCTTAGAAGAAATAAAATAA
Organism: Neogale vison; assembly: GCF_020171115.1. Taxonomy (NCBI): domain Eukaryota; kingdom Metazoa; phylum Chordata; class Mammalia; order Carnivora; family Mustelidae; genus Neogale; species Neogale vison. The sequence goes on along the minus strand of NC_058091.1, from coordinate 311,763,487 downwards.
TAAAGAGTCATTAATACCCCTGTCCTTCCCTCCCACCTGTAATTCCCTCCAGGGTTTAAGATGTATCATTTCAACACATGTGTATGTTTACATACACACACATATGCATATATAAAGTATGAACGATATATATTATATATGAACATATATACGAATATGCTTAGATCCATGATAGTAATTGTGATTATATAAACGCATATATTTATATAGACATATGTAGAGAATTCAAGACACTCTATAAATTTTTAAGCTTTTTCTTTGTGATGCCTAATAATTTATGAGCCGTGCATACAATAGAATACTTAATAGAAGAGAAAGTAAATAAAGAAGCGTAACACTTATCACCGGCGTGACTCAACAGATTTTATCTGTTTTTAAAATTTACATTCTTTTTTCATTCTAGGACCCAAAACAGGGACACACATTAAACTTAGTTGTCACGCCTTCTTACTTTCTTCAGTCCTCACAGGTTCTCAACATTCCTTGTGTATTAGTTTGAGATGTATAGCCTATTGATTCTACCATATGAACTCAATACTTTTGAAAAGCAGCAGTTTTATTTTTAAAGAACTTCCTTTGATTTGATTTGTTTCAGAATTGCTTACCAATACCCATGTGAGAAACCAAATTACTAACTGGGGGGAAGTTTTTAATTTTTTTTTTTCTCTCTCTTTTTTTTTTTTCATAGTTTCTTAAGGTGGAAGCTTAGGGTTTTTTTTTTAAAGATTTTATTTCTTTATTTGACAGAGAGAGAGAGACAGCGAGAGAGGGAACACAGGCAGGAGGAGTGGGAGAGGGAGAAGCAGGTTTCCTGCTGAGCAGGGAGCCCAATGCAGAGCTCGATCCCAGGACCCTGGGACCATGACCTGAGCCAAGGCGGACGCTTAATGGCTGAGCCACCCAGGCGCCCCCTTTCTTCTCTAATATGAGTAATTTTGACTTTTGCATCAGAGCGTTCAACATCAGCTTGCCAGTGATCGTTCGTCTCAGTTCCCCGTCCGTCACGTCTGCGTCAGATCTGAATTCAGCTTTGTTTATCGTTTGTCTCGTAGGAGCGCGTGGCTCTTCTCTCTCTCCTTGTTGTTGTTTATGCTTCGTAGGTTTTGCTGGAAGATTCCTACGGTAGAAACTAGGAAATGGTTTCAAGCTCAGAAATGGGCACATCTTTCCTTTTACGTGTTTTTTCCTGTGGCGTTTTGAGTTAATCTAGTCCAACAGTCTCTGCAAAAGACCAACTAAGAAGTGTTTTAAAACCCATGCGTGTGAGTTCTTTGCCAACTCTGCCATTGTAGCTTGAAAGCAGCCTCTGACAAATAAGGGAAACGAGTGGGTGTGGCTGTGCCCCCAAAACGTCCATCACCAAGGGAGCAGTGGGCTGGGCATGGCTTCTGGGCTGCGGCTTATTGACCCCTGATTTACTTAGGGCTTGAGTTGGGTCTGAGGTTGTTCCAATCATTACCTTCAGCGCACGGCAGGTCTAGATTTTTGTAGCAATACCTTGTGTTTTGTATGGGGGCTGGTGTTCTAGAGGCTTCTCCTCATGTCTGCTCCCTATTCAGGTTTTAGGCTTCCTTTTCTCTGACAAAGGCTCTTGTATCTTTCCCAGCAGTATTTCACGAGTACTTTTGACCGACGCTTGTGATCTCTTGGGGGTGGAAGTGGTTCTCTGATGTTCCAGCCAACCCTGTCTTAGAGGTGCTTGTGTTCCTGAAGCTCAGGGACAAAGACTTCATGAGTGGGTTTCCTCTGGTTGTATTCCTGTCCCCTTCGTCCAACTGCAACACTGTTGTGTTGCCTACCCCATGCCCAGTGGATCCAGACTTTTATTCCATGGCGAAAATGGGCAGCGGCATCCAGGGGGAGTTTGGTGCCCCCACCACAGTGGCTTTCTTGGGACTCCCCGGTCTCTCCCCCAGCATGTGCTAGGGGTGTGTGGTAAAAAGCCTCCTGCCCCAATTATCTACTTCCACCAGAGGCTGCCTGCACTTGGCCTTCACCAATTTATAGAAAGTTCTAGAGAAATTCTACCTACCAGGGTCCAGCCTCTTCTGATCCAAATCAACAACTAGAGTTTTGGGTCTTCCTATAGGCACTGGTCTCTGCAAATCTGGGTTTATTTGGTTGCTCTGTGACCTTTGCTCTCTGATCGGTGCAACTTGATGTGGAGTTTGTACTATTGTAAAAATATGAGGGACATTTTTTTCAGCTCTTTACATCCCCAGATAGGAATCAGAACTGTCAAAACTTTAGTTTCACAGTTACAAGTAGATTTTTTTTTCCATCTAGATGTTTCAATATTGTAGGAGGTAGAGAGCTAAATTTTTGTTCCCTTATGGTTAATTTTTTTTCTTAGCACATTTTTTTCTTTTATAAAAAATGGGCTTTTTAATGGTTTTTATAACTTACCTTCATGTTCTTAATGGTTTAAAGCCTATTTATTCAAACATATTTCAATTTGGTATTTTACAATTTCAGTCCTACAGGATTTTCATAAGGTTTACCATGGGTGTTGTAAAACTTGGAGACAGCAGTTGTTTGATTGTCAGTCCTCAGATCCTCAATGGATAAAGCGTGCCTCCATTTAGTTTTGGCGTCCATTTGATTCTTCCAGATGGCTCAGCAGGATCACTGGCCTAGGACCAAGTTTTATATTAATCCCGCTAATTACATTTTCCTTCACCTCGTGTGTACAGTAAATTTGGACCCCTTACTCAGGCAAAATTCTGGCCTGGAATTTTCATTTCTCCAAGAGACAGTACGCAGAGGCAAGGCGGGCACAAGCCATTCCCCATCTAGATGGACAGGGTGTCCCATCCCCCCGTCTCAGGGCTTACGCCTCCGGCATCTTTGGTCTGTGCACCGGCTTTAAACCAGCTTCCCCTCCGCAACCAGGCACCAGCCGCGAGGACCATGGCCGAGCCAGCTCTGGACACGTCTCCGCTTCTTTGTCTCATCGAGCTTCAAGGTCTTTGTGTCCTTGGTTCTTTCTTAGAAACACCCTCCTTTAAAACCAGAAATGCAGGGGCGCCTGCGTGGCTCAATGGTTAAGTGTCTGCAGTCAGCTCGGTCCGGATCTCAGGGTCCTGGAATGGATGCAGCCGGCCCTGGACTCCGCGGGGCTCTGCTCCTCCCTCTGACCTTCCCCGCTCTCATGCGCGCTCTCTCAAAGAAATAAATAAAATTTTAAAAGTACAATTTTTAAAAAGCCCACAGATACCACCTGGGTGGCTCAGTCAGTTGGGTGTCCAACTCTTTATTTTGGTTTAGGTCACGATCTGGGGGTCCTGGGATAGAGCCCACCGCTCTGTGCTCCGCGGGGCGTCTGCTTGAGGGTTCTCGCGCTTCTGTCCCTTCCCCCCACTCGCCCTCTCCCTGTCTTTCTCTAAAAATAAATGAAAGTAAATAAATCTTTAGAAAAATGGAAACACACATATGCATTACTTTGATTAAAAATCAAAACAAAACAAAACAACCCCCCCCCCCAAACAAACTGTCTCTAAAATGTTTCTGGCCGGACGCAGTGTGGCTCTGCCAGCCACAGGAGCGCATCCCGGGGCCTCCCTCCCGCTGCCGCGCTCTCGGGTCCATCCTCTGCTTGCGTCCGTCGTCCCAGCAACCCACCGCGGGCGCTTCTGGCCCCCCACGTCGGTGTCACTTGCCGCAGCTCCCGAAGCTGCTCCCCGGCTGCTCCCGTCTGGGCGTCTGTGGCGCTGGAAGTCCTGATCTGGATGAGGCTCCCCGCCCGCCACGCGCGCAGGACGACCCCTGCCGCCGCAGCCCCCCGCCCTCCCGTGGGACCTGCACATCCCCACGCGTGCAGAGATAGGTTTCCAAGGCAACTCTCTGCCAGAGGCAACGTTTTCGGGGTGGGAGCGAGGGGGCCACTCTCTTCCGTCCTCTGACCTGGTCCCCAGCCCCATGTCCCGGCCACCCTGCCCCACACCCTGCCCGAGTCTGGCCGGACTCAGGGACTCAGGGACGGCGCGGGCGTTACCCGTGACTGCGCGGAGCCGGAAAACGCACAGCCGCGGTCGGAAGACGAGGCTCCAGTCCTGCTTTCCAGCGACCTCGCAAGAGAACCTTCTGCAGCCTCTAGGTAACCCGTGATTTCTGTTTCTGCTGGGCAAAAGGCAGCACGAAATGTTCACCTTGACTTACGAAAGGCATGATAAAAGCAGTTAAGAAGAAATGAAGACGCACTACCAGATAGAAATCGTTAGTATTAACCTGCAAACGGAAATCTTCTTGCCTTTTTCCCTAAGTGTGGGATGATTTTGAAGTCATCGCCATCTTCTGCCTATCTTCCTTAAACCGTGGTTTGCATAAGGAAATCACATTCTTCTTTCCACAGCCAGGTATCCCTGCCGGATTCTTGTGTCCGCCTTTCTCATTTCTACATTGGGTGGAGGGGGTGAAACATGGTGCGTTTCGCTAGGGATAGGAGCCGTCTCTCTGCAACCTCTGCAGGGCCCTCCCCAAAGTCACCAGGACTAATTGTCCCACCCCCAGGGGGCTGCAAATGGCCCCACCACAGCCTCCTCACTCTGTGCCATTCTCGTGCACACACGTATGGAGCTGCTGTCCCCAGAGTGCCTCGGACTGTCAAAGCCCTCCTCCACAAACCCACACCACTGTCCTCTGCTTATGAGCCATCCTTGTGCGTCAGGGAAAGAATCTGACATCGTACCTGGGAGGCATCAGCTGACACGGCAGTCCCCAGCCGGTCTTGTAGGTGCTTCTGGACTGGGTTGAACATGCCTCCGCAGGGCAGGTCCAGTGAGTGTGGGACTCAACCGAGATGGGTTTCATGGGGGTGAGGGCTCATCCCCGAGTTGTTCCGGCTGCCTTCGGGATGAGCTCCATTGGGCCTCGGGAATGACACGCTCCCATTCCAGGAGCGGAAGCACTGAAGAAGGAGGTACCCAGGTAGGGTCTTGGTTGGTGCTTCATCTGTGGGGGTGAGGTATGTACCAGGCTGGAACAATGGTGCGAACACTCACCCCAAATCTGCCTATGTCAGAAATTTGCTGCTGGGAGTTTTGCATTAAATCTGTAGATCAGTTCTGAGGGAATTTAAATCTCTCTTCTGTTGAATCTCTCAACCCACAAACACAATGTATGTCTATTTCTTTCAGGCTTCTTTGATTTTTTTCACCAGGCTCTGCAGCCTTCAACACAAAGATCTTTTTTTTTTTTAAAGATTTTATTTATTTATTTGACAGAGAGAGACCACAGGTAGGCAGAGAGGCAAAGATCTTGTATGTATTTAAATGCGTATCCCACTGATTACTTTTTACTGAAACAAAATCAGCAACTAGTTGGAAAGAGTTCCCAGAATTCTATGAACATTAAAATCATTAAATCAAAACTGTAACAAGATTTCAAAACATCAGTTCTCCAGCCTGACTGTTCACAGTGGTCAGGACTTGTTCTAGATACTAGGGCTCAGGCTATACACTTAGATAATTTTGAGCTCTGAGTCCTGTATCAGTCTATCCACCTGTCATCGTCTATCACCTCCCTACGAATCCATCATCTATTTATATACCTATTGTCGTCTTCTACCGCACATCTACTCATCCCCTTACTGATCTATCCAGCCATTTCCCGGTCATCCATCTATCTCCAACTTTAATCTTCAAAGCACTTTTATCTGCAGTTCCGGATAAATGAAGGGATAATTTGCATTTCATTCACTTATCTTCTGTCGCTGCTACTATTCTGCTTTCCCAAGCCTTTATACCTCATCTAAATTACTAGTATGTACATTTTTCAAAAACACACACTTAATTGGAAAGTAAAGGTCATTCGCCTCCACATTTTGACAGCAGGGACCTTAGCTAAGTCAGTGTTTATGTTCTTTGAGTTCACAGGAAGACGCGTCCAGTGAGTGAATGCTTCTCCCGTGTTCAAGATCATGAACGTAGTAGAAATGACACTGTTATTCAAATATGTAGACATTCACGGAGCTTTCATTTAGTAAGTGACTCTCTCAAATGAGACACTGTATCTTAAACAACATAAGATTAATCAGAAATAATAAAGACTGATTTTTTTGTGTGTTACACAGTGTATTCCTGATGGTCATGATTTCTTAAATCCTGGCAGAGATGTTACTAGTTCTGTTACTGAGGATCTACAACATGTCAATGTTGTATGAATGAAAGGAGGCTTACTACAGAGGAATAGGAAAGAGTAAAAAATAGATTCGTTAAAATCCAAAAGCTTCTGCACAGCAAAAGAAACAGTCAAGAAAACAAAGAAGCAACCCACGGAATGGGAGAAGATATTTGCAAATGACAGTACAGACAAAAGGTTGATATCCAGGACCTATAATGAACTCCTCAAACTCAACACACACGAAACAGGCAATCATATCAAAAAATGGGCAGAAGATATGAAGAGACACTTCTCCAATAAAGACATACAAATGGCTATCAGACACATGAAAAAATGTTCATCATCACTAGCCATCAGGGAGATTCAAATTAAAACTACATTGAGATATCACCTTACACCAGTTAGAATGGCCAAAATTATCAAGACAGGAAACAACATGTGTTGGAGAGGATGTGGAGAAAGGGGAACCCTCTTCCACTGTTGGTGGGAATGCAAGTTGGTGCAGCCTCTTTGGAGAACAGTGTGGAGATTCCTCAAGGAATTAAAAATAGAGCTTCCCTATGACCCTGCCATTGCACTCCTGGGTATTTACCCCAAAGATACAGATGTCGTGAAAAGAAGGGCCATCTGTACCCCAATGTTTATAGCAGCAATGGCCACGGTCGCCGAACTGTGGAAAGAACCAAGATGCCCTTCAACGAATGAATGGATAAGGAAGATGTGGTCCATATACACTATGGAGTATTATGCCTCCATCAGAAAGGATGAATACCCAACTTTTATAGCAACATGGACGGGACTGGAAGAGATTATGCTGAGTGAAATCAGTCAAGCAGAGAGAGTCAATTATCATATGGTCTCACTTATTTGTCCAGCATAACAAATAACATGGAGGACAAGGGGAGATGGATAGGAGAAGGGAGTTGAGGGAAATTGGAAGGGGAGGTGAACCATGAGAGACTATGGACTCTGAAAAACAATCTGAGGGGTTTGAAGTGGCGGGGGGGTGGGAGGTCGGGGTACCAGGTGGTGGGTATTATAGAGGGCACAGCTTGCATGGAGCACTGGGTGTGGTGAAAAAATAATGATACTGTTATGCTGAAAATAAATAAATTTTTAAAAAATCCAGTAGGATTGAAAAGAGGAAAAACCGTAATAGGCATGCTGAGAGCATTCTTTTTTTTTTTTTTTTTTTGAGTAAATTCCCTATCACCCAGTATAAAAAACTTCTTACTCACATTGTTCCGATGTTTTCTTTTATAACCCATGCCAATGCAAATTGCAGTACATGCGTGACTTCATAACCCTCATTGTGGCCATGGAACAAATTAAATTTGTATAACCACAGCCACCTCTCCTAAACTTCCTGATACTTTAGGAAATGGACTGAATCCTGGAAAAAAGCAGTTGCTCAAGATACGTTGTGTGTGTGTGTGTGTGTGTGTTTTGTTTTGATTTATTTTGTTTTTGTTTTTGTTTTTTTCAGGTGAAAAACTAAACTATCTTTTGACAGAGAGAGCACAAGCAGGGGGAGCAGCAGGCAGAGGGAGAAGCAGACTCCCCACTGAGCAGGAAGCCCTGATGTGGGGCTCGATCCCAGGACTTTGGGATCATGACCTGAGCCAAGGGCTAGATGCTTGACTGACTGAGCCACCCAAGTGCCTAAAAGCTAATCTATCTTAAACTGAGAGAGGTATAGAGCTTTGTTTCCCTGGAGAACTCAGACATATTTTGATGACTTCTAATTTAAAAATAAATGTTATAATACATTGTAAACTACTAACTTTATTATTCAGACATTGCCCGCCCTCTTCCAGATTTCTTAATTACAAACTTATGATCACCTATCAATTAAGCACTTCGAATATAAGATGACTCTTTTTAGTAAAGAAACTGACCCTTGAACTACATCCACACTCCAGCACAAGTTTTGCAATGGAGTCACAGGATGCATGTAGGTAGGCTGGACCGTTTCTATGTGCTGGCATTGTGATTCCCTCAAGGCCAGCATGGTGCCATTAATTTTGATTAGCTAACCCCCAGCATCAGCTTCACAACTGACAGAAGGTACTAAATTCCTATCTGTTGAGTGGAGCAAGCCCGGATGGGTGAAAACCAGCAGTCATTGGAGTCACACAGACATACACAAATGTCTGTACAAACAAAGCAGAAGTCAAGAGACAAGAACATAATGGTAGGGTATTCACAGAAGGTGGAGACAACAAATGATCAACAAAGGTTAGGAAGAGCTTGATGGAGGAAATAGCATTCTTACCTAAGGTTGAATGTGTTCTGAAAGATAAAACAATAGGTTCTGACAACCTTGGAAAGAAAGAGTACAACAGAGACAGTTTTATTGATGGCTGTAGCTGAGATGAAGTCAGCCAAAGGTCTAGGGCCAGAAGAACCAAGCCATGAAGAGGAACTGCAAGAAAAGGCAACTGGACTCAGCAGTGCTGAGATGCAAAGAGAGGTGATGGACGGAATTAATATGCTAGCAGAAGTCTTCTGTATTTACTCTGGCAGGTGTTCCTTGAGCACCCACTGCAAGCCTGGAGACAGGATGGAGAAAGGAAGCATTCCGCTCTGCCTACCGCATCACACAGTTTGGTGGGTGAGACAGGTGACCGGTTGTCTCTCAACTGAGTCGCAAAAAGCTGCTGAAGCTGGGAATGGTAAGAGGCAGTTTTCATTCTTAAACATTCACCACTCTGGAAGGGCAAGAAGGGCAAGAAGGGGAGGGGGCACCCAGGAGGCTCCTGGCAGTCCAAGCAAGATGGGAAAGAGGGGTACAGAAGAAGCATCTTTGTATAGAAGGTACATTCTCGAGATAATCAGCAGGTCTTGGTAAGGTACATGAGAAGATAGGGTACTTCAGAGTGTGGGGCCTGAGAAACTCGGGGTGCCATTTGCTGGTGAGGAAAAGTCTGAAAAGGAGTGATTTGTGGCAAGAGAAAAGAATAACAATGCTACTGGAAACAGCTGGCCTCTCAGTTAAGACCTGCAAATCTGGACGGCTCTGGGTACTTGGCATGTTTTCTTCCTACAACGCCACTGCCATCTCCATTTTACAAAAAAGAAAACTGAGGTAAAATGAAGATAAGTAATTTGCTTAAGATCACACAGCCAATGAGTGGCGGAGTCAGGTGCTAACTCAGAAAGGCTGAGTGTGTTTTAGGAAATGACTACTTTGAGGTGCATGTGGGACGTGGAAGTGGAGAGGTCAGCTCAGCACGTAGATGTGGGTCGGGAGCTCAGAGATCATCTTCAGGGGTGGTAGGCAGTTGGAAATCTCTGGAATGAGTGAAGGTTAAGGACATGAGACAGGTGTTGTGGAGTCTTCTCCACAGCTTGAGACCTAAGGTCTCTCTCCAGGGTAGGAAGGAAGGTGTTTAAGAACAGGGCAATTAGAAGCAACAGACCCCTGCCCAGGGAAAGTTGAAGACGTAGGGTGTAATGGAGCTGGAGCCCACGGGCTGCAGAACACAGGGGTGGGCACCTGGGAGCCGTGATCTCTCATGAGCATCTTGCAAAGACCTGCCTGTGCAGGGACGGACGATGAGCAGAGGAGCGCCTCCCCCCACGACTCCCTCCACTCTGTACCATCCACCAGTCTTGGCAACTGCGCCCTGTCTTCCGCCGCAGGTGAGATCACCTTGCAGACTCCTAAGGCCTTTTTTTTTTTTTTTAATTTTTTCAATTTATTTATTTTCAGAAAAACAGTATTCATTATTTTTTCACCACACCCAGTGCTCCATGCAATCCATGCCCTCTATAATACCCACCACCTGGTACCCCAACCTCCCACCCCCCCGCCACTTCAAACCCCACCCCTAAGGCTTTTAAAGCACCACGAACCTATTTATATAATATATTTATGCAAATAGGAAACATACTATATCATCTAGTGTAAGAGCATTCAAACAAATTCAATGTGACATTCCATTTCAAGGTGCACTGAAGGTGTCCTGACCCTTGTTTTTGAAAGCTACAAGTATTCATGACAGATAGTTCTCCTGGGTCAAGACACAATGTTTAACTTATGGTCCTATCTTTATCCCCACAAGAAGAAGAAAATCAATTATGGCAGAGTGGAGGATAAGGGATGTTATTTGAAATACTGGAAATGAAAAAAATCCCTAACAGAACTTAGCGTTATCAGCCTGCGGAGGTATATGGGGGGCTCTGCGCAGGTGACCTCATGTGCTGCAGGAAAAATGAGATTGAGCTGTGTGTTAGGTGTCACCGATAATGAGTTTCCTCTCCCACACCAGCACTGGCCCTGGACCACGGGGACCACCGGGACATTGCACCGTGGAGCCCCCTGGGCTCTGCTTTGTGATGTCGCCTTGCCACATGGGACTCCCTGGTTCCTCCTCTTGGGCTGACAGGTGGAGCACGTGCCTGGCAACTCGTCTGCTGCCACAGGGGATCAGTTCTGGCCACCAGCACGGAACTAATGGAATTCAGTTTTGAGGTGACCACAGCTCTGTGCCAGGAATCTTCTTTCTCTCTCACTATTTGCCTAGCCGGAAGTCAAGAAATCCACAATTACAAAGGAGGGGGACACACCAGATGGCTGACTTATAGGAAAATGAGGCTGCCAGAGCTGTGCCAACCAGAGCAGGAGCAAAATTGTGCCACACTATGGAGAGCTCTGATTTTCCTTACTGCAACGTTGCAGTAAGGCCCATCACGAGCCAGGCAACTATAGTTTGAAGCTGCAAATTTGACCCTGTGATACTCTGCTACAGTAGCCAACACATGAGGGTATATGTCACTGTGTTATTGGGTCTTCCCTGTGCTATCATACTGCAACATTATATTATCACATAAACACACACAAAGCACTGATTACATTGATTTATATTACAGGACACACTTAGTGGGCGGCCCAATTTTCAGTAGCTCTGCCTTGCCTCTCTGGTTTATGATTCTAAAAATACTCGAAAAGATCCTTTAACTATTACCACCAAACACTGCATAAAGAGGGAAATCTATAAAACTGCCGGCAGGTTCATCAGTAATATCCATCATTCATTCATTCACTCATTCCACAAACATTCCTTGAATTTCAATCATACGCATATCAAGACCCTAGAGAGGAATCCATGTACCTTGAGGTGATGACAACCACTTGTAATTATCATTATCATGGAACAAAATAGCAGCGCCAAGTATAAATAATTTGGGGGAATGCAGAGAGGTAGTATTGTAGCCCGGAGTGGGTGGATGCAGGAAAGTAAGGAAGTTTCCTGGAGGACATATTTTCTGAGCTGAGGTTTTAATGGTTGGGTGAGAGTAACCAGGCAAGGGAGTTAAGGAGACCCATGAGCTGACGGGAGCCCGGGACCCATGCGGGCAACAGGGGGTTTGACGCTGCGGTTGTAAATTTCCCGTAGGGCAGAGGAGGGAGGGCTGGCAAGGTGACAGGAGGGCCAGATCAAAAAGAAGGTGGGGTAGAAGCTTGATTGTTTTTATTTTATAAGCAAAATGAAGTCACCGGAGAAAAGGTTTGCCAGGTGTTACAGCAACAGTAAGATAATGGACTTTCAACAGACTGTTCTGTCAGTGGGGAAGGAGGGAGAGAAGGAACGGCCCGGAATCAAGGAGAAGGTGTGAGCCACAGTCTGGGGCCAGGGGGCTGGAGAGCGGGCAGTTGTGAAAAACTCCAGAGGAGGGAAACCTACAGGAATCGTAGGTAGAAGGATGTAAGGAAGGATGAATGCCTCTCAGGGTTCTGATACAAAGGTATGAAGAAGAAAATCACAATCATCCATAGTACACTCACTCTACAGCCACTACAAGGGTCTGATAGTAGCCACTGCTGCCAGCATCCGAAAGCACAGAGGACAACAATCCCTGGGCTGGTTTGCAATAACCAGAACAACAGTCCTCAACCAACCGTCACTGTCTGTTACCAACAGCGGGTTTTCTAGGTTCAACGTCTGCCAGCCCCAGGAACCTCCCAGCAGCTGGTGGGCGAGAGCCTGAGTGTTTCAGCAGGACCCGCTCTCTGGGAAATGATCCTTAATAACAGGCCAGATAGTGGGATATTCTACAAAGTATTTTACTTTATTGAGGTACAGGTTCAAGATTCAGATTCCTTTGCTGTGTACCTCTACCAGCCTGAGAATTCTTGCTAACTGTTCATTATTTCTTTTATTATATCTAAGATGCAAGAAATTGTCGAAGTGACTTATGGTTTATAATTAGAAGCTATGGTGAAAACTGCTCTAACATGACCCTGGGGCTCTCTCTTCAACGTGGAATTATTTCTATAAAAGTGTCAGTGGGTGATTATGTTGGCCTTCTCTCTAGAAACTACTTCTCCACTTACAGGACTGCTCAGATTTAATGGGAAGAATCCCTAAAGACCCAGCTCTGTTAATTAAATGAAATGAAACCATCTTACACCATGACTGTTGGGCATTCACTCACAGACTATCCAAAGGAGATAAGAATGAGAAGAATCAGCAGCCCATTGCATTTTAAGATCCAAAATGAAAAGAATTTTTTTAAAAAAATATTTTATAATTCCCTTAATAAAAGTCTTAGGAATTTTTCTAAATTTTTACTTATCACATATAAAAATTAGCTGCCGGTATTATAAACGACAGCTCCCTATAAAAATTTGTATTATTATTTAAAAAAAGATAAGCACAGACCAATGTTAAACCTTTTCAGTGCTTCGCTGATTTCTGGAAAAGAGCACAAGAAAAATGGCATCTCCCAAAGCAGCTCGTCTCTTGGTAGCCGTCGAATGAGAAGAGTGGTTCACATGCAGAAATGCCGGGTGCGAGAAGTCCAGCAGAGAGTTATCAATTATCACATGGCTTCTCTTACTTGTGGAGCATAAGAAATACCACGGGGGATATGGAGGGATGGAAAGGAGAAGTGAGCTGGGGGAAATCGGAGGGGGAGACGAACCATGTGACTGTGGACTCTGAGAAACAACCTGAGGGGGTTGGGGGGGGTGGGAGGTTGGGTGAGCCTTGGGGCGGGTATTAAGGAGGGCACGGATTGCATGGACACTGGGTGTGGTGCATAAACAATGATTCTTGGAACACTGAAAATAAAATTAAATTAAATTAGATTAAAAAAATAATGAAAGGGAATGTAGAAGCCACATGCTCAGAGAAAAGTCTGCCTATTTAGACTACTATGTGTTTGATCTGATTACTGAGTCCTGTGATACTTGGCATTTTTATTTGTCAGGATTTAAGAAAACCGATAACCAGTTAGAGGAGGGTAAGGGTCAGGCCCTCAGCTCCTTGCACATCCAGGTCATTTTCTCCCTTTCACCACTTGGTGTTGGGTGAAAGGCAATGGGCTGGCCGGAGGCTCCATGGCTCGGGTCTCCCAGGGGGCTGCAGTGTTCCTCTCAAAGGGGTGCTAGGGGTGGGGGAGTGGGATTTTTGTCCGGAGAAGGATTAAAATTGGAACTGTGATCGTCATGCTCAGTCGCCTCTGATGTGTCTTCTTCACGACTGAGAAACCGTCTCTCCCCACAGCTGGGTCATTTATTCCTCAGGATGCGCAAGAGAACGCAGACTTGTGCCCCCATCAAATTTTCAGATCCCACGAAGAATGATTTGTACCAGAAAGAACAAAAAAAGAAAATCACCAAAAAAAAAAAAAAAAAGAAAAAAAGAAAATCACCAAGATTGCCTTTTTTTTTTTTTTTTTAAGATTTTATTTATTTATTTGACAGATCACAAGTAGGCAGAGAGGCAGGCAGAGAGAGAGGAGGAAGCAGGTCCCTGCTGAGCAGAGGGCCCGATGCGGGACTCGATCCCAGGACCCTGGGATCCTGACCTGAGTCAAAGGCAGGGGCTTTAACCCACCAAGCCACTCAGGCGCCCCACCAAGATTGCTTTTCACCTGAGTCCACCACCACGAGAAAATATTTATATGGGCGCTTCTATCTTCTTACTTCCTGTTTGACAGCTCTGCAGACCTGCAAATAATCCTTCACTGTGTTTTCCTCCCTGGTTAGAGACTCACCACAGGGGTGGAAAACCTCTTGTAGAAACCAAAGAGCTGAGCAGGCGCTGGGCAAATTTGTGGAGCAGTTCGGGTACCTATCCTTGCCTCTCTGTCGCGGGGCTTCAGCCATCTGAGAGCAGGTCCCAGAGAAATAGAACGAACTTCTGGGTGCACATTGTTTTGAACTAAGGAACCCACCAGCCATTGGAAGAGTTATTTTAGAGGATAAAAGAGAATAGAACACCATGGTCTAAGACTCTTACAATTAACAAAAACGTGGACCTGTTACCCATCTTTTAGAATTAAAGACCTCAATTAGACTATTGTTACCCAGTTGGTGGCCAACTTGGATAAGAGGCTTTAAGAAATTAAATGCTGTATTTCCACGATAGAGACATTAAAACTCTGAAACCCACATATTCAAAATGGACTTTGACAAACAACCTTATGAAGTAATTCTATGCAGAATGGAATTTTTGTGCTTATTAAATATGGAAAAGAATCATGTTCTTGTCATTTTTTTCTGACTTCAGCTCTTAAAACAGTCTCCTTATAAGGCTTTATTGCTTAGAATTTGATCTACTTCTGCATCAACAGACCTGCCCTTGCCTGTCAAGAATTCCTCCAAGCAAACAGGAGAGCTTAACTTTTTCAAGACTTCTAGCATATTAGAGAGCATACAATCTACTAAACATAGTATTTTTAATAATAATAATAATAGTAATAATAAGCTTCAGGCAGGTCTATGAAACCTTTGATATTCTGGCTCTAAAAATATAAGGCTATTTGATTTTTGGTTCATTTTGAATCTGCTGTGCTGTTGAGCATGAACTCCCAGGTACTAAGTTTTTGTTTTGGTTCCCATGAAATAGACCCAACTTCCTTAGGAGAGGTTTGCTCACCTCCTGCTTTCACAGAATAAATAACAAAGATTAAAGAAGCAGTCTAGATAAAGGATTGTAACCCGTCATCCGGGAAGGTTAATTCTCAACATGATAAAAGGCTTTGTGGAAGATATTCAAGTAGGAAGCCTAGTTCCTCTCTATTTGGGAGATAAGAGGGAAAAGGGAAGGAAAGCGAGGTTTGTGGCTGTTGAGAAGGAAGAAGGTGGAGCTGTGTAGTGAGTGGCCGTATTTCCACCGAGCAGCACAACAGAACAAAGGAAGTAAGACGAAGAGGCAAGGAGTCCTACTGAGGGAAGAAATGGAGAGGATGCCCACCCCTACCTGCACTGGTGAAACCTGCCGATGGGGACCCAGAAGCTCTTATTCTTCAGATACCACAGGAAATGTAAGTTCTAGAGTGCTAAACACCACGAAATACGGTCCCACCATTTAGTGGACAAAAATCCCAGACTCCCTGTGGTGAAAAAATAATGAATACTGTTTTTCTGAAAATGAATAAGTTGGGGGAAAAAAAAGAAAAAAAAAAACCCTAAAACTAAAAAAAAAAAAATCCCAGACTCGTGCCGACTGGAAACCAGAAACAAGATTTCCCATGATAAATCTAGAAGGTTTGATTAAAATCATATACAAAATGATAGCCCAATTTTGTATGGCACTTTAAAAGAGCCTATGACAAAGAAATCTCACGTTTTCTTTCTTTCTTTTTTTTTTTTTAAGATTTTATTTATTTATTTGACAGACAGAAATCACAATTAGACAGAGAGGCAGGCAGAGAGAGAGGAGAAGGAGGAATCAGGCTCCCCGCTGAGCAGGGAGCCCTATGCGGGGCTCGATCCCAGGATCCTGGGATCATGACCTGAGCTGAAGGCAGAGGCTTTAACCCACTGAGCCACCCAGGCGCCCCTCACGTTTTCTTTAAAGAGTCATGTTGACATGTTCGACAGGTGTCACAGGCATCAATTACCTGTATTTCTTTAAAGCCTCTTAAAGGACAAAATCAAGAAACATGCAGGTTCAAAACTCATGGAAGTTGAGCTGAAATCAGTAAGAAGCTGTTGACTCACATGTACAAATACAAAGATCCGGCCCCACTCTCCTCCACGCCCCCACCCCCAGCAAAAACCGTATAATAAACAAGCACAGAACTAAGACATGAACTCCCTTCCCCCTCCTGGGTAACGCCGTGCAGTCCCCGCTAGGCACCTCAGGTGACAGAGTCCTTAAAATGGCCTGGTCCAAACTGAGCTGTATGTAAAATCCACACAAGATTTCAGAGACTTAGAGTGAATAAAATAATTAATATCCTGCGGAGCATAAGGAATAACATGGAGGACATTAGGTGAAGGAAAGAAAAAGTGAGTTGAGGAAAATCGGAGGAGATGAACCATGAGACACTGTGGACTCTGAGAAACAAACGGAGGGTTTTGGAGGGGAGGGGGTGGGGGTTGGGTGAGCCTCGTGGTGGGTACTAAGGAGGGCACGGACTGCATGGAGCACTGGCTGTGGTGCATAAACAATGATCTTGGAACACTGAAATAATAAAATCAAGTTAATGAAAAACAATTAATATCCTATTAATTTTTAAATTTTGATTATATGTGGAAATGATAATATTTTAGATGTACCAATTTAAGTAAAGAATATTATTAATATGAATTTTGAATTTCTGAATGTAGTTACTAGAAAATGTAAAATCCCATCTGTGGCTCAGACGTGCTGGTTGAAAAACTTCTGAGACTTGCGGGGCAGGAGCTTGGCCTCTGTCTACCCCACGTGGCCTCTTCACTGGGCTGAGAACATCAGGTTGGCTACTTCTACAAACTTTACTTTACCTTGAAGATCTGTTTTGCTCAACAAATTGTTATTTTTATACAATTCCAGATTTTCAAAAACATCTTAAAATTGAAATATTCTCTAGAGTGTTCATGAAATGTGTATGACATTCATACACTACTATAACTTTGGGGTTAAAGAAACAGATTTCTGGCACCCTTGGAAAGCTGTACTCCCAAAGGTTACCACAATGCCGACCCCTGTAAACATCAGTTCACACTGAGTTTTTGTTTTGTGTTGATCTTGTTTGCTTTGCTTTTACCTCATATGAATGGAATCATAGAGTATGCGATTTTATTCATGTAATCTTTTTCACTTATTAATATATTTGAGAGCTTTCCATATTCTTCATTTACCAATAGATAATTTTTTTTTCATTATCCAATAGTCCTCTGGGTATTAGTTTTTATTCACTCACTTGTTGGAGAGCATCTCAGTTTTTTACCTACTTTTTGACTCGTAGGTATAGAGTTGCTATGAACATTTCAATAAATGCCTTTCAGAGTACACTTACATTCATTTATATATATTTAAGAGTAGATTTATTCCAAGGTATCTTACGGGTTTTGGTGCTATTGTAAATGGAATCGATTGTCTAACTTGGATGGGACTGGAGGAGATTATGCTGAGTGAAATAAGTCAAACAGAGAAAGTCAATTATCCATATAGTTTTACTTATTTGTGGAGCATAAGGAATAGCATGGAGGACATTGGGAGAAGGGAAAAAATGAAGGGGGAGAAACCAGAGTGGGAGACGAACCATGAGGCACTATGGACTCGGGGAAACAAATGGAGTTTTTAGAAGCGGGGGATGGGTGAGCCTGGTGATGGGTATTAAGGAGGGCACGGACTGCAGGGAGCCGTGCGTGTTGTATGCAAACAATGAATAGTGGAACACTACATCAAAAACTAATGATGTACTGTATGGTAATTAACATAACACAATTTAAAAAGTAGAATTTCTGGGTCAATTAATGTTAATATCATTTTTAATGGCAATTGTCAGACAGGTTTCCAAACAGCTTGAGTATTTCCCACTCCTGAGGGCACTAGCGAGAGCTCAAGCACTTAACGATTCTTGCAAACATTTGTCTTTGTAATCATGGCCTTCTGGTGGTGTGGGGCTGTGACCCCTGTACCTTTAGTTTGCATTTCCCTAATGAGTATTGAAGCCAAACTGGTTTTTTTTTTTAATTTATTGTTGTTTTTCATCATTTATTTAGGTTTTCTTTGTTTGTCCCAATGATATTCTGTGGTTTCCATTAATGAGATCTGGCACATTTTGGTTAAAATGAGCACCGAGTGTGGTGCATAAATAATGAATTCTGGAACACTGAAAAGAAATTTAAAAAATAAATAAACTTTTTAAAAAAATTTAAAAAAGAAAAAATAAATAAAATGAATCTGTAAGTTTTTTAATTTTTTTATTCAATTGAGAATATTATTTGAAATTTAAAATATTTATATTTTCAATCATTTATTGCTGAACTTCAAAACACACATTATTTGTATATGTTGACCTTGTAGCCTCTGGCTTTGCTAAATTTTCATATTGGTTTTAGCTGGTTTTAGATTATTTGGATATCTATGTGCATAGTCATAGCATTTGAAAACAGAAGAAGTTTTGTTTATTTATTTCTGATGTTTATACATTTTATTAACTTCTGTCCATGTTTGACTGCACGGGCTAAGATAACCTATACACGGTTGGGGTGCCTGGGTGGCACAGTCAGTTGAGCCTCTGGCTCTTGGTTTCAGCTCAGGTTGTGATCTCATGGTTATGAGATTGATAGAGGCCGCCTTGCAGACTCTGTGTTCAGCAGGGACTTTGCTCAAGATTCTCTCCCTCTCCCTCTGCTTCTCCCGCTCATGCTCTCCTCTCTCAAATAAATAAATAAATATTAAAAAAAAAAAAGATTACCTATACAAGGTTGAAGAAAATGAATGATAGTGAACATTCTTATCTTTTCATCAATTTAGGGAGAAAATTACTGACTATCTCATCATTAACTGTGATGTTAGCTCTAGATCTATTGGACACGATCCTGTATCAGATTTCTTATGCCTATTTTTTCTGAGAGTTTTATGATGATTGGGTATTAAATTTTATCAACTTCCTTTTCTATATCTATTAAGATTAACTTATATATCTTCTCTCTTATCCGTCCAGAAGGTGAATTATACTGATTAAATTTCAAATGCAGAACTAAGTTGCTATTCATGGAATAAACCTTGCTTGATCATGAACTGTTATCCTTTTAATTTATCCCTAGATCTGATTTGTTAATATTTTATTAAAAATTTTGCACCTATTCACAAGATATTAATCTGTAATTTTCTCTACTTACAATGTCCTTGTCAGATTTTGCTATGAAGCAAAATTTTGCATTATGAAATAAGTTAGGAATTGGCTCATATTTTCTTTCTAAACATTTTTTAATTAAAGAAGCAATATGGACACAGGAATATAGGGAGTTTTAAAATTTCTTTTTGTGATATATTTTTTAAAAGATTTTATTTATTTATTTGGCAGACAGAGATCACAAGCAGGCAGAGAGGCAGGCAGAGAGAGGGGGAAGCAGGCTCCCCACCGAACAGAGAGCCTGATGAAGGGTTCAATCTCAGGACCTTGGGATCATGACCAGAGTCAAAGGCAAAGGCTTTAACCCACTGAGCCGCCCAGGTGCTCCTTTTTTTTGCGAAATTTTTGAAGAAAGACTATGAACCAACTAGCCCTAGTTAATTTCTATAGAACAATAAAACACAATAGAATAACCTTCTTCTCAATTATACATGAGGACTTACAAAGATAAGCCATAATCTTGACTATAAAACAAGTCTCAATAAATTTTATAAGATCCGAGTCACATAAAATATGTTCTTTGGGGGTGACTGGGTAGCTCAGTGACTGACTGTTGATTTCAGCTGGGCAGTTGTGGGATCATGCCCTGTGTGGGCTCCATGCTCAGTGTGGAGTTTGCTTGAGATTCTCTCTTTCTCCCTCCCACTGTCCCTCCCCACACTCACATGGCACACACACTCTCTCTCAATAAGAGAAAATCATATATATATGTATATATACATATATATACCCTTTTCCAACATACTTGAAATCTCAATAACATACTCCAATGTGGTTCAAAGAAGTCGAAAGGGAAATTAGAAAGTATTTTAGTCTGAATGAAAAGAAAAACCGAGGGACACCTGGTGGCTCAGTTGGTTAAGTGACTGTCTTTAGCTCAGGTCATGATCCCAGGGTCCTAGGATCAAGCCCCACATCAGGCTCCCTGCTCAGCAGGGAGTTTGCTTCTCCCTTCCCCTCTGCCTGCCTCTCTGCCTACTTGTGCTCTGGATCTCTCTGTCAAATAAATAAATAAAATCTTAAAGAAAAGAAAAGAATAGAAAAGAAAAACTGAGGGGTGTGGGGTGGCTCAGTCCGTTAAGAGCCTGTCTTCAGCTCAGGTCATGATGCCAGGGTCCTGGAATCGAGCCCCAAGTCAGGCTCCCTGCTCAGCAGATAGCCTCTGTCTCCCTCTCCCTCTGCAGCCCTCCCTGCTTGTACTCAATCTCTCTCTCAAATAATAAATAAATCTTTAAAAAAGAATAAAAGAAAAATTGAATATACCAAAATTTGTAACACGCGACAAGTAACATTAGAAGAGAAAAAATAAGATTTCAAATCAATAATCTCAGTTTCTACTCTAAGAAATTAGAAGAATAAATCGAATATAAGCTGGTTGAATAATGTACATGGAAGTGAAAATTAATGAAATGAAAAAAAAATAAGGAAAAAAATCAAACGAAACCAAAAGTGGTTCTTGAAAAGATTAATAAAGATGATAAACCTCTAGCCAGACAGATGAGAAGGAGGAGAGCAAAGGAAGGCAGGAAGGAGAATACAAAAACACATTATCAATATTGGAAACCAGGAAGCTGACATCATAACAGAATCTACAGATGTAAAAATGATAGAATGAACATCTTAAGCTTATAACTTCATCAACTGAGATAAAATAAGCAAATTCCTTTAAAAATAAACTCCAGAAATTTATTTGAGAAGAAATAAGAAGAAAAAAGACAGCCCTGTATCTTTTGAAGAAATTGAATTTGTCCTTAAAATTCTCCCCTGCCCCCCAAAATTCTAACCCTGGTGTCTTCACTGGTGAAATCTACACAACACTGAGAAAACACAGAGAATCTTATGGGATCTACAGATAAAGTTACTAGAACTTCTGTGTGAGTTCAGCAACAGATTAGAAAAACGAATACACAAAAATCAATAATATTTCTATACACTAGCAACAAAAAATATAAATTAAATTTAAAATACCATTTATAGAAGTGTTGCAAGTATAAAATACCCAGGCATAAGTCCAATAAAGTAGTCTAGTCCAGTGAAAACTACAAGTTATTGTGAGAAGGAAAGGAAATCCTACATAAATAAGAGGGCAGGCATGAGTGGATGCCGGCTGGAGTTCAGGGAGCCGATGCAATTTTTAAATTTTTAAAAAATTTTTAAAATTTTTATTATTTTCTAAATAATAAGCTGTGTAAAATGTTGAGTTTGGTGCTAGCAGGCTTTTGGGCTAACAGGTTTCAGCCTGCAGCAAAGAAACAACCTGAAGGTTTGTTGGGGTATTTTAAAAATAATTAGGTGTGTGAAACTTTGAGTTTGGTGCCAGAGGGTTTCTGAGCAAACAGGTCTCAGCCTGCAGTGAAGACATAAACTGCCTATGGGCCAATACTCAGAGGTCATTTTTGGCTCATTTAGGTAACAAAGACTCACTATGATGAAGATGTCTATTCTCCCAAACTATTCTGTGGATTCATCACAATCCCTATCAAAAGTCCAACAGGTTGATTGTAACAATTGTCAAGCTGATTATAAAATTCATATGGAAATGCAAAGGACTTACAGAAGTCATAAGTAATGTAGAGTAAAGAACAAAGCTATAGAACTTGAATTATCCCAGCTTCAAGTCTTATGGTAATTATAAAGTTGTTTTCTAAAATGTTATATGTTTATTGATTTTTATTTAGTTGATCACATACACATATCTGAAAATAGTTGCTTCAGCTCTGTACCCTCCTAGACTTCCATTCTAGGACCATGTTTGCTTATATGCTTTGAAGCTCTGTGTAAGGTCCATGTCTATTTAGGATTACTACATCCTCTGGTTCAGTGTCTTCTACTTCTTTTTTTTTTTTAATTTTTTTATTTATTTGAGAGAGAGAGACAGTGAGAGAGAATGAGCGAGGAGAAGGTCAGAGAGCGAAGCAGACTCCCCATGGAGCTGGGAGCCTGATGTGGGACTCGATCCCGGGACTCCAGGATCACGCCCTGAGCCGGAGGCAGTCGTCCAACCAACTGCGCCACCCAGGCGTCCCTGTCTTCTACTTCTTGACTTGGAGTCTTTGTCTGTTAGGAGTATGATCTCGGTAGCTATCTGATGAGATGTACTTTTCATTCCTTAAACTTTCATCCTGTGCTCTTATACAAACAGTGTATCTGCTGTGAGGGTCACATAGTTCGAGCTACACTTGTGTATCCAAATGAAAATGTGTGTCTGGGACTTGTGAATCCATTTGTGTTATACTTTATTCCTGATATGGTTAAGCTTCAGTTTGCTCTCTTGTTATTTGTTTCCAAACGGTCTCATCTCTTCTTTGTTCTTTTGATTTTTCTTTTTTCCAATTTAGAAAACACCTATTAAATTCTGCTTGATCTCTTCCTCAGCCTTTCAGTATCAATTTAGCACTAAATTGACTAGGGAAAAAAACTGGCTATCTTCCTTGCCTATGAAAGCAACAGATAATTATAGGGAAAAACACATTAAAATACAGAGGGAAATGGATAGGTTTTAACAGTATTATTTCCTGAAAATAGGACTTTGTTGAACTTTCAACAGTTTTACATGATTCCCATATTTATCTCTTCAAATATCACTTCTGGCCTCCACTCTTCCTAGTCTTTTTTCCCTGGTATTCCAATCATCTAAATGTCCTGAAAGTATAGTTGTATGGCATTAGAATGTATGTGTTTTCTTTCAGTCACAATGGGAGAACCATATCTTACTTCCTAGACATATGTGGAAATCCTTTCATATAAAACTGAAATAGGGTCTTACCTTATTTACTTCCCTAATACCTTATTTGAGCAGAGCAGATTAAATAATTCCTTTTGAAAGCCAACCTTTACGATTTTTAAATGGTACTTTGAGAAAATGTCTATTTCTGTCAGCAGAATGATACCTATTCTGGAACGTGCTGGAAGGAACCAGAAGCAAACTTCTTTGGGCATACTTAGAATTTTTGCATGATTCAAATCATTTCAGAAAGACTTCAATATTCTAAGAAGAAAACAAAATGTTATTAATTATAAGGTTCATGGTCATGGGATTGGCATGATAGTTCAAGATAGTAATATATTGTAAAAGCATAGAGGTATCAAACAATAGCATATATTTTTCATGCAATTTGAATGCTATAAAATAAGAATATCCTGCCAGCAAAATTCACCAGTGTATCTTAAATAAGCCCTGCTTCTATTAATTTTGGGAAATATCACTGTGTCTCCATTTTCTATGTAGCAAATAGTCCATTTTTCATTGCTATTAAAGCTCCTTAGACAAAACCTCTTTTGTAACCAGAACATCAAGGCAACACTATCAAAGTAGACAAATAACATATATTGCAAAGTCCTGTTTTCAGGAAATAATACTGTTAAAACATAGGCATTTCCCCCTCTGTATTTTAATGTGTTTTCCCCTGTAATTATCTGTTGGCTTTCATAGGCAGGGAAAAATAGCCAGGTTTTTTCCTAGTCAATTTAGTAGTTGTGTTTTTTCCCCTTAAATCACTTATAAAGATGGTAGTCCCACGATATAAAAGCTTAGAGTTCAAAAGTTGTCTTAACTTTAAATCATTACTTTTGAGTTATTGGTGTGATTAGGTTGATGTATGTCTTTACCACAGTGAAAATCCTTTCAACTATGCGCAGGTCAAATGTGGTTTGTAGGAACATAATAGCGATTTCAGTCACCTGATTTTAGAAGTAGGTATTGAATTCCAGGAGCAGGAAGTTCTACTAATGGGATGACTTTAAAGAACAACACTATGATTGGCTTTTTTTCTCACTGCCAATGTATTACACTTCTAACACAAGAAAGTTGTAAAACACAGAGGCACAGAAGAAATATAAATGACAAAAGTCCTGCGTAAACCGCCATTCTAAGATAATTATTATGGTATATATCTATGGAGAGTATACTAACTGTGGACACAAATGAACAAACTTTTTTGAATCTCTGAAAGAAGGAAAAACAGTGAAGGCTGCTTCCCCAGGGAAATGTGCTCTTCGCAGGGAAGAAAGTGTTCCAGAAAATGAGCAGGTTTTACAGAGTTGTATACTTTTTTTTTTTTTTACATCTTGTAAAATCTCAAAAGATTATAGATTAACATATGGGTGAGAATCATGAGTTTAAACATCAAGAAATGCAGTGTAGCAGCACTGGTGGGTATCTCAAGGTCAGGATGGTTTTCCTGTAGGCTACTCATTCACAAAGATGTACAATGCATGTGTGGCAGGACCATGAGGAAGTGGAGATGCAATGTGGGGGGTTTAGGGGGTAGGAAAAGAATAAATCAAAGAAGATGGAATCGGGAGGGAGACAAACCATAAGAGACTCGTAATATCACAAAACAAAGTGAGGGCTGCCGGGGGTTGGGGGATCGGGAGAGGCGGGTGGCATTATGGGCATTGGTGAGTGCTGTGAAGTGTGTAAACCTGGTGATTCACAGACCTGTACCCCTGGGGCTAATAACACATTATATGTTTATAAAAAAATAGAAAATATTTAAAATAAATAAATAAATAAATAAAAACAAGACAGTTTAAACAAAAAAAGGCTTTTGCTTTAAGCAAAGTTTATGTATAGCCATGTTGACTTAGAAAGAAATCTAAAATGGCATCCATTGTATATCAGGCATTTAGAGAAACTTTATCTCATCAAAGCATAGATATACACATATTTTAGAAGTCATACTCTACACGTCACTTCGTAGCTGCTGTGTCCTCCTTTTGCAACTTATGAGGAGTGTTTTCCCATGTTGATAAGTCTTTTCCTTAGGATATTTGTAATGACTATTATGAAATTTATCATATGCACACACCAAGTTGGTTTAACCAAATTCTTATTTTGGAACATCAAAGCTTGGCTATGATTTACCAAACCTTTGACACTTTCCATTCAAATCCCAAAGCTAAAACTGTTCATTAGAGAAAGTTAATATTGTATTTTTAAGAACTAAACATAACACAAATAGTCTCCTTTTTCAAAATTCTCAATAACAATCATAAAGAAGACTGAAAAAACAAAACCTAACAAAAACCCAATTTCAAAAATTAAACCAGTGGTACTCACCAGGGACAATTTTTGATTTCCAGGGGATATTTGGCAATGATTGAAAACATTTTTGATGGTCACGAGAAGAGGGATACAAAGGCGTCTAGGACATAGAAGCCAGGGATGATTCTAAACACCCACAAATGCACGGGACAGACTCCCACAACCAAGAATTATTTCATCCAGAATATCAGTAGGCTGGGAGACTAAACCTTGTCCACATGTACAGAGACTGGTTTACATCCTCTCAGTGGCATGAACTTGCATCATAGCTGTGCTTGAGAAGTCACAGCTGCTGAAAATTCCCCACCAGTCTCGTCTATTGGGATCCACACCAGTGGGGGCAGAGGGTAGTTTGTAGCAATGGTCAAAGTGTTGGATTTCTGAAAATGCAGATATGCCCATAGAAGCAGCTTATCAAACTGGGGCTGAGAGAGAACCACTTTCCGAAGGCCTGTTCCTTGGGTAGATACTGTGGGAACCATGTCCTTCCCCAACGCAACACCATTTCCACAAGGAAAATGAGGTAGAAATTCTTTCAGTTTTTCTGATCTGGGCTCAGCAAGATGTCATGACTTTGGCTTTTGAACCTAATGTGTATTTATAGTCTCTATCCTGTAGCACCCAATTTGCTTAAAATAGCTTGGTTTCCTGAACTGAAGGTATTCTAACCAAGACTTTTAAAGATTTAAATTTGATGCAAATGTTACGGCTTTCCTCCCCTAGCTTTCTGTCTATCCCATACTTTTCATTTTATTCTCAATGTCCAAGACATTTTCTCAGCTGCATGGATTTTATCTCTTTTGTGTAGCTCAAATTATGCGGCGCTCACAGCAGATAGACACAAACCC
Source organism: Neogale vison (assembly GCF_020171115.1). Lineage (NCBI taxonomy): Eukaryota > Metazoa > Chordata > Mammalia > Carnivora > Mustelidae > Neogale > Neogale vison. The sequence goes on along the minus strand of NC_058091.1, from coordinate 311,737,384 downwards.
AGCTCATCTTACTCTCCTCTTGTCTTTTAGAGCAGCTAATAACTTACTATTATTGCTTCCCTTCCAATTTAGCTCTCCATACAAAACCAGAACAATCATTTTCAAATGCAAATGAGAAGATGTTATCGCCCAGCTTAAAAACACACAAATGTTCCACTTACTGCTGTGAAATATCAAGCAGGAATCTGCGTGTGGCCTGCAAGACCCTGGTGGCCTTGCTCTCCACACACCTCCTCAAGGTTGGGTCCCGCGGCTTTCCCTGCAGACTTCCAATGCATGGTCCTCCTTCAGCTCCTCAAAAGGAAGTGCCACTCTTCCTGACCTGAGACATTAACACACAGTATTGGTTCTGATCCACTCAGCTTAATTCCTGCATTTCATCTTCAGAGAAGCCGTCCCTGACACACTGTCCCACTGGGTTATGAGTCTTCATTTTCACAGGCCAGAGATTAGTATTTATCATATACACTTACCAGAATGATGAGAAGCATTTCTAGAGTCTATAAAGCTAATGTCTCTCCCACATTCCAGATAAAATTATCTTTCCGTGCTGCAAAATCCATAGGTGTCTACCAAGAATTTATCTGCATTCCAAGTATACTAGAATGGCTAATTTTGAACTGGCATTTTGAAGCTTAAAAAAATAATTATACTCTTAACAAAAGTATAACTAAGCAAAAAAAAAAAAAATAGTATAACTAACCAATTACAGAGTGAGTATCATGGAGAATTGTCAAATATCAATACCTTTAGGTTGTAAGACTTTATTCCTATACTGTTTTAGGGAATCAGAAAATAATATCTGTAGCTTATTAAAATACTACTTTACTAAAAGCATTCAGCAAGCTGTATTTTAATATTATCCTAGTGACTTTTTGAGTTTGGCACCAAAGGGCTTTTGCTGTAACTGTCCCAGTCTACCAAAAGAACTAAACAATGTAGGGCCAATATATAGAAGCCATCTTATCTCATTTATTTAAAAAAAAACTATAAATATGCCTGTGCTAGTTTCTTCTTCCCTCTAGTTCTTTAAAAGACAGAATTATATGGTAGCAATTGTAGTAATATGCTATCAGGTTGTACATATCTATGTACATACATATATCTATGTACAGATATATTTAATACCAGTAGCACACAAAGAAAGGGAAGAATATATATGTGTTTATATATTTATATCTTCCTGGGGTTAAGTTAATATGAATTTAAAGAAGTTTCTGAAAAGTAAGCCTTAGAGCAATCACTAAGAAAAGAATTAAAAAAGAGTAACAAAAAATCATTAAAGGAATTAAATTATTGCCCTAAAAGTATTCAGTTAATTCAAAAGAAAGCAATAAAGGAGGAAGAGAGGAACAACAGCAACAATAAAAAAAGACTTGGTGTACAGAAAACAAAAAAGAAAAAGGCAAACATAAACCAAAAATTATAACATTAAATGTAAATGCATGGAACAACCCAATCAAAAGTCAGAGATTGTTGTATCATACTGAATTTTAAAAAAAAATAAGGACCAACTAACCATCTACAGGAGACACACTTTAATTCAAAGACACAAATAGGCTTAAAACAAAGTGATGAGTATAGATATCCTATGCAAACAGCAACCATAAAAGATCTGGAGTACACAGAGGAAATAAATGTTAAAACAAAAAAAAAAATATTGCTAGAGATAAAGAAGGAAATTTTATAGAGGAAAAAGGATCAAATCCATGAGTGAGATGTAACCACAGTAAACAGGTGTATATAAAAGCAAAGTTGCCAGAATACATGAAACACAAAAAAACAACAAAATGAAGGGAGAAATAGACAAGTCAACAGTAACAGTTGGAAACTTTAATGCTTCACTTTCAATGACGGGCAGAAAAAGATAGGCAGAAGACCAAAACAGTAAACTGAATGGATCTGACCAACTTGTGTAGAACATTCTACTGAAACACAGCAAAACATACATTTTCTCAAGGGCACATGAAACATTCTCCAGGATAGACCTTTTTAAAACCATTAAGACAAGCAAAATAAATGTACATGACTGAAGTCATGCAAAGCGAATTCTCCAACCACAACTGAATGATATTAGAAATCAGTAACAGGAAAATATTGGGGAAATTTATACTTACATGGAAACTTAAGCAACACACAGTTAAATAACCAGTGGATCAAAGGGGAAAGAAAATCACAGGATGAATTAGAAAATATTGTCATAAGAATGAAACAAAGACACAACACACCAAATGTATGGAGCACTGCTAACGCAGGGCTTGGAGAGATATTTATAGCTGGAAACCCCAATATTTTAAAAAGATCTCAGGTGCCTTCATGGCTCAGTCAGTTAAGCAGCCCATTCTTGATTTTGGCTCAGGTCATGATCTCTGGGTCCTGGGATGGAGCCCCGTGTTGCACTCCTCACTCAGCAGGAGTCTGCTGGAGAGTCTGTCTTTCCCTCTCCCTCTGTCCCTCCCCCCCATTCTCTCTCTGAAATTAATAAATCTTTAAAAGAAGAAGAAAAAGAAGTATCTCCAATCAATTACAAATATTTCCCCTGATGGCACCAGGAAAAGAATAGATATTATACGTGAAGAAGCAACAGGAAGGAAATAGTAAAGATTAGTCTGGAAGTGAGTGAAATAGAGAATATAAAAATAAACAAAATCAATGAAAGAAAAAGTCAGTTATTTGAAAAGCATCAACAAATTGACAAGCCTTTAGTTAGACTGACCAGGGAAAGAGAGAGTGAAGACTCCAGTACTAAGAACAGAAATGAAAAAATGGGAAGGGGAAATCATTACCAACCTTACAGCAAATAAAAAGAGTTAGCAAGAAAAGCTTTGATAAGCTGAATGTGAACAAATCAGATTAACTGGATGAAACAGACAAATTTCTAGAAAGACAAAAATAAACCAAAACTGACTCAAGAAAGACGTTTGAATGTGAATAGACCTACAAAAAGGGGTCGAAATAATAATTCTCTAGTGCCATATTTTCCAAAGTTCAGTCACTCTCTGACAGTGCCTCTCATTTACTTCATTGTCTTGTTTTTAAAATTGAATTTCTTGCTTCAATAACTATGTTTCAACGAATTTTTTGTCACAACCAAAATCAGAAAGCCACTGTCTTCTGTCCTATAAATATAGTCAATGTAAAAATGAGTACATCAGAAGCCAAAAAGTGTGATTAAATTCTCTCAAATGTCCTTGCCTGATGGAAACAGAGTCAAACCCAACTCTGGCACAGTGCCAAAGGGCCAGAATCCAGACTTGCCAGGTTTCCTGGATGATCCATTCCAGCCAATTGCTCAGGCTGCCTGTCATGGCCTATAAAGATAATGTGGCTGCTTCCTTTTCAACCATAAAGTTTGAAGAAAATATCTCAGGTGGGACAGGGCTCTTCCCTGAAAGTTTAGACATTATAGGAAGGTAAATCTGATGATGTCCATTGGGAAAACTAAACATTCTGCAGATAAATCGTTGAGCCATGATAACTCCTTTCTTGGTCACCACTCTGCTTTCTTGTGGTGCCCCCCACGTCCATAAATTCTGAACCCAGACAAGGACAGATCAGTCACTGTGGTTGTTGTCTACAGAAGATTTCAAGAGGAAGGCTGCTCTTGCTGGTAGCTGAGAACAAAAGTGGCTATGCCGGCTAAGTCGAAAGCTGAAGACCTGTCTCTCTCCTACTGATACAATTAGATAAGGCTAATGAAGGCAGAAGAAAGTCATAGAGGAAAAGAGATGTGCTTTGTACATTCATCTCATAAAATCACATTTATTGATAATGCAAAGTCATATGTTAGTGAGGAGACTCTTCAAAAGAATATTAGGCCAGTCTGATGGCAAAGTAGGAGACAAACCTAAGACCGCACTTCCTCTGGGCGCTCTGAGGCATCTTGCTTTTACACTCAGCTAAAGGATTCCAGGTCACTGACTGGTACCTGTGCAAGGTACAAAGGTTACAAATACGTCCCTAACAGTTTCACATGGTAAAAGCAGAGTTTCTGTTGTTAGCATTCTGTTAGGAGTTGAACTGTATCCCCTCAAAAGATAGGTTGATTTCCTAGTCATCTGGTACCTATGAATATGACCACATTTGGAAATAGGGTCTTTGAAGATATTACCAAGTTAAGATGCTGCCGTTCAGGTGGACCACTAACCAACATGACTGATGGCCTTAGAAGAAGAAGGAAATTTGGACACACATATGCACAGGAGAACACCAAGTGAAGACACACACACACACACACACACACACACAGGGAAGACAGCACTGTGAAGATGCCAGTGGAGACCGGGGGAGGCAGTCACAAGCCAAGGAACATCCGTGTACCAGAAACTGCAAAAGGTAAGTCATGGTCGTCCCTGGAGTGTTCAGAGGGAACCTGCCCCTGCACAATGTCTTGATTTTATATTTTTTGCCTTTACAACTGTGAGGAGGTAATTTTCTATTTCAAGAATAATGTTTTTAAAAATTGGGGCATCTGGGTGGCTCAGTTCGTTGAGCATCCAGCTCTTGGCTTTGGCTCAGATTGTGATCTCAGGGTCCTGGGATCCAGCCTTGCATCAGGCTCTGTGCTCAGTGGAGAGTCTGCTTGAAATTCTGTCTCTCCCTCTTCATCTGTCCTCCCCCCACAAATAAATAAATCTTTTAAAAAATTAAAATAAAATAAATTTAAAAATTTCTAATTCCACATAAATTTTAGGATTATTTGTTCCAGCTCTTTGAAAAATACTGGTGGAATTTTGATCAGAATGGCATTAAAAGTATAGATTGCTCTAGGCAGTATAGACATTTTAACAATGTTTATTCTTCCAATCCAAGAGCATGGAATGGTCTTCCATCTTTTTGTGTCTTCTTCAATCTCTTTCATGAGTGTTCTGTAGTTCCTCGAGTATAGATCCTTTACTTCTTTGGTTAGGTCTGTTTCCAGGTATCTTATAGTTCTTGGTGCTATAGTAAATGGAATCAATTCTCTAATTTACCTTTCTGTATTTTCATTGTTAGTGTGTAAGAAAGCCACTGATTTCTGTACATTGGCTTTGTATCCTGCCACGTTACTGAATTGCTATATGAGTTCTAGTAGTTTGGGGGTGGAGTCTTTTGGTTTTCCATGTAAAGTATCATGTCATCTGTGAAGAGAGAGAGTTTGACTTCTTCATTGCCAATTTGGATACCTTTTATTTCTCTTTGTTGTCTGATTGCTGTTGCTAGGACTTCTAATACTATGTTGAACAAGAGTGGTGAGAGTGGGCATCCTTCTCGTGTTCCTGATCTCAACGGGAAGTCTGCAAGCTTTTTCCCATTGAGGATGATATTTGCTGTGGGTCTTTCAAAGATAGATTTTATGGAGTTCAGGAATATTCCCTCTACCCCTATACTTTGAAGGTTTTAATCAGGAACGGATGCTGGATTTTGTCAATGCTTTTCTCCATCAATTGAGAGGACCATGTGGTTCTTCTCTCTTCTCTTATTGATTTGTTCTATTACATTGATTGATTTGCGAATGTTGAGCCACCCTTGTAACCCAGGGATGAATTCAACCTGGTCATGGTAGATAATCTTTTTAAAGTGCTGTTGGATCCTGTTTGCTAGGATCTTGTTGAGAATCTTAGCATCCATATTCATCAGTGATATTGGTCTGAAATTCTCCCTTTTGGTGTGGTCTTTGCCTGGTTTGGGGATCAGGGTAATGCCCGCTTCATAAAAAGAGTCTGGAAGTTTTCCTTCTGCTTCAATTTTTCTGCTTTAGGAGAATAGGTGTTATTTCTTCTTTGAAAGTTTAGTAGAATTCCCCAGGGAATCCATCAGGTTCAGGGCTCTTGTTTTTTGGGAAGTTTTTGATTACTGCTTCAATCTCGTTACTAGATATTGGTCTATTCAGGTTGTCAATTTCTTCCTGGTTCAATTTTGGGAGTTTATAGTATTCCAGGAAAGCATCCATTTCATCTAGGATTCTTAAATTATTGGCATATAACTGTTGATAATAACTTCTGATGATTGTTTCTACTTCCTTGGTGTTAGTTGTGATCTCTCCCTTTTCATTCATAATTTTATTAATTTGAGCTTTCTCTCTTTTCTTTTGAATGAGTGTGGCCAATGATTTATTGATCTTATTGATTCTTTCAAAAAACCAGCTTCTAGTTTCATTGATACGTTCTGCTGTATCTCTAGTTTCTACCTCATTGATCTCTGCTCTAATCTTGATTATTTTCCTTCTTATGTGTGCAGTTGGTTTAATTTGTTGTTGATTCTCCAGTTCTTCAAAGTGTAGAGACAGCTGGTGTATTCTGGATTTTTCAATTTTTTTGAGGGAGGCTTGGATGGCTATGTATTTCCCCCTTAGGACCGCTTTTGCTGTGTCCCATAGGTTTTTGTTTGTTTGCTTGCTTTTGTTTTGTTTTGTTTTGTTTTTCATTGTTTTTTGTTTGTTTTTTTTTTGTTGTTGTTGTTAGTTTGTTTTTGTTTTTTGTTTTCTTTTCTTCCCATAGGTTTTGGACCGAAGTGTCTTCATTCTCTTTGGTTTCCATGAATTGTTTAAGTTCTTCTTTGATCTCCTGATTGACCCAAGTATTCTTAAGCAAGGCGGTCATTAGCTTCCAGGTGTTCCTTCCAAACTTTTCCTTGTGATTGAGCTCCAGTTTCAAGATATGTCTCCAAAGGCAAAGGAAACAAAAGCGAAAATGAACTTTTGAGACTTCATCAAGATCAAAATCTTCTGCGCAGCAAAAGAAACGGTCAACAAAACAAAGAGGCAACCCACAGAATGGGAGAAGATATTTGCAAATGACAGTACAGACAAAAGGTTGATATCCAGGATTTATAAAGAACTTCTCAAACTCAACACACACAAAACAGATAATCATATCAAAAAATGGGCAGAAGATATGAAGAGACACTTCTCCAATGAAGACATACAAATGGCTAACAGACACATGAAAAAATGTTCAACATCACTAGCCATCAGGGAGATTCAAATTAAAACCACATTGAGATACCACCTTACACCAGTTAGAACGGCCAAAATTAGCAAGACAGGAAACAACATGTGTTGGAAAGGTTGTGGAGAAAGGGGAACCCTCTTACACTGTTGGTGGGAATGCAAGTTGGTGCAGCCACTTTGGAGAACAATGTGGAGATTCCTCAAGAAATTAAAAATAGAGCTTCCCTATGACCCTGCTATTGCACTACTGGGTATTTACCCCAAAGATACAGATGTAGTGAAAAGAAGGGCCCTCTGTACCCCAATATTTATAGCAGCAATGGCCACAGTCACCAAACTGTGGAAAGAACCAAGATGCCCTTCAATGGACGAATGGATAAGGAAGATGTCCATATACACTATGGAGTATTATGCCTCCATCAGAAAGGACGAATACCCAACTTTTGCAGCAACATGGACGGGACTGGAAGAGATTATGCTAAGTGAAATAAGTCAAGCAGAGAGAGTCAATTATCATATGGTCTCACTTATTTGTCCAGCATAACAAATAACATGGAGGACAAGGGGAGATGGATAGGAGAAGGGAGTTGAGGGAAATTGGAAGGGGAGGTGAGCCATGAGAGACTATGGACTCTGAAATACAACCTGAGGGTTTTGAAGGGGTGGGGGAGGGGAGGTGAGAGGTTGTGGGAGCCAGGTGGTGGGTATTAAGGAGGGCACGGATTGCATGGATCACTGGGTGTGGGGCAAAAACAATTAATTCTGTTACACTGAAAATAAATAAAAAAAATTAAATTTAATTTAAAAATATATTAAAAATAAAAATTAAAACAAAACAAATTTCTAAGCCATCCAGTTTGTGGTGTATCTTTTTCCATCCTTTTGCTTTTGACCTACTTGTAACTTTTCATAAGCTTGCTAATTATTTGAGATACAAAACTTTAGATCTTTTTTAGCCAGTCTTAACCTGTTCTTTTCATGTGGAGAAGAGGCATGTCCCAAAAGTCAAATTATTCTAAACACAAGTAAGTTCAAATCATGCAGTCCCTAATCTTTCTCTTTATCCCTTTTCTCTTTTACTTGTAAAGTTCCTTTAGAAGAAACAAAGAGAGGGGTTTTCCACACCAAGATGGAGCTTCTCATACTCCACATTCTAAAAAAATGATTGAATTAAAAAAAAATCCCAAACTATGACCCACTGTCTCTAAAAACTATGAGAAATCCTTATAAGGTCAGACATGAATTGCTTGGAAAAACTGACTACTCCTTTGTGTATGATATCTCCCCAAGGCTGAGGCAGTAGTAAAAGGAGGCTTCAAATTTGTCTCCTAAGATGCGTCAGATGTTTTCAATGCATCTGTTATTTATGTCAATTGTTTTTGTCTCAGAAACTATGTTATTCTGTACACACCCACATGTTACTTGATCCTAAAGCCAGCTTCTCACCAAGCGGGATGTGCATTAACAGTTTTGCTTTCTCTGTTGAATACCAGATGTGCTAGCTCTTAGCCCAAAGGCTGGGAAGCCATTGTTGAATACCACATGTAAGAAGTCGCAACTTGCTTTGTCTCTCATGTTCACTGCCCAGAGACCCAGATGACAGACAAACAGTAGATTTCAGGAAATCATGAACTCTAAGGAAGATTCATTCAGCTCCTGGGAAAAGTTGGCTTTTCTTGACTCCCAAGTTTTCAAAATAATCGACAGGGTTTGGAAAATGTTTAAAGAGAAAAATTGAAATTCCAACAATTTAATGAATAGAAAACAAAAATTATATTTATAGCTTTCTCTCATATTAATGATTTTAGAATAAATCCTATTCTCTAGATCGTTTTTAAAATTGAACAAGAGTATCTAATTGCCTTGATTTTATGAATAACTAAAACAAAATAAGACAAAAGATTTACTGTGAGGCAAAATGAGTGAAACCGAAATAAAATGATTCAAAAATTTTTAGAAAAAAAAAGAATTATTTATATTTCTCTTATTATAGTTCTATAATTATATCTCTGCTATGTCTATAAATCATTGCTACCTGATTTTCAAGATTTCCCTCCCCTGTGTTGTGTTTTCATTTGTGTCTCAATTATTGAAATGCAGGTCTTTTGGTTAGCTATCCTTTTTGACCTTATGGTTGTTCTTGTGAAGGATTTCTTCAGTACAGAAATAGACTTCGTTCTCAAACAGGTGAAAATTGAAGCTTGAAATCTACTCATCATTAATAATTTCACATCCCATAAAATTGTTCTTTCCACCAACATACAGATAAATGATTTAGCTCATCATAATTGTAGGAAGGTTACTCAAAGTGCCCAGTAAGATGAGGGAATTTTCTGGAAGAGTCGGGAAGGCAGGCTTATCTCCAGCAGATAAACAGCAGGCAATAACTTGCTGGGGGAATATAATAAGGTATTGCAAAGATTAAGGTGTCCTGGATGACAGAGTAAAATGGCAAAAAAGATGTTGTAATGCACCAGAACTTTCCCCAGAGTACATGTAAACACATATCAGTCATCAATGTGGCATGTTTTGTAGAACTCGTATATAATTAAGTACGGTGGAAGTGGTATAAAGAGTGTAAATTTTGGAGGCAGAAACAGGTGCATCTGTATACTTTCATTCACTCTCTTTGCCTTAATTTCTCACATTCTGAGCTGAACACTCAACTTGTACTGCCACAGGAAATGGACCTGTAGACCCTTGACAGAGTCAGGGAATTGTCTCTACTAATGAGAGTTTCATTTTCCTTCTCCTTCTGACCTTGAAGAAGTGATATTTGTGTTGCCTCCACATTGGGAATAATAGAGAAAATGAAATCTTACTGTCACACGTCAAACCATCAGGCCTTCAGGATGTTCCCAAACAACTTACATTGAAGAAGTTGTTTTTCTCCTGTGATTAGCTGGGGTGTTTTGCACTAGTCAAAAGAGCATTCTTGATATTGATTTTCTTTTTTTTAATTTCAAAAGAAGAACCAAGAGGCATGTGGGTATGCAGTTATATTTCCCAGTTGAGTCAAAGTAGTCAGGGAGGAAAGCTTGCTTTTGTTTATAAACAATTTTATTGACTTGTTCTAATAAAAGGAATGTATAACCAGAGAAGTATAGGTTTTGAGAGAGAAAAGAGGTGTTAAACGGTTATCCCAGCTATTCCATTATCTCAGGACATATACATATTTAACCAAGTGGATGGGAATTCATCCTATTTTTAAAGACATTGACGGAAAGGAAAAGAGTCTACCATTTTCTGCTTTAATGTATTAATGTAGTATCTCGTCATTCTCAAAATAGATTTCTAGCTCCCCAAACTAGATGTACAGATATTTAGATACATATATAATATGAATAAAATGAATATATATATGTGTGTGTGCATATATATTATGCATATAAAGTATGTAATATATATTAGATAGATGATAGATATATGGACAGATAGATATAGGATACATATGTACAGATACAGATGGTACAGATGGAGGGAGGATGTGCCAAGGGTACATTTCCATACCCACAGTCTTTTCTTCTTAAGGCTAAATTATTTCCTCCTTCACGAATCTGCCTTTCTTCCCCATAAATGCATAAATAATTTTTCGATCTCTTTCTCAAAATCTTTCAAGTTCTTCTTATCTTGCTTAAGCTGTGAAATCCTGATCCACTTTCATGCCTCAAAATCTACGTACATAAGTATGATCATGTAACTAAACAGAAGTAAAGTGAGGATAGCCTTTGAAATATATTCTGTGTTGTCATGAGGCAAGCTCACCATGGTTTCAACTCCCAAAGACCCTCTTTGTGGTTAGCCTGAACCCAGCCCCTCCTTTGAAAAGCACTGCCTTTTTCCTAGGCATTTTTCTGCTCTCTTCATGCAAAATCATTTCTCTCCATGCTTAAATGTGTAAACCCCTATAAAGTGCTTCTGGGAGTGACAGCACATGATGAGTAGATGTAAATTCTATCAGTCATCATTGCACTTGTTTGGTAATCTTTCTGCATGGCAATGTGTGGTTGTCATTCTTACTTTATCCTCCAGTGACTTACTCCTTATCACCAATCTCAATCAATCTCCAGCCATACACAAGGAAACTCACAAAATTGGTAAGTTAATTGTATCATTTATAATCCATCTTCAGGAAGCATCCCAGTTAAAGCTCCCTAGAACTCCAATTAAATTTATTTTTTTAAAAGATAACAAATAGCATGGAGGACATGGGGAGTTAGAGAAAAGAAGGGAGTTGGGGGAAATTGGAAGGGGAGGTGAACCATGAGAGATTATGGACTCTGAAAAACAATCTGAGGGTTTTGGAGGGGTGGGGAGTGGGAGGTCGGGGAACCAGGTGGTGGGTACTATAGAGGGCACGGATTGCCTGGAGCACTGGGTGTGGTGCAAAAATAATGAATACTGTTATGCTGAAAATAAATTTTAAAAATTTAAAAAAATAATAAATATTTAGTAGACTTTGAAAAAAAAAAGGTTTTATTTATTTATTTGACAGAGAGATCATAAGTAGGCAGAAAGGCAGGCAGAGCGGCAGAGAGGAGGAAGCAGGCTCCCTGCTGAGTAGAGAGCTCAGTGAGGGACTCCATCTGAGGACCCTGAGATCATGACCTGAGTCAAAGGCAGAGGTTTAACCCATTGAGCCACCCAGGCGCCCTCCAATTAAATTTCTTATACAACTCTTCAACCAACTGTGCATTTATGCAGTTTTATATTTTAAGAGAGACAGCGAGAAAGGGAATACAATCAGAGAGTGTGAGGAAGGCAAAAACGGACTTCCCACTGAGCAGGGAGCCCGGTGTGGGGCTTGATCTCAGGACCCTGGAATCATGACCTAAGCTGAAGGCAGACTGTTAATGACTGAGTCACCCAGGTAGTGCTAATTACAAAGTGGCAATTAGAAACAGAACTAGCTTGAACTAAATACTACCAGCATGAACTGCTTATTGTTAAGTCTGAAAAGAGCACAGTTTGAAACTGGACAGCCAGAAGTGCACTCCAGTCACTACATTTGCCCTCGCCCATGGGAATGGCCGCCGTGGCACAACATGGTGTGAAACACTTGTTGGTGATGAGTTTGGGTGGAGAGATGGCAGAACCGGGAAACCAGAACAAGAGAAGCACTGAGATGACAGGGGAACAGGGGAGTCTACTCTGTGGCATGTAACACGGAAGCACGGTGTTGGCAGAGCACACTGACGAAGGTACCGGAGGACAGTCAAGGCAACGTGAAGGTTGAGCAAGGTCATCAGATGGCAAGTAGCCAGCCCAGTATAAGATCGTCACAGTCCAAGGTGTAGACAATGCCATCATGGGTGCTGTTTATGAGTCACAATTGGTGATCAGATAGAAAAAGACCAACCACCAGGAGTGAGACCAGAGTCCGCTTTAGAAATGGAAACATGAACAACAAATCCTGTGCTAACCATTCGGCTATTTTTCTTCCAGTTAGCCATTTTTCTCCAAGTAAAGCCTGCTTCATGGCCCCAGAATGTTGATTGTCTTCTGAAACGTGCACTGAAAAGTTCTCTGTGGTCCTAAAGATAGTATCAGATAGGAAAGAGCAGTGTGGTTCTAAGTGGTTCCACAGGCAAAAACACATTTCCTCCTCACCACACATTTGTGAAACAGGAAACAGTCTTATTTCAGCTCACAGTTGGGGAAACTGAGGCATGGGAAACACAAATAACTTGTCTACATTTACACACACTGCTGAGTGCAAGAACTCACAAGGATTGAGACTCAGCGCATAAGACCACTGGCTTTCCTTCAAGGAAAGAGTGATTTATCCATTCAGCAGCAGTCACTCAGCTGCTGCTGCCCGCCACCCACAGATCCAGTCAAGAATAAGATAAACCCACTCCCTCAGGAGGTTTTCATCCCGACAGAACAATGAGGCAAGTGCCAGAATCATTCTGTTGTTAGGACTGGGTATTTATATTTGTGCTTAATGATATGGTCACTCAATTAGCATTAGTTCAGTTGCTCCAGTATAATTCTTTTATACTGTCATTATTATACACCCTCCAGAACCTCTTAAGAAGTTAAGGAGAAGTTCCTGGAGAGATGAACCTAATTAGCTGCATCCAAGACTGTGGTGCTGAGGCCTGGCAAGGCAGGTGAGCAGGTAGCAGTCAACCCCTCACCAAATGATAGACACTGTTACCCACAAAATCAGTTCCCATGGCTTGAGTCCCATGTTACAGAAGTCTTCTCACAGAGGGTGCTTCTTTACTCCTCCTCTTTCTTGAGTCTGTGTTAGCAGAGGTTGCATATAGGAATACTGAAATCTATGTGTGCACCGGTGGTCAGGTGGGGGCAAACACGCAGACAGTGTAGACATGGCATGGGCTCCATCAGCACGACTCACTAATTGAGAAAGGGAGAGTGAGAGATCGAGATGCCGCCAAGAGGGAGAGCGGCTAGTGCCACAGAAAGGCCATCAGGGTTCAGAAGCAGAGGTTTCTGGTGATGTCGACCATCAGCTTCAAGAAGCAGGTTGTCTCCTGGAAAATACCATCATCGTTATTAAGTGTAACCCTGCATAGGCTTGAAGCTCCACTGTGTTTCTCTATAACACAGCCTTTGATGCCATTATCAGTACATCCACCGGATGCAAAGAAAAGGTGAATGAACACATTAGTTTGATAAACAATGGTCACATTTCTAGCTGCCATCAGAAATGCACATCAGAAAAGATTCTTTCCTCCTTGTTGGTGGAAACGGACAGTAAATAATGACCCTAATCAACAAAGTAGTATCATGCTGGGATGATCTGGGGAGAAAATGGAAAACTTGGAGACGTGGGAGTGCACAGGACAGACGCTGCTGCTCTTTTAAAGAAGGGGTGACAGGGAGGGTGGTCTGGAAGGTGACATCTGAGCAAGGATCTGAAGGAAGCATGGAAGGGAGCAGGCGGATGTCTGGGGAGAGAATGACAGGACAAGGGAACGGTCTGTGCCACGGTCTGAGAGATCCTATGCCTGACTTGTGAGAAGATCAGCAGGAAGGTCAGTGAGGCTGGTGTGGGGTGAGGCGGGGTGGAAGGGCTGAAACCGGGGTGCTGCGGGCCCTCCCATCATGCGGGGCCCCCCTCCTCAGGCTTAAGCTGTTGCTCCCCATGGTGCATGAACTGTCGGAGGGAGGTAAGGGAGGAGTGGTATCTGGCTTATCTTTTGTAAGGATCACGAGTGCTGTGTTGAAGACAGAATGGGGGGTGGTGCAGGAAGGCTAGTGAGGAGATAATTTCAATTAGAAATTTCCAGATCACTGAAAGACTTACCATTATTAAAACACTCTCATTTGGTGTTCCAAACTGATGTATTCAAATATGGCACTAATTAGAGTGACCTGGGGGTATCAGAACTGTGTCCTACCAACATCCACACGCTGCACAGAACCTTTTCTTATGTCCCTAAAATTGGCCCTTCAGTTCCACAAAAGGTGAGTTTCCATAGCTCGTTTCACCTGTCACGGCTCTCAGCCTCTCGCTTTCCTCTGGGGTGGGAGCGGGTGGCTTCCAGCCTCTCCTTCTCCCAATCTCTCTGTACAATATGATTTTCTCCGAATCTCTCTGTACAATATGATTTTCTTTCCAGGTCTTCGATCCCGTCCCCTGCCACCCTATTGCCCGTAACCCCACGGATCGCTCATGGAAAGAATTTGGTGAGGAATTTTGGGTAAGAGGGAGAATTTCCTCTTGGGTTTTTTCTGTCATGACTGTGGAAGTCAGAGGCTGTGATGGGCTGGATGGGGCTGCACTGATCCTCGCTGGGGACTAGTGCGGCCAGCAGCCAGGCTCGAGAAGGTCAATAAAATCCATACATCTCCACCCACTCGTTTTTGCAAAACAGAACTGAATGTGAATTTGGAAATCTAATCAGACTCACGGACTAACAGCATAAAATAGGTTCTTGATGAATAATGTAATAGACTATTGAAAACCTATGAGTCTTGTTCAATCCGGCCTTCGTCTCCCTTTCCCTCCAGAGGTATTTCCTGTTTTTCCCCCAAAACTCTGCTTTCTTGAATGCATGCTAACGTGATCTTCACCTCAAATCTCTTACAACCTAAATAAGCTCTGATTTTACTATTATAAAGATTATTCAGATACTTACCTATTCTGCTTAGGCTGTATGCATGGCACTGGTATACAATTCTCCTTTTGCCATTAAGAGGCTTTTCAAACAAGTCCAAACAATTCTTCTGGTCCGAGACTTGGAAGGTCGATGTGATGAATAATTAAACCTGTGTAAGTCTTGCCTGGAAATAAAAGACAGATGGTTTGATATGAAACCTTCTTAATGGATGAAATACTTCTGGAAAAAAAAAAAAAGAACATTACACTGAATTCGAAAGGTGGTTAGTTCATCTGAGTTTTTCTCCCTTGGGGCGTCCCCCTCTGCATAGGGCATCTAGAAAGTGCCAAGGCAGCAGTGGCAAATGCTGCGAGTTGGGGAGTGAGTTTGCCTCTGGCTTTGCATGTCCTGGAGCATCGGGTGCTAGACATCCCACACAACTAGTCCCACGCAAAGTTGCTCGAAACACACAGAGATGACCTCCATTCTGCTGGAGCGCCAGAGACGGTGATAGTAGGAATCATTCTGTTTTAAGGTAGGATATTGGATGTATACTATGATTGCTAAGGGGAAAAGTCATTAGTTGTTAAATTAGGAGAATTTCTTGTGGTTTTATGATCATTAGCTATGGGCAACAATTTAGGAAAAATTCCCAAACTCCAAAGAAAACATCTTTTATCTGATTTTGGTTTAATGCTGCCCTATACCTTAACTACAGCAACATCTGCTTTTATCCTCGCCCTGTCAGCCCATTGGGTAGATTTGCTAATAATCTTTGAAAATTCTGTAATTTTTGTAGTACTCTCCAGCTCAAAAACCTTGATGGCTCCCTATTTCAGAGCCAAATTTCTCTGCCTGGCTTTCAAAGCTTTGAAGAAAATAGGTCCTATTTGTTCTGCCCAAGGATGAATCAGCCACTCAGCCAAGACAGTCTCCTGGCTAGCTCATAAATATTCCACTCTTCTGGATATCTTGCCTTGATGATGCCTCTTTCCCTGTTATGTAAACTATCTTTTCTTTCTCTCTGCTTTTCAAATGACTGGTGTAAATTAAAATTCTTTTAAGAACTAATTCTGTTTTTTCCTCTTTAAGTCAGTACAGGAAATGCTTAAAAGCCTGATGCTTGAAAATAGACAATCTGAAAATTACTTAATCTTTTTCAGGCTCAGTTTTTTCATCAGTAATATGGGGTTACTATTTCTATCTCACAGTATCATCAATGTTTTTCAATGAAATATACACACATTATTTAGCATAGTACCTGGTATGTGGTGTGTTCTTAACCAAGAACTTGGTGAGCATCCATTTAGGGTAATTCACATGTCACTGGATACCCTTGCCCTCCCTGAATGCTTGTTCATTGGCCTTTTTTAGAATTTATAGTTTCTATGTAAGAAATTGGTAAATGATTGCATATCACTGAAACCACTGTTAAATCTACCATTGGGGTGTCCCAATTAGACCAAAAACCCTTTGAGGGGAAAAGAAACGATTGTACTCTCCTGCTTCTCTACAGTATCTGGCATGATGATCACATTGAAGATGCTAAATAAATAGAAACCATCACTTCATTATTCAGCCAGCCAAATGCACCAGCTACTCTTCCAGCACTGGAACAGACTGATAAGTAAATGCATTCCCTACCCTCAGGAGCTCAGAGAGAGTAGAAGAAGCAGACATGTAATGCACAGGTATAAGAGAATGGGACAGTGGGTTGCAGAAACAGTTACTTCTCGAGTATTTCTCAAAATAAATAAATGTCATCTTATAAACATATTTTATTCATTTAGAACCAAATGGGTGATTTCTTATGTCAATGGTATGCTGGTAAATAACAACTGGAGCTTGGGGGAAACAAAACAAAGCCCTGGTTTGTAGTAGTGGCCAATTCCTATGCTGCAAGTCAGCTGTGGCCAACTGCAAGTGACCATTGTGATATCACTGAACACAGAGCTTCAAGAGATGCACTAGACCATACAGAGCCTTGCCACCATGCATACGTACAGGAGAAGAAAATAACCTTAGGAGTGTGGAAATGGAAAGATATAGTAAAATAATTAAGCAATGAGTTTTGAACATTTTTTTATCTTCTAATGTATGTATGTAGTTGATTAAATTATGCATAGTTTACTTGCATGATTGAGTTATGACTATATGTACAGGAGATGCAAATAACCTTAGGAGTGTGGAAATGGAAAAATGTAGTAAAATAATTAAGAAGCAATGAGTTTTGAACATTTATTATCTTCTAATATATGTATGTAGTTGATTAAATTATGCATAGTTTATTTGTGTGATTGAGTTATGACTATATAACTTAATTTTAATAATGGCTGAGTTTAACAATTGAAAACTTTTGACAAACTATTCTTTTATTTTTTTTCTCTTTTTTTAAATTTACTTTTATTTATTTAGATTCAATTAGCCAACATATGGTACAGCCTCAGTTTTTGGTGGAGTTTTCAATGAAAATTTTAATAATCAATTCTTGCGAGTTTATAGGAGCTGGCGTACCCCTGTTTATAGCCCATTTCCAGCTCTTAAAACTAGGGGGAAAGTCAGCATTTTGTTATTGGCTATAAAGTTGAGTTTTTACAAAGTCCATTGTAGAGTAACACTTGGATGCCCACACATCTGTTTGCAGTTGCTTTTATAAATATGGAATGGGTTTGAGGTAGAGGGTTCTATTTTTCTTTTTAGTCACTGGTATTTACCTACTTTATAATTATTTCCTGTGAAAAATTCCAAACACATATGTAAAATTTTGTGGGAAACCTCCCTGTTTCCATTACATGCCTTCACCCTTCCAACTCCTGGCCATTTAGCATCACCTATGCAGTCCTCATGTATGACTCACCCACCTCCACATTGTACCATTTTCATATCTACGCTCCCCCTACATTATCCGCCTGTCTTCCCATCATTTGGAAGAAAATGTATCAGTTCATGTATAAGTAGGGCAGAATGTATCTAAGAGATATGGACTTCTTTAACATAACTACAACACCATTATCACATTTTTAAAAGTAATTTCTTAATAACATTGAGACTCTCTAATCCGTATTCAAAGCCCTGTCTCATAAATGTCACGAATGGCCTTTACATTTTTTTTTATAATTTGTGTGAATTTGGATGCAATTGCCCATTATGCTTGATGGATAAATCTCTTTAAATTGGTAGAGTTTTCTTGGCAAATCATTTCCCCTGATAACATGTATGCAAAGGAAATAAGATCAGCGGGTCCCGTAGCGTTTGCAGAGACGAAGTCTTGCTGCTTGCGTGCACACGGTGTTATTTACATGTGATGTTGTGCTGTGTGTGTCCTCGGTGTAGATCACTGGATCTAGATGAACTTTGATCAGATTTGGATTCCATTTTTATCGCAAGAGTGCTTCGTCAGTGGCCCTGCGCTGTTGAGAAGGTTCATGGGGTCTGATTCTCTTCCTCTGCGATGTTCGCTGCTGTCGATACCCACTGACTGGGTGCACTAATCCTGGGTGCTACGAAAAGGCCATATTTTAATTCCTATCACACCTTACTTATGTATTAGCTGGAATGTTTTCTAAATAAAAACTTATCTTGTGCACTATTTGGTTGGCCGATGGTACTATTCACTTGTGGAAAAACAAGTAAATGTTTGTTTTTTTGTTTCTTCCCCTTTATTTACCTGTTTTCAAAATAAGCCGGTCACTAGCATTCCAACAGTTCCCAGTTCCAACTGAGGACAGAAATCCTACAATCTTCCACCAGGATTTGCAAGGAATGGCAAGCTCATTTAGCTCATGGATGCATTCCTGGAAAAATATAAACTACCAACATTGAACCAGGAAGAAATCGACAACCTGAATAGACCAATATCTAATAACAAGATTGAAGCAGTGATCAAAAACCTCCCAAAAAACAAGAGCCCAGGACCTGACGGATTCCCTGGGGAATTCTACCAAACCTTCAAAGAAGAAATAACACCTATTCTCCTGAAGCTGTTTCAAAAAATTGAAGCAGAAGGAAAACTTCCAGACTCTTTCTATGAAGCCAGTATTACCCTGATCCCCAAACCAGGCAAAGACCCTACCAAAAAGGAGAATTTTAGACCAATATCACTGATGAATATGGATGCTAAGATTCTCAACAAGATCCTAGCCAACAGGATCCAACAGCACATTAAAAAGATTATCCACCATGATCAGGTGGGATTCATCCCTGGGCTACAAGGATGGTTCAACATTCGCAAATCAATCAATGTGATACAACAAATTAATATGAGAAGAGAGAAGAACCACATGGTCCTCTCAATTGATGCAGAAAAAGCATTTGACAAAATCCAGCATCCGTTCCTGATTAAAACGCTTCAAAGTAGGAAAATCTGTCCTCTCAGAGGAGCTTTGCATCTAGGATTTTTGAATGAGAAGTTCTACCATCATTAAAATTGTTTCAAATGAAAAATAAAAACAAAAAAAAAAAACAAAAAAAAAACGCTTCAAAGTATAGGGATAGAGGGAACATTCCTGCACCTCATCAAATCTGTCTATGAAAGACCACAGCAAATATCCTCCTCAATGGGAAAAAGCTCGCAGCCTTCCCATTGAGATCAGGAACAAGACAAGGATGCCCACTCTCACCACTCTTGTTCAACATAGTATTAGAAGTCCTAGCAACAGCAATCAGACAACAAAGAGAAATAAAAGGTATCCAAATTGGTAATGAAGAAGTCAAACTCTCTCTCTTCGCAGATGACATGATTCTTTATATGGAAAACCCAAAAGACTCCACCCCCAAACTACTAGAACTCAATACATATTTATACACCTACCTCAGTGCGGAGCCTACCAGTCCTTTCTAAATGACATGAGAAAGTTATGGGCATATTTTAGAAAGTCTTCTCTGCTTTACTGGATGATTTTCCCCATGGCATTACTGTTTCCAACAGGATGAATAGCATAGGATTTTATCAAATGTAGCCTTGGAAATTACCTCATCCATATGCCTCATTCATTGTAAACTCAGGGAAATGAGGCCAGTTGAAATCAAGCCACCTGCCCAAAATGATCCCAACAATTGGTACCAGGCCTGATTCCAGAATTCTGGCTTCCTATTCCAGGAATCTGACTAAAAGAATTATTCTGTCAGGAACTCTGGTTAAAATCACTAGTAAGTACAAGGAAACAAATTTAACTGTCACACACTGTAGTCAAATTAAAATAAGCCATCATTCAAAAACCCACTCCAAATCAGACATCTTGGAACTAACGCATTTTCCCAAAGTAACTTGCATTTCACTGCTGTTTACGACTCAGGCTGGGCAAACAAATGGGACTTGCCTCTAATTTAACCCTAATACAGAGTCCTCTGTGTGCAGCGCCATGTAACAACTGCTTCCTTCTAGAAATCAATGACTATAAGAAAACTTTTATTTAAAATATTCTACTGCACCCTAGGAGCTTTCTGTGTGTTCCTTCATTTCATTTCTGCAACAATCCTGAGAGGTAGGCCGTGTCAGCCCCCTACTATCAAAAACATTTTGAGGGTCAGAAAAATAAGCTCAGAGAGGCACGGTAAGAGTTGGAGCTCAGACTGGAAACCAGGATGCCAAGAGCAGAATGTTTCCCGGCCATCTAGGCCTTCAGAGCTCCGTAGGGGAGTGGAGAGCCATCTGCTTGGCTACTGCTTCAGCCATAGGATGGAGGAGTTTCTCTCACTGTTCAGTCACTGATAGTAATCTCGGCGAGTCAGTGCATGCCCTGAGAGAGAGGAGTTCTGCAAAGATTGGAGGGGGCAGAGGAGTGACTTTAGGCTCAAAACTGACTCAGGGGATTCATTGACAAAGTTGCACATGATTCAGCCGAGAAAAGGGTCCCAAGTTATGGAAGTGGTTATCAGCAAAGCAAGAAAGGGTTCTGATTCTCATTTCATAGGAAACTAATTGTTTATGTGATGGAGACTGTGGTTGGCAAGCTCTGATGGCTCCCAGTGACCACTGTCTCCTGATCCTCGTGCTCTGGTGTAACGCCCACTCAGTGAGGATGGGGAGGTCATATTGTTTCACTTCACATGGCAGAACTGATGGGACGTCATTTCCAAAATCAGAGTATAGGAAGCATGTGGTGGCGGGGAGGGGCACTTGGGTGGCTCAGTGTGTTAAGTATCTGCCTACAGCTCAGGTCATAATCTCAGGGGTCCTGGGATAGAGTCCCATGATGGGAAGGGCTCAGCAGGAAGTCTACTTCTCCCTCTGACCCTCCCCACTTCCACTCATTCTCTCTCTCTCAAATAAATAAATAAAATCTTAAAAAAAAAAAAAAAAAGCATGTGGCTTCTATCTCTGGTGTGCTTTGTCTCATTCTCAGATCACCTAAGCCTGATGAAGCTGTCGCCATATTGTAAGAGCAGCTTGTGAAGGTGCCCTCATGGGTGATGAATTACCAAGGGCTCAGTGCAACAGCCCAAGAGAAGTTGAAGTTTGCTTGACCCATGGAATATCTTAGAAGATGATTCTTCAGTCCTAGTCGAGTGGCAATGACTAGATCCCTGGCTGCCATCTTGACTCCAACCTGGTGAGAGACTTCAGAACCAGAACTACCCATCCAGCTATGCTACCCCCTGAATCCTGAGTCACAGAAACTGAGATAACACAAAGTTGTTGTTTAAGTTGCTAAATTTTAGAGTAATTTGTCAAATAGCAACAGACAACTAATTCAGTGTCATTCTTAGATCAAGGAATGTCTGTTCTTTATTAATGCACTTTGGGGTATATATGTGTAGTCATTTTAATTAGGAATGCAACTTTTTTTTTTTTTACCTTAAATAGGATATCTTTTTTTTTTTAAGTTAGAATCTTTTACCCCTGAAAACATCAAAGTAAAAAAAAAAAAAAAAAAAAAAAGCATGTATAAGAAATATATCTCAGTGGCTGTCAACTGGGGGAGATCTTTTGTCCCCAAAGAGACATTTGACAATGCCAATCTCTGGAAACACTTGGAATTTGTTACTGATCTAGTGGGTATAGAACAAAGATGTTTTTAAACATCCTACAATGTACAGGATAGCCCCTCACACCAGAGAACTATCCAGCCAAAAATATCAGTAGATGTTGAACAATCTTAATATTTAACCACTGATATATATCTATTCAGAAAATGATTGTATTTACAAAACTGAAGCTTTATGATCATACACTGAAACCAAAGGAGACTAATATATATTTTCGACAATTTTTTTCATTTCTTCTCTTCCTATTGACAGTTTTTGTAAAATGAAAATGAAAATGTTTTAGTTACATAAAAACACCTTTCTTTCCAGTAACATAAATGGCATTTGTTTTAATGTGTAAAACAGTGGGCAACATTTTGGTATATTCGAGTTGCTAATTGTCCTTATTATCAGGGCTACATAGGTTGATATTTTGGAAAAACAATTGTTTGACATTGAATTTGGAACATCATGGATCACAAAACTGAACACTGACTGATAAAAATAACACTCGGTATCCCAGTGTGTGGGAGACTCTAAATAAGTAAACCGAGAATGGATATTTATAGAAAGCCTACAGATGAAACACATTTATTATAGGCAAGTGGCTCCCATCATCCTTTCCTAAATGATGGATTGCCCTCAAGGACGGAGGATGCTGTCAGAGTGTAATGAAGATGGAGACTTTCTCAGACGTCTTAACAACCCATGAGACACATCCTCACAAATGCCGAATGAACAAGGTTGTTGGGGTGAGAGCCACAGGAAATCCACAGGGTAGGGTCTACTCCCTTAGGAAGAGGCTTTTGGAGATCTAAGCACGTTACATATGGAGAACAGATCATCTTAGGAAAGAAAGTGACTGTAGTAGAACTATCAAAATAGACGTCACAGATCTGCAGAAGCCGCTGAAAGTAGAAAAATTCAAAACCGTATTTCTATCTGAGGTGTGATTTCCTCCAATAATACTGAATTTTTCCTTTGCTTGAAGCAGCAGCAATATCACTGAGGATCTGTAACATCCCAAATAAGGACGTTGAGGAGAACCATGGTGACTAACATAAAGGAAATGGCCGTCTAGTGTAGCGCTCAGAGCCTTGAGGTGGCAGACCGCAGATCTGAACTTGAGTGTTAGCCCTGACACACTAGCAGGTGCGTGTAGGTAGAAGGTAAAGACTAAGTTAGTATAGCATAAAAAGGTAGTGCTGAAGCATAGGAAAAGTTCAAAATCGATTAGCTATTATTTTTATGATTTTAAAAATCTGATGCATTCTGGTGGCCGCTAGCCTCGTGTGGCTACTGAACACCAGAAATGCAGATCGTCTACACTGAAATGTACTGTGAGTGTGAAGTACAGACTAGATTTTCAAAGCCGTAGTACAGAGTGTGGAATGTAAAATATCCCCAGTATTTTTACATGGACCATACACTGTCATTTACATTTAGTGTTGTAAAAATTAGTTTTACCTGGTTCTTTTTCCCTTTTTGAATGGATCTGTTAGAAAATTTAAAATTCCATATGGCACCTCTATGGCATGCATTTTGTATCAAGTCATTTTATTGTATGATACTATTTTATTGATTTCAAATAAAATCTGATGCATAATGTCATTCCTTCTTCAGTATCCCCCCTTGGAAACAGATGCTACTCCACAAGCAGCCCACTGCAATTTGGTGACTCCTTGCTTCTGTTTCTGTGTGCCACTGATGTTAGCCTTGAGGTAGGGGGAGGCCATGACAAGCTGTGACCCAGGGACAGAATTTGCTGAAAGATGCTGGGTCTCTCTGCTGAGCGTAAGGTGGCAACAGCCTCAGGAACCCCATAAGCTCACACACAGACCCACTTCCCCTCCTTTTACATCATGACTTTTATAAGATGCTTTTACAAAAATATAGTACATTTCCTTTTTAGTATTATAAGTAACACTGCATTATGTGCAGTGTTATATTAGAGTCTATGTATTGTCCCACACATCAATATTATTTCATGTGAAAAGTTACAAAATACTAGAATTTAATAAGATTCTATGGTATATGATATCTGAACATACTAATTACAAAATAAATAATGTTAGTTATGTAGCTATAAACAAATAAATTTATGAAAGGAGAAAAAGGTAAAATTCATTTTGAATTAAAAGAATTATTGGGGGGTTCCTGGGTGGCTCAGTGGGTTAAAGCCTCTGCCTTCAGCTTGGGTCATGATCCCAGGGTCCTGGGATCGAGCCCCACATGGGGCTCCCTGGTCAGTGGGGATCTGTTTCTTCCTCTTACTCTCTTCTCTGCGCTCTCTTTCTCTCTCTCTCCCAAATGAATTTTAAAAAATTCTTTAAAAAATAAATAAAAATTTAAATTAAAAAATTAAATAAATAAAGGATGACTATTCTATTACTGCTCTTGCAACGTACAGGTTGTAGACATAAAACCACCTTCCACCACCACTACACGGGAAAAGAAAGCTCTGATTTATTTTGTGCTCTTCAATTCCCCACCTTGTTTTCAAAGGATGTTTCATACAAAAGGAGATAGCCAGTAAAGGCAACAGGATTGCGAAAAAAAAAAAACCCAAACACATGTGTTTATCTGTTGTCTGTTATACAAGGTGATCCTTTCTGAATTCACAAAGTTGTACCTGTGACATCATATGAACCCCTTCAGTATTTGTGACTGAACTTCTAAGACGTGAGTGTTACGCAAGCCGTCTACACCGGATCATCTGTCTTCAGATTAGCTGGGTTCGCCAAGTTTCCATTTCTGACCCCAGTAGTCTTATGCTTACTGTTTAGGGACTCAATGGTCACATTGTTTTCCTAAATAATGGTGGTATGTTTTCTATAACAAAAAATGTCTGAAAAATCTGAAATCAAATCTAAACCGTCTTCACGTCAATGCTCTAGATTCTCTCCAGAAATAGAATGGGTTTAGCAAAGAACGAGGGCTCTTAGATCTGAATTCTGCCCTCAGATATTTTAGGGTTATTATTGGCTTTCTTCTGCTCAGAGGTATTTTTTTTTTATTTTAAAAGCTTACATAGAAACCAATATTCTTCTACATGACTATGTTGTGTGTCATAAAACACATATTATTCTAGCTACTCTGAATAACAGACAAAACACTAGGCATGTTATCCTTGCCATTATATTTCTCTTTGAAGCTCCATCAGAATACTAGAGGAAATAACTTAATAATAAAGCCTGAGAAAATAGTAGAGATCTTTCCATTACAGACAATAGCATTGGCCATGTGGAGTGGGCCGTAACCTCCCACCACGGGCAACAGATACTTTCCTATACAAAAGGAAGACTGTTCAAATAATTGCACTGGGTTAGACATTTTTGGAATGCATTAGGAAAATGTCATCATCTTTTCATGGATCAGGTATAAAATATGACAGGCATTAATAAACTTTCATTGGGTACAGCAGTTACGTTTCCATGCCAATATTGATAGGAATGACGATTCTGGGCATTGAATTTTCAGGACCAGGTTTAATTTCAAGATTATCAGACTTGTTGCAGATAACCCAGATACTAAAACATAATTAGGGTTAATGCATGTTTGCACGAGGACAGATCGTGTATCTACACATAAATGGACCTGATGTCGTTCTGCTTTGGGATTGGAGCAACGGAGTGAGAACCAAGGTGTGAGCGGGAGGTGGCTGGTGTCCAAGCTCAAATCATCAGATTATCTGTGCCCCTGGGTAGAGATTGGCCGAGGGGTTGTTTCAGAGAACCAAGGTTTTCTGACTTTGCTCATTTTTATTCTCTGTGGAATCCTTCTTTTCTTGCCAAACCTGTAGTTCAATCTAAAATACTTCCTGTAAAACACTGAAACAGTTGGGAACTGAGATTGGGAAAGAGCCGTGTCTCAGCATCCGGAGCCAAGGAAAGGCTGAGATGACTCAGCGTTGTGTGCTGAGCATCGTCCCCAAGGAGATAGCTCGGGGCTAGCGCTCAGGAAGGCTCAAGACTTCTTGAGTGACCCAGTGCTATGTAGGGATTACTGTATAAATACACTGAAGACAACCCCTCTGTATTGGCCCCGACATTGTTTACTTAAAATGGGCTACCACCATTAAGTTAAAGCCCATTGGCACCAAACTGAAATGTTACATATCATTTGTTTCCAGTAGACCCCAAATAGGCAGAATTTCAGCCATTTACAGCTTGCTTGCTTTGCATGCTCAGGAAAGAACTTGCAACACCGGCCAACTGTGGATAAGACAAATCTTGTGACAATAAAATACCTGCTTGCCTTCGGAGTTCTCTGACCCAGAGACTCCCCACCTAGCTGCAGCCACCATCATCTGGTTGTGTAAATGCCCACTGTCCATGCCCCCTCTGCCCCCTGGGAGTTCCCTCACCTTCCTTCTTTTCTGTCCAGTGGTCCTGTGAAGATGTTTCTAGAAAATTCTCCTACTGGGAGGGACTTTTCTCATGTAGTCCTCTCCAAATGCCACTCAGTAAAGCTTGTCATGCAATATTGTCATCTCACTGCCTTGCTTCTTCTTTGCCTTGGTCAGCCCTGAAATTTTCAAACTTACCACAGGGACCAATAAAACCTGCTCCAAGGGAGGAGCAAAGTTTGATGTAGAAAGACAATGCACCTGGGAGAACCTCTCCACTGGACCAAATTCTAGCAGCCAGGGAACAGGCAAGCAAGAAGACCCATCCAGGGGTGCTGGTCTGGAGGTAAGACAGTCCTCAAAGTGCATCCAGGACAGCCAGTGCGGACAGCTGATGACCCACGCCCATGTACCAGACCTCCACCCAATACTGGCTCTTTATCCAACGCCCTCCACCGGGCTGGGATTTACACAGGATCCTGTAGAGGGCTGGGCAGGAAACTGAAATGTCAACTTTTGTCTGGAATCGACTAAGATTACGTTGTGATTATTGTTGGAACAGAAGGCTCAAGGTAAAAATTAACCCAGTTATAACAAACTAAGGAAAGTGTTATATAGCTTTTTCAGCTGAGCTGATGACCAGGTAAAATTCCACCTACTAGATCTGTCCTGAATTTTGATCTAATTAAGAAGAATGTTCATCACTTCTGCACGTGCTGGGTGGAGACAACCTGCAGATCAGCTTATCACTTCCAACTGGCTTCCGTCTGCTGGCCCAACAGCTCTCACCGGTGATGACTGGTTATCATTTTCTTGTTTAGAGGGTTGGGCTGAAAATTGATCAAAGATGCGATACAATAAGTTGACAATAAGTTATTTCAATAAAATATGCTGATTGAATTCATCTCTATTAAAAGTTTTCTCAAAATATTTATTGATGTTGCTCAAAAACTAGTGAGCAAAACAGCAGGACAGATGAACTCCTCGTGAAGCTTCTGAAGCTTTGGTTTCCTGGCCCTCACTTACAAAAGTCTCATTCAAGGGTCTGGGATGGGCCCCAGAAATTTCACATTAATCACTCCTGGTCTTTATCTTAAGAAAAAGACCTTTATCCCCCCAAACATGAGTATTCCCCAAATAGAATATTGCATCTAAAGTTAGGACATTATCAGATGGAGCAGTGAGTTCTGCATCATGTGAGACTGACTCTAGGAGAAATGGCCCCATGTAGCCCCTTCTCTGTCTGGTATCCAAAAGGCACAGAAGCTTGGGAAACAAAGACTGTCCTCTACTCTCCGGATGGAGAGACCGGATGACATCCAGGATTTCTAGAAGCTCAGATAAAATGATGGCTGAGAATTCTTGCCCTGTTTGGGAAGACAGCATACCTGTATGGGTTCGTTTGGGTTAACATGTCAGCTGCATATTCTGTATGTGTGCAGGGGGTGTCAGACATCAAGGATGGCCTTCCAAATCTACTCAAAATTTAGTGAGTGTGGACCATCACTTAACATTCCAGCTTTAAGTTTTTCATCTATGAAATGGGGATAAAATCACGTCCATCATGAAGACGTAGTAAGGATTCAAGAAGATAACATGAAGCATCTCCTCGAGTCTGACTTACAGTAAATGAGTCCAATCCACATGCCCCTGACTCTTACCTGTGCACTGGACAGATGACAAGAAGTGACAGCTTATTCCCCAACATTTTATGCAAGTGCCCAGTCGTGGGAATGATGGCAGTTAACCTCCAGCTGCCAAGAGTTTCAATGCGAAGAAACCCAAATGCCCATTGGGCAGTGAGTGGATGAACAGAGTGTGGTCCTCCCATTCGGTGGGATGTGCTCCAGCAACAAGGGGGAATGGACTACTGATCACGTGACCCCATGGCTTCATCCCAGCTGCATTCCATGAGGTGAGGAAAACCACACTCAAAAAAGCTACATACTATGTGATTCCATTTCCACGACATGCTGGCAAGGGAAAACTACAGAGGGAGAGAACAGACCAGTTGCTGCTTCTACAGGGATCCCTGGCGGCGTGGGAGAACTCTTCTGTATCTTCATTATGGTGGTAGGTCCATGACTGTAAGCTTTTTCCAAAAGTTCATGAAATTGTACACTTCAAGAGGCAGCCCTCTTTTCCATCAAAGCTGCAGAGGGAGAGAACAGACCAGTTGCTGATTCTACAAGAAATAGCTTCCAAATGAAGTCTTTATGTGTAATATTAATTAGTTTAATTAAAAGCCCCAATATTGGCCATCACGTTCTCATCAGAAAACATTAAATAACTGACACATAACGAAATGTGTAATCCATCCAGCATCTTAATTATATAGTGTATAAGGGGGTCAACTGCATTTTTTTTAGTTTCTAGATTCTTTTCATTTTGACAAGAAAACCAAAAATTCCTTTTTTGATTTTTTTAAAAAGTGCCAAGATGATTATAAGACAATTATATAAAGAAGTATTGGGAGGTTTATCAATTAGAATATTCATAGGTAAATTAAGCATTTTATTTTCTTTCAAGATTATTATTTATTTCTTTGACAGAGACACAGTAAGAAAGGGAACACAAGAGTGGAAGAAGGAGAAGCAGACCCCCCACAGAGCAGGGAGCCTGCCGGGGGCTCTCTCCCAGGACCCTGGGATCATAGCCTGAGCCTAAGGCAGGTGCTTAACGACTGAGCCATCCAGGCGCCCCTAAGTTAGTATTTTAAATTGGATTTGTTTATCTCAAGTTTTCCTGCCTTTTTCTTTCTCTCTCTCTCTTTCTTTCCTTCTCTCTTTCTCTTCTTTTGATTTTCTGCTTTCTATATTTTTGGCATGAAGCTTTGTTAACTGTATGTCACAAATTCCCTCTCCCCATGTGTAACTTATATTCCCCTTCTTTTGAGGTGTTTCTTAATAAACCCTATTAATTTCAAGACTGCCTGTCTATGTTGTATTTACTCAACACAAAATACCACGCTTGTTATCTCTTAAAAAAAAGCGTGAAGAATTTAGGTCGCTTGCCTCCTGAATGACTTGGCCCTACTTGGTCTTACTCCAGAGGCACTTACTTTGGAGTAAGATCACTACAAGATCAGTTGATGAGGTTATGTTTTTTCCATCAGAGGGATCAAAACTTTTAGAAACGTATTTAGAAAGCAAAGGGTTTTCAATGTACACACGTGACCCATTTATATAGCTCTGCGGGTGAAAGGGGTCTTGTCACTTTCGTCCATCAAGTAGTTTATGAATAAAAGCATCGAGACTTGCAGCGGTGAAAGACGACCCCAAGAGCACACATCGAGTGAGATTTGGGGCCACGCCTAGAGCCTGACAGCCTCGTCCCCTTGGCAACTCGTCCCCTGATTCACAATACAGGAGGGGATGGCTCCAGCCCTAGGGGTTTGCTATCTCTGTGTACTTCCCGGACGGCTGCACCCCGGCACGCTCAGCCGAGGATGGGAGCTGGTCTGGTGAGGCCAAGGAAAGCCCTGGAGACTGAGGGACACACAGGTTCGCGGGGGGAGCTGACCTGCAGGGAGGCCAGGAGCACAAGGCCGGGCGGAGTGTCCGCGGCTGCGCGCTAGCTGCGGCGAGCTTCTACAGCCCGGCGAGCTGGCCTAGAAACTTGTCAGTGGCCCTTCCCTCTTCCCACCGTGGTTGCCCTGAGGACATCAAGCCTTTCCCCTAGATGCCCTTCGGGATAAGGAAGATACTCCAGCATGGCCACTCCAGGAGCCCCTGTCCTTGAACACTGAACAACATGTCCTCGACGGGAATAGAGAGGGAGGACGGGGTTTCTCCGTCCCCCAGATAAGGGTTAACACAGGCATGCAGGGTGCTTGCACCAACTAGCTTCCAACATATACCCTAGGCTTGGAAATCATTCCCCAGGCAAAACAAAAACAAAAACAAGGATGCCTGGGTGGCTCAGTGGGTTCAAGTTTCTGCCTTCAGCTCAGGTCATGATCTCAGGGTCCTGGGATTGAGCCCCGCATGGAGCTCTCTGCTCAGTGGGGAGTCGGCTTGCCCCTCTCTCTCTGCCTTTCTCTCTGCTGCTTCCGATCTCTGTCTGTCAATTAAATAAACAAAATCTTAAAACAAAAACAAAAACAAACCTACATTCAACAGTAATTCCTAGGATACTCCATTTGCTAGTTGCAATCACCGTCATTAATGAGTCTCAGGTGTGGAAACATGACCCCTACCATAAGCCCTCTGATTTCCTAAAAGGTAGAAAGTGGGCATTCCTGACTTCGGGCAGCTTTTGTAATAGATAGCATTATGTTGGCCATGAGTTGATTTATGAAGAACTTCCTGCTTGCAGCTCCATATATAATTTCTATCTGAAACACCCCAGCATCTTCAACCCAGCCTTTTATAATCCACTGAGATCCCAAGCCAAGGTCGGCACATTGCCAGGAGGATGTCTTCTTATGGGAAACTGCTGAGTCGGCCACCAGCCTCCTGAAGGAGGGTTGGTGTTATCCTCCCAAGCAAGCTATTCCCAGAAAGGCCTGGAGATCCCGGCCATATTCAGCTGTGATGAGAATTGTTTCTGTTTCACCACAAATGCAGGAATCAACATGCCCCAGGACCTTTGCACAAGCATGTGCTTCTTAGAGCAGACTTCTCTGTACAAAGAAATCTCTGTGTACACCAAGAATGACACTTCTTTTTGTCTTCCGGAATTTGCTGCTGACCAACTTTTCCCCAGTGCTCTGGTCAGCCTTCCGTGGCCAGCAACACCACCCACTCTGAGAGGGTTAAGTCAAAGGGACTGAACCCGAGCAGGTGCATGTTTACAGGGTCTTTCGGGCCAGGAGAAGCAACTTTCGTGGGGTTCCCAGGTGCACATCTCAGGTCACCAAATTGTCTGTTTCTGTAGTAAATCAAGGAATTCTTAGCACTGCTGCTTCTCGTAGACTGGAACTGTTTCCACGGAATCAGCCACTGCTCGGGATTACCAGGCTCCAGATCTGAGCGGCACAGCCAGCCTCTAACTCATACAAGCAGGGAAGGAGCTTTTTTGGCTTTCTCCGTGTAACTCTGCTCCAGCCCAGTCTCCCACCAGAGCCTCCAGTTGGCCGCACCGGAGATCAAAGTTAGCAAGGAGGTGAGGTTCCGGGTTTTGTGTCCAACCTTGCTCTGGAAGCCTGCTGGAAGCTGGTGCCCCGAGGCCACCCCAGCTGTGAGCCACACCCTTGAAAGGCTCCCAGCCCCCTTGGGAGTTTCTTCTCCTCTTCTCCAAGGACAAGAGGTCCTTTTCCAATGGTTTAGAGGCATAAACGTGACTTCTGACTACTTTGCACTTGATTCTCATAATGTACTCTTATTCCTATAAACTTAGAATAGATTCAAATAAAGCAAAATTTCCACTAAAGCAGTACATTGGTGAAATTTCGAACCCCTTTAAAATGACTTCACAAAAGAAAATTTCTAATTTATTGAGTACACTGTATTTTCATGGCGGAAAGCACTATAATTTCTACATGTGTATTTTACGCACATATTGCCCATAAATGTAAAAGCTATAACATGTGGCTTATTTCTGTCCCAATTTTCCAGGGTGGAAAATGTTTTCTACTTCTACTCACCTTAAATGGTTTCTTTATTCTTTCTTCAACTGCTTCCAGTTGTGATTCTAGGTCCTTCTATACAACAAGTATTGGTTATTTTAGCATGAAAAATATTTTCCAGACTTCTAGTCTCCTGAAAGTTTTGCATTTCGTTTGAGTCCGGGACGTGGTGACGTTCAGTTGTGTCCCCTCTGAGGCTCATACTCAGTCTTGCTCTGCCTCTTCTTCAGGGGAAGAAACAAGAGGCCATTTGGTCACTGTGGGAAGCCATTTTCCTTCATGGCCACAGGAGAACCCACAGCCCGCTGTGCCGGTCTCTGTGCCAGGCTGCAGGGCTCAAGACACCTTGGCAGAGTTCTCTGGGCAGCCCTGGAATGAGTTACTGCTGCTGGGGCAAAAGCACTTTAGATTACGGGTCTGATGAGTCTCGTTGGCCTCGTTATGAAACCTAACGTGGGCTCATCTTCAAAGTTACTTTGCTGGTGTCCCGCGGGCTTTTCTCACAGCGCTTCCTCCAAAGACGGAGCGGACCAGAGCCTGCGGCCTTGGTGCTCTTCGTTTCAAAGGCTGCGCTGTGCCGCTGGTGGCCCACCAGATAGTATTGGGGAGATAGCGGACTGATAAGATCAAGGCAGCCTTCGGGCACAGGCCTGAGACACCAGGACTTGGAGTTGCGTAATTCTTGCTGCCACAGGTTTTATGGGACTCACTGAGATTGCCCTCCACCGAGGGGAGCCTCTGACGCACGTCCACACTCAGGCTAAACTGGTAGAATATAATATTAAGTATAGCTTCAAGCCCATTAGCATGGCATTAACTCTGTCATCTCCAGACTGTCCCCTTTCTCCCCCTCTGCCTCCTGCCTCCTCTTTCTCTGAACTGGATTTCACTTTGCAAGTAACAGGTTTTACTTCTACTTTGACTTTTAGCCTCAGATACCAAGTTCACCTCCTGCCCCCCTGGAAAACAAAGGTGGGGGGTGCTCTTGCACAAGCGTATTCAAATGGACCATAACCCGTTGCATTCAGTTTGATGAAACGCATTCGGCTTGAGCCATTCTCTCTCACACACTTGCCATCTGAAACCTGTCTTGGCAAAGCTGAGTTTGTGTCTTTCCACTTGTTTCTTCTGGCTCTTGGCTGCAGGGTGTCCTCACTGTCCTCACCTGCCACACGCATCTCTAGAAGTGGCTGGTTTCCTTTCCAAACAAGACCCTTGGCAGGGACCAGGACCCTGTGCCTAGTAGACACTGGGCGCTCAAAACACATTGGTGGGGTGAGATGAGGAGTTGTATGCGGGGTTCCGTGCGGGGCAGGGTCAGCAGCACCTGGTCCTCATGGTCACATGGAAGAAAATCTGCTCTATCTGGCCTGTGGGTCTGCCCAGACCAGGGCTTCAGGGGTTTCATAGAAAACCACCGGATCCTGAGCTGCATTAGCTACAAACCAGATTCCAGCCCCTGACTTAGCAAGCCCGGTAGAAAAAGCACTTCCCGCCACCGGTACCAATAAAGCTAGCCACGGAAGAATTCTAACTGGCCCTGCTGGGGTCCTTCCCCCTCTGGATAGCTTTACCTTATCAAGGTGATGGGTTCAAAAGAGCCTCAGCCTCCTTGCAGCCCTGGCATCAGAGCGGGACAACCCCTCCTTCTACTGGACCCCCAGCGGCGAGATGGCGAGGTTGTCCAAAGAAACAGAGCTACGGCCAAACAAAGCTCAGCGGCGAGCACATTCCTCGTTCTGGAAGCCCGT
The DNA here is from genome assembly GCF_020171115.1 of Neogale vison. NCBI lineage: Eukaryota > Metazoa > Chordata > Mammalia > Carnivora > Mustelidae > Neogale > Neogale vison. The sequence goes on along the minus strand of NC_058091.1, from coordinate 311,703,744 downwards.
GCTCCCTGTGGTCTGAGATCCCTGTCCTCAGAGCCCCTCACTTGTGCCAAGCAGCACAGCCTCTCTTGGGGGCTCCTCCTTCGTCAGCGCCCCCTGCTCCCGTTAGCCTCCACCCCTGTGCTTTTGCTCATGTGCCCCCTGCACAGATGTGATGCCTGAGGACCCAAATCTTCTCTGGACCCAAATCTTCTCTGGACCCGAGTCTCTGGTCAAAACAGGTCTTTGCCAGGACAACTGCAGAAGAGGAAACTGTGCTTTACATGTGGGAATCTACCGAATGACCTCTAACTTGACAACGTGCTTTGTCACAGTGGGACACGGGGACTTAAAACACAGAAATGCAACAGCACTAAACCCCCAGGAGTAAGTTAAAAACAACAAATAAGCAAACAAAAAAAGCCAAACCTGCGTCCCAGTACTACGGGTTCTTGGTGCCTGCACCGTACGGGTCAACTCAGCCACGGACAGCCGGCCTTGAGCCTGCTTCCTGGCCCCAAGGCCAATGTTCATGATCACTTGTTGTTTTCAGGAAGATCTAAGTCACTTCATCAAATTAATTTTGTCTTTCCTTTTTGAAAGAATTTTTTTTTATAATTCATTGTTGCACTGATTTATGTTTTTCATTGCTTACTAAGTGTCCGCTGGGTCAATAGCCCTAAGTCAGGGACTCTGACTACGAATGAGAGAAGAGAAAGCTACTGCTTCAATCCTTAAGATTATAAATGACAGAAAAGCTAATTAAATGACCTGATTTTTTAAAATTGTTTTTTAGAATATTCTACTTTGTACTAAGCTGAGCAGAGCGAGAAGCTAGCATCACAGTATGTAAAATTGTCCACGGAAAGAGGGAGTGGGGTCAGCAAGATATGTGCAAATCCACACTGGGTCAGTGATTCGACCCCATGCAAATAAGCCCCTTACTCACTGATGATGGCTTTGTGCCTGGCTGGAATTCAGGGCCCTGCACAAACGGCCCCCAGAAACTCTCTTACATTTGCAAAAAAACAAAAACACCTTTTATCTTAGCCTCTCAGATACAGGAGCCCTTATCAACTTGATAGTTCTTCATGATGAGTTGCTGCTTTGGAGAAGGGATAATAAGCTTTGGATTAAATGTCCTAAGAGTTTTTGGAAGATCTTATGTGTATGCTATTTGCTTGTCCTGAATGAAAAATCCAGATGAGCTTTCCTGTCCTCCGGGAGCCACAGACCAATTTGGGTAAATTACCATCTTCTTAAAATATAGAAGAAGAGGGGTGCCTGGGTGACTCAGCTGTTAATCGTCTGCCTTTGGCTCAGGTCATGATCCCAGGGTCCTGGGCTGGAGCTCTGCATTAGGCTCCCTGCTCGGTGGGAAGCCTGCTTCTTCCTCTCCCACTCTCCCTGCTTGTGTTCGCTCTCTCTCTCTCTCTCTCTCGCTCTATCTGTGCAAATAAATAAATAAAATCTAAAAAAATAAAATAAATAAAAATAAAAAAATAAAGAGAAAGAGCTAGGAGCAGGCTGGACAATGGCCCCAAAGATAGCCAGGGTCTGATCCTGGGTTCCATGAATGTCACCATCCATGGAAAGTGGACTTCACAGGCGTGACCAAGGATCTTGAGATAAGAAGATTATCTGGGCTATCTAGGTGGACTGAAAGGCCATCACAAGCGTCTTCATAAAAGGAAGGCAGAAAGATACTTGTCTACAGAAGAGAAGACAGCAAAGTAACGCTGGAAGCAGGGGAGAAAGGCACTGATGTGGGGCCACTAGTCAGGGAGTGAGAATGGCCTCCGTAAGACAGAAAATGCCAGAGATGGATTCTTCCCTAGAACCCCGGAAGGAATCAGCACAACTGACACCTTGACTTTAGCCCCATGAGACTCCTTTTGGACTTCTGAACTCCAGAACTTTCAGAGAATAAATATGTACTGTGTAAGCCACCAAGTTCATGGTAATTTGTTGTAGCAGCCATAAGAAGCTACTACAGGGACTTCTCATATAAAAGGAGCACCCTACCCCCCGCTCCGCCACTCTATCCCAGGAGAATGAACCGGAAAGTATTGCTGGGAAATCAACTCCAATTCATGACAAGGTTTTGGTAGTCAGAGAAGTAATTTATAGTTAAAAATTTGTCCTTGTATGGAGAGAGGTGGTAGGCTCTACACCAGGATGGAGACTTTTTTAAACAAGAATGGCTGCTTTTTTATTTTCCAGTGTCAGTATGTACTTCAGTTCTGTACTTACTGAGCTGAACATTTCATAGTCATCCTGTCATCTAGAATGTCTGTCCACCATTCTGTGAGAGAGGCATTACAATCATCCCATTATCAGTAAGGAAATCGAAGCCATGAGAAGGCACAGAGCTTCTCAAGGTCACGTGGCATAGTGGACACTGCCTAGTGCTTTCCAGACCGCTCTTTGGCAATGAATTTCCCTAGCTCCTGGGCAGACTGCCAAGCAGACAGCTCTCCATTGTTAATCCTCTTCGGGGATTGCCTGGGCCAAAAAAAAAAAAAAAAAAAGCCTCCTTCCAAGGGCAGCCACATCCCATGAATGACCGATAAGAGAGAAAATTGTCCTGAGCTGACTTCCTCTCCCCAGCTCAGGACAATTTGAGGAATCATCCCATCTTTACAGCTTCCTATAGGGTCTATCAAGGACCAGATTCTTAGGACGGCATCGCCGCTGAACGTCTCCCCCACTCCAGTCCTGCCTCCTCCCTCTCATAGATGTCAAACCCGCAACAGTCTGTAATAAATGTCCTAGGCACAAATTTCTGTCTCAGAGTCCATGTCCAAGAAAACCCAACCTACCAATGTTTGTTGCATGAATCATGAATCATGAAGTCAGGATTCTCCTCCAACACTCGTACCCTTTCTGCTTTAATCTAGTGGTCCCTAATGGAGCACAGTATATACATTTATAGGATAGAATCTTCATCTTCTACATGGAGTGGGTCAGAGATGCTGGTGGCAGAAACCCTGGGCTGGGGAAGAAATCACGAGTCAGCGTTCCTCTAGAAACTGGGAAACACATCTTCCATCTCCCCTCCCTGCAGATGAATATGTGTTATTTGGACCCCGGCTGTACAGCTTAAATTAAAATCATGCTGAATAGAGAGCGCGTGCTCTCAGAAGAGGAATGCTCATCTTTCCCATAACTGCTCCATTTGCCCGCCCGTGGATGAATGAGACAGGCTGCCACAGCTCAGGTACCAGTGGCAGCGAATGACCCAAGAATTACCCATCAAGAAAGAGTGGCCTCTGGGGCCTGACAGCACGTTTGTTGAGGAGATGGGAAATGGCTCTGAAGCCACGTACGTTTAAGGAGGTGCAGCTGCTAATCTGGGGCTTGCCTGGAAGCCTGGTCAGTACACTAAGGGATTGGCTTCAAAGATCCAAGACTTTCACCCAGAACTTCCCAAACATGACGTGATCAGCATTTCACCAAGACAGTGTTTTCCCCAAAGCCGTAGCAGGTGTTCCTCTTACTCTGCTGAAGATGATGAGCTCTCAAAGGACCAGAGTGACCTCATTACAAAACCACTCCAAGATGGATGACTGTCCCATGGTAGCGGGGACAGCCAATGATGAAGCCAAAGATGAAGGCATCTTGCCTTGGCATAGCCATAGGAAACAAAATATATTATGACTTTTTTTTTAATGCTAGAAGCCTGCAGCTTATCTTAATAGACTGCCAAGAGCGGCTTTACATTTTGAGTTGGAGTTTAAAACCTTCTTACCTAGCACCTCTCTAAACTTTTCCCCCAATACCTTTAAAGACACCAGAAAACTAATAAAAGACAAAGAGCCTCACAGCGCTGACAATGCAGATAGACAGTCTAATTCCAAATGTCTGGGATGGAACAATAACTTTTAGGCAGCCCGAGGTTCACTCCGTGACACAGAGAACGCCTTCCTAGGCTTTCCACACCTTGGAGTCATTTCGCACCTCTGCCACCTGTACCCAGTGGGAGACATCACAGGCCCTGGGTCCCAGGTCTTTGCAGGGGAACAGAGTGGACAACCTGGCAGACAGTGAGAAGGAGAAGCCCAGAGGCGAGGACAGTGGGCAGGAGCGGTGACAGGAGCAGCTTTGGTGAGATGAGGAGATACAGTCCCATGAAGCAGGACCCGTACGCACCACGACAACTCTGAGATGAGAATCACGGGGTCTCTCACGTAGGCAGAAATCCAGGCAAGTGTAGCCCTCCTGTTAGTAAATACTGACTCTTGCCTGCAGGACTAAGTGAAGAAACTTCCCTCTGAAAATGGTGCACTGCAGTGTCTGGAAAAACCTCTAGACTAGTACCAGCCTCCTAAGGGGAAGGTCAAGGTCAACACAGCTGATGATCCCGAAGACGACAGCAGAACAAATGAAATACAAATAATAATTTTCAAGGTCTAAGATGAGTCACAAAAAGATAAATAACCCCAATGTTTAAGGGAGCAATGCACTTAAAGAGACATTTCATGTGCAAATGACTGAGAAGCATGGAAAATTCTCAACACGACTAGTACGGGGGAAACGCAAGTGAAAACCACAGTGAGCTACCGCCTTACCCACTGAGGGGCTGAGCTCCACAAAGCAGATAATAACAAGAATTGGTGAGGACTTGGAGAAGTGGGAATCCTCAGACCTTACCGGCAGGAGTGCAAACAGGGACTTTTGAACCCAGAGTCACTCCATGATCCAGCATTTCACTCCCATCTCTATATTCAAGCGCAATGAAAACATACGTCTGCATGAAAACTTGTACACAAGTGTTCACAGCAGTATTACTCATAGTAGCTAAAGAGTAGAAACCACCCAATGACCCTCAACGGTGCATGGATTTAAAAAATAGGGCAGGGGCGCCTGAGTGGCTCAGTCCGTTAAATGTCTGCTTTCAGCTCTGGCCAGGATCCCAGAGTCCTGGGATTAAGTCCGCATCAGGATCCCTGCTTCTCCCTCTCCCTCTCCCTCTCCCACTCCCCCTACTTGTGCTCGCTCTCTCTCTGTGTCAAAAAAAATCTTAAAAATGAAATAAAATAAAATAAAATAAAATATATGGTATCTCCATAAAACAAAATATCTAGTTGGCAACATAAAGGAATAAATTACTGACAAATGCTAGAACATGGAGGAGCCTTGGAAACATTACAGTAAGCGAAAGGACCAGTCACCAAAGTCAGAAAGACAGTGCACATTATGTGATTCCGTTCATGTGAAATGTCCAGAGTAAGCAAATCTAGAAAGTAGGTTAGTGTTGCTTAGGGCTGAGGAGAGGGGGGACCACTGAGGGAAAGAATGGGAACAAGATTTCTTTGGAGTGCTGGAAACATGCCAAAATTAGATTGTGGTCCTGGTTGCACAACTCAGTGACTCTGTAAATGAAACATCGAATTGTACATTACAAACAGGTGAATTGTGTGGCATGTGAATTATATTCCTGTTAAATCTGTGTGGGGGGAGGGAGAGAGAGAGAGAGTTCTGAACTGAAACAGATCCATGCATGCATAAAGGGGACCACAGCATTCCAGAGGGGAAAAAAATGAAGAAAAGTCATGTCTTGGCAGATTTTATGTTATTCTTTTGAATTATAAAGATGAAGAAAATATCCAACAAGGAATTTTGGGGGTCAGGGGTGGGTGGAAACACCAAAATGACCTTAAAATGTAGGCTTCGCCTCTGAAAACTTCTATATGTAATAAATATGTTGTATGCATTATGCAAGGAGAGAAAAAGGATTATTAGTGTGCATTTTGCATTCTTATTTTACTAAAGTTACATTGTTGACTATTTTTTAATCAAAATGTATTTATCTACAAAGTATAAGTATTTTAAGTTAAAGACAATTGTTTTTAAGAAAGTAATTTGAGTCATCAGAGATCGGAAAGCAAAGATAAGCCAACAGGAGAGATGCTAGCTTTCCAAGATGGAGCTATGTCTAGCACTGAAGGTCCTTCAAGGCCAGCAGAGAGCCTGCTATCTTGTCAGACCTGCTTCGTAATTCATAAGACCCAGAGCAAAATGAAAACACAGGGACTCTTGTTCAAAACCAAGAGTTTTTGTTTTTTTTTTTTTTTAAAGATTTTATTTATTTGACAGAGAGAGAGACAGAGAGAGATCACAAGTAGGCAGAGAAGCAGGCAAAGGGAGAAAGGGAAGCAGGCTCCCCGCTGAGCAGAGAGCCCGACGCAGGGCTCGATCCCAGGACCCTGAGACCAAGACTTAAGCTGAAGGCAGACGTCTAAACGCACTGAGCCACCTAGATGCCCCCAAAACCAAGAGTTTTAAGATGGTGACAGCAGATCATTAGATCAAGCATAAGGGTCCTTCTAAGCAGGGCCCTGTGACCTGCACAGGGCCACACACATCACCCAGTAAGCACTGCATACATGTTTGCATAATGATAGATAACTTCTAGAAAACCTTAATTCACTTATCCTTTATTCCCACTCAAAAGTTAACAATCACTATGACATAAGTATATTCTATTTTACCACTTTTTCCTGTTCCCCTTCTTTGAAAGTAAAATACTCATTTAATTAAAAAGTCCAAAACAATTAGAATGAACCATGATTCAAATTTATCCTCACTCAACTGTTTTTCCTGAGTTTCCTTTGATCAGGATTTTGACCCATGCAGGATGAGCTGACAGACAATAGATGTAAGGGGTGTCAAGCCCTGCATCCCCGTGGGGGTTCCATTGTGTGCACAGCATCCTTTCTAGAGTAATCTTGTGGGAGCACCCAACTCCCTCTCCTCCTTCGAGGGGTCTCTGGGACCAGTAGAGAGCCTGGGTCCTAGAGAAGCTCATGTAACACTTCCCAAATGAAACAGAATTCATCAGTTGCAACATGAAAATAGGAAACAGATAAACCGCAATGATTTATATTAGCAACTGCCACGTGGAAGACACCAGTTGGAGGTCAGTTTACAACATGAAATGTGGGGACAACCCTAGTGGACAGAGGGCCTCAAGTCATCAACCATGTATCACCTCTTCCTCATCCATAACCACCAAAGCTATACAGACAGAAAACACAGGACTGGTTGCCTAGGGAAGGGAGAGAAGGGAAGTTGGGGCAGGGAATGGGAAAAACCGGGTTTCGGACCCGTCTTCACTATAGCTGTCTGACTGGGCTTCAGTTTTCTTGCCTGTAAACTGAATGCCTTGTGTGATCGCTGCCCCATCTGTGATTCCAGGGGACAGAATCCCTACCTTCGGACAGCAGTGAGCCCTGTGGTCTCACTCCTTCCTGTGGTTCTCCAGCTAAGAGCTGGAGTAGATGGATGCCCACTCAAAACAGAACGGCCTCGAAGACACAGCCTTGCCAAGAGGTTATGCTGACCGTCTCTCAAGTGAACAGAACTTTGTCCCATTCTTGGCCTCCCAAGTATCAGTAATGACAGCCTTAAAATAGTGTCAACATAAAAATGCAGGGAGGAGACACTTTGAGCATTGAATTTTTTTTAAGTGGTTTCTATGGACTAATTATACAAATTCCAGGAAGGATCAAAATTGTTCAATGCCTTAATTTTTCTTTCCTCTTCATGTGTAGACTGACACTGGTGATAATTGCTTCCAGGTGTTCTAAGTGCCACTGTCAAGGTTTGCCTCGAAGGCAGGCAAAAAACAACTGGGAACACACCAAAATACGAAGTTGGCTGGGTTGTTTTGGTTGACCGTCTTCTATTGTTACTGTATTACATTTTTCAGTCTGAAGGGGTTCTTTCATGTTCCTAACAAATTGCTGTTTTCTTTTCTCTTTTTTAAAAAATTTTTCCTCATTTTGCCAGGTTTTTTTTTTTTAAAAAAATTCAGTTACTCAACATAGTCTTGAGATTTCAAAAAATCATGTTGTAATTTTATGGCTCCTGATAAGAATACATTTGAATCAGAACAAAATAAACTCAGCAAGAACTGGTACAAAGAGTCACCCAAAACTGGTGTTTTTGTTCCACAGAGCTAATAGGAAATAGTTTAGTTTGTAGATCTATACCCCCTACCTCATCAGTGGCAGATATTAGCGAAATATTCAGGGCATTTATTACTGGCTGAATTGTGTTCCTCATAAAGACATGCTTGTCTCAATACCCTGTACATGTGAATGTGACATTTTTTGGAAATAGGGTCTTTGCGGATGTAATCAAATTAAGATGAGGTCATTAGCGTGGCTCTGATCCAACCGGCTGGTGTCCCTAGCAGAGGTAGAGGAGAGATGCAGATACGCAGGGGAGAATAGAAGGGTAGATGTTGGAGCACTATGGCTACAAGCCAAGGAATTCCAGGACTTGCCGGCAACACCAGAAGTTTGGAGAGAGGCATGGGATAGGGTGTCCCTGGAGCCTTCAGAGAGAGCAGGACTCTGCTGATACCCTGTCTTTAGACTCCTTGCTTGCAGAACTCCAAGTGAATAAATTTCTATTAAAAGCCACCCTGGGGGCACCTGGGTGGCTCAGTGGGTTAAGCCTCTGCCTTCGGCTCAGGTCATGGTCTAAAAGCCACCCTGCCTGTGATACTTTGTCAGGGCTGCTGTAAGAAACTAATATCATTTTTCATTTCATTCAGAGGAAAAATTTAGTTTTGTGTAAAAATCTAAATATCATTTGGCTTATCATTTTTTAGTGCATTCCAGATATCAACAATGCCTCCCATTTATTGACTACCTTGTGGCAGGAACTGCGTTGTTTCATGTAACAGTCAAGAAGACAAGGCTGCAAAACTACCAAAAGCATTTATTTGGGGTCTTTGGGATTGTAATTGGGAGACACAGAATTTACCCCCAAATCTAACTTATGCTCTGATTTGTGAATTGGTAGCCCAGCATGGGGTGCAGACTTATAACAGCAAAAACCACAAGGTCAGTAAATTCTTTTGGAAAAAATCTGATGGGTGCTAACAGAGTTTAACTCACTAATACATGATTGGCTATTTAGCTGACAAGTGTTACAGTATCTCTGTTTCAGTCCAAAGTAGAAGGATGTGCTCCAGGAGGTGCAGAGTTGCACCAGAGAAGGTACAATTGACCCAAGTCAAAAGTTTCAGACATTCTAAAAATTGAAACAGAAGTGCATAAGCCCATCTTCCTCAGTATCCTCCAGATTTTGAATGACTCTTAACAATGCTTACTTCATTTTGAAATGAATCAGACAAAGCAGACTGTATAACAAAAACTGTAACAAGGGACAAAGGACAATATATAATCATAAAGGGAACAATCCAAAAGTAAGAAATAATAATTGAAAATATTTAGGTATCCAACAGGGGAGTCCCCACATCCATAAAGCAGCTAGTACCAAACATAAAAGAAGTAATTGATAGTAATACAATAATAGTGGGGGACTTTAACATCCCCTTTGCATCAATGGATAGATCATCCAAACAGAAAATCAACAAGCAAACAGTGACTTTGAACGACACACTGTACCAGAAGCATTTAACAGATCTGTTTGGAACATTCCATCATAAAGCAGCATAATACACATCTTTTCAAATGCACATGGCACGTTGTTTAGAATAGATTACATATTAACCCACAAAACCGGTCTCAACAAATTAAAAAAGATAAAAGTCATAGCATGCATCACTTTAGACCACAGTTACATGAAACTAGAATCAACCACAAGAAAAAATCTGCAAAGAACACAAACACATGGAGGTTACATGACATACACTAAACAATGAATGGATCAACCAAGAAATCAAAGAGGAAATTAAAAAATACTTGGAGACAAATGAAAATGAAAACCCAGTGGTCCAAAATCTTTGGGATGCAGCAAAAGCAACTCTAAGAGAAGTTTATAGTAACACAGGCCTACCTCAAGAAGCAAGAAAAATCTCAAATAAAGAATAACCTTACACCTAAAGAAGCTAGAAAATATAAAAAGAAGAACAAAGAAAACTCAAAACTGGTAGAAGGAAGGAAATAATAAAGACTAAAGCAAAAATAAGCATTAGAGAAAATTAAAAGGAAACAACAGAACAACACATCAATGAAACCAGAAGCTGATTCTTTGAAAAGATCAACAAAATTAATAAACCTTTAGCCAGACTCACTGAAGCGGGAGAGAGAAAAAGAGAGAGAGAATACAAACAAAACCAGAAATGAGAGAGATAAATAACAACCATCATCACAGATGTACAAGGACCACAAGAGAACATGAAAAATTATATGCTATCAAATTCCACAATCTACAAGAAATGGATCAATTCCTAGAACCATAACCTATCACAACTGAAGCAGAAAGAAAGAACACATTTCAAGAAATGCATTCCTCGAGAAATGTTCCTCAAGAAAGAAATCCCATCCAATCGCACCAAAAATAACAAGATACCTATGAATAAACCTAACCAAGGAGGTGAAAGACCTCTACTATGAAAACACAAAACACTGAAGAAAGTAACTGGAGAGGACACAAGGAATGGAAAGACATTTTGTGCTCATGGATTAGAAGAACAAATATTGTTATAATGTCCACATGACTCAAAGCAACCTACACATTTAATTCAATCCCTCTCAAAATACCACCAGCATTTTTCACAGAGCTAGCACAAAGTATCCTAACATTTGAATGGAATCAAAAGAGATGCTGAATAGCCAAAGCTCTTTTGAAAAAGAGGAACAAAGCTACAGGCATCACAAGTGCAGACATCAAGTTGTACTACAAAGCTGTAGACATTAGGGGTGCCTGGCTGGTTCAGTCGGTAGAGCATGTGACACTTGATCTCAGGTTTGTAAATTCGAGCCCCATGTTAGGTGTAGAGATTACCTAAAAATAAAATCTTAAAAAAAAAAAAAAAGCTGTAGTAATTAAAACAGGATGGTACAGGCACAAAATTAGACACCTACATTAACAGAACACAATAGAAAGCTCAGAAATAAATCCAAGATTATATGGTCAATTAATCTTCGACAAAGCAGGAAAGAATATCCAATGTGAAAAAGACTGTTTTTTCAACAAATGATGCTGGGAAAACTAGACAGCAGCATGCAAAAGAATGAAACTGGACCAGTTTTTTCTACCACACATAAAAATATCCTCACAATGAATTAAAGACCTAAATGTGAGACCTGAAACCATAAAAGTTCTAGAAGAGAGCACAGGCAGTAATTTCTCTGACATCAGCTGTAGCAGCATTTTTCCAGCTATGTCTCCTGAGGCAAGAGAAATAAAAGCAAAAATAAACTCCTGGGACTTCATCAAAATAAAAAGTTTCTGTGCAGCAAAGAAAACAGTCATCAAAACCAAAAGATAACCTACTGAATGGAAGAAGTTATTTGCAAGTGACATATCTGACAAAGGGTTAGTTCCAAAGTATTTAAAGAACTTATACAACTGAACACCAGGAAAAAAAACAAACAAACAAATAATCTAATTAAAAATGGGTAGAAAACATAAATAGACATTTCTCCAACAAAGGTATACAGATGGCCTACAGACATATGAAAAGATGTTTAACTTCACTCATCTTAGGAAAAATGCAAATCAAAACCACAACTAGATACCGCCTCTCACCTGTCAAAATGCTAAAATAAAAAACCCTAGAAACAACCAGTGTTGATGAGGATGTGGAGAAAAAGGAACCCTCATGCACCATTGGTGGGAATGCAAACTGGTACAGCCACTGTGGGAAACAGTATGGAGGTTCCTCAAAAGGTTGAAAATTGAATTACTAGATGATCCAGTAATTCCACTGTTGGGTGTTTACTCAAAGAATCTGTAAACACTGATCATAAAAACACACGCAGCTCTAAGTTCCTTTCAGCATTATTTATAATAGCCAAATTATGGAGCAGTCCATGTGTCCATCTATAGAAGAATGGGTAAGAAAGAAGGATATAAAGGATGAAATACATATATATTCTCTCTATATATAAAAGATGAAATCTTGCCATTTGCAACAGCATGAATGGCTCTAGAAGATGTAAGTCGGTCAGGAAAAGACAAATATCATACAATTTCACTCAGAAGTGGAATTTAAGAAACAAAACAAATGGACAAAGAAGAAAGAGACCACCCAAAAAAACGAACTCTTAAGCACACAGAAAAAACTCACGGTTATCAGGGGGAGCAGTGGTAGGGGTTGGGAGAAACAGGTAAAAGGAATTAAGGGTGTACTTGCCATGATGAGCACTAATATATGGCATTGCTGAATCACTATACTGTAGGTCTGAAACTAACATAGCACTGTATGTTAATTGCATGGAATTAAATTTAAAAAATGCATTCAGTACACCTGACCTGCTAAACATCACAGCTTAGTCCAGGCTACCTTGAATGTTCTGAGAACGTGTACATGAGCCTGTAGTTGGGCAAAATCATCCAACACAAAGCCTTACTTCTTCCTTGTGCTCCTCAAATCATGGCTAAGTGGGCTCCCACAGGCTCCGCTTTAACCCAATGCCCACCCTTCTGTTTCTGAACCTCTGAAGATATCAGTGGAACGCTCTGTCGTTACACTTTACAACCTAAGAGACAATTAATGAAAATAATAGATTTTCCTTGGTAGCGCACTGTGACTAACTTCAATGGGATTTCTTAGCCATTGAACAAATTTTTAACAACATAAGGACTCATAAACCTAAGTGAAAGGTTATTTCACTTGAAAATAAAATCAACAATGCTTAATAAACTTGAATTTCAAATGAAGCCGTAATTGCTTTTTGCTGAGACTACTCTAGTAATTTAATACCCTACACCAATGCGGAACAAATAAATCTAAGAGTTTAAGCTTGGGATTAAGAAAGGGCTTTCCTCTCAGCAAGATTATTGTACAAACAGTCTTAGGGCAGTAATCAATAAGACGTATGCGCAGGCAGCAGCTCTGTCTGGGAGCTGGACTTCCTTGGATCAAGATACTGGCCCCTGGCTCAGGGATCTTGAATAACTCACTGACCCTCCCTTAGGCCTGAGTTTCCTACTTTCTAAAATGAGGATGATAACTTGTACCTCCATTGGGTGGTGAGGCAGATGGTGTTAATACATTTAGTGCCTAGAACAGGGCCTGGCATGTACCTGCAGTAGTAAGAGTTGAAGCTACTATTATCATTCAGATTATTATTTTTTTTTTCAAATGCCTCTTCTTTTTTTTTTTTTTAAAGGTTTTATTTATTTATTTGACAGACAGAGATCACAAGTAGGCAGAGGGACAGGCAGAGGTGGGAGTGGGGAAGCAGGCTCCCTGCCGAGCAGAGAGCCGGATGTGGGGCTCTCGATCCCAGGACCCTGAGACCATGACCTGAGCCGAAGGCAGAGGCTTTAACCCACTGAGCCACCCAGGTGCCCCTCAAATGCCTATTCCTATCAATGCATTATTTTCTGTATCCCCATTTAGAGAGAAGATTGAGGAATGAACTGGGTTAGTCTCTACGGGGAGCCCCAGGGCATCCCCCCCTTATCCGTACCCTGCCCCCAGGCTCCCGTGCCTGAGTGGACCAGGGAATGAACCCAAGAGGTGTGGCCATCCCCCTGTCTCAGAAAGCCAGCTTACCCAGGGCTGGAGCCGCCTGGCTTCCCTGAGCTCAGGGTTGATTAATTGAATTGAGGGCTCTTAGGACAAAAGCCCAGAACTGGGCACCCAAAGACAAGAAATGGGGGTGGGGGTTGGCTGGCGCCTTCCCTTCAATTAACTATGTAATGCAGCGTCTTTGGGGAAAACTAGTTTACATATCCTTACATATCTATTTGCTTATTTAATTTACGAAAGAGAATATAAGATATCCACTAAGTTCTTTCTCAACTATCAAGTGTTTCTGGTGTCTTTGATGTATGAGTCGATAAAAGCATTCATTTGGGCAATGGAGGGTATGATAAGGAAGCAGGTTTCAGGAAGAGGTTAATGTTTATTGATCACTGCCGGGTGCTGGGCATTTGATACAGTCATTCTTTTTTAAATTCTGTATCAACTTCTTATGCTTAGGTTTCTTACCCATTGAGCAGTCCAGTAAGTTGACCCATATAACACAGCTAAGCAGAATGTGGGGTTCTGGTCCTGACCATCCCTCCCAGGCTCTCTGGCCTCCGGGAAGTCCAGTCCTACAGGGATCCACTCACTGCACACCTGGGGCCCAGTCCAGCGGCTGGCTTGCCTAATCTTGCACGTCCTTTACCTTTAAACTGCATCAGATTAACAGCCTTTGAGTGTTTCCAGGACCTCTGGAATTCTAAATAGATCTTTCCTTCCAGCAGCTCTGCTGTGTCTAGGGCAGCTCCAGCATCCTGGGAGACGAGTTTCAACATCTTCCTCCTGCTGTGCCATCAAAATTCTCCGCACGCCTGATAAACCTGTTCTGTCCTTTCAGTGAAGCCTGCGGAGCTGGGAAACGAGTGGGTGAACCAAATGTGAGTTTCCCTGGGTTTTCTTCTAAAGCAGTAAAGTGATTTGCTTATCTATTCAGATTTATCCCTAATTTCAATCCTGCTTTGCCTTTTTAAATTTTAGACAACAAGCAGCTAACAACACCTGCTTGCTTGCTTGTTTTTTTGTTTGTTTGTTTTTGTTTTGTTTTGTTGGTTTTTTTGTTTTTGTTTTTGTTTTTTTGGCCTGCTGGGGTTCCTTGGAGCCACCTTTCCAGCTGTAACAAGGAGTCAGATTTCATCTCTCCCTGGGCTGCCTCCTAAAGCTTGGATGGCAGGCAAGCCTGCTTCGCTCTCTATGCTGATGATCTCTCAAGTTAAAGCTTCATTATTCCTTTTTGGCGGAAGAAGGCCTAAGATTGATACAGAATATCTAATCACCTTGGAAGAGGAACTATGGACCTTCATTTCTTAAAAATCTCCCTGGTAGCCTCGTGCACATGCATTCTTCCGAATGAACTTGATGTACCCAGGTCCTCTGCCATCATCAGAAAAACTGTAGAGATGAGATTTCAGGGCCAGCAGCCATCAGGAGGCAGCGGTTGGACAACAATTTTGTTCCAGTTTTCTGACGTGCTGGGGTAATGTTAGAATAGCAATGTCTTTGAGGGCTCACACTGGCGACTGCAGAGCCCAGCGCCAGTGAATGCAGCTGGGAGGTTCATTAGTGAACCAGCAGGACCAGAACAGAATTTCGTAAAGTAATTGCAAGGCTCTGAAGATATTTACAATTCCTTCCCCCCCCCTCCAAGTTTTAAGATCAAAGCTGAGGCATCTGAACTTCAGGAAGAGAATGGCCAGAGTGGGGCCGAGCGGAGGGAGAACGGAAAATCCCAGATGACCTTCAGAGCAGAGGAAGGGCTGAACCGTGAGCTGTGGGGTTGTCTTTTGTTTCTTTTTAATGTTATGTTAGTTACCATACTGTACATTGGTAGTTTTTTGTTTCTTTGTTTGTTCTTTTAAAGATATTTGTTTTCTTTCTTTCGTTCGTTTTTTAAGAATTTATTGATTTGACAGAGAGTGAGAGAAGGAGAGAGAGCACACGCAGGGGGAGCTGCAGAGTGAGAGGGGGAAGCAGGCTCCCTGCTCAGCAGGGAACCGGATACGGGACTCGATTCCAGGACCCTGAGATCATGATCTCAGCCGAAGGCAGAGGCTTAACCCACTGAGCCACCCAGCCGCCCCACACCATTAGTTTTTTTATGTACTGTTCGAGTATAACACCCAGGGCTCCATGCAATGTGTGCCCTCTTTAATACCCATCGCCAGACTCACCCATCCCCCACCCTCCTACCCTTTGAAACCCCCAATTGTTTCCTGGAGTCCATAGTTTCTCTTAATTCCTATTTTCTGAATTTCGATTGCCCTGGAGTCTTTGGTAATTCAGGAGCTGTTGGCCTCTCCTCTCATTGAAACTCCCGGCTGCCCTAGTGAGGATAGTTCAATCACTGTTATGTAACAATTCCCAAGGAAATCATTGCCTGGTTGTTGAATTAATTGATATCCTGGAAGGCCTAGAGAGAAGCCCTGTGGGTGACCATGTGGCTCCTTCTTAATGGGAAGAATAGAACATTACTAAGGGAAACATTATTTTTTCTCTTCTTTTTTGTTTATGAGTTAAGAGAAAAAAGGGGTGTTTGGGAGTTGTGGAATGGAAGAAACAACACGTAACTGAATACAGTAATCATGTTATTCGGGACAGGCGTACCCTGCAGTTATGTTTATTACTGTCTGACATGTGTTTCCACATGTTTTGGAGTCTGTTTTTGTAGGATCATAGACAAGGATTATTATTATTATTATTATCACCAAAGTGTTGCGAATATCCTTGAACTTGTTATGGCTGCACGAGCGCTGAAGTACACTCTGATTCTGGGTGACATTAATGGGCCTGGACACTTGTGGTGGGCCCTGGAAAACCCATACAAACTCTCATAGACTTCTTTAAAGAAACTTGGTGTTAACACTGAGAATGCACCAACAGACGGTCCAGCCAAAACCACAGGCTGGCGAGACATTCAAAGCCTCGGGCATGGCCTCCGAGAGACAGAAGAGGTCCTTCATGGGATCTCTTTGAAGAATCTAGAAGAAAAAGAGTGGTAAAAACATCTGTTTACTTGATGTGGTTGGTTAGCTTTGGAAAGATGATGTCATGAAGACTGGGCTTTGCTAACCTGATCAGTCACAGTTCACATGTGACACACAACCCGTGTTCAGATGACTAAAGAAATAGGGCCAGTATTGACCAAGGGCAACTCTTTCCTACTACTTAATGGAATGGCAACACAAAATGGCACAACTCAAGGAAACCTATGAAGAAAAGAGGTTGGTTTTTTTTGTTTGTCTGTTTGTTTGTTGTTTTTTTTAGTTGAAATATTTATTGAGATAACTGTGCATTCTGAGTGCCCTGCCTACCCCTTACCCCGTACTCCCTACACACAATGGTAACATCTTGGAAAGCTATGATGTGATATCACAATCAGGATATTGACATCAGTACAACCTACCAATTTTACTGTCATTTCCCCAGTTTCACTCGTTTGTCTATGTGTGTGTTTAGCGCTATACCATTTTATATCATGAATATCCACCATCACAATCTGGATATAGAAAAGTTCTGTATTCCTCTTTCTTTTTGTAAACCACGTTCACCTTCTTGCCAACCCCACCTCAGCCTTCCCTCCACCCAGTCCCCAAGCCTTGGCAACCACTTATATGTTCTGTATTGTTAAATTTTTATTATTTCAAAAATGTTATATAAATGGAGTCATACCATATGTAACCTTTTGTTTGTTTTTTCCCTCAATGTGATTACTTAGAAATTCATCCAAGCTGTTGGCATATCAATGTTTTTTTTCCCTCCTATTGTGGAGAGGCAGTCTGTGGTATGGGTGTACCAAAGTTGATTTAACATTCATCTCTGAAGGACATCTGGGTTATTCCCAGTTTTTGGTTATTATGAATAAAGTTATGGTGGACATTTGTAAAAGGTTTTTGGTGAGAACATAAGTTTTCATTTCTTTGGAATAAATTCCCACAGGTGCAATCACTGGACTCTATTATATTTGAGTGTTTGGTTTTATAAGACACCGCTAACCTGCATTCAAGAGTGGCTGTACTGTTTTCCATGCCCAACAACAGCTTGTGATTGATCCAGTTTCTCCCCATTTTTGTCAACATTTGGTGTTATCACTATATTTTTTCTCTACATTCATCTCTACCTCTATATTTTAGCCATCCTAATAGTCGTGTAGTGATAGCTCATTGTGGTTTTCATTTGAATGTCTCTGATGGCTAAGGATGTTGATCATCTTTGATCAACAAAAAGAGAGTACCTACTCTCTTGCCATCTGTGTGTTTTCTGTGACAGAGGTCTATCACCATCTTACCCATTTTCTATTTGGATTGTTGTATTTTTCACCGTTGAGTTTGAGCGTTCTTTATATATTCTAGGTACTAGTCCCCTGTGAGACATGTGGTTTTCAGGGATTTTCTCTGAGTCTCTAACTTGTCTTTTCATTTTCTTCATATGTTATTTAGAGAATAAGTTTTTTAAATTTGATAAAGTCTAATTTAGCACTTTTTCTTTTTATGGACTGTGTTTTGGCAGCAAGCCTATGAACTCTTTGCCTAGATCCCAGAGTTTTCCTCCTACAGTTGTGTAAGTTTTATAGCTTCGGAGTTTGCACTTAAGGCCATGATTCATTTTGAGTTAATTTTTGTATAAGGTGTAAGACTTAGTTTAAGTTCCATTTTTGTCCAAAGATGTTCAACTTCTCAGCAACATTTGTTGAAAAGGTTATCTCTCATGTCTCCTCCATCAAATTGTCATGCATTTTGTCAAAAGTCAGTTGAGCATGTTTGCACATGTCTCTTTCTGGTCTTTATATTCTGTTCCATTGATCTATGAAAAGGGAATTTTAAAAATTGTTTTAGAACTTAAAAAATCCACTTAGTTTTGTTGTTTGTTTGGGGCCTTTGAACAAGCATACTGTGCACTTTTAGTTTCTCATAATTACTAATCGCTATATGAGTTTAGAAAATAAAGACACACATACATACCTCTCTATATAAAAGCATACATGTAAACACATACATCAGATATGTGATATATATAAATACACATTGTGTATCTATATGTTATTATAAAAAACTCCTTTGTATAAGTTACTAAAAGTAAAAACTCATCACATCATAAGTTATTATTAAAGATTTATGATTTCATAGTTAGAAATAACTTTTCCTATATTATCCTTAGAGTAACAAAAATCTAAGTTTAGATGTAACTTTCTGGAAATTGTGGTGTAAGACAGAGGAATCTATCTAGTATCTAGTTCTAGGTGGTTTCCCAGAAACTATACTTTTTATAAATCATCTTTATTATTTTGTTCATTTTCAGATTAGTACTAAAAATTCAGTAGAGTTATGTTTGGGAGAGTTGTAAAAGGTTCACAAAATGGTATTCATTACGTAACGAATATCAGTTCAATGAGAATGCCACCAACTCCCAGTGTCCAAAGATTCACACAAGCGTTGTGAGAAATCCAAAAGAAATAGACGAGCCTATCCTCCCCTAGAAATAAGTACACTTCTAAAAGTAGCCAGGTACAAACTGAGAGTGCCACACAACACAAAAGAAGGACAAGTGTTGTATAACGCCTATGAACCAGTGTTGGAGTAGTTCAGCAGGCAGGACAGGTGATTCTGAACCAGGGTTAACCTCGGGACTCAGCTTACACAGTCAAAATGTTCAGCCTGGTTTTCAAAGCACCTGCAGGGTTTGAGTTGGCAGAGAGAGAGAGCAGTTGGCAGCTATCCCAAATGGATTTTGGGGGGCACCTGGGTGGCTCAGTGGGTTAAAGCCTCTGCCTTCGGCTCAGGTCAGGATCCCAGGATCCTGGGATCGAGCCCCGTATCGGGCTCTCTGCTCAGCGGGGAACCTGCTTCCCTTCCTCTCTCTCTGCCTGCTTCTCTGCCTACTTGTGATCTCTGTCTGTCAAATAAATAAATAAAATCTTAAAAAACAAAACAAAACAAAAACAACAACAACAACAACAAAAATGGATTTTGGAAGTGCGACATGAGCAGAGGCCAGAGCATGAAGATTTGAAGGATGCTTCGTAGGATAAGAGCCCAGTTTGATTAGAGCTAAAGGTGTATCAAGGAAAGTCGTACAAGAGAGATTGGATAGTTGTCAGATGTGTTTAATGAATACCTACATGTCTAGAGTGGAGGTTTGTCACTTTGAGCCAAAATCCTGATAGGAAACCCTTTGGGCAGGCAAGCAACCTAAATGAGTTATTAAGTAATACCCACTCTGTGCACTTTTCACTCAAACCTTCAGATGCAGAGAGCGGTGACTGCAGGTTTAACTCTAAAGCTCTTGAGCATGAGTCCCGAGTCACTGTTAAAGACCCATTTCTAAATTTGAATCACCCTGGGGCAGGGTTCGAGAATGATCATCAGAACTCTCCAGACACATATTTGTTCTCTAGCAAAAGCAGCCAACTATTTAATCATCATTGCCACTTTGTATAATTTAGAGTTTAAAGTATGTTTGCTTAACATTAACCCCCCCCAAAAAAAAGGTGGGGAGAAGGAAAGGAAAGAGAAAATAGTTTGGACATGAACTAGATATGCTGAATGGAAAAGTCACCCCCTGGGGGGAACCTGAGCCTCTTGCCGAAGGATATGAACACAGACTTGCTGGAAAGCACTCAGAATTGCACTGCTCAGATGAGATGGTGTCCGGCGCCTGCACCATGCCGCCTGCTTTTTTCTTAATAAGAAATGATGGGGAAAATGTCCTTGCATTGCTCTAGGAAAGATATCGCCACTCTCTCTGGGATTTTGTTGTGTATGTTGGTATCATAAACCTCACGTATGACATTTTTCATCCTGCTGGCTTTCTTTACTGTGTAAAGTTCATCATGCATATAAGACAGGATAGAAAATTGGAAACAAGTTAACACGACAAATATGTCATGTTCCCATGTTATGTGAAATAGAAACATTCTTAGGTGCAGACATAAGCGTAAGGGATTTAGTCTGGGTTCTTAGCAGTCTACTAATACGTCAGAGTACAGCGCATCTTCTAAAGCCTGAACAAATTCCCCAGTACCTGTGGGGAACTGCCAGCCATAGATGTAACCACATTACTTCGTGAATGTAGAAATGATGCTCAAGTGTAAGTCGGGGTGCCTGGGTGGCTCAGTCTGTTACGCATCTGCCTTGGGTTCAGTCATGATCCCAGGGTCCTGGATGATCTCAGGGTCCTGGGATCAAGTCCGTATCCGCCTCCCTGCTCAGTGGGAACCTGCTTCTCCCTTTCTTTGCTTTCCATGCTCCCTGCTTGTGCTCTCTCTCGCTTGCTCTCTCTCTCTCTGTGAAATAAATAAATAAAATCTTGGGGAAAAAAGATGCCAAAAGAGTTTCTCAGACCCAAATTCTGCCCAAGAGTGGCCAATACTTTGAAAAGTCATGCTTGGGTCTCTGGGGGGCAGAACTTCTAGAAGCTGCTGAATGACGCAGAGAGGCGGGGACCCAGGTATGACAGGGCCACCGGCCACCGATGTGAGGCAGGAGGCCTGTGGGCCGAGGGGGGGGCAGTTGCCGCACACGTGAAGAGTTATGAACCCCTGTTACAGCTGCTGACCCATGACACTGTTGTGTTAAAAAACTCGTTGGCCCCCACCAGGTGAATTAATGCTTCTTAAACGATTTTCTTCAGAATCAGCATGTGCCTACATTTTAACGTATTCTAGAATGTCTCTGCATTTAGCAGCAGAATTTTGTCTCTTGTACAAACCTTGGCATCCTGCAGCGGTGGCCACAAGGTTGTCTATATTAGAATGGCACTGGATATAATCAACCTCTCTGCAGAAGCTCTGTTCCTGTGCAACTGAAAAGGGTTTTTAATATCTCTAAGCATCTGTTGGGTATTTTCTCTTAAAAAAAAAAAAGAGCAAATTTCACACTTCCTCCTCAAATTCCTCCTCAAGTTGCACAATTTGTCTGTGGAATGCTACATAATCCTTGCTATTGCCTTATACCTGCTTTTAGCTGAGGCAATTTTTAACACGCTGTTTTTGTGCTTTGTAAATCCTATTAACTAAGCAGTTTTGGGGGGGATGTTTATAATGAAAGAAGTGGTAGAGGTTAAATGTATTTATTTTTCTTTTGATATCTCCCATATTGGGGGTAAAGATGCTAGATGCTTCAGTTAATGAAAATACTTTATTTTTTAAAAAATATTTTAAATAAGATAAAATCACTACAAGACTGATAAGTAAAAGGACAATACCGTAGGAGATCTTGAAATTCTCCTGTCACTGTTTAAATAGGTTTTTACCATAGCAAGATATTTTCTCACTTGATGGAGCTCGAATAAATTATCAACTTCTTAATTAAGGGATTGCGAGGCCTCTTCTTTTCTGCTTCATGGTAACTTCCATACAGCACAAAGGGCAAGCGGCAGCCTTCCTGCTTCCCTAGCGACGAGCAGGTGCAGAGGACCTAGCTTATCCCGTAGGCATATGGTGTGCTCTCCATCTTTCTCTTACCTCCCTATGCTCTTCTGACCCTGGCATCTATGGAAGTTTCAGCACTGACGTTCTCTAAGACATCGGAAGATCTTCCACATAAAAGAAAGAGGAAACCGTAATGTGCTTTTTTTATCTCAGTAGGGGTGGGTAGTTTGTGTCTTTGTTTTAATAATGCAAACATGTCCCTCTTATTTTAACTGTAAATTGAAAAGACATCGTACTAAGTAAGAAATTAAGACTAAGCATCCAATCCAATATACTCTCCTGAAATGGATTCCCAGGAGACCTTCTCTGAGCAGAAGGAAAGAAAGGCATGGAAAAGCATCATTTGGTAGATGTGACACATTAGTTATTGGGAAATAAACATGCAAAAACTTCAGCCTATCATTTCAGAGTCAAGGGTAGCATCAATGTCTAATAAATCATGCAAAGCACAACCACATTTTTTGGGCAACAAAAGAATTCTACCAAAAACAAGGTTTTCAACAAGTGTCACATCCACTGCAGTGACTCTCATCTGTCTTCCATTTCTATATTATTATATTCTTCCTACTGACTTATAATTAAACTAAATTTTCCTCTGAACTGAGTACGTAGTCTGGCTTGAAGGGGACAAAAAGGTTTTATATTACATTATGACACATAATTCTGTCGTTGGTCTCTATCTTATCACATTATTATGCACCATAGACTTAAAAGTCTAAACAAATTCAATAAATTTCTATGTTCAATTATATTTGGTAAAATAGGCTGGAAACTTCAGAGACCTGGTCTGAATCGGAACCAATCAAGATAAATAAGCATGCATTTTCAAATGCCTAAATGTAGAAAGAGAGGGAGAAAAAGATATGGAACCTGGAAGATCGTCCTTGTGAAAAATAATAATGATGTAGGTGATGTTAAGACATATTCATAAGGAAAAAATAGGTGTATGTATAGAAACTAGGAACTTGGACCCAAATGTGATTCTCTCCAAGATGTGCATGTCCTCGGCCCCAGAACCCGGGAGTATGTTAGCTCACACGGCAAGAGGGCTTTGCAGATAGGACAAGTTAAGCATATTGACAAGGGAGCTTTATCTTGCAGTACACAGGCGGACCCAGTGTAGTCCCAAGGTCTTTATAATAAGGAGGCTGTGTTGTCAAGGTGAGAGGGGATGATGTCAAGATGATAGGATGAAGGAGGAAGAGCCGTGAACCAAGGAAGGCAGGCGGTTCTGGAAGCTGGAATAGATAAGGAAATGGATTTTCATCCAAAGCCTTCAGACAGAATGCAGCCTGCCAATACCTTGGTTTTAGCCCCGTGAGACCCACGTCAGATCTCTGACCTCTGGAACTGTGGGATAATATATTTGTGTTGTTTTAAGCCACAAGTTTGGGATACTTTGTCAGAGCAACCATGGGAAACTAACACATCCATCAAAATCACAACATGTACTGTCTCAGAAACAAATTACTGCTGGACTATATCCGTTGAAGAAATATGCTTTTCATTAAACAGCCGAAGAAAGGGACTTGTGGAAAAAGGCTCCTATGGAATTGTCTCTTAGTGACAATCCCAAACTTCCTCTCAGAGGGAGAAGAGAAAGGTGCTGCGTCCTGTGGTGAGGGCAGGAGCCGCCATGTTGCGGTGGAGGGAATACTCAAAGGGCCAAGTGGATGTCAACACCAGCCAGACAGCTCCACACGGACAAGAAGGCAGTGAACCTCAGCCTCAGGGAAGCAGACTTTCATGGTTTTAAGTGCTGGGAGTTGTTCTGTTGATAGCGCCTGGTGTTTCTCGAGACCCACTCGGGCTCACGTTCCAGTCCATGTGACCTAGACCTAAGACAACTGGCCCTAGTCACCATGCTCGGCAGAGATGTGGTGTGGGGCCCAAGCCCGCAGAACATTCAAGCCAATGATATTTAATTGCTACACTTTTGTTTGTGTCACTTTTCCTGTTGTTGGATTGCTAAGAAGACTCCTCAAAAGTATTCGTGCCTCCTCAAAATTTGTATCTTGAAATCCTAATCCCAGTGCAATGGTATTAGGAGGCGGGGGCCTTTGGGAGGTGATTAGGTCATGAGAGTGGAGTCTTCAGGAATGGGATGTGGCCCTTATTCAAGTGGCCGCAGAGAGCCAGCCAGCCCCCTCGGCCATGCAAGGACCCAAGAGGAAGGCTGTATCCTGGTAGAGGGGCCTCAGCCAACATGCCAGCACCCTGATCTTGGACTTCTGGCCTCTAGAACTGTGCAGAGTACATTACTGTTGTTCATAAGCCACTCAGCCTGTGGCACTTTGCTAGAGCAGCCCAAATGGACGAGGACAGGAAGCCTATGGTCCTGGAGCTGGAAGTGACCATCCTGGCATCATTACGGAGGAGTCTGAGCTTTTCTGGAAATGAAGCCAATGCCAAAGAAAGCAGAGCAGAAAGGCAAGAGGGTGAGACTGAGGGAAACCTGGAGACGCCATTAGAGCCTCTGGGTTCCATCATGGCAGACCCTTATACTTCAGCTTTGTAGGCCAAAATATTTCCTCTTCATGCTTTGCACTCGACCCAGAGTCCTCCTTAGGAAGGAAACAACACACATCTTCCCCTTTCCAATTATGCCCACACAAACACACACATACCACTCCTACTCAATGGACATTTGTGCCTACAAAGGGGGCATTTGAGACAAGAGGTAAAATAAAAGTGCCTAAAAGGGCGAAGATCAGCAGCAACTCTCTAAATGAATTCATAATGGGAAGGCTCTGGTATTAAGAGAATGAAAGTAAGCCAAGGGACGAGTTTGAAAGAAATCCAGACCTACCACCAACCTCCAAGAAAGGCAAAAAAAAAAAAAAAAAAAAAAAAAAAAACCCACGGCAGAGAGCCCTGGCAGGGACAACTGGAGAGGTAACTCAGCTCTTATGTAACTGAGTAACTTCTACAGACCCAAAAAGTGGTTTCTTTTTATTTTCTAATTCACTGGAAGGTTCTCTGGGTTCCAGAGAGGACAGGGTATCCTCATCCTCCTTTTGCAGGTGAGGAAATGATGTGTGGAGCTGTTGCATGTCCAGGTTATTGATCTGGGACTGTTGGAACTTTAGCAGCCATATTTGGACCCACATTCCTAACCCCAAGCCCTTTCCAAGACCCAAACTTAAATTCGAAACAGGTGAAGTTCTTTATGCCCAACGGATTCCGTCTGAATGGCAACTTCTTTTTTCTTTTCTTTTTTTTTTGGGGGGGGGGTCATATAGCTGTACACGAGGCTTCTCTGGGAATATTTGGACCCTAAAGTTACTCTGAGTAGGAAATCTCTTTGCAATCAATATTTAGAGTGATGCAGTTCAGAATCAAATAAAATGTCTTCTGTTCAGTGTTTCCTCAATTCAATAAGTGCTGAGCTGTAAGTCAGTAGGAGACGTGGCTTGCTTCAAAATGGCAAGGAAGAGCGTTCAGATTGCTTCTCACGGGGCACAGCGTCAGACCAGACCATACGCCGGCCTCATCAAACCCATGCCTGGTATTACCTACCATGGCTCTTGAGTGGAATCAGCCGAGCTCTCCCACCTGGTTCCTGCCCCAGATTCCTCCGTTGATAGAGGATTAAAATGCAGAGACGCCTTGCTGACCCGAATACTGAAAATGTGTTCTGTGCAGGTTTTGTAAGAAGTGAGGGAAGCTCAATTTAGAAAGTCTTCAGGAAAGGAGGTAAATTTTAGTCGTCTTTGCAGCAGACATAAAAGCATGACCCAAATTCATTAAGGAAACAATGAAGAAGCTTAAATGTCATGAACTTCAATGATTTTCTCTGTAGAATGGGGGTGATGAGGCCTCTCCTATTATTTTCCTCCCAGATGTTTGCTTTGAGTGCACAGTATTTTATAAGCTGAGAAGCGTGATATAAAGTTAGTGCTATCAGTGGTGTTGATATTCAAATGAGCCAATGTATAAAAACAGCAGACAGAGTCAAATGAATTTGCACAACCATCTTGGGCATAGTTGATCCTCTTTGAAGAGGAATGCCATCTGTCCCCTTCACTGTGGACACAGTCCTCTTGAGGGGGACACTGCACCTTCTGGGCATGGGGTCTGTCGGTTAAGCCTGCATGTAAAGAAAATTTCCTAACAAGAAGAATAAAAGGTGCAGAAGTTGATTCAAGTCTTGGATTCTTTTCCTGGCAGGAGTTAGAATAATTTATGCATCTTCCATCTAAAGTTTTCTGTCTGATTACATTGAGGAGAACAAAGTCCTTAAAGGCAATTACCATGGTAATAGACAAGAGACTGAAAACTGAAAATGCTGAAGGATGGGTAAGTCCATCTTCCTGTCCCACAGCAGTTTTCGCTCTGTCTCTAGGTTTCCAAAGGAATATGAATTGGTAATCAGCATGTTTCATATTCATAATGCAATCAAAATGCATATTTGAGTGAACGCCTCATTTAATAAACCAAGAAAATATTCATAACAGTTGTGGTGTAATTAGGGTATGCAGTTTTCATATTTTTATTGAGGTGTAATTATGTATAGCAAAATGTGTGGATCTTAAGTGCACTCTCTGATGAGTGTTTAAAAATGTATATATCCACGGAACCAACATCCAATCAAGGAGCTGCGTTGCCTTCCCTCTACAAAGTTCTTGCATGTGTCTCGATGTTGTATTTCCCTCCCATACTGAGGACGACCACCGTGCTGGGTTACAGTCCCACAGATTAGTCCTTGACTTTCATAATGATGAGAATATAGAGCACATACCCAGGTTTGGCTTCCTTCACTCAACATAGAATTTTCTATATTCTCCCATGTGTGTGCATCCAGAGCACATCCCTTCCACTGCTGAGTAATATTCCATTATATGAATACACTATCATTTGCTTATTCATTCTCCTGTTAATAGACACTTGAGTTGTTTAAATTTCTTGCTAGTGTGAATAAAGCTGCAGAAAGCACTATTATACAGATGTTTGTGTGGGTGTTTGTTTTCATTTCTGCTGGGAAATTATCTTAGAGTGGCACTGCTGGATCATAATGTAGATGGATATTGAATTTTATAAGAAACAACCAATTTTCCACACTGGTTGCACCATGTTACATTCTCCTTCCAGGAGGCGTCAAATACCCCATCACTCCGTCCTCTCCAGCATTTGGTGTTGGAAGTCAGGTAAATTTAAAACACTCTTGTTTCTGTATGGTAGTATCTCATTCTGGCATTAATCTGCATTTCCCTGATAACTAACAGTGTTAAAAGACATCTTTTCTTGTCTCTCTTTAGCAATGCTTATATCCTCATTTGTGACGTATCTACCCAAGTCTGTTGACAATTTTTAACTGGGTTGCTAATCTTTTGTTTTTGGTATGTACAGGTACTTCATATCATTTGGATTCAAGTCTTTGTCATGTATAGATTGTGACTATTTCTCCTAGACACCGACTTGGCTTTTTAATTTTTTTTTTTTAAAGATTTTATTTATTTGACGGAGAGAGAGGAATCACAAGTAGGCAGAGAGGCAGGCAGAGAGAGAGAGGGAAGGAAGCAGGCTTCCCGCAGAGCAGAGAGCCCGACGCGGGGCTCGATCCCAGGCCCCTGGGATCATGACCTGGGTGGCTCAGTGGGTTAAAGCCGCTGCCTTCGGCTTAATTTTTTTTAAGTAGGCTCCATGCCCTGTGTAGAACCCAGCACAGGGCCTGAGCTCATGATCCTGAGATAAGACTCTGAGCTGAAATCAAGACTGACAACTCAACAGAGGGGGCCACCCAGGCACCCCATTGTCTTCTTAATTTTTAACAAAGTCTTTCATAGAGTAGAAATTTTTACTTTGATGCTCTAGTTTACCTTTTCTTCCCCGGTGGTTGGTTTAGTGCTTTTGCATTCTCTCTAAGAAATATTTGACTACACAAACCACAAAGATATTGCGCCCCCCCCCTTTTTTATAGAAGCTTTACAACCAGCTTTTAAATTTTGTCTGGAATCCACCCATGTCTGTCCATTTTCCTTTCTTTTTACTTGTTTTTTTTTTAAGATTTTATTTAGATATTTGAGAAAGAGAGAACACCCAATGTGGGGCTCCATCCCGGGACCCCGAGATCACAACCTGAGCCAAACACAGACGCTTAACCAACTGAGCCACCCAGGCACTCCTGTGTCTGTCCACTTTCATGTTAGATATGGATCAAGTTTCAATTTTTGTAAACAGATACCTAGTTGTTCTGGCATCATTTATTAGAAAGACTTCCCTCTCTGCATTGAATTACATTGGCACACTTGTCAAAATTAATTTTGCTACATATATGCAGATCTACTTATGAACTCAGCTCAGTTTCATAGATCTGCCCACCCTTACGCCTGAATCACGTGGTCTTGATTATAGGGGAGCTTTATGGGGAGTCTTTTTTTTTTTTTTCCAAATTTTAAAAATATTTTATTTCTTCAAATGCTTTAATAATGCAATATAATCTCTCTTTTTCTAGAGTTAATTTTTTTTTCTCCGAATTTATTTATTTTCAGAAAAACAGTATTCATTATTTTTTCACCACACCCAGTGCTCCATGCAAGCTGTGCCCTCTATAATACCCACCACCTGGTACCCCAACCTCCCACCCCCCCCGCCACTTCAAACCCCTCAGACTGTTTTTCAGAGTCCATAGTCTCTCATGGTTCACCTCCCCTTCCAATTTACCCAAATTCCCTACTACTCTCTAACGCCCCTTGTCCTCCATGCTATTGGTTATGCTCCACAAATGAGTGAAACCATATGATAATTGACTCTCTCTGCTTGACTGATTTCACTCAGCATAATCTCTTCCAGTCCCGTCCATGTTGCTACAAAAGTTGGGTATTCATCCTTTCTGATGGAGGCATAATACTCCATAGTGTATATGGACCACATCTTCCTTATCCATTCATCCGTTGAAGGGCATCTTGGTTCTTTCCATAGTTTGGCGACTGTGGCCATTGCTGCTATAAACATTGGGGTACAGATGGCCCTTCTTTTCACAACATCTGTATCTTTGGGGTAAATACCCAGGAGTGCAATTGCAGGGTCGTAGGGAAGCTCTATTTTTAATTTCTTGAGGAATCTCCACACTGTTCTCCAAAGAGGCTGCACCAACTTGCATTCCCACCAACAGTGGAAGAGGGCTCCCCTTTCTCCACATCCTCTCCAACACATGTTGTTTCCTGTTTTGTTAATTTTGGCCATTCTAACTGGTGTAAGGTGATATCTCAATGTGGTTTTAATTTGAATCTCCCTGAGGGCTAATGATGATGAGCATTTTTTCATGTGTCTGATAGCCATTTGTATTTCTTGATTGGAGAAGTGTCTGTTCATATCTTCTGCCCATTTTTTGATGTGTTTGTCTGTTTCGTGTGTGTTGAGTTTGAGGAGTTCATTATAGATCCTGGATATCAACCTTTTGTCTGTACTGTCATTTGCAAATATCTTCTCCCATTCCGTGGGTTGCCTCTTTGTTTTTTTGACTGAGGAATGTATGCACTCCAAATGTATTTGTCTCTCTCAAGAAACAAATTTCTCTCAAAGTCTTGGTATTTTGAGTTCCTTACCTTTCCTCATCAAATTTGTTTTTTGTTATTATCTCCAAAAAAAGCTTGTTGGGATTGTTATGCTGTACGTTACAAGTTCCTCTTCCCTATATATACTTTCCAAGCTACTACATCAAAATGGGGGGTTAACACAGTTCTCCAAGTGTGGTAGGGGGAGAACTGTGGTCCTCAAAATCTTTGTGGAAGATCTGCAAGGTGAAAACTTTTCTTAATAATCTGAAATTGGAAGGTAATGTAATCAAGATGTTGACTTAGATTGCTCCTGACGTCAGCCCCTCACCAGGAGGCCAATTAGCATCTATCTAGAAACAAGACACCATTAAGAAAATTCCAGAACCTGGGAACCTCGACCAAGTCGAGGGTGTGCTCTAGCCTCACCCCCAGGTTCTGGAATTTTCCAGCTCCAAACCCATGAGAAGGGTAAGAGGAGCCAGTACACTCTGACCACATGGCCCCTCCCCCAGGCCGGCACCGCAAGGTACCCAGAGGCCTCCCCAGGTCTATGGTTTCTCCAGATAGATGATGCTATAAGATCTCACTCATATCTGGAATATAAAAAACAGAACTCATAGCAATAGAGTCGGTTGATGATCATCAGGGGCAGGGGGTAGGAGGTAGGGAGCCAGGGAATGGGTCAGAGTGGTATAAAAGTATAAAACTTTGTAGAAGATAAGTAAGTTCTAGGGATCACATGTGCATCACGGTAACTATAGTTAATGATACTGTATTATATATTTAAAAGTTGCTGAGAGCAGATCTGAGACTTTCTCATTTAAAAAAAATGTAATTGTGGGAGGTGATGGAGATAACTCACCTTATTGTGGCAATCGTCTCACCATATATACATTTACCACGATATCATGTTGTTTATCTTAAACTTACATGTCACAACTTACATGACATATGGTAATTGACATAACTGACATGTCAGTTACATCCGGGTAAAGCTGGGGGGAAAATCCAAAGTCATTCTCTGCCTGCTTGTTCTCATTTTCTCTCATGAGCGTCCACAACATAGAGAGTTCATTTTTTCTGGGTTCAGATCACTTTATAGTTAACCTTCAAGGAGTTTTTTGAGTTTGGGTGTAGGAACAAAGAAGACTATGCACAATTATCAGAAAAACCGATTCAAATTCCCCTCCCCTGTCCGGCTATATACCTATCACAGGCCAGATTTTCTTTATCTGTTTCTACAAAAATGGCATGTCACAACAGATTGAATATAGAAGCAGAAGAGGATCCAACGGACATTCTCATCACCTGCTGTATTCTGTCTGCTACAGTATATTATTATTATGAAATAACTGTAAAATTCTTTTTAAGGAAACTTATTTTTTTAATGCATAGAAAACATGGAGAAAGTCAACCAGCTCTCATGCAGATGGGTTCCTGTGAAGTAAATTCCACTCCTACATAAAGTGACAACTCTACCTTTTCATTTGGAATCACCATCCTGCACAAAATTATATCCTTTTCCCAGACTCAGATGTTCAAAGTTATGTTCTTTATGGATCAAAAAAAGCTTTAAAAATGCTCTTAACATTTCATACAATCCAACTTCAACTTTATTCTAAAAAGGAAAATCTAAGCTATAATAACTATTCTCACACAAAAATGGTAATAGCCATTCTGGCATATGCATATCAGTATATTATAAGCTCATGTTTCCATGTCCCTTGAAAGGTTGATATTTTTCCAAGGATAGAACCATTTTCTTCACTAGGACTAGCACAGACAAGCAGGACTAGGACAGACAAGCACATTCTCGTGTAATCATGAGTAAAGAAAACTTTGGACCCAGGACATAGATGAAATGCAATGATGTTTCTGACACATGCACTAAAAAACACAGCACCAAGAAGAAGGAGGGACACCCTCCTGAAGGCTCTCCCTGGAAACCTCCTCTTGCCCACCTGGTGGCCTGTGTCAGGATGAGGATGGTGGGATACCCCAGCACAGAGAAGAGTGGTTTCAGGACCTCAGGTTCTGGGGAACCCCTGACACAGCTCTTACAGATGGAAATGGTTGTTGGGTCCTCAGGCGACACCCTCGGTGACGGACTTCCACCACTCTCCGAGGCAGCCCTCTCCATAGGTCAAAGATTTCACTGACCAACTCAACTTCCTGGAACTAATTTAAATCTGCCTTTCTGTAACCTCCACTGCCATTCCCTTACATGGAAAGGGAGAGAGGCAAGTAGCATGTTCTTGGGTTCCCTTCCCTACCAGGTGACCAGGGAGCAAAGCTGGAGGTGGCCTATATCATTCCTGGGTCAGCCACAGTCAGAACAGGGAAAATCCATTAACCTATTTTCAATGATAATGGACTCAGAATAGCACTCTTGTCTTTGGAAGAGCAGATATTTAATGTGTCCTGAATTAGAGTTCCAGCTTCTCAACAAATCTCAGAGTTCACGCCACCCTCACCTGGGTCCCTCTTTGGGTTGGTTGAAAAAGATTTTAGAATAAAACCAACAATTTCATCAGTCATATTGGATAACGCCCATGGCTGCCAATAGTTTGGCCTCAAAAGTATCGTTCTTCTGAAAAAAGATGGAAGAAATGCTTAGGTGTTGCTGGATATCCTTCTTGAGTGAAGATGTTCCCTCCCAAT
Source organism: Neogale vison (assembly GCF_020171115.1). Taxonomy (NCBI): domain Eukaryota; kingdom Metazoa; phylum Chordata; class Mammalia; order Carnivora; family Mustelidae; genus Neogale; species Neogale vison. The sequence goes on along the minus strand of NC_058091.1, from coordinate 311,671,724 downwards.
GATGTAGATCCCCCCTTACTTCCTTACATAATGTTTAGAAATTGCCAGACACTTAAACATATATGTATGTATGTATGTGTGTGTGTGTATGCATATATATATGCCTTTGGTAAGGCCCAGTGCATTGAGGCAGGAAGAGGTGAGAGGTTTACTGGCAGGAAAACACTCCTCTGGCATTTCTCACTAACAAAGCCATGCTGAATTCCCTTCAGTTTCCTTCCTTCACCTAAAAGTCCATGTAAGATGGTGTAAGTCGCCGAGTCCCTGCTGCTTATCCAACAGTAATGGCTGAGAGCCAGGGTGTGCCATGCTCTGTAATAGCCACAGAGGACAGAGACGTGAACAATGAGTAGGAAATACAAATAAATACAATGCCTCCCAACACTTGCACAGTGCTTCTAAGGGTGCCAGGCATTCCTCCAAGCACTTACAAATATTAATTCATTTGATCCTTGCAATTACTCTGGAAGGAGGAAATTGTGGCAGACAGAGTCAAGGAACGTGCCCAAAACTCCACATCCAGTAAAGAAATGGAGTCTGCAATTTAATAGAGTGGCTTTCAGGTTTCTTTATTTATCTCCAACACAAAATCAAAAATACCTTCTACATCATGACTCAGCACACACACACACACACACACACACACACTCACACACACACACCCCCCACACAGAAGGAGGAATAATTTTACAATAATACTTAATTTTTACTAAGTGTAACACATTCTCTTCCAGTGCATTCTAATTTTATTAAAAGTGTCTGTCACCATTCACTAAACTGATTCATGCGTCCCTCCCTAGTACATGATAAGCTTACCGTTGAAAATCACCAGGTTTGCGGCAGGGGATGGGAGGATCGTAAAGGCACCATCACAGGCTAACGGCGATAACACACTGGAGGGGTGTGGAAGCTCCAGGGATGATGGTGGCAGTGAGGATAAGAGAGACCTCTGTGTGCTGAGGACCACAAGGCCAGAGGGAGAGGCCAAAAAGAGCTTTCCAGGGGGTAGGAAGAGCCTTTGCACAGGCTCCGTGGCCCAGTGAGGAAGCAGCAGATGGCCAGGGGGCCATGAGGCAGGAGAAGCCAGCACTGGCCAGAAAAGGGGGGCTTTGAGGCTGTGGTGAAGAGGCGGGGGCCAGGGAGGAGACTGGGCAACGTGATGGCATCAGTGAGGCCATAAATTCATCAGTGGGAGGACCAAGGCAGAAACCAACCCTGTGCGGTGAGGCAGAAACCAACAGATCATCAGGGCAGGGATTGCAGAAGGGCGAGACATAATCTAACCTGACCTTGCGTTTCAACTTGTGCTGCACTAGCCGTGGTTGGGAAGTCCTGTGGGCCTCGCATGCAGTGGTGGGCGCTGGTCACTGCCCCTCTCTGGCTGATGATGGCTCCCAACTGGCCTCCTGGCTGCAGGATGGGAACCGTCTTGCTCTGAGGAACCACATTGCCCTCCCTCTGGCAGGTAGAGGCTGCCAGCAGCCAGTGCCCAGCTGCCGTGGTGTATGGAAGGCTCACCTCCAGGCCTGATAGGCGAGGACTTTGTGGTGTGACTGACGGATCCCGTCACACTTTGAATCGGAATCACTTCCTTATCTACCATTCTTTCCTTACTTTGAATCCTGCTCTCCCCCCCCCCCCCGCCCGAGAGCTGTCTCCCTGAAGCCCTCTCCCAGGAACCCCTGTCTCAGACTTCACTTCTAGGAAACCTGACTGGAAACACACAGAATAAACAGATGCAACTGGTAAATCTAGACAGGAAATTGGCCCAATGGTACGGACAGACACCATTCGGAATGTAATTAATATGCAGTCTTTTTACTTGAACTTCACATTGTGGGCCAGTATGACCTTTGAACTGTTACAGACCTAGGAATTTGCTAGGATCATTCCGGAGATACCAGAAATACCCCTCTTTGTTCCCAAGGACCTTCCTTGCAAACTCCTCTCCCACAGCCCAGAATCGGCGGCTCGTCATGCAGGCCCTTCCTCGGCACCGCCGCCTGGCTGATTGCTCTCTGCTGCACCGAAGGCACACAGATTCTCTCTCCAGGCCTCCTGTGAGGGGACCTGGAGCCGGAATGGTGACACGAAATCACGTCGGGGCTGGGGGGCTAAGTCTGAACCAGGTACAAGTGGATCAGAGAAGGCCACATGCTGGGCAGAGAGTGAGGTGGCTATAGGGACACAGAGATGCAGAGACTGGGGGGCCGTGACTCCAGGAAGGGAAGGATGCTGTGGTTCCTGGTCCCTGATGTGGCCCCCAGGCCTACACTTCCTCACCTGCTGGGGCTTCAGAGATCTGCTTGGCTTTAACCATCCAAGGGATGTGCTGCCATTTTTAAACCAATTCTTGAATAATAGTGACAATAAGAATCAAAATGATCATAACACTTCACTAATAAAAATAGTATAAAATACATATATTTTTGAGCAATGCACGGGGTAGGGGTGATGATCCCCTGCACAGCTGGAAATCTACATATAACTTTTGGCTCCCCAATACTTAACTACTGATAGCCTACTGTTCGTTGGAAGCCTTACCAGTAACGTGAATACTCGATTGACATACATTTTGCAGGTTATATGTACTATATACTGTATCCCTACAGTGCAAAGTAAGCTAGGGAAAGAAAAAATATTACTGATAAAATTGTAAGGAAGAGAAAATACATTTTCAGTCTTATAATGTATTTATAAAAAAAATTGTGTAAGAGGACACACACAGTTCAAACTTGTGTGTTCAAGGGCCAGTTGTAATCAAATATTAAATTGATTTAATATATCAGCTCATGTAGAAATATTTACATGGACATAAACATCAACATTGTCTCTTGCATCCAAACTGCAAAACTCATGGAGTTGACTTAATCAAGATTATATCACATCAATGTCTATATGTTCTCTTGGGGTAAGAGATTAAGAAGAATAATCCTATGATTCCTTTTCTGAATTAACTCAGGATACTGAGAATGGTCAACATCCTTACTTCTTGGGTCAACAAGGGATGAATGAGGTCAAGCAATTTTATTAGTTATCTAAACCTAGAACGAATATTTTATTTATCACAAATTAGGATGCTGATACGATGCAACTACATTCAACATATTCTTACCACAGTCAAAGCTTAAGTGACTGGAGAGAAATATTCAGTGGTCACAGGTAAATTTACAGGTAAAATGTTTCTTCTTGCATACTTAAAAAGAGCAGAGAAGAGGGGGAAATTGTCCAAGTAGCAAGACCTTGCACTATTAAACCCAGTTTCAGAGGTTCAGCTCCTGTTTCCAGGAAAGCTCAGAATGAACTTATTTGAATCTTAGTTCTTGCTGGGTCTTTTTATCCTATATCAAACGGAGGTGTTTGCCCAGTGGAGAATCCACCAATTCATCCTGATACATTTTAGATCACAGAAGCCTTCTCTGAATTTTCATTTAAAAAAAGTTTTTGAGGACTAAAAGAGCATTATTCCTGATTTGTTCATTCTTTCTTTGCTGAGAAAGAACAGGTTTAATTTCTGTTGACAGCTGGAGATGGATTCCATCTAGGTTCAAGTGCGTTACACAGTACAATCCATTATCTTTCAGACCTAGAGATTTCCCCAACGGAATCACAAAGCTACGCTTACAAGGCAACGTATATTTTTAGTTAATTACTAAACTAGATCTTGATTCCTTGAACACTGTTATCTGGTGTTTTGTGAACTATCCCCAAAATGACCTATCTCTCATTAATTCACAATGAACACTTGAAGCAATACCCTGGTGTGTTTAAATGGAATGGCTCTACTTACAAAAATAATGAGAATAGTCTTGTTATTTTTCTCCTAGTCCTTGACTTAATTTCTGTTATTCAGTTATTTTTAGGATTTAAAAAATATGTTGTAAAAGAAGTCCATAGTCCTTTTAGAAAATATGGGAAGTAAAGAAGTACAATACTAAGGGGAAAAAAGTCCTCTGTCTTTCCACATTCCACCATGCACAGTTTTTAGTGATAGTATATTTGTTTTTATATTTATTTACTTAAAAATTTTGGAATAATTCATTTAAAATTATAGTATAATCCTCAATGTTATATTGAAAACATGATCATTAAGGGCTCCGTATCTTTTGACTACTCCATCTTATTCTATCCTTATATATATTGAGTAACCTCTAAACACATAACCTCTAAATATGCATTTTTTCCTTTTTTCTTCCTTCCTTCCCTCCCTAACTTCCTCCCTCCTTCCTTCTTATCCATCCACATATCTATCTGAAGTCTATTAACAATTTGTCTGTCGTCTTTGGGGTAAAAAAATAAAATACCATAACAAAATACAGTTAAAAATATGATAACAAAATACCATACCAAATAACAGAAGTTTACCTGTCACAGTCCTGGCAGCTGGGACATCCAAGGTCAAGGCACCCCAGAGTCAGTGTCTAATTAGAGCCCGATTTCTGATTTGTAGCTGTCTTCTTCTTCTGTAAGGTCACATGGAGGAAGAGGTGTGAAGGCTCTCTGGGGCCTCTTATGAGGGCACTAAGTCCCTGAGGGCCCTACCTTCATGGCCTAATCTCTTCCTCAAGGCCCCACCTCCAGATACCATCATATGAGGTTTCACCATATGAAGGGGAAAGAGGGGAACAATGGGGTTGGGAGCATAGTCTATAGCATTTGTCATAGATTTTGAATATATTTCCTCAAGGTTGTCATTTGCCTTTTAATGCGGTTTATGGCTTTAATGGTACCTACATTTACATTTAGAATTGGTCAACATTTTCTTTTGTGACTTCTTCAATTTGGTTTTATGCTTTGAAATCACATGAAGGATAAGATATCCATGTATACTTTGATTTAGTTAATTTTTAAAAAATTTTATTTAAGGAACGTAATACCAGCTGGTGGTAAAAATCTGAAACACTATAGAAAGACATTACAAGGTAGAGTTAAAGTTCTATTTCCCTCTTCATATCACTGCCCTGAGCTTCCCACATCCATTCTGCAAAGATAACTATTCTCTACAGTTCCTATCCTCTGTAGATTTTCTTTTAATGTACAAACTTCTTTTTTTTTTTAATATTTCTTTTACTTACTTGACAGAGAGAGAGATCACAAGTAGGCAGAGCAGCAGGCAGAGAGAGAGGGGGAAGCAGGCTCCTGCCAAGCAGAGAGCCTGATGTGAGGCTCAATCCCAGGACCCTGAGATCGGGACCCGAGCCAAAGGCAGAGGTTCAACCCACTGAGCCACCCAGGCTCCCGTAATGTACAAACTTCTTAATCTCATTATTTTCCTATCTATTGTTTCCATTGTAACTTCATAAGCTTAGCTGAAAATGCTAGATAATAGAATAAGAGAACTTCATCCTAATTCTCTTTGTCCATGAAACAATCTCTGGCATTCTTAGATTTTCAGGTGTCCTCTAACAATTTCAAGCCAGCACCACTCCCTGCCTTGGTCTCCTTTCACCATAATTTTGTGATGTGTTTTAGATCTCAATAAACAAGGATTTTCAAATTACCCCATTCTCTTATTTGCCTAAAATTATTTGTTAGTATTGACTTTAAAGGGATCTATGTTTTTAAATTTTTTTTTCAGTGTTCCAAAATTCATTGTTTACGCACCACACCCAGTGCTCCATGCACTCTGTGCCCTCCTTAATGCCCACCACCAGGCTCGCCCAACCTCCCACCCCCCTCCTCTCCAAAACTCTGTTTGTTTCTCAGAGTGAAAGGGATTTTTTTAATAAGAAATTTATATCTGGGGCGCCTGGGTGGCTCAGTTGGTTAAGCAACTGCCTTCGGCTCAGGTCATGATCCCGGAGTCCCAGGATCGAGTCCCACATCGGGCTCCCAGCTCCATGGGGAGTCTGCTTCTGACCTTCTCCCTCTGACCTCTCCCCTCTCATGCTCTCTCTCTCTCTCTCACTCTCTCTCTCAAATAAATAAATAATAAAAAAATATTTTCTAAAAAAAAAAGAAATTTATATCTGTTTTCATTAACATTCTACCTCTTTTCTTTTCACTTAGTGTATCTTGTCTTTTTTTTTCCCTCATGGAAATGACAAGTTCTGTATGTCAATACATCAGTCCTTTCCAGTATGTATTTGCGGTTTCCCTTCTTGCCTAGATGGGAATATTGAGTGCGAACCCTGCACCTCTTCATACTCCCCTGACCATCTCTTTCCTTCTGAAGGGGCTTCCTGCCTTCACCACCAACTCTGCTGCACTCCCTGGTGCTCCCTGAATCCCTGCGATGTCACTGAAATGCCACATCCCAAACCATGGATCCCGCCTGCTGGGTGGTCCCTGACTGATGAAATCATCAATCCATCCTGGGCGTGCGGAGCAGTAACCTACCCACGGAGTGAACCTTGAGTGATGGGGAAAAGGAGATGGGAGGAAACGTTTCCGGAGTTTCCTCACCATCACCAGTGCTTTCTTCTGTGGATACACTTGAGATCCGATTCTTCTTAATGGCCAGTTCAGTGGCCCTAGCACCGGAGCTGCCTTGGATCCTCCAGCCAAGTCTCCGCCGAGCCTCCACCGAGCCTCCACCGAGCCTCCGCCGAACTTCCGCCGAGCATCCACCGAGCCTCTGTGCAGCTCCCGGTGAAGCAGTGGCAGCAGGTGAATCACAGTGCTGCAGTGCAGCTCTACCTTCTTCGCTCCCTTCTCTTTCTCCTCACTCTCCCTGCTTGGGCTTGCAGGTCTGCAGCATGAGGCTCTTCAGAGAAAATGTGGGCTAAAGTATTCGACACTGGAGGTTGTTCCAGATAATAGTTCCCAGATCTATGCCAGTTCACAGATCCAGAATGCTCTAAGTGAAGGGGACAAAGTATCTGACATCACCAGGGCTGATGTGTCTAGAGTCATAGCTAAATATCCAACCAGCGAGAGACAGCGACTAATGGTGAGCTCTGTTTGTAGCACTAACACTTGTGAGAACCAGCCACGTGCTTGCCGACAGACTGACTACATTAGATCCCTTCTGCCTTGGAGGGAAAATGGTTTCTCCTTGAAGCTATACTGAAGAAGTCACTTGTTCCAAGGGTATACACCCACTGAGCACACTGCTCTCTCTCTTTATGGAAAACATAAATGAAAAATATTAACCAGAGAAGGAGTAGAAAACATTAACAGTCTAATATATGTGGACTAATATATGTGGACAAAAGATGCTAAAAATACAGCTGGCGAGATGATCAAATATTTAAGAATTCTACCATTCCTTATTTTATAAATAATGTAAGAGAGAAATTCATTTTATAAAACTAGTATGATTCTGTAGATTAAGACAACAAAGAAGATCAAAAGGATTCTTGTACAAATACCAAGAAATGTGCTAATCTTTAGTGGACATGTGATGGTAAATGTATTATGTAAATTAAGGCCAGTGATAAATTCGTCAAGCAAAAACAATGTAACTTTACCCCTCCCCCTTTTCCCAGGTTACCTGCCCCCAGCACGGTGCACTTGTTCCCAGCAGCCCTCAGATCTCTAAACACCAATCCTATGAAACCCCATCAAGTGGTGAGGGAAATAGAAAGATGACTTAATGGAGGATTTTCCATACCTGCTTTGTGAGATCTTCTAAACCCAGTTCTTCACTGGTTTGGGTCTAAAGGGAGTCATTTTTTTTTTTTTTTTTAATGCTTGGGGCTACCCTGATTTATGCAGTTTATGGATGTGGGTAAGCACATCCAGTTCTGTGGCTGTATTGGAAAATACACAAAATGTATATATTCGCTGCCTCATAGACATAGCTGGAATAGTTTTCCTTCTCACTTTATTGTTGTTTATTTTATTTTCCCATTCTTTGCTAGCAGTAAATGACAAGATAATTCTTAAATAACTTTCAATATGTTGAAGGGATTTGGGCTGTCTTATATGGCTAAAATGCAAAATTAGAGAGGAATAAACAAATTCTGTAAATGTTTTGTAAATGATGTGTTCTCATTATAGGTATTCTGTCTTTCGGTTCCAAGAGGATGTCTTTCCAATTTGCTGGTCTTGGGATGCAGGTTCCATCAGTTTTAGACACCAGGCCTTATGTGATAGTTGGTTTTAAATATTCATGGCAATGACCATGCAAGACCAGGAATGATTGGCTTGGGTCCTCCCCACTCTGCAGAGGATATGGCTGAGTACATCAGAATTGTAGATTTAAAGTTGTGTGCTTGCCTAATTCATTCCCTTTAATCCTCTCATAAAAACGGACAGGAGACGAGGTCAGATAAACAAACAATTTACTGTTTCCAGACCATGAGCTACTGCTAGATGCTTTGCATAACCATTAACTATTTAATTATCACATTCCTAGGAGGTGGTGCAGTCAAGGACATCCATTTATAGCTGACGTCCAGAGAGGTGAGACATTGCCCAAGGCTGCACAAATAGTCACACAGTCAGTATGAGTGTGTATTTGCTTGACTCCAGAGCCCATGATCTTCTCCTACTATCCTTCCTCTCCAAGGTATCTGTACCCAACCTCGGCAAGCTCCCACTGTCCTGGCCACAGCCTCCATATTGGCCCCCGAAGTAGAGTGCACAGGTTCTCCTACACTTACAGCTCTCCTGCTTGGACCATTTCTTAGCTCTGTAACTACTTCACCTCTAATTTTGTCACCTTCTTGATCAGTCTCATGAAACTCTCCCCCTTCCCCCTTCCTTTCTTTTTCTTGTTCTTCATCACAGTACTTTTCTGAAAGAAGAAATCAACCCCAACTGTGACAAAATGTAAGAATGGTGTTTCTGTTGGAGCGCCTGGTTGGCTCAGTTGGTTAAACGCCCCACTTTTGATTTTGGCTCAGGTCATGATTTCAGAGTTGTGAGATCAAACCCTGCAGCTGGGGTCTGTGCTGGGCTTGAAATTTTCTATGGATTCTCTCCTTCACCCTCCTCCTCTCTCCCCAGCTCATGTGTGCCACCTCACTCAAAGAAAAAAACCAAAACAGTGTTACTCCTAAGGCTCTTCTGTTAAAAATAATTCCAAAGCCAGGCTGATGTGTGACTCCTTCTTCAGATGTCCCTGGAGGCCTCTGGACCAGAGCATCCAGGAAATACTTCAAACCATTATGGAACTTTCCACAAGATGGGCTTTGGGGTAAGCCAAGTGACAAGAACTTCTCAGGGGCAGAGAAACAAAAAAGAGAGAAAAGGAAAATAAATGTATATCTTTAAGCTAATTTTCCCCTGCACTGTCTCTGCCACACCTCTGCTCATTGCCTGACTCCTTCCCTCGCCATCCCTCTATCTTCGGCCATCCCCCATCATCACTTTGCCTTCTTGCAATGCTTCCTTCTTTCCACAGTTGTCTGTGGTTCTAGGCAAGTTTTTCTCAGGAAATAATGGATATATACTTCAGACACAAAAACACTAGCCCATCCATATTCAGACAAGAAGACCACAGTTTATCTCTATTGGGAGGGGGAACTATTCAAATACCTTGCAGAAAATCTAGCAAGTAAATGTTCGCTGATGATTATTTCTCCTGGATTGGCTCATGGCTATAGTGACGGAATGTCACATCTCCTTAATCAATTTCATGTCTCACTCAGTTGTGAATCTCTCCTCATTGGCAACGCTGAATGAGCATATGATGAATCCTTTTCTTTTCCATCATTCTGGGGCTGATCCTAGTCAATAGTAATTAAGTGAAAGCTGAGCGCCACCACTGCAGTACCAGATTCACAAAGGCACAGAGAGTTAATCACGAGCTACATTTTGAATTACAGCTGACTGGTGGCTCTATTATTCGGAGCACGGCGCTTACAACGCAAGTTAGATTTTGATGCATTTTTGCATCGAAGTTAGGTCTTCATGCGTTTGATGTATGAAGATATTTTTATATCTTCATGACTTCATATCGTAACTCCAAACAATCTCTCAAATGTGTATCATCTTGTCATGAAAGGATAATGTAAAAGTGTTACTGAATTTGCTATAGAAAGGACAAATCCAAGTGACTGCACAACTAGTGGTGATTTTCATATAGAGAGAGTCACTGCTCATTTTCCAATAGGCAGTGACTTTTATTACCTTACTTAGACATGCTCTAGGTTCTTTGTGTTTTTCCTAAGTTAGGTTATAAGGAAGATTAATTATGATCATTTTGGTAGTTGTGGAGTATATGCTAACCTTGGAATCCTTTAAATAACTCCAAGTGAATTGAATGATTATAATGGGCTGTGCATGTATGCTCAGATGACTTAGAAAATGCTGTTTAAAAACTTACAGCTATTACATTATATGATCAACTGCTTGGTCCTTCAAATTCAAAACTACTTTCAAATAACAAATCATATTCTTAGAAAAACAAAGGTCAGGAATATATTTCATACATAATTTCGGTTGACATAATCAAATGCATGTGCACATTCACACAACAGGAATCATGGCATCGGGAGCGGGAGGAGTACATATATCCACAGAATAATTAAACCTCCGTGCACACACATAACTTTCTGGAGTGGTCTCTCATGGAAGAGACCATCAAGGAACTATCTGAAAGGACAATGGCCATCCCGCACCTCTTCTCAGGAGTAAGCGGGGCAGATCATTCCTGCACATGGTTACGCTTCCAGGGAGGTAGCACTAATGGCTAGGCAGTGATTCAAGTCTACCCTATGTTTATATTCCACTTGAGAACCAGTGAGCTTCCTGAGGCGTCGGGGTACTCTCGGGACAGAATGGGATGCTTCTCAGAGTTAGCTGCTGCTCGAGGTTTATGTAAGAGACGTTCTTCCACTCACATCTCTAGCTGAAGTAGGTTTTTGAGGCTTTTGAGAAAAAATACTCGGGAAAGAAGACAGTCCCTATTTCCAGGATTATTTGATATTAGGAGGCCACTTTACTGATGTAAGAGGTGTGCAACAGGTGTGAAAAGAATAGATCAGAAAGTGAGAGAAATAACCTATGGGAGTTTAACTGGAGTTTAATTGCTTGAATTAGTCACCTCCTATGAAGACCAATGACTTCATTATCGGAATATACTTTTGTTTCAGGCCATTACCTAGCTCAACTAAATTAAATATTTACTTTTGCATGAGGTATGTTGTGTGAATATTTAATATCATAGCAGCTTTATACCTGAAAATTGTGTTTATTTCATTTGTGATCACCAGTGATGTTTTAGTTTTATATATGTTACATTTTTCATTTATTTTTTTATCCATGGATACATAAAAAACTATTTTTACTTTTATTTTCACATGATATATATTAAATGGAACATTTTAGATGTTTGTATTTTTTTTAGGGAGGAGGGGCAGAAGGAGAAAAAGAGAGAGAATCTTAAACAGGCTCCATGCCCAGCACAGAGCCCAATGTGGGGCTAGATCTCACAACCCTGAGATCATGACTTGAGCTAAAATCAACACTTGGATGCTTCACCAACTGAGCCACCCGGGCACCCTGATGTTCCTATTCTTAATAATGGTTTTACTATTACTTCCCTACCCACATTATAACTTGATTTCCAGACCGGAGTTTTTAACCTGAAGTTAAAATGTCGTATTATACCATTTTGAAAGTACAAATAGTTAAAAACATAGGGAAAAAAGCATTAAGGAATTTTAAAAAGGAATACATCCTCTAAAATATAATTTTTTACATTAGATATTATATACCACTGCAAACTGTAACAGTCCTTCAAGTAATATATTAATTACATTTATTTTTTGTTTTGGCATAATTTTATTGGAATTTATTTCTGTATAAGTATTCCAATCTACAAAATGCTTACTCTTTTCTTTTTTTTCACATACATATCTTAAGCATGGAGTGCAATGAGGTTTGATCAATGTATACACTTGTCGAGACAAAACATTTCCCTTACCCTCCCCCTAATTCTCTTATAATTCGTTCAATTCCCATCCCATTGATTCCCATCCCTCTTGGACAACCATTTTGATTTGTGTCATCAAGACTTTGCTCATTCTTGAAATTTAATAAATGAAATCATGCAGAGTGCACTGTTTCTGTGTCTGGCTTCTTTTGCTCATGGTCCTTGAGATTCATTCATGCTGTTGTTTCTATCAATATTTCCTGTTGATTGTTGTTAATTGGTGAATAGTATCCCATTGTATAAATATACCGAGGCCTTTTATTAATTCTCCAGTTGATGGGCTGGTGGTCTTTTCCAGTTTTTGCTGGTTATAGGCAAAGCTATTACAACAAACATTCTTGTTCTAGACTTTTTTGAGTATTTCTTTTTTCTTTGTTAAACACCTAGGAGTGGGGTTGTAGGATCCTAGGGTTGGTATACATTTAAATTTATTAGGAACTGCCAAACTGTTTTCCAAAGTAACACTTTATACGTATAAATGCACCACTTCAACCTGGTGTTAGCCTCGGACTTTAGACATGAGAGTGTATGAAACGTTATTTTATTGTGGATGTAATTTCTTATTGATCTCACTGAACATCTTTTCATGTGCTTAGTGATCATTTTTATAGATTTCTGAAGCAGCTGTTTGACTATTTTTCCTATCTTTCTTTGGGTTGTTTTCTCTTTTTTATTAATCTATAAGAATTCTCTATGAATTCTGGATCCAAGATCTTTCTCAAATATACATATTGTACATATTTTCTCTTGTTCTTAGTAGTGATTTTTGATGATAAAATTGTTTTAAGATAATATCCAGTTTGTCAATGTTTTCTTCTTATCTGGACTACTTGTGTGGCCTACAAATGGTCGCTTTCACCAAAGTCCTAAATATATGCTCGTCTTTTCTTCTATCAGATCTATGGTGCTAATTTTGGTGTATGACTTGTTGTGTGTTCCCAGTGAAATGAATCTTTTAATATTAAAAACTGCCTTTCATCTTCTCTAGGAATGTTCCTAATCTTGAATTCTATTTTCTTTAAAGATTTTATTTATTTATTTGACAGAGAGAGATCACAAGTAGGCAGAGAGAGAGGAGGAAGCAGGCTCCCTGCTGAGCAGAGAGACCGACGTGGGACTCGATCCCAGGACCTTGAGATCATGACCTGAGCCGAAGGCAGCGACTTAACCCACTGAGCCACCCAGGCGCCCTTGAACTCTATTTTTTTGTGATTTTAATATAATTATATCAGTTTCCTTATACTTACTTTGGCATAGCACATACTTTTTCATCTTTACATGTGAGACTTTATATTTAAAGTGATTTTAGTGATTTTTTGTTCAGCATGTAGTTGGATCTTACTTTTCTTTATCTGATCTTCCAATCTCTGCCTTTTAAATGTTTATTCTATTTATGTTTAAGGCATTTTTTTTGATATGATTGGGCCTAGTTCTACCACTTTTCAACTTACTTTCAATTTGCTTCATCTGGTTTTTATTCCAGTGTTCTTCTCTTCTTGTCTTTCTTTGCTGTTAGAATTAGAATTATGATCTAATATGTCTACTGGCTTTTTAGTTATACCTTGGAATTTTTTTTAGGAATTAAAATTATGCATTTTTAAATTTATCACTCTCTAACCCTAATAAATATGTGTTCACATAGAATATAAAAGCTTACAAAGTATAACTTAATCTTTCCATTTATATTCTCAGTGGTTTCATAATTTATTTTCCTCGCTTATTTTTTGCTATTTTTATAAATTTTATAAAGTATATACAAGCATATCTGGGAGATACTGCATGTTCAGTTCTAGACCACTGCAATAAAGTGAATGCCATAATAAAGTGAGTCAAATGAATGTTTTGGTTATACATATTTTTCATATATGAAAGTTATATTTATACTGTACTGTAGTCTATTAAGTATGAAATAGCATTGTCTCCAAAAAGACAATGTACATACCTTAATTCGAAAAGTTTATTGCTTTATTGCAAAAATATGCTAACCATCACCTGAGTGTTCTGCAAGTTGTGATCTTCTGTCACAGGTCACCATAACAAATATATTAATAATAAAAAAAGTTTGAAATATTGTGAAAAGTACAAAAATGTGACAGAGACACAAAATGAGTGAATGCTGTTGGGAAAATGGCACTGATAGACTTGCTTAATGCAGGGCTGCCCAAACTCTCCATTTGCAAAAAATGCAGTATCTGTAAAGCACAATAAAACAAAGCACAGTTAAATGAGAGATGCCTATACTATAAATTCCATGTTATAATGTCATTATCTTTGCTTTAAGTATTTAGGACTTTTGGTAATTAAGATCTGAATTTTCATCTGATATTATTTTCCTTCAGCCTTAAAAGCTTTCATTATCAGATCACCTGGCAATTAATTCTTTCAGATCTTATTTAACCTAAAAGTATTTCACACTTGCATTTTCCTTTTATAGAGTTCTTAGTTAATGTGTGTGTGTGTGTGTGTGTGTGTGTGTGAGTATGTTTTGCTCCAGTGCAACGACATTGTCCTATTTATTATCTTCTCACCTCTAATTGTTTCTTACAAGAAGAATTCATGTCACAATTCATGCTATGATTCCACAAGTTAGTTAAATTCAGTTCATTCTTTAAATCTTCTTCCTTTTTCAGTTTGGATTTCTACTGTCCTGTCTTAATTTCAGTGATCATTTTTCTACCATTTGGAATATACCATTAGGTCTATTACATTAATTTTTTTTAAAAGATTTTATTTATTTATTTGAGAGAGAGATCACAAATAGGCAGAGCAGCAGGCAGAGAGAGAGGGGGAAACAGGCTCCCTGCTGAGCAGAGACCCAGATGCAGGGCTTGATTCCAGGACCCTGAGTTCATGACCTGAGCTGAAGGCAGAGGCTTAACTCACTGAGTCACCCAGGCGTCCCTATTACATTAATTTTTATTGAAATACCTTACTTCTTGGTTCTGGAATTTCCAGTTGATTTTTTTTCATAGTTTCAATTTCTTGTACAAACTCTCTGTTTACTTGTCTTGATGACATTTTTCTTTATATATCTGACACTATTTCTAGTAGTTATTTTTGAGCCATAGTCTTCTACATGTAACATGTGGATACTATCAACTTCTATTGACTGCTTTTTCTCTTAATTATGGGTCACGTTTTCTTGTTTCTTCGAATGTCTACCACTTTTTAAATTTTATGTTGGACTTTGGAAATGACACATTGTAGATATTGTGGACTGTGTATCTTTCTCTAAAAAGAGTTGATTTTCACTTCAGAAGGCAATGAAGTTACTGGCCAATCCCTTTCACATTCAGCAGGCTTTATATGTTAGCTTGCATGAGTTTCAGTTTCTCCTTTAGTCATAAGGAGAATACTTTAGACCTGGCATATAGTTTTATCCTGAAGGTGGGGCCTTTTTGGGAGACTCCCTCTAGCATGGTGGAACTCAAACTCTAAATCTTATTTTTCCAGAGATGAGCAGCAGCCAAATTTTTTGCTCTGCTCTTTTAGTTTTTCAGATGTTGCTTTATGTCATCTCCACACATGGGCAGTCCAGGGTTCAGTCAAACGTTGGATGATATTTATACTCAGATTTGGGACTTCTCCTGCGATTCTCCCATTGCATCTCTTCCACCTGTCAGCTGTTTCAGCAGTCCCAAACTCATTTTCTGACACCTCAACAGTAAGACTGTGGCTTCCTCTTCAGGTTCCCAGAGCACATGCTGTGGAGTGCCTTCGGGTGAAAAATTGGATACAGGTGGCCTTCCCAGTGCATTTCCTTCTTTAAGGAGATAGGTCTGTCCTCTAGCTTGTGCTTGGTGAATCTGGACCCTCTCTAGCATGTTCAGATAGTCGTGGATGTGAGTGTACAGATCTCCTGTGTTGTTCACTACAGTCTGCAGAGGCTTGTTCCAACATACCCATTCTTTCTTGTAGAAATTGGAACTTTTAGGTATGGGATTTTAAGACATCATTCAAGGTAGAGCCATTTAACTTTAATCATTTCTTAAACTCATATATAATATGTACCAAACAGATAGTAAACACTGGTTTAAAGGTAATTTTAATGTACACAGATATATTTTTAAATCAGTAAGTATTTCTCTGATGATTAGTGATGTTGGGCATCTTCTCATGTGTCTGGAGCTACAGGATATGATACTCAGTGAACTGAGTTTGTCAGAGAAAGACAAATACCACAAGATTTCACTCACTGGTGAAATATAAGAAACAAAACAAAGGAGGATAGGGAAAAAAGAGACAGAGTCCAGCGACAGAGAACAAACTGATGGTTTCAGAAGGGAAGTGGGCAGGGGATGAGGAAACAGGTGATAGGGATGAAGGAGTGAGCTTGTCATGATGGAATCATTGAATCACAGTATTTCACCCCGGAACTAATACTAGACTGTATGTTAACTAACTGAAATTTAAATAAAAACTTAAAATCATTAAATAGATTGAATCACAATGACAATGATTTTTTTTCTAAAAAACTGCTTTTCATTAACCTTATGCTAAAATTAGTATCCAAGTAATAATTCTTGTCAATCATGATATTGGCCAATATTATTTTTATCTTTAGAAATAAAATAAAAGAATTCTAAAAGCAATCCTTATGCTGATTGGGAAGGCTACCTATAGGGAAAATCTAATTCATAAATAAAAACAAACTACTGGTAAGCAACTCACAGTATCATTGATTTGCTCACAACCGAATCAGATAATTTACCCCAGACTTTTGTGAAATTTACCCCAGAGTTGTGTGTGAGAGAAGATGCAAATGATAGTACAAAATATGTATGATCACTAGTATTTATTTTTTAATATCATTTATGTATTGATTCTATAAATTCTCAGATAAGTTTAAGACAGATGCTTCACATTTTCTAAAAATATTCTTTATGAGACTTGGAGAGTGCTTACTTTTGAAACAGTTTCACAATAAATCCTATATCTATATAATGGAAAGATACCATGAAAATATGTCAATCATTGTTGGTAGGCTAAAATATAAGGTAAGGTCTAGATGTTTATCACATGTGAATTTTCTAAGAATAAATGTAATAAAACTAGATCTGTTGCCAGTTGACTGTTCTGGACTCAGGATAACAGTGCATTAATTTTATGGTGTCATACTTAGGATTTTAATACAAATAGCACTTTCATTAAAATGGTGTGGTTCTTTTATTGTTTGCTTATTTGTGGTGTTCATGCTTATTGGGGGGTGTTTCAAACATATTGAAATATTAAAACCTAATCAGAAGTCATCTTGTTCAATTCATAACAACCCATCCTATATCTTGTGCTTCAAAATTACCAACTCACTAGATAATATGTTACATTTAAAATGGCTCTCATACACAAAAGTTCTGCCTTACAGTGAACCACACTTTATCTTCCATTAGTGTTAGTTTATTGTTTTTAGTTTTATATCATCAAAGCTTCTCAAACAAGCTGCTTTCCCATATTAGCCCAGAGTTCAGGGTCGGTTCCTAATAGATGCTCATTATTTGAATGAATAGTAAAATCACAAGCCTGAAAATATTTTTAATAGTTCTTTAATTGTATAAATAATAAACCAAGATGTTTTTATTTCCCCCTTAAACCCTGTGCCCCTGTCGTCCCAGGGGGTGAGGACAAGAACAAGCAGAGCATTGATTGTTTTTACTCTCAAAGTTGATCTTCTTAACTTTTTTTAGCAAGTCAATAATTGTAAGAGGCAGGCTTTGCCAAAAGAGAAGAGAGTATTGTGAATTTCCCTATGTCCCTTGGGATGGACGCTGTAGCTTGCCAATTTCTCCAACACTTTGCTCTCGTTCCTTGCTAACTCAACAAGCATCGATTTCCTCTGGGCATCTGGTCAGCTCACTCTCTGGGAAGGTGGACTCCAGGAGGGGATCACAATGGATTTTACCATTACAGTGACCCCAGTTCTCTTCCTGCGATTGGCTTGGAGATGAGTAGACGGCCCCGTTTCTGCCAGTGTATGTAGGGAGAATTCTGCTGTGCATGTGAGAAATAGATTTGCAACTTAATAAAAGACAGAATATTCCAAGAGGAAATCCTTCTGTGCCCATGTCCTCCTTAGTCCACATTCTGTTATATGAGGAGGATATGACGTCTAGAGTTGCAGTGGTTAAGGTGTACCGTAGAGGTGACTGTCTTAGGGAAGAATAGTCAGGTTGCCAAGGACAATACTGCAAAGGGTTATGCATCCCTGGGAAGCTTGAGAACATCAAGGAGCCACCTCCTGACTCCAGACTTCCTGTTGGGTGAGGTAACTAACGATCTTGATTTTTGTGTCATGGAGAGTCAGGAATCCTCTTCCTTAAAGGCAAAAGCTATTCTAACAACTACCATAACTTTTTGACACACCTAGAAGTAAGGTTGGTGTGGGTGCAGACTTAAAACTTTCATCTAATTCCAAGGACAGAGAAAAGGACCATATGATGTCTGGGAAGTAGAAAGCCCAAATCAAGAGTGCTGGGCAGATAAGCAAGGGGAGAGAAGATTCAACTTTTGAACAATCTCCCAGCCCCCAAGTTATGTGGCAGGGGTAGGACTCAGTATTCCCTGCATGCCTCTGAGAGTCTGGGGTTCTGGGGGCAACTGAGTGAGAGCTAGCCATCTTGCCTGGGACTACCAGGGAAAGTCATCCCACCAGAGACATGGAAACAAGTCAGGGAGAGATGATCGAAAGTCCTGGTCATTCTGGAATACCACCAAATCCTGACCAGGCTGACTGCAAGTCAGACCCTCCATCAGCAAATGCTAATGGAGTGCCCGGGGTGGGCCTATCCCAGAAGTGACTAGCCCAGTGAGCAGGCTCCCAGAAGTGTTTATTTACATGGCTCTGCAGTCCCTCCTGTCTCCTGCCTAATTTACTTCCCCTCAGGCCACTTCAAATTTTGGGAAGGACAGGGCAGATCCTGAAAATGGGGCTGTTACCTAACACCTGGGACCTCAGAGCTGGGATTACATAAGGGGGCCCTTCAGGGAAGGAATTAAATTAATGACTGCATTGTACTCAGTGGGCTTTCTCCTCTCTGCCCACCAGGGAGGGAGCCTGTGAAGAAGCTCAGAACACTTGCAGGGGAACAGAGAGGGGAGATTCTCTGCGCAGTGGAGTGCAGGGGAGCCATTGTGTGGCTCTGCTGAGGCCCAGTGAGGCTACTTTTTCCGGGCAGGCTCCCCATAGCAAAGTGTGTAGCTTTGAGATTCTGACTCTCAGGCTCTTCTGTAGGTGCCCTCTTCACTGATCTTACTTACTCGATGCCATTTCTAAAATCCCACTGTTTCCAAAATATTTGGAATTCACTTTTTCATTAAGCACTATGTGAAATAGAACAATCTGAGAACAGCCCCTGATCCAACAGTCCCTCTGGGGAGGGGGCACGGGTTTCCACTCTGTCATCAATCAATTAGGAAACAGGAAAGCTTCCAACTGGTTAAGAGAAACAGGGCAACTCAAAGAATAACAGGATTACATGTGTATTACAGTAAAAAATATTATTAATGAGTAAACAAGATCATGACTGTGGACCTTCCAGCTGTCTGAACAACTTCCCTAGACTTTTGCATTATAAAGTGGGCTTGTATGAGAATTTGTTTATGAGTCCTGGGTTAATGATCAAAAAGAAGATAAACAAGCACAAGTAATCATCCTATAAATGTTTAATAAAAAATGTTAAACATCCCTACAGTTTATTATCCAACAATGACTATGCTAAAAGATTGAGTGGAACCCGTCCTCACGCCTGCCTTTGCTTCTGTCCCTGTATTTGATGAGAACGACAACCTCCTAGTGGTTCAACAGGTCTTCATGTGACTCCCTATGGTTGCTGGCTTTTTAGTACCTGCAGCCCATTCTGGGCTCTGAAAGGCGCCTAAGCACCAGCCTAAGCACAAAGATCATTTTATAAATTCTGTTTTGTACTTTTGTTTAGATGTGATTCACTCAAATGCTGAATGGACCTCCAAAGAAGCAAAGAGCTGAATATAGTTTGGGTAAAGAATACTTCACCTACAGCAAGCAAAAACATTCTAGAAGGATCCAAATGAAAGAAGACGTCTGATGGGCAATGTGTGAAATATTGGAAAAATCTCGTTCTGTTATGTGCTCACATTTGTGGTTTCTAATGTCACACTACACAACTCCTTTATCTCTTAAATTTCCCTACAAAATACCATTAAGAGAGGGAAAGGAAGACTAATGGATATTTTTTCCGACACCATCAACATAGAATTAGCAAAAGGGAGCTATCTTTAGATTTGTAAACTTTCGTCCAGGACCGATAAAACTCAGCACACTTGAAAGGACTAAATATAATTATATTTTGCCTCCATGTAAGAAAACCAAAGAGATCATTGTAACTGGAGAGCTAATTGCAAACTCTGTATCTTAAGAATAGACACTTTGCTCTGTAATGAAACAATATAAAACAATTTGAATCCACACTGAGCAACCTCCAAGCCTGATCGGTATTTTTTATATTTTAGTTCAGATATTTTAATATTAATATCTTTAAAATTTCAAAGTATTTTCTTTTAAAGATGAGCCTTCCATTTGCTGTCTCTGGAGGAAAATATATTTAGAAGTGAAGAGCAGCCTACCACAGCAGGGAAGACAGATTTTTTTTTCATGTATTAGTTATTAGACTGTAATGCAATAATGAGAGTCTAGGTTTAAGATTGCCTTTTTATTCCTGCAGCCTGCTGAGCATGAAAATGTCTTCAGCGCTTCCCAGTAACAATGTAAATATAGCCTGTCTAGATAGGGTTGGCACGTAAACCGTAGCTGGCCATTTGGGGGTTATTTAATCTAAGGCAATTGGCCCCGTGAACCCAGCAGTCTCCCCCCGCCCGTGGACCTAGGCACCACCTGGCACTGTAGTGGGAGCCGAGAAAAGTGCATTTCAGGTGGCATTAGTGCCATAGAGAGCAGATTTTGTGTCCTTCAGCGAGGTTTCATTGATTCTTCATTTGAAATATCATGTATTGCCGGGACAGTATTTTCTTTAACTAGTTTTTATAGTAAAATGTACTCATTTATCTGTATATGTATACATTCTGTTTAGAAGAAAAACAATCCGTGTTTGGAAATCTTTATCCTTATTGATATACACTATCCTGTATTTTCTATAATCTATCAGCACATTTTTGCAGATTATAAACGTATATTATAAATGTAGATCACATTTATAATAATGATCCACAAAAGAAGCCTGGAGGCCGGTCATTCATTCTGATGAATTACTGAAAAGCTGTCCTTTCAAAATGTCTTTGACTTAACCCTCCAACACCTGAAGTATTCTGTGATAACAGCGCCTTCCTATTTTATGAAGGTCATCGGGGTGGAAGTAGCTGTGGGTGGAGACGGGACTTCAAGAAGATTCCCAGGTAAGAGGATGAGTGTCAGTGTTCCAGGTAATGGAAGTGGTGGGTGGTGATTCGGTGATCATGGATATGTTGAAAAAGGTAAACTGAGGCACATTTTTTAAAATAATTGAGCAACTATAATTTCTAATCTAATTTCTAATCTGAACCGGAAGTGGTTAGGAGGCTCTACCTACAGGTGCTAGGGGCTTCTTCTTTATAGAGAAGACACAGAAACAAAGCAAAGCAATGATTTGATAGGCTACAGCCTAATTGGGGGGCCTTATTTGGGAAAGCCTGGTTGACTGCAGTTGGCTGTTCAGAAGTTTTTCACTTTCTCAGATTTGAGTGCAGTGACTCTGATGTTGGTTTTGGTCTGGTTAGGTCAGCTACCAAAGAACCAACCCAGTCTAAGGGCCTCCTACTTCAAACAGAGCTTAGGGGATGGGTGCTGTCTGAGGCAGAGGAGCAGTAGGGGGGCCCTCCAGGCAGTCCTGTAGCTTACTCTATCTGGAACCTAAATCAGAAGTTATAAAGGGGCTAAGAGGGTCAGGAGGTGGTTTTCTTATGTAGATGGTGGGGCAGAACAGGTCAGATTTCTGGGCTGGGTGGAACAATTGTGGGGTGGATCTGAGCAGGCAACAAGGCAGGCTAGAGAGTCTAAAGCCCTGAGGCAATAGAATGGGCTGTGGAGGAGGGGGAAGCTTGAGAAAAATCTAAATACAGTTGCAGGAATGATGGCTATTTGGATGGGGGCACGTGACTGAGTGGGGAGCAGAGGACAAGCCTCTAGCCTGGTGAGATGCCACCTACTTTGGTAGGCAAGATTTTGTGTTCAGTTTTTCACTTGTCACCTGGAACTGGAGGACCATTTGGGAGGGAAGTGCCTAATAGTTTAGAGGTGAAGATATTTAAATGTATCACATGTTGCAACACCCTACGTGCTACTTAAAACATTTACTTGAGGTTCTTCTTGAGATCTTCTATATAAGAGCAGAACTGCCTTCATTTGTAATGGGGAATCTCTAACACAGTTCACAGACATGAAGCTCATAATATTTGGAATGACGTTTACAAGTATTATTATTTTTTTAAATGCTAGCTATAACAAATTTCAACTACCAAAATAATACTCTTTTAAGCTGTTGTTTTTCATCTTTCTTCCTTCAAGTTTGGTACCCAAGCATGCTTGGCTGTTAGAGTGACCACACATAGAGTTGACCCATTCCCCTCTATCTTACTCTGCTTTCTTACTGTCAAGTTCTCATCCATGGTTCAGATGTAGAAAGGACGAGATTTCAAGACTTTAAGACTTCATAAATCTGGAGAATCTTCATTGCCTGGTGTTGTTTTGCCTCTGATGTATGACTAGGAACTACGATACTGAACGCCATTTTCTCTTGAGAAAACCAACCCCAAATTGTGCTTTCCCCCAGACACTCTCTTCTCCTGGACGTAGTCATTCTCCAGCTCTTTCTTCAGTGTCTTATCTCGTATGTGCTCTTACCTTTGCTCTGCTAGGTGAGTGGGACTGGTGTGATAGGTCCTCAATGTTGCATGAAAATCTTAACCATTTTTTTGATTTGGAAGCACTGTGAGGTTAAGAAAAAAGTACATAGTGTCAATAGCAAACATTTATGTACATGTAACCTCTTCAGGGCTTGGGCAACATTTCTGTCAAATCAAGTTCTGATTAAAGTAATCCACTAGCATTATTTGTCAATTGTACTCTTCTTCTCAAAGAATGAAGTTACCTTATGTCCTCATCCATTCAATCCTTCACTCATCTAGCACGTATTCATTAAGTACTTACTATGTGTTTTGCAAATTTCAAGTAAGAGAGGTAGATATAACAGCAAACAAAAGAAACAAAGTCCCCTGCCCTTAATGAATTTACCTTCTCACAAGGGAAGACAGGTCATATGAACACAAAAAGATTAGTGTGTGCCCAGTAAATTGCCACAGCATAGCACAGAAACACTCTCATTCTGTCTTGAACCTAAGGAAATAGTACTCGTAATCAAATGCTTACATACAATTGAACAAACTTCTTTTGAGCATACTCACTTGTTCTTACTGAATATAAGTGATTCCCACCGCCCCCCCATCTAAAAAAAAGATTAAAATCCATCCTGTTACCCAGTCCAGGGTTTTATGAATATATCAGAAAGGCCCTTAGGGTAACTGCCACACTCCTCTTACTTCACAGATACACAAACTGAGAGGCTCAGAGATGTTTATGGCTTCTTTGAACTTACGCAGCTGATTTCAGGGATGAGGCAAAATCCAGCACCTTAAGAAAGTTATTATAAGGGCACCTGGGTGGCTCAGTAGGTTAAGCCGCTGCCTTCGGCTCAGGTCATGATCTCAGGGTCCTGGGATCGAGTCCCGCATCGGGCTCTCTGCTCGGCAGGGAGCCTGCTTCCTCCTCTCTCTCTCTCTCTCTCTCTGCCTGCCTCTATGCCTGCTTGTGATCTCTCTCTGTCAAATAAATAAATAAAAATCTTTAAAAAAAAAAAAAGTTATTATAAGAACATTGACAATTATTACAACAGTGTGGCATAACACAAGCTGTGAGTTTATTTCTTTTCAAAACTTAAATATAAAAGCACGAATCAAGCAGTGGCAGTGGCTTAAAATCTTCAGCTAAGTTATGTAAATTGAGTGAATTCAGAATTGGGCAAAACTATTCGTAAAGTATGTCAACGTTTTCAGAGAGACCATTTCTTGTTCCTCAGTTTCAGAGTGACTCAATTATTAATTTATTATTCTTTCATTGACCACTTTAAGGGACACCTTAAAGGATGTAAAAATAAAAGTCAGGTATCTAAGTGATCCACTTATGCTTGCTAAATAAGCCCCCTTTTCCTGTACCTCCCTAGGCAACAAATCCTGAGCACACATCCCTGTACAATGAATCATTGCTTTTTAGATCATATTCTCTGAGCAAGAGCAGAGAAATCGATATCTCGTTACAAGATTGTAGACGTGCTGGAAACTGATTAGTCATTAACCTGTTCTCACCCCGACCCCCCATGAAGGGAGTCCCAGTGTCTCAGTGGATTTTGAAAAATAAATACCAGTAACAAACTTTGGAACGGCAGCAGGAATTTGTGAAGGCTCTGTTCCGAAGACACTTAGGCCACCTTCCCATACATTCAGGACCATAAATCCCAGTAAATCACCTGAAACCAGATTTTAAGAATGATTTTGTGAAATATTTATCATAATTTTGTCACTTGAGAAATGCTTTATCAAGTAAGTCAGGGAAGGAGGATCTTTCAAAGACAGGTAGAGATCATGCCTCAGAAGATGGGAAGGAACATGAATATATTAACGTCACATTCAGCTACTTTCCTGACGCTCTAGACACTGAAGTGCAAAAAAAGTTCCTTAGTGAGCTGGAGGAGTCCAGGAGCCTTCCAGGAGCCATAAGCTGGCTTGGTTGTGTGCTTTCTGTACTCACAGACTCTGGTTCAATAAAAATGTAAATGTTATCTGGGTACACAAAACATATTTCATGGTGATAATGAATCTGTTGACATACTGTTCATACTTTATTATATAAATTGTAGCGATGTATTTGCCAGAGAGGAACGCATACACAGGGAGATTCTCTGTGCTCAGCTCTACAATATGCTCCGGGCTGGCACACGTCTGTGTCTGTCCTTGGCACCGTTTGCTCGCCTGCCTTTATTGAATCAATCAGAGCACTGTGACATTGGGAGGAGGACAACAGTGTCCTTATTGACTGAGCTAATCGGACTGGATTTGGAATAGTGACTGGAAGATGAGTTATTTTTAAAGCCAAAGCCATTGGTTCCACCGCCTGTCAAGCAGCGCGACTGTTTACCAGATTTATGATTCCGTGTGCCAGTGAGCAGGTGAAAGACGGTCAGCGCAGGAAGCCATAGGTGGATGGCGGTCCCCCCTGCAGAGGAGCCTGCCTGCTTGTCCTCAAGCCCGGGCCCCACAGGCTCTGCACGCAGGCCGAGACGGAGTGGCATTTAGTGTCACCATCCCCCGGGACCGACTCTCGGATCGCGGGGCCCAGGGAAAAATGGAAAGGCGTGACCCTCCCTCAAAAATCACCAAGAATTTCAAGATGGTGACAGCAGAACCTTACATCAAGTGTGGGGCCCCCCCACCCCATGCAACTACAGGGGTCACACACCCTCCCACCTGCCCTGCCTGCTGGGTTCCGGGGATGGAGGGCTGCCCTCTAGCGGTCAAAAAAAATGTCTCCTTCCTAATGCTTTTCTTTTATACACTTTCTGGGGCCCAGTTAGAGCTTCCACGGTAGTTTCTCTGCGCGTTTTGTCACAAATGTATTGATATGGAGTTAAATTACGGGAGGACCCCTTTCCTCTCCATACCCTACCCTTGGCGTAGTAGCCCTGTTGTCCAAAGATAGGAAATGAACCTGCGGACGCCCTGGGGTCCCTTTGGTGCAAAAACCTATACTTCAGGCTTTGTGCTAAAGGGCATTTTTCATGCCACGCCATCCCTCCGTTATTACTTTGTTTTCTTCTTTTCTTTCAAAGTACAAACTGTTGTGGACTTTTAAAAAAGCATAGTTGGTGCAGTATATTCTAAAACACCTAGAGAATAGCTATAATAACACATCGGTTCACATTTCATTTTGTCTCAAACATAAAGTACTGACAGAGATCCCAATAAAAATAAGCACCCAAACTAAAACAAAACAAAAAAACCTCAGGGAAGTCTGGCATAGCCCCGGTTTTCATATTCAATTCATTCCATGACCCTTGTCTATGATGATAAAATTTAAATTGGACGGAGGAGTGGGGGATGCATGTTGATTTTTAATCCTGTTTTGTATTTTGTAGTCCTACTTTTCAAGGCACATTGGGAATTCCTAGAAGAGTCCCAGGAGGGCCCAATCCGTTTTTCTAAAAATTTATTAATTTACTATTTTTATTCCCCTCTCTGGACATCTGGCACATGGTAGGCACAAAAATAAATGTGTCTTGAATAAATTAATGAAAAAAACGTATGATAAAAAATGTCAGAAGGGTCAAAGTGCAAAATTCGCTCCATTGCAGTCTCTCTGATTATATTTTACCATTGGATTTAACAAAATCCCCTAAAAATCTTGTAACAACCCCCTTTACCATATGGAGCATATATACATGGTATAGACACTGGGAGTTAAAAATACCCCACTCCCACACTAGAAAGAAAAAGAAAATAATTAAACATTTACTTTTCTCTCACAGTCCTTCAGTTCTTTTTGCCCATAAATCTAAATGACAGATTATTTACTTCTTCTTCCTTGAGTGGGTGAAGGAAGATGTTTATCAATACAAGGGGAGAAGCAGCAGCAAGAATTGGAGGGAGGAGGGCTAATTAGTATGTTGCTTCAGCACCAAAGACTGAGAATGCACAGCTCTGCCCAACTGGGAAAGACCTGGGGCCCAGAAAGAGGAAAACAGGATCCCCACAGCAGAAACTGCCTAGCCTGCCCCTGGACCGCCTGTCCTTAGGCGAGATCAGGGTCTGGCCATTTTAAGTCTAGTTCATCAATGCCCTCACCGCAACTTGCTCTCAGGACCACCGCAAACCTAACATTCCCGGTCCAAAAGAAAGAACCAAGCCCCGTGGGCGGGTTTGGGGTCGCCCCAAAGGCTGAACTTGGCATTACCCGGGTTGCAGTCTACGATAGAGGTGGTTTGAGAGCGGAGGGCAGACGAGGCAAGGTGCAGGAGATAGACAACTAACCCAACCTAGAACAGAGTTTCGTTCTCCCCCCCCCGGGGCGGGAGCATATCATCAGCTGGTGACGCAAACAGAAGACATTCAGGGGAGACTTTCTCCACCCATTGTCTCCTTCACTTGCCTTCTCGGGGTCTGGGGAGGAGGAAAGGCCAGGGACCAGGTGAAGCGTGGTAGGGCAGGACCCCAGGCTCAGGAGCGGCGTTCGGGACGTGCCCCTGAGCCCAGCCTCTGTTCGCCGCCCCTCCCCGAGCCCCCATTCCCAGCCCAGCCCAGCACTCCCGCGGCCGGTGGAGAGCTGAGCCTTTCGCTGGCCCCCCGGGGCAGAGCAGGCATTAACTGCTGCTAACCGCCCCCCGCCTCCCGCGGCTCCTGGTCCCCCTTCCAGCGGGGTCTGGGTACTGCGGTGCCGGGTCCCACCCAGCGCGCACGCCCCCGCTGGCGCAGGGGACAGGAGAGCCCGGGCGGGCAGCAGGGCAGTTCGGGAAGGTTTCTGAGGTTGGCGGTGCCAGGTATGGTCTACTGGAGTCTACAGTATGGTCTACACGAGTGCTTAGGGACGAGCCCCCGGGCTGTGTGACGGCGGCGTGAGAGAGGAGGGTCGCCGTGCCTCGGGTTCCTTAGGCTTTGAGAGAAGTGGGATTTGCGGGTCTTTGCGCGGGACAACACTAGAATAGGAGGAAACCTCCAGAAGGGCGGAGGTTTCCCTCCTTTGGGGAAAGCCAAGGAGCTCCTCCATCCTTCAGGGCGAGGGACAGAGGTCGTGACTCTCAGGCGTGTGGGGAAGGGACACCGTCCTTGCCCGCGTCTGCCCCCACGTGGCTCCAGCGCGGTCTCTGGCGCCTCCCAAGGTGGTTGTCCCCAAGGAGGGTGCGATCTCCGAGCGGACCCCGCCCGCGCCAGCACCCAGCAATCCGGGCGCGCCCTCGCTGCCATCCCCGCGAGGCAGAAGGGGCTCGGCGGGGACCGTGCGGGCTAGAGGGCGCCCCCTGAACCTCCAGTAAGCAACACCTTGGCCCATTGGACACCCCAAAGTGTGACAAGCTGACTGTTTCGGTTGCAAGTGAAGCCGCCTACCCAAGGACGTGGCGGGGTACAGCCCTCAGGCATCCCCGCCCCGCTCCTCCATTGCGCATTTGGGGCACTTCTCGGCCAAGCGGACTCCTGGCGCCCCAGCGCCTCTTCGCCCCCCCCGAGAAGTCCCCTGCCCTCAGTGGGAGTGGGGAGGAGCTTGGGCACCCCACCCGCGCTGTGCCGAGAGCAGGAAGGGGGGGAAACCCCTACCCGCTAAGGGGGGAGGGGAGGAGAACCCCTCCTCGGCGCTCCCAGATGGTGGAAAGGAGGAAGTTCCTGCTGTCCTCTGGGTAGGGGGGACTAGAGCGGGCGAAGTCCCCTCCCGCCGCGCGCCGAGCTAGCGCAGGGGAGTGCGGGTGCACCCCCTCCCGCAGCCCTTAGGAGGCCGCGGCCCCCCTCCCGCCGCGCTCCGAGCTCGTGGAGAGGAGGTTAGGCGCCCCCGCAGCCTCGGAGCGAGGTGGGACATGTGTGCGTTGCGGGGGGGCAGGCAGTGGGAACCCCAGGCCGCGCTCCGCCAGTGGCGAGGAGGTGGGCCACGCCGAGGCTGAG